>NC_080833.1:162915993-163561993 GCF_030435755.1 Ochotona princeps
GTCTACAGTTTTTAAAGTATTCTTTTTCCTTAGTTTGAAGAACTAGCAGTAACATTGCTATTTTTGAAGTTGATGTGTATCTGTACAAACATGCACCAAATATGAGATCCCATAAGCAACTCTCAAATTAAAATCTTGAAGAAACATCTGTGAGAAAATGACTTTTCTTCTTCCCCATGTGATTTCACCATTATGTTTATGCTCTTTGGGTATTAGACCAGAATCTAAAAGACCAGAAGTCCCCCACTGGGGCATTTGAGGGAAAGTTGTTGGAGTGTATAGAATGGATTGAACAGAAACTAAAACGTAGCAAGAACTGGTCATATGATACGGCAAAAAAAAAGTAGACTAGTCACTGGCCTTGACCAGTAGCATCACCTGTCACTGTTCTAAATATAATGAGAGGGCTGGAATTTCATATCCACCACAAAATAGTAACACAGCCATCGGTGTGGGTATGGTTGTCCATTAAAACCTCAGTCATTGGATGTTTGCCCCTTTGGATGAAAGTGTTCAAGGTGGTGAGGCTTTAGAGAGTGGATCCTTCTGGAAGGTTGTTGGGTCATCTTAGGGGTGCTGCCTTTGGAAGGGATTAAGGTCTCTGTCCATGGTAGCTCTGGTTGGTTCATGTGAGAGGGCTGAAAGAGCAAAGCTGACCCCTCCACACTCTGCAGCTGTCTGGCCGTGTGATTTCTCCAATCATGAGATCTCTTCCTTCTGCACGAGCTGCTGTGGCAATGTCATCACTCTCACCAGGGGCCACATCAGTGGGGCCACCTGTGTATGGACTTTCTGCCTCTGAAACTGTGAGCTAAAAAGGTCTCTTTTCTTCATAAAATACCCAACCTTACAGGACAGGAAAATGGACTAATACATTGGGAAGCTCAAAAAAGGAATATGAGTCTAAGAAACAAGAAATCAACCTCTGGCTATCGAAGCTGTAAATGAAGGCTTGGAAAGGTTAATACCATCATCACGATCACTCAGGCTTTAAGATCATCAATTCAGTGTGCTGCACTGCATCCATGGACCAAGACAGCACAATCCAGCTGGTAGGGTTAACCTTTCTGCTGAAGCTCTAGAAAGCATGTACGAAGGGTATGAATGACCCAGAGATACAATCAACAAGTCAAAAAGCAAATTGGCCGGACCAGCATTGTGCCTCAACAGGCTAATCCTCCAGCTGCAGGCATCACAATTCCATAAGGCTGCCAGTTCTAGCCCTCGCTGCTCCACTTCCCATCCTGATCCTTGCTTGTGGCCTGGGCAAGTGTAAGTTCTCTCTCTCTCTCTCTCTCTCTCTCTCTCTCTCTCTCTCCTGTTGGTACATTGGCTTTTAAAAATACAAAAATAAACAATCTTTATTTTTAAGATTTATCTATTTTTATTGGGAAGGCAGATTTACAGGAAAGAGAAAAAGAGACAGAAAGATCTTCCATCTGCTGGTTCATTCCCCAGTGGTTGCAATAGCCAGAAATGAGTTCATTTGACACCAGGGGCCAGGAGTATCTTCTGGGTCTCACATGTGGGTATATGGTCCCAAGCCTTTGGGTCATCCTCTACTGCTTTTCCAGGCCACAAGTAGGGAGCTGGATGGTAAGTGGAGTAGCCGGTACATATGAGATCCTGGTGGATATAAGGTGAGGATTTAACCATTAAGGTATTGTGCCTGGCAACAAATAAATATTTAAAAAAAAAACCAAGTTGATATGACTTCCAAGTAAGAAATCCACATCAAGAACACTAGGAAACAACCATGAGTGGAAGAGGTCATCATTACAAATCAAACAGAAAATCAGTTGAAGATCAGGAAGACAGTCTAGGGAGGTACAGAAGACTTCAGATACCATTTTTAGCACCACAGGATATCATCAACCTGGGAAGGCCGTGATTGGCTGGAAGCTCATGCAGTCCTCACACTAAAAGGCCAAACAGCTTTGTATCGTATCCACATGAGAAAAGAGCTGACCAGAAAGCAAAGAAGCAATAACAGCAGTCAGTCACCTGCTATCCTTGAGCCCTACCAAGGTGCAGAATGGCCAGAGCTGTCATACCCCAAGTTCAGATACTCAATTCCCCATTCAGCTCATTGCTAATATTAGACCCATGAAAGCAGCAGAAGAGGGCCCAACTGGTTAATCTGCCGTCATGCCTGTGAGAGAGACCCAGATGGAATCTCTGGCTTCTCACTTTGGCCATAGCCAACCGTGCCCAGTCATTTGGGAGTGAACTGGCAGATGAAAGATCTCTGACTCTCTTTGTCTCTCCATCTCTGTTACTATGCCTCACAAATAAATAAAATACATCATTTAAAAACGTACAGATGCTGATGCTGTATTCTGTTCATGCAATCTACCTTTTAGTGTTAACAAGAACCCTGCGATGTGAGCACCAACACCCACGGGTCACAGATGAGGAAACTGAAGCTCACAAAGTTTAAATAAAATTTCCCAGGTCACAGAGCATGTGAGTAGAAAGCCTTTTCAAATGTATTTGGTTTTTTTCCCTGTTTCTGTCGCTTATTCCTGTTGAAGTTCCTTTTCAAAACAGTATTTAGACGGGCAGAGATAAAATGCAAAAACTGGTGTTCTCCGCAACCCTGGATGCTTAGGTTATACCTAAAATAGTTCCTAAATGTGTCCTTCCATCCCATCCTTAATGTATGTCAATGGGAGACCTTAAATGAGCAACAAAAGCTCAACAGTCCTGGTCCCCAGGATGACAACTACGTATTATATCAGGCATTTCATGCTGACACTTTTTAAATTGTCCCTACAGTTCTTTCTATTTACTCATTTAGGGCTGGGAAAATATTCTGCATCACCTTCTCACTTGGGAGAAGAATCAGGCTGTAGGTCACTGATGTCGCCCTGTCACTTGCACAGAGGTCGCTGAGCCGGAAGCAGGTTTTCTGCATCTGCCGGAGCAAGTCTGAGTAAGGACCACACCCTTCAAGTACTGCTCTAAAGCCCCAAGATGCAGCTCATTAAGGACTTGAGCTTGTTAAGGCCCATCACACACTGTCAAGGGTAATTAAATCAGGGATTAGTGTCACCTAGAGAGTTTGGCGTGAGCCTGGTCCACGTTCAAGTATTTGACACTGAGTGGCAAAGGCAGACAAGGTTACCATTAGTTCCTGGCAGGCAGCATCCTTTCTGAGACTCACAGGGGACTGACCATTAGGTCCCCTGGACAGGAGAAAGCTTTATATTTTAGTTTTCCTAAAATAATTTTTTCTCTACTCAAAGGCTAAGGTTCTCACTTATTGGATTTTTAAATTACATGACACACTTCACTCTTCAGATCCTATTAAAAAACACCTTCCCTCATTTCACCAGACACTTTGTCGTGTTCCCAGAGGAATGCAGATACCCAACTGTATCCAGTCCTTGCCTGCCTGGGGTTCAATGACATGTACCCCTCAGCCCCTTCCTGTGGACATAAATTGTCATCAGCTTTCTGGGACGCCTTTAGATAACACAGTCCAAAAGCTGTAAAAACGCCCACACCCTTTGGCCTGAGCATAGCACTTTACTTCTGGGAATGCATCTTAAAATATATGCTCGGAGAGGCCGGCCCTGTGGTATACAAATGACACTCCACCTGCAGTGCTGCTGTCCCGTATGAGGGCTGGTTTGTGTCCCATTGCTCCAGTTCTGACCCAGTTGCCTGAGAAAGCAACAGAGCATGGCCCCAGTGCTTGGGTCTCTACACTGACGTGGGAGACCCAAATGAAGTTCCCGGCTCCTTATTCTGCTGCAGCCCGGCTCAGGCCACTGTGGACAGTGCGCAGTGAATACATGGCTGGAAAATCTCTCACTCTGTTTCAATCTCTCTTTCTGTAACTCTGCCTTTCAAATAAATAAATAAATCTTTTTTTAAAAAGCAGATACACAAAAAGAAGTTCATAAACAAACATGTTTACATCAGCATTATGTATCATGGCAAAAAAAACCTAGTAATGTCAATATTATTTGGCAGAATATTGAACACTCCATAAATTAAATGTCATTGGTACTCAATAAATATATATTAAAAGGTTATGTTGTATAACAGATTCTGTTACACACTAATAGTAAACTTCCCATAATTACCTCCTGCCTTTCAAGCTTATAAACCCCAAATTTTGGTAAATTTCTTCATGCCAACAATTTATTTTAATTAGGTATGCACAAGTTGTTCAAATAGGTAATAACTATGCTTTCAAGTAGGTAAAAACTATGTGTCAGCAGGGATATTTCCAGCTGGGAGTTTTAAGAGCAAATGCTTTTCTCTTTTATTCTTTCCTATCTTCTTTGACACAAACGCTGGGAATTTATACAACCTTTATAATTGAACGCGGTGGGGAGAATATTGTGTTCCCAAAAAACACGCGGGGGCCAGAATTGTGGTATGGCGGGTTAAATCACTGATGTGAGCCAGGAATCCCATGTCAGCCAGTGGTAGTTTCCTCCTGCGCTGTTCTGTGTCTGACCCAGCTCCTCGTTACTGTATCTGGACAGGCAGGAGACTGTGACCAAGTGGTTGGGTCCCTTCCATCCGTGTGCAAGACCTGCATACAGTTTCAGGCTCCTGGATTTTACCTGTCACAGTCATCGCTGACGCAGATCTTTGCCTAAACTCAGTGTCTCCTACGCATATTCACCAAGAGGAGGGTACAGGCAAATCAGTGGCAAGATTCATCCCTGCACGGAGCACATCATTTCAACAAGCATTCAAGTGTCAGCCTGGAAACAGCAAAGTACAGGTCTGCCGTGGCCTTTGTAAAGGTGGCAGTCCGGAACCAGATTCCAAACACCCTGATTCAGAAAGTAGCATTCGTATCATTTTCTGTGCAAGCCTCCTCCTATCCTGCCTTGGTACATTCCTAGTAATTGTTTAACACGCTGCAGGTGTTTAACAGGTAGACACTGTTTCGCTGCCAACAAACTTCACGGAAGACCTGAGATCATGCGTATTTGTTCACGTAGATCCAAAGTAGAACTGCAGACATTAAAGCATACAGATGCGGAAGATGCATGAAAGCTAATATTTTGCCCTTTTTTTTAGATTTATTTAGTTTTATTGTAAAGTCAGATACATAAAGAAGAGGAGAGACAGAGAGGAAGATCTTCCGTCTGCTGATTCACCCCCAAAGTGGTGGCAATGGCTGGAGCTGCACGCTCCCAAAGCCAGGAGCCCAGAGCCTCTTTTGGGTATCCTATGTAGGCACAGGGTCCCAAAACTTTAGACCATCCTCTACTGTTTTGCCAGACCACAGGCAGGGGGATGGATGGGAAGTGCAGCAGCCAGGACATGAACTGGTACCCATATGGGATTCCTGGAGTGTGCAAGGTGAGGACTTCAGCTGCTAGGCTAACGCACCGGGCCGGATATTCTGCCTCTGAGTGACCTAACTTGGGTCATATTCTCCAGAAAAAAAAAATCTTTCCTGGTCAACTCATAGAGCACAGTGGATCACAAATGATCACTTAAAATTTTATTTTTATTTGAATTGCAGGGCCACAATGAGGAGAGATAGAGAGAATGACCTTCCACCTATGGGTTCCCACCCCAAATGGCTGCAACGCCTGGAGCTAGATCAACATGAATCCTGGAGCCAGGCGCTTCTTCCACAACTCCCATGTGGGTTTAGGGGACCAAGGACGTGAGCCATCCTCTGCTGCTTTCCCAGGCCACAGACAGGGAGCTGGAATGGGACGTGAGCAGCTGCAACATAAACCAGTGTTAATACAAGCTGCAGGAGATCGCAGGCAGAGGCTTCAGACTATTAAGAATAGCTCACTTTTCAGGTGACTCTAATATCCCAGAATCACATTTTTGCCATCCTTTTGGACCCTCTGTTTCTGTATTTTATCATATCTAAGGCAGCTGCAACGGCGCTTCTGAGCAGTGACCTAAAGAATGATCAGACAATGGCTGTGGTCAACAGAAAATCTGCGATTAGAAAAGGTAAGGAACTGGAAGCAATTCCTCCTAAATGGCTTTAAAACAGGGTCCTTCTGGGTACAAAGACCAGGTTATTTCACTTCCATAGCACCCTGTCGCTTCATGAGGGTTAGGATTTATTTTCGAGAGTTTGAAACATGTATCCTCTTCTTGCTAAGACACAAGATACAAAGCACATGTGCATCAAAGCACGAACGACCCATAACACCAAAGACCTTGCCACGCTTTGTACATATTCAAAAGGATGGTAACTGATGAGTTCGTGTTTAACCCAAGAAACAGCTAGTTTATTTTTATTTTTGAAATGGAGAAAACAGGACACAAGAACCTAATTTGCTAAGGAGAATGGCCTTATGACAGCTACGTGAGGACGAGGGAAAGTTCTCTGGTTGGCCTTCGTTCATACGTTAGTTTATTGATACTTTGATTGATTCTTCCAGAATATCCTGAGTGCCCACTACCTATCAGACTCCGAGGAGATTAAACCATCTATACCCAGGACTGTGTGGCACCCGAGCAGTCACCCAGCAAAGGAGGTGTGAAAGAATTACTCCATGGCATGAATGATGGCACAGATCTCTGTCTCCACAAAGCCAGGTCTACCGTGCTAACCCTATAAAATGCATCAACCCATGTACATTCTATGTACATGGCTGGCCTCCAGGCTTCCAAGGCACACTGGATCCACAGATCAGTAATGGACTGCAAACACAGGGCTGTCGTTTCATCAGCACTAAATGGGTTACATGTTCATTTCTCTGAGTGCCTCCTTGCTTCTGGAATGCAGGCCAGCGGAAGCAGCAGCACCTCACTGACCTCTCCAGCACTGATTAGCCACTCCTGCTCCGTGGCACAGGCCTCACCAGCTCTCACAACCCTGATCTTATTACAGCATCCTGGTCTCCCGTCCTGGAGTTCTGCCTAATCCACTACTGGGAGCAACCTCTCCACAGTGCAGAACCACCAGGTGTCTGGATTTCTGTTCTAGATGTTCTCTAAAAGCCAATGGCAGTGAATTTAAGCAGACATCGCATTGCTGTATTTGACCTTCTGCTGTTCAAAGGTGACTGAAACGAACTATCCTCTTTAATGCTTTAAAGGAATACAAAAAAGATCAATTGCCTGATGTCTGCACAAATTCTCAAGGAAAAATTCTTTGAAAAATAATGAAAAATGGATTCTTCCCTTATGGTTTAAAAATGGCTCCACTGGGCCCGACATGGTAGCCCAGTGGCTAAAGTCCTTGCCTTACATGTACCAGGATCCCATATGGGTGCCAGTTCGTGTCCTGGAGGCCCTGCTTCCCATCCAGCGCGCCCTGCTTGTGGCCTGGGAAAGCACTGGAGGACGGCCTAAAGCCTTGGGACCCTGCACCCACATGGGAGACCCAGAAGAAGCTCCTTGCTCCTAGCTTCAGATCGGCTCAGCTCCTGCTGTTGCAGCCACTTGAGGACTGAATCATTGGATGGAAGATCTTGCTCTCTGCCTCTCCTCCTCTCTGTATATCTGCCTTTCCAATAAAGATAAATAAACCTTTTAAAGAATGGCTTCGCTGAATGCTGGGAGAGAATGCAAAGAAGCAGTGATTAGACCGCAAGCTGGAGTGAAAGGAAACCTTACCAATAATAACCATCCGGTGAGAGGAAGGATAATCATTATTTTCAAATCATTTGGGGAAGTATCTTAGTAATTCCCAGAGGGATGTGCCAAACTAACAACTTTTGTTCATCCACATCATGACCAGGGGAGGCACAAGATGCCAGGAAAAAACATTACAGCAGATGAATAATGAAGAAGTTCAAGTGAATGAAGACACAGGTCTACTCTCCCCTGTCTCCTCACCTCTGCAGCCTTCCAATGCCTTCCCTATGATTATGCTTGCTAATGTTTTATTATTTGAGAGGTAAGGAGAAACAGTACACAGATACACACGTTTACTTACTTGTTTATTTGAGTGTATGTACATATAGACAGAGGAGGACAGGGCGTGCTTCCGTGTTTTGGCTCATTTGCCAGGGCTGGAACTAGGAGCCAGCACTTCCTTGTAGATGGATTTTTGCCGTGACTGTTGCCTCTCGGAGTCTCTATTGGAGGGAAGCTGAAGTCAGGAGTCAGAGCAGGAATCCCACGCAGGCATTCAGATGAGGAATGCTGGGCTAAGCCCCATGCCTGCCTCCAGGATGCTAAGAGAACCTTTGCTGCACCCAGAAGGGCAGGTGGATGTGCTTACTGCCATGGAATGCCGCTTTCATTTTGTTGCTTCGTTTCTCAGCAGCAAGGAATGCCAGGTCCCATTAAGTTCTGAGCATCTCATCACATCAGTAGTGGCCCAGAGCCAGCTTGATGGGTGCCGGTATTCATTTGTGAAAAAGGTTGGAGTCCATCTCAGAAAGGTGCATTCACTGAACGAAGATGACACCTGCTTATCCAGCCAGAACCTCTCCACCACTTACCAGCATTCTTCCGCTGGCCCAGCCATGTTCAGGTTCATACCCTAGCAGCAGCAGGCAGCTGCAAAAGAATTACACACAGCACAGACTGTGGGCATCCAAGTGACAGCGGCATGGAGGCTATGACAGTGCCTGCTGTGGGAGAAACTACAAGGACTACAGCCCAGCTGTTTTTGAAAAGAGAAATGCTAGACTTAGCAACAGCAAATGGTTAGTCAAAAACTGTGTAACAAGATCAGAACACTGGAGAAGGTGGAGGAGTGTGGGGATAGGGCTTGACACTCACCAGGCTTCTGGGACTGCCCTACAGGTTCCAGGTCTCATTTCTATCATTTGAAAAATACAGGCTTCAACTAAATGACCTGTAAAACACTTTCCAGCTTGGAACCAGTGCCATCCTATAGTAGGTTAAGCATATTATATATTCTCCTGTGGCACCAGCATCCCATATGAGAGCTAGTTCATATCCCAGCTACTTCACTTCTGATCAAGCTCCCTGCTTATGGCCTGGGGAAACAATAGAAGACAGCTCAAGTCCTTGGTCTCCTGCACTCACGTGGGGGACAAGAAGTTGTTCCTGGCTCCTGGCTTTCTACCAGCTCAGTTTTGGCTGTTGTGGCCATTTGGAGAGTGAACCAGCAGAAGGAAGACTTTTCCTGTCTCTCCTTCCCTCTGTAACTTAGCCTTCCAAATAAAAAGCAAAACCAATCTTTTAAAATATATATTCCAGCCTAAACATTTGGAAAGTTGTCACCCAAGACAAACCCATGGTCCAGCAGCCTGAACATCACTTGTTGATCAGAAATAAGGTATTGTTGTTCCCATGCCAGAAGCGCTTGAAGAGACTGAATTTCAACACTATCTCCAGGTGATTCATGTGCACACTGAACTTGTGCAAGTATTATTCTAAAATAGTTTATCATAGCTTTATAGAAATTCACCAGCTCCGTCTTGAGAATTATAAAATAAGGCAAAACACATGTCAGAGTGAATGACCCTTCTTCCTGAGCAATGAACCACCACTGACCATCAAGAGAACAGGATGCTGTGCTAATGTTTGTCATCAAACAAAACCCCCTTCTACTCAAGGAACACACACGGCTCCTTCACCCCGGAGGCACTCAAGAGCAGGATTAAAACAAAACAAAACAAAACAAAAGGTCTCCACAAGCTTCCCTGAAGGTCTTTAACCTTAGCACATGGGACTATTTCCATAGAATATTTGGGTATTTCAAAGCATCATATGAACTATCATAACCACACTTGCAGTCAGACATCCCAATCCAGTTATTGCACATACTAACAAGATAACAACATGACTACCTTCTGTCACTGAGTCCCAATAGCTCTGTTTACATGCCCATGGGTGAATTAAATAATAATAAATAATGTTTTCTCTTTCACATTAGTGAACCCTGCAGAATACGTTACTCACAAGGGGATGGGCTTACATGGTGACTGCTCCGGAAGAATTATAAATGATTATACTGGAATGTCTCACGCCACAGTGCTGACATCTCACACCCGATCATTCTTTATTGTGGAGTCACCCTGCGCATTTTAGGATAATGACCTGTACCCACTAAATGCCTTGCCTGCAGCATCAGCTGCCTCCAGCTATTGTCAAATGATCCTCGGGAGGTAGATAGAAGGGAATTAAAATCATCACTGCTGGAAACCCACTGATGTGGACATTCAGGAACGTACAAAGAGGAAGTCTATGAGGATATGACTCATGAGTTAAATAAATAAAGGGGAATTAATACCACATGCAAATGCAGGGGCTGCTGAAGACAGGAAGAAGAATCAAGATAGACACATACTTCAAAAAGGAGAAGCCAAGTGGAACAAGCTCTCCGTAATTCCAACAGACACCTGCTATGGAAGAGCATGGCTTCTCATCAGAGATTGTTTGTCTGCCACAGGCATCATGAACTGAGTTGGAAATCATACAAGAGACAAACAGCAGTTCCTGGATCTCAGACAAGAAGGGTTATTACAAAATGGAAGTATTACTTTGATATATTAACTCAGAGGCAAGTTTGTTGCCCACAGATCCATAAAATTGGCAGCTGGAATGGGCACTAAATCCACCTACTCCAAAGCCATTGCTATACATATGACCCAGAGGTAAATGCACTTGTCCGAGTTCACAGGTACCTAGAGGCGTAACTGGAACTCAGGCCTCCAGCTCTTTGGAGGATGTGGCCTGGCGTGGACTTTCCTTGAATGTCCAGTGCCCAGAGCTAGGCTGGAGAGATACTGAGAACCCAGTCTAATTGGACCAGGGAATCTTGCCACTTAGCCTCATAAACTTTTTTGCTGGACTGAACACCTCCTGCTTTGATTGATGGTACTTTCTATAGTATGGAAAATCTATTAGTGAGATACTAAAATAGCATCTAGTGTTTTGGGAAACATGAATCATGCATTCATGGGTTTCAAAATAAAAACTGATCAGACTGGGATTTAGAAAGAGGTTAAGCTCTCAGCACTCAAGGGAAGCAGGGAGATCTTTAAGGATACCAGTAGCTGGAAATGGGTCCCCCAGACACAGGAAGGCGCTTTACAATATGGTGTTCAGTGAGAGGCCCCCCAGGGCTGGCGATGTATATTACAGAACCCAATCAATGCATGTCAATCACTGCAAAACCGGAGGAGCCCAAATGAATTCTTCCCAGGGAAGGTGGCGAAGACCAGAGATGCCCTGTTGGAGCCCATATAAGCTATCATCCTGAAAAGACTATATCTGGTTCTTGTTCAAGGTCAACCTTAATGTTTGCAGAATGGAACCAAGATCTTCCCTGCCTCATAAAGTCTCTTTGCTTGCTGATTCAGACCCCTCTTCCACCACAAACTTAAAAAGCCTTCTGTATAACCTCTGGGTTGAAGTAACACACTGGCTGACATTCATTCATATTCGAGTACAATCAGTTAGTACTTGAGCATTCCTAGTGTCAGATCCTGCACATTGTGTGGTGGGGCAGAGAGGAAGTGATTGAGGAATATCTGGCCCCTGGGGAAGGGAAGAAAAACTCAGAAAAGGGATATATTTAAAACATTTGGTCATTTTGCCCAGCCAACATGGCTCCATTTTCAACTGGACTGGGACAGATAGCTCTGTCCTGAGGTGGTTTTATAACGCTAATATGCCCTGACAGCTCTGCCTCATAAGATTTAGAAGAGGTTTCTGTGGGTATGCTTGCACCAAGCTGAGCTTCCTTATAAAGCTTTCATTAATCTGGTGGTACCCGAACAGAAAAGCAAGGGGCATTTGGGACCTAGAGCCAGGGTGCAGTCTAAGGAAATAGCAAGCAGAGGTACACGCTTGGTGCCAAACTCTGTCTGCTTCCTTTCCAAATATTTCCTGCACTCTTGCAAGGAAAATACTACTTCTTATGTAGATGAGTTAACAGATGCTCAGAGGCTTTGAATAAAATTTGGACAAGGTCATTTATAAATGTGACAAAAACAAATTTTAAAACGTTACATTTTAATTTAAAAAAAAAAAGGAGCTGGCATTTAGCCTAGCGGTTTAGATGCCTGCCTCTCACTGCAGAATACGGGGTCACTTCCTGGCTCGGGCTGTGTCTCCAGCTTCCTACAAATGCAGATCCTGGGGGGAACTGACTGCTCAAGAGAGTGGGTTCCTGCCACCCAAGTGGGAGACATGAATTGAGTTCTCGGATCTCAACTTAGCAGCTCAGATACCGCATGTGTCTGGGAGTGAGTAGGTGGTTGGGATTTCTTCATTTGTGTGTCTTTCTGATTGTGTCTCCAATGATGTGTGTGTGTGTGTGTGTGTATGTGTGTGTGTGTTTGGGTTCTCTGACAACATAGTCCATGTTCTTTCCACTCCAGGAAATCATGGAAAAAACCAGTCCATCGAAAAATGTCTGCTAGTGTGAGTCCCGAACAGAACATGGGACTTAGTGTCTCTCAGCAAAAATGAACACAGTATTGTTCTGACCTCTATCAAGGATGTGTGAGAAGTAGTATCTCTTTTATTGTATATGAGCTTATGCTCTAGCTGAAAGGAAAAGTAAATACAGAGTGAACATTAATATGAAATAATATGACACAGGTGATGAGACCTGTAGGTATCTGGAGAGGAAGCCTGGTGTGAGACAGGGCATTTAATGAAGGTCTTTGTCAATTAAAGATACTCATTCTGATCTTTACAGAATGATAAGTTGGGTGAAAGTGGAAAGAACATTCCAGAAGGAAAGATGACCTGAATCTTATCAGGTTCACTGTATCTATGTCCTAAACAGAATCTAGAGCACCATTCAAAGAGGGTACTTCAAATATGACCACAAGGACAGTCTTGTTAAAAGTAATGGCGTCATGGAAAAGATCAACAACTTTGAAATTTCATACAATTTACAAACCTTATGAGAAATGAAGGCAAAATCCAGTGCGTTTTCAGAATTTATCTAGTAGGAAATATTACTTTACTTTTCTAATTTTTCAGACGGAAGACTCCAGGTAGGCATAATTCCAGTGACTTGTCTACAGAGAGCAGCAGGAAGACGGGACAAAGCCAGGAAAAGGCCTCCTCCAAAGACCCCGCTGAGACAACACCCCACAAAGGAGCCAGATCCTGGAGGTTCTGCTCCAAAACCCCAAATACTTCATTCATGCTCTTTATTAGGATATAAAATGCAAAAGTGGTTTGGAGTTGTCTTCAAGCCTATGAAAGAATGAGTGAATGAATGAATGCATTCCATGAGCATGGTGATGATACCAAAAGTGTAAGGCAGTGAGTACATCTTTAAGAACAATAAGAATTAGTTGAAAACAACTGTCCAGAACACACTGTGACTGACCAGGCGTCATAACCTTGTAGCTGTCATTACAATATAAGTATGGACAGGACTTCATCATCCTGCGTCATAGGAGCATCCTGAGGTTCCTGGTACAGAGTGGATCTGTTGAAAATGTTTTATGGAGGAACAAATGATGAAATAATCTTCCGAGCACAATGTGACCCAATTTGCCACTTTATGGGAAACAACGCTAACCTCCCTCACCCAAGAGGTGAGGCTCACAGATAAAAACATTTTCGAGAAAGGCCTGGGCACACTCTATCATCCTTTTTACAAGTGCTTATTCTTCATCTAAATGTGGACTATCCATGTGTGTGCTAGCCAACTCTAATTGACCATCTAGTCCTTGTATGAGTCCTCTCATCTTAACAGGGACTATTCTTCCCATTGAGCAGATAGCGACACCGAGTTCCAGAGAGATGTGCCATGTGCAGAATGCATGCAGGAGTGAAGGATATTTACCCTAGAATTCTGAGACAACACAGTGCTGTTGCTTAAGAATGTAGGCTCCAAGGTCAGACAGGCTGAAGCGCGGCTTCTGAGCAGTGAAGTCTTTGCTTCCCACTAAATAACATAACTCCATTTTTCCAGCATCATTGTAGTGCTTAAGGTCTTGGAAGTAGAGTACTTAGTACAGCGTCTGTGCAGTGAATGTCGGGGACGGTAGGGAACTCTCTTTCCTCTGAATTCAGGTTTCTATGTTTAAAAAGTAAGATCGCACCACATATTCACTGTGGGAAGAACAGAAAGCAACTTGACTGTTAAATACAGGCTGGAGGACTGACCTGGCAAGGCCAGGGTCACCTTCCAGGATTGGGTGTCCACATGTCTGAAAAATGTGACTTTGTCTTCTGCTCTCTGCACTTCACAGGGGCTTTGCAGGGCTGATTTTCAAGAAAGCCTCACATTTAGGGAATGCAAATTTACTTTCAAAGAATGCCAAGCAAGCTCTTTGAACAGGTCTAAGCTGTGTCTCCCAGCATAGCTTCACTAGTTATAAAGAGTGATAATGAAATGCTCACTTGCAACTGCCTAGCTCTTGTCTCTATATCTCAACGATTCTAGAATTGGGTTGTGAAGAGGAATGGCATTCATCGAGTCCATTCAACTTCAAAGACAGCTTTCTCAAATGACATCTGGAGGCAAAACCAAATCAGAGCTTCATGCTGTATTACTCACTTCACCAAACTGCCCAACAAGTTAGTGCCAAAGGTTTGAAGAACATTACAGTCCACATAAAGTCCAGTAGTTCCGGCCTGCCATGTGAGTATGACCAAATGCCCAATTTACTGGGTGTTCCCCATGCACTCCAGCAGCGGTATCCGACTTTGTCACAATTGTAGTTGCTACAGCAGACTTTAAATATCCTTAAATCATGAACCCCACCTCCAATGACAGGTCATACACGCTCTGACGATGGTACCCTTTGTACAAATTTTCTCTGTACTTACTATTATGTGAGGTAGTGTGAATAATTACATGTTGCAGTAAACATATAAATTCGAGGTAAGGTGGTCACGTGAGGCTCATTGATCATATTGCCATTTTAATTATGTTCATAGTACCAGCAATTGTGATGTAATACAAAAGCCCAGGAAATAAAATCAGAAAACTGAAAGTAAATAAACAAATAAAAACCAATGCAGAAACAGAGGGTTAAGTTTACATTCTATGTGTCTGGCACTGACAAGACAGAATATTTACCCTGTTTACTAAAGCAAACCGGAATTTTCAAAAACACTCCAAAATAGGAGAAAAATACAGAAATCTTCCAAGTAGCAGCTACCAATGAAACATCCCTTTACACGTCACTATTCTTCACAATCAAGGTTATCTATTCAAAAATGAGATCGGGGAAATTAAGAAGATACTAAATTCACTAGGGCCTTCCTAGGGCACTGCTTGTACTGGGAGCATGACTACTTTACCTGGGAGTCATTAGCGAATCCAGAAAGTTCCTGATTTATACAAGGGCAATGACACTAGGGACATTAATTGAAGTGCTGTGGCTCACCACTTCTTCACTCACTAACAATGAGAGCATGCACGAGAAATCAAGATTCTTTGAGTCCGGATACAAGATTTAAAAAAGGCAGGCTTTCAAGAGACACAAGTTATTGAACATTGAACTTCAGAAGACAGATGCAGACAGCAAATTCCCTTCCAGCTTCAACAGCTGTCCGCCTAGCCTCTGCACGTCCCTGTGGCTAGGAAAGGTCCTCTCAGAGCATGCTGCCTCAGAGTCCTGGGTCATCGTCTCAGCACAGAACTTGGGAGAACGTAAAACTGCCAGGCAAGAGTGTGATTTACATGGCGAGCTGGAGATGAAAGCAGCTTTTGCATTTATATTGGGGAAAATCCATTAACTGCATAATTTACATTTCCCTCTCAGATCTCCCTGTAGTACGAACATTCCCAAGTTGTTGTCAATGTCCAGTCTTCGGAAGAACATTAACTTCCATCATCACCACCATAATCATCAATCTACATTGTAATGTGAGAATTATAGGAAAGTCAAATTTGCAACGGCCAAGTGCAGGGACATTATTCTGGCCTTGACCATCATCAGCCCACAAGACAGAGCACGCAAATCACTCAGAAATGGCACCCTGAAGCAGGAAACCCACCCTGGGATGCTGTCTGTCTAGGGACTCACCAAGGCAGTATAGGAAGGAGGGAAATTCTTAAACCTGTAAATCAAACAAGGATTTTAATAGAGATTCCCAAATACCAGTCTTTTCAGAAAACCTTGTATAATGCAATTTTTCTATGTCCATGAGCCAATGGAATTTCTGTTAATTTCTTACTTAAAATTAAAATTTACTTTAAAACAACATTTTGCTTAATTTGAATCTTAGAGACTCAATAAAATGACAGATTTGATAGGCCTATTATTTTTCTAACGCATACGTCAGTGTTGTATCTTTCGTACTACTGCCCAAGTACTACTTTAAAATATTTTTATGTCAATATTCATTTCTCACTTTTGATAACTCACCTACAGTTAGGCAACATAATACTTATGAGAAGCTGTGGGGAGTGTATATGGAGATTCCATGAATTATTCTAGCAAAACTTTTTCAAGGCTAACATTATTTCAAAACAGTACGTTGTCATTTATTGAACAATGCAGACATTGTAAAATTTCTGTGGGGTATCAAAATGTCACTTCTTACCTTTGAAGTTTGATTACTAACATTCTAAGAAGTTTCTGGAAATTATGAATGCTTCACATTTCTACAGGCTCTAACTTGTGTTGATGATGAAGCAACTTCTGGGACATGAACTCTATTCTTGAGCAAACTAAACAGGAATAATCCGTAAGGCTGAGTCCTAAACAGGCCCAGATAAGATGGGTGTGGGGCTGAAGGGAGTGGAGTCAGCTTGGAGTGTGCTTTATGCTAACGGTTCCAGTGGTTTCAGGCCATCTGGCCTCATTTGGCAGTGACACAGCTTTAAAACGCTTGGTTTTTGTGTTATTTCAGTGCACACAGGGAAGCCACATTGGACACAATAAGATTGCAGCTCTTTCCCATAAAGACACTTTAGACTAAAAAGAAATTTCCGACCAGGAATGCCACAGCATGCCAATATCCTGAAATAGACCACGGAAGTGCACTGATGCTCTCCCCTTGCACTTGGACTGAGTGTGAGATCACCTCCAGCACACGGACAGCACTATTAGAGATGCCCTGTCAAGAAAGACCTTGGGATAGAGTGGCCCAGAGACTCTGAGGAGGCCTTGAAGCCTCAAGTCTGCAAGCCTCTTATCATTGGATCCCAAGGAGTGACTCACTCAGGGCCAGCACTGGGCAAGCTCAGATTACTCAGTAGGTTCCTTTAGCTTTCAACCTTGAAGAAATCAGCTCTCACTTCTGTTTCTTTGGTGTCAAATGAAGGGGAAATCCCTTGGATTTAGAATCTCTTTAAAGTAACTCAATCCCTTCCAAGTGGCTTTAGAACAATAACCATTACTCTCTTCGTAATATCAAGACCCCTGGGAAATAAGCCAAAGTTGTTTGAAATGTCAGTTTCTCAATCCGTCTCTCTCCTGTGACCTTTAAGCAACCCTACCAATGTGCCTTCACAGTGCACTGTATGCCCCAAATCATGAAGAAACACCTTTGAAAGCCCCTTATTGAAAAGTGCCATGATTTTAAGATCTTTTGTTTTAATATATAAATTTTATTTTTGACAGTTTTTACATATTTCATTAGGGTGTGAAGGGTCAAGGGCTAGTGGAAAGTGGGTGAGACCATTGTCTCGACATTTTCTTTTTTCCTTCCTATATCTGGCGGGGTGGGGGGGGGACGGGGAAGGATAAGAGGAGAAGCCACACCTGGCCTCCCAACCATTCCAGGGTTCCCCAATGTGGGGCATGCTCCAAGGGTCCTATTCAAATGGTTTTGATAGTTCAACAGTTCTGTATTGCTGCCGATCTTGCCACCCCAAACATGATGAAATCCCCCCAGTCTCCACTGGCTAATATAGTCCAACTTAGAGTCTCTGTTTTCCCAGATTTTCACTGCAAACTCTTGGCTGAGGTAGTTGATCGATTTGTTCTGTCTTCTGTCCTCTGTTGTGGTACCAGGTGTCCTCTACAGGCTCCAGTGTACTGCCATATCCTCCAAGTGCATCTGGATATGCTGTCCACTGCTCCATGTAAGCCACTAAGGAGGTCCAGCTCTGACACATGCATTCTACGGTCAGACCACGGAACCTGCAATTTCCTCCATTGTTGGAGCTCTGAGTCCAGCTGTTCATTTGAGGGGGATTCCCAAAGAAACTTCATCTGAGATGATCCTAGACCTGATTTATGTGTGTGCATGCCAATACAGGGTCCAGCACAGCCCATCAGCCAAATCAGCCTCCATGCATTGTTAGTTGCAATTGCTGGGTCAGTTGTCTCCAGCCCTGTCTTCTACGAAAACTAATGGGTGTTGCAGTCTGGGCCAATCCTGCTCACCACACACTTGGCCCCCATGCAACCCAGTGGGAGCTGCAGCCTAGTCAAAGTGACTTGCAATAACCCCTACCAGACCTGCCTGCTGCCCTGGTTCCTGTGCTTGCCAATATGTACAGCATTTGGTTCTGTCTATCCCACATGCCATTCAGCTCTTATACATGCCAATGAGCATTGAAGCCTAGTTCAACCCAACCACCCCCACTATCCACACATGCGCTGTTGGGTGCGACTCTGTCTAGCCATGCCTGTCCCAGTCCTGGTCCTCATTCTCACTAGTTAGAATCGCAACTCAAGAGGGAGGTGCCTACTGTTTCCCTCCTGGGCCTACTCCCACTCCCGGATCTTGCACTCTCCAGATGGTACTGCAGTTTAGCTCGACAGAGTTCCCCCTGTGCCAGCATCTGCTACCTGATGCTGCGGCAAAGCCCAAGCAACACTCATCCCCTCTGACTCATCAACAGAAACCTTGCCTAACCACAGAAATCTCTCACATTTCAGAAGCGAGTTGGTTTTACTAAGTAGCTAACCTAACCTGAGCAGCGATTGTGTACACACAAAGCTCTGCTCTCCATAGAAAACGCAGGATATGTATCACAATGTAGTAACAAGACAGAGCTGCGAGTAGCACAAGGGAATTGGGAGCACTTACTCTTTAATGTTTCTGTTCGTTAATAAAGCACTTAATACGAAACAGCATAAACAGCAGGTTCATCAGTGAGAAAAACCAAGCATGCATACTAACGCTCTCTGTGAGAAGTGTTATCATAGATCTGCTACAATATTCACATGAAATACTAAGCACCCTGAAATTTGAGAATCAGTTCCTAGTGGATCCAACAGATGAACTTGGTCAACAGTTTCCAAACGTATTGGGTCTAAGCAATCTTCTCAATCAGAGAGCCATGTCTAGGCTATGCCTCCAGTGCTTACCACATTGACGTTAGAGCAGATAAATGTTTTAAATATTTATCCTTCATTTTAGAACATTGATAAAAACCCACGGCTATCCACATACATCGTTTAGTTTTTGAAAAATAACGGTAGTTTTCCAAACATATAATAAATGAAAATAACAACGTCTAAGGTATTTTTCAACCCTTTTTAAACCTTGATTTAAAAGAAGACACATGGACTCTTGGCTTCTGATTAAACACACCATACCAAGTCATCAGGCCTTGAGTACACGAAGAAAATCCTGCATCACTCCCACAGGAAGCTATAACGGGGCAATACCTTGATAACGATTGCGCGTGTTCCTTCCCAGATTACACCAAAACTCTGATGATGTTCATTTCTTTTTGGAAATGTTCATGTACTTGACAGGAGATACAGAGAAAAAGACAGAGGCGCTGGGAGTGGAGGCAATTCCCAAATGCCCGCATTAGCAGGGACTGAGCCAGAGCAGGACCTGAAGCAAAAATTCAGTGCACATTTTCCCACATTGGTAGCAGGAACACCATTGCTTGTACTTGAATTACCTTGCTGCCTCAGAAGAACGTGCTACAGGAGCCAGAGCTGGAAGCCAACATGATCACACCAAGGCAGGTACTTAGCCATCATTGTCACTGCAAGACTAAACACCTACCCCAGCAGGTGTACATTGTTTCAGGACCAGTGACAACATAAGAACAAAAAGCACACTTGGAACATTTGCACACTCCAACTCGCCAGCTACACTGAAACTTGAATGCATCATTTTATAATGCACAGAGTTAAAACATCATGCATTGGTCACCTAAATGCATGAGTCACATAGTCACATAGTCTTCCAAGTTCTGGCATACTTCAGGACATAATTTCAACAAGTCTGATCCATTAATATCACTGTTGATGTGATCAGAAAAGTCCCTATTTGCTGAAACTTTTCCAAGTTGTGGTAGTATTTACAAATTTCAGTAATACTCTAATATTGCTCTTGGAAGAGTAAATTTTTCAGTGGCAACAACTATCAGTTGGTCTCCATGTTCACTTAGTCACGTTCAAGGAAATGTTGGTCATGTCTGAAAAACAGGATGATAGTTTGCTTGCCCATTGCTTCTTCAGATTAAAATTGCAAGTTGTAGAAATTCTGCTCCAAGACAAAATCAGACAGTTCAACTGGCAGCAAACATACTGCAACTGCATCTCCAGTGTGTCACTCAGTGACTAATAAACCAGCCATGTGCACAGCAGCATCTGAACTATTCCTAAGTGAAAGTTGATTAAATATATATAATTAAAAAGTAGAATAAATACTAGTACATTTTAGAGTTATTGCATTCATTCCTGAGAAAGTGTCTTGAGTTTTTCTCACTAGTTTTGTACCATTGATATAAGCATCATTTCAGTGAAAAAGAACTTGATCTAAGTGAAATCTTAGATCAGAAATAGTTTTTTTAAAGATTTATTTTATTTTTATTGGAAAGGCAGATACATAGGAGGAAAGACAGAGAGGAAGATCTTCCATCCGATGACTCACTCCCCAAGTGACTGCAACAACTGGAGCTGCCAGGAGTCAGGAGTCACATCCAGGTCCCCCACAAGGGTGCAGGGTCCCAAAGCTTTGGACCGTCCTCCACTGCTTTCCTGGGCCATAAGCAAGGAGCTAGATGGGAAGCGGGACCACTGGGATTAGAACCAGCCACCATGTGGATCCCAGTGCATGCAAGGTGAGGACTTAAGCTGCTAGGCTGCCGCGCTGGGTGCAAGAAATAGGTTTTATCTCAAATAGCTCCCAAGATGGTTCCCACCGAGCTGAATGAAGTACAGGAATTGCTCTGGGAACCACTGATTTAGACTTAAGGCTTTGCAGTGGTTAGTGGGGTTCAACAGAGCCAGTATCAGGGTGTACTTACTGAGTGTGCACTTCATGCCAAACAAGCAGAAGCAGAGGTTAATAATGTGGTCCAATAAAAATCTGCCTCAAGGAACTTAACGTTTCATAGGGTAGGAGAAAAGGGAAGAATATAATTTAATATTAGAATTATCAGATACGTTGTTCATGGAATGTTATGAGAATACAGAAGAACCAGGAACCCTTAGAAGTTTCCTAGAAAGTTATATTCATTCTGTATATAAAAGAATGGAAAGAATGAAGAGAAGCAAATAAAGAAATGGTAACAGATCATGCTACCTGTTCAGTAGAGTTGCTGAAATGACTTGCAGGGTCTCTTCTCATCCTACTGTTCTTCAGATACAGCCTGGGAGTTTGACGTAAATTCCAGGAATGGACACAGATCAGTCAGAGCTGATCAGTTACTGCAGCTTTCTTGATGCAAGGCTGCAAAAGCCAAGTCAAATCACAATAGAGTGACAAACAGGAGTGGATGGGCCGTCTCCGGAGGAAAGCAGCCTCCTTGCTCTCAGGAAAGGTCTTCTGGAAGTGTCCTGACTCTTCCACTGAACATTTTCCTTTATGGAAATCATGCCAGACATGCTGCAACAATCTTACTACCCGTCTATGGGTAATCCCGTATACAGGAGTAGTGAAAGCCACAAGAAAGCCACATGGTCAGTTACAGCCTTGACCAAGGCAAGCCTCATTACCATCTTTTATATCATTTGCATGACCTTGACACTACCTTACTCTTTTGTGAAATAGAAGAGTTCCAAAGTAACATGAAATTAAGTTGAGAAGGTGCCGGAAAGGCAAGACTATAAGAATGGAGTACATTTCACGCCTTGCTAAGCACTTTGGGCACTGTCTACAAGGTGGGATAGTCAAAGTAGCATAAGCTGGGAAACAAAGGCTTTCATGATGTCACCCACATGTCTGGGAATAATGCTTTGCTTTTATAGCCAAGCCACATTAGCATTCTTGCAGTCTGAAAGTTGCTCTGCTGACTATAAAGAGATTGTACATTACTTGAGGAAGATCAGCAGTGGCAAATACAGCCCATGGCTTTGGAGATGAGCACGGAAGATATTACTTGAATTTAACACTGTGGCATCAATAGGGACTTTGGTGCAATGAAGCAGACTGGGAACAGAATGCCACTGAGAACACAGGGAAACCGACAGGATGCTCCACTTCCCATCCAGCTCCCTGCTTATGGCCTGAGAAAGCAGCCCAGGATGGCCGAAAGCCTTGGGACCATACACCCATGTGGGAGACTCAGAAGAAGCTCCTGGCTCCTGGCTTTGGATCAGCTCAGCTCCATCTATTGTGCCCATGTGGGGAATGAACCAGTGGATGGAAGATCCTTCTGTCTCTCCTTCTTTCTCTAAAATCTGACTTTGCAATAAAAAATAGATGATTTTTTTAAAGAAAAAAGAAACTAAAAAATGAAAACCAAGTCTACACATTTTAGGGGTAGGAATTATGACAAGTACAGGTGATTCATAACCAACAGCCTCAGTTGGTTAAGTAAAGTGTGAGGTGTGTTCTTGTGCCAAGTTTAAGGATATGAAAATTAAACAGAGAGCTTAACTATCTTACCACAGGTTTTTAAATAATCACATAGGGAAATGAGAGGAAAGGCTCACCAAGGCCAATGAAAAAATAATAAGCAGTAGAAAATTAGAGCATTTGCCCGTGGATGGGTTGGAATTACAAACGGGGATGAAATGAAAGCCAATGAGCAGGCCAACAAAACCCTGGTGCAGTGCTTCCCATTTATGATAAACCATGCTGTGGACTGAGGAATACCAGCAGCTGAAATCTGCAATGAGATTACAATGAGAAGCAAAGAAGCACCTAACAGTTCACAATACTGTTATTCATACTTGCTCCAAACTGGATGCAACCAAGGTAGACTTGATGGGTAAACAGCAAGTAACTGTGGAATGTCTGTATAATAGAATGGTACTCAACAACAAAAGCGAGCTAGCAAAGCCAGAAGAAAAAGTTTTACCTGATTCAAAAATGCAACATACCAAGGGTAAATGCAAGCCTGAAAACATTTCATGCTATACAATTACAAGACATTACAGAGAAGGCGAAACTGTTTGGATGGCGAAAGAGCAGAGGTGCCAGAGCTTTGCACTAACATAAGGAAGACTGCATAAATGAAGGGCAGGAGATTTTGTCGGAGAGTAAACAATTCTGATTGCTATCTATCACGGATGTATCCTATTCTACATTTATTAAACTTCACAAAACTTTAGAATTACACAAAATCTTGGGGAAAAAAATGAGTAGGTTGTTTGATCCCAGGATGCGCTGCAAAGTTTGACAACACGTTAGATCTGTCATAAATGTATGAATAACATCACTGATGAACTAGAAGAGGAAAACTGTTAAGAAACTGTGGAAATCAGTGCTATTTAAAGACCAAAAAAACCTTTATTCTGATCAATAAAGTTATCTCCACAGAGGCCATAGTTCTTCTACAGCTATACATATGTACCAGAATTGAAAAATAAAGTGAATTTGTAACAAATATTAGGAGCGAAGTTTCTCATTGTTAGAGTGGCATAAGCAAGGAGAAAAAGCTAGAATGAAGTAGGAATTAGATAATGGATTGGATAATGCAGTTAATGTTAATTAGGTAATGCAAATTCAAAATGAATTAGAGCTAGCAACATCAGTAGGAGCTTGTGTGTAGCTTAATATACACACAGATGGTTGTACAAAGAAAAGCACACAGATAGCACTATGAACATATGAGTACCTGTGGGTTAGTCTACACGCATGTATTTCTTCGCCTAACAGTTGAGACAGTCTAATAGTCACCGTACAGTAAAAACGAGTGCACCTGTAGTCCGGATCTTGCTTTCAACACCATTCTCCAATTCAAAGGAAGTGAGGGTTCCTTGGAGAAATGGGTAATTTAAAAAGCAAGCAGCCAATAAACACGGTGCACATAGAACAGCTCATAGTGACAGAAGCCACAGACGCCGGCACGCAAAGCGAGACAAACCAAAACTCATACTGAAGAGGATTTCAAGGACACCTGGGAGCCAACTGAAAGTGAGGCCATTACCCAACGCTGGAGAACACGATTCCACAAGTAAAGTCAATACAGCAATATTGAATTAAACATAAAATAAGTTCAGGAATCCATTTGAGGTAAGTAAATGTGTAAATAAATGAATAGGAGAATTCAAAGTCATTAATGCAGCTCTCCAGCCTTCAGAAAAGGCAGGCCACAGATCTGCTTAGTGTGACCTGCTCACGGTATCTCTTTAGAGTAAAGACCAGAAAGGGAGAAAGAGGAGCTTGACAGCGGAGAAGCTGGACGACTATGTCAGCCAGGTTGCCGGTCACAGAAATAAAATGTTCCTTTGGTATGAGCTCCAGGCTCACCACAACCAACAACAACATAAAGAAAAAATCTCAATTGAGGAAAATTCTACAAACAGCTGAACAGTACTTTTCAACTCAGTAAGATCATAAAAAACAAACCTGATGAACTATTATGCAGAGAAAGCTGGAGAGACACAACAACTGAATGAAATCTTAGGTCTCCCAGATAGGATGCTGGAACAGGTGAAAGGTATCAAGTAGGAATCAAGTGTGGACTCCACATTAGTGATAACACAGCAGCACTGGTTCTACAATGTTAACAACAACAACAATAGACCATACTGGGCCCAGCATGGTAGCCTAGCAGCTAAAGTCCTCGCCTTGAATGCACCAGGATCTCATGTGGGCACCAGTTCTAATCCCAGCGGCCCTGCTTCCCATCGAGTTCCCTGTTTCTGGCCTGAGAAAGCAATGGAGGACGGCCCAAAGCCTTGGAACCCTGCATCCATGTGGGAGACCCGGAGGAGGCTCCAGACCCCTGGTTTTGGAACAGCTCAGCTCCAGCAGTTGCAGCTGCTTGGGGAGTGAATCAATGATCAGAAGATCTTCCTCTCTGTCTCTCCTCCCCTCTGTATATCTGACTTAGCAATAAAAATAAACAAATCTTTAAAAGAAATAGACTATATCATGCAAGATATTAATAGCTAGAGAAACCAGGTTGGGGCATATGGGAAATCTATAGTATCATCCAAATTTTTCCACAAATTTGAAATTATTCTAGAAAATTTCTTTTTTTCCTTTTAACAAAAGATCACAACCTCGAATCCTGCCAGGATCTGCGGAGCTCCTCTTCCGTTCCCATTGGCTTCAAAGTACCTTCCCGTGCTGCGTGTCTAGCTGTGTGCTTCAATTCCTGTATGCATCTTGGGCAACATGTTTGACAGAGTACATATAAATGAAATTGCGCTTGTATTTCTCAGCTGGTTTTTATTTTCACACAATATGTATGTGGAATCTCTGTGATTATCTATATAACCATAGACAGATTACATCTAAATATATATATATATCTTATAGCAAGACCTCAATCTTGCTTCCAGAGGAATAAAGAATTAAACTTACATTTTACTTCTGCTCCAAAAACTTCAATGAATTAAATTCAAGCTACATAAGTATATCCACAATAAGATTTGAAGTGCTGTAAATTTGTCACTCTCCTATTCAAAATTCCTTTGACGTAAAGAAAAATCCACATTTTTGTGCAGAAATAGTAAATTGCAGCCTTCTCAATTCTATAATTTAATGCATTCTGCTAGTATGAGTTATCTAAGTGCTAAAGGCCCTACCCCAAGATTGCAGCTATTTATTCGGCCATGCCTTGGAGGGCACTACCAGGCGGTACACATTTGTTTAGTGCTAATCCTGGCAGCTCAGTATAGTAAAAAGCGAAAGAAAGAAAAAAAAACAAATTCTAATGTTTCTTCTCAGATAAGAATATGGAAAGAAGTTAAGTACACTTAAGGAGTTTTAAAAAGTTCCTTTTAAGCTTAATCTCACCCACAAGGAGAAAGTTGTGTCCATTACTACACACGAATCCAGTTGAAAGCTCAGCAATAAGCAGCTGCCATTCAAACAACCTATTAGGCCAGACAGATCCTGACCACAGGACTACCTAATAAAGAACCCACAATCTTGGCTAAGGACAGTAACTTTGGATAGCTCCATTTAACAAGGGAGACTTTCTAGAGTTCCCAGCTCCCATCACTGATTCACAGCCCTAATGCTCTCAGAGTCAGGGCTGGGCAAGCAGAATCCAGGAGTGAGAACTGTATCTGAGTTTCCCATATCAGTGACAGGGATCCAGTGACTGAACTATATCACCTGCTGCTTCCCAATGCACATGAGCAGGACTCCGGAATCTGGAGTGGATCTGGGATGCGAGTCCAGGGGCTACACCATGAGACTCGGGCATCTTAACTAGCTAAAGCAAATGCCTACCCCCATAAACATATTATCACCGTCTCTACATCATGCCCATGGTGCCATAGTGGAGCCCCTACAGGAACCTGGAGACATAGCTATACAAACCTGGAGAGCTTGAGTGACAGAAGACTCTCAGATCTTTGGGCAGTACACTACTTAGCCTGTTCTCACTCGGTGGGTAATTACATTTAAGTGTTATTTGCATAGAAATCATGAAAAACTCTTCTTTAAAATGTAGGCTTTTTTTTCTGTATTTTTACCCTTGCCAGGCTTCCTTTTATTCAACCGTGTGAAAGAACAGATTGCAATAGTTTCAGGCATGTGAAGTAACACCAAGAAGAAAGGTTTAGACATCATATTGGTCTGAGCTCAAGCAATTGTTAGCCAGGTGACCCTAAATAAGTTACCTAACCTTTTCCAGTCATCACGTTTCGCTGAGCTTGGGTGAGTGGTGAGTCAGAAGTTGACAAGAGGTCTGTCTTCAAAGCCCATTCTTTAACCACCACACCAGACTATTGCAGACATTTCAAGCAGCACCTTGGATGTGCCAACTTACGATACTTCTAGAGGCTGAGTGATTCATCTTCAGGAACACCTTCTTCAAGCAAAACCCATGACAGAGCAAGCCAAACGCTAAGATGCAAGAGAAACAGCTTTCCTGACTAAGCTCAAGCCCTGGGTGTGAGGCAGTGAGGCAGTGAGGCATCCTCTTTCAAAAGTAAGCATGTCAATAGACGCATGCAGTTCATTGCACAGAAAACCTAGAAGCCAAACCTCAGGTTAACTCCTTGTCTCAAAACCAGATATGCTTCCAATCAGGAATATCTACTGCTGTGTAACCTGAATGATTGAGTTTAAGTTGAGCTATGATGTTTCAATTAACTTGACCAACATTTAAATTTTCCTAGGAGGGGCAGACACCGGTGCAGCCCATGGCCCAGGGACAGATGCACTTTTAAATGAATTGATTGTTCCCCACCCTCCCTGTCTACAACATTTGCCCAGAACTGGAGATTTGCTGGCACCTCTCCTTCCTGGCCTGCTCTCCCTGAGAGTACACATCTTTGCTGGCATGATGGAGCAGAGCTGAGAAGAAAGAGAGAGAAGTGCAAGTTCATGGAGAATAGACTCAAGGGTAATGGCTTTGCAAGTGGTGAGAGACGCAGTGCCTTTATGTCTGGCATGTTTACTCATGGCAGACCACCAGGTATAGTCCTAGCTGCTCCACTTTCATTCCAGCTCAGTGCCAGTGTGCCTCAGAAGAAAGTGGAAAATAACATCAAGTACTCAGGTCCCAGGTACTCATGTGCATACCCGGATTAGGGGTCAGGATTCTGGCTTCAGGCTCAGCCAGGCAGTGCAGGCATTCGGGAGGGAACCCAGATCTGTCTGTGTCTCTTTTTATGCCTTTCGTATCAATCACTGTGCTTCAAAAAGTGAATAAAGTCAATGTACTTGCGTATTTTAAATGAGGTACAAAAGTTATTTTGTTAGAATTTTAGATGATCTAACAACACACCTGAAAGTAGGGGGTGTAAGTTTACTAGGTAAACAGCACCTGTGTCAGTCACAGTACAGTTGATATTCATGAGAAAAATGGCAGTCCAGAGACAACGGGTCCCGGCTAAGTCAAACACTCGACCAGTTTGTAAGCTGTGCAGTCACACAAAATACAACAGAAAACCACAAGCCAACCTGAACCTCACAGTCCTGGAGACACTGATTCCTTTGCTCAGGCTTATTCTACAAGCAAAGCACAATGCAGTTACTAGCGGAGACAGGTCTGGGAGCCAGGCTTCACTCCCTCCAGATGTTTCAGTGGACAGTCGTGACTCTGCGGAGCCAGGCACATGTCACTACTCTACTGTCACTCTGCTCACGTCGACCTCTCTTCTGTTCCCTGTGCATCTCATGCCTGCCACCATCTTTTGCTTGTTTGTGTTCCGTGACTTTAGATGCCTTCCCCTTCACCACATGAGACCCAACATAATCTACTTTTACTTACACCACGTGTGTGTGTGTGTGCTAACCTACGCACAGCACACAGCAACGGAACAGACAGAAGCTGTGTGTGAATGTGGGACACTTCCACAGACAGGTGAGATTGGTGTTTCAGTTAGAAGAGAGAATGGGTGGCTGTCCAGAGAGAGACACAAGCAGACTCTTTCGAAATACCCCCAAGGCCATGGCAGTCCTGGAGGGGAAGAACCTGGACCTGCATTTGCCTCATCGAAGTGATAGCACTTGGTTCTGGTTGCAAAAGGAAGCCAAACCTTGTTGCTGTTGTTACTTCTTTTCATTTTCCCACCCAACATGATGAGATCTGATCTTAGTCAAAGACTCTGATCAAGCCCAGTTCTTTTGTGGAATCTGCTGTTACCAGGCAAGCATCTCCTCTGGATCTTTCTAAATTCATACTGCCCAACTAAACATGACTGCTTGCAGCTCTTAGAGATGCCTTTGTGTTTCCAAGGACTGGAGAGTACTGAGGGTGGGAGTTCGCATGCTAACTGTGCCCAGAAATGCTAAGCCAGTAAATAAATGCATAGTATATTCTCAGGACTGACTTATTCAGATTCCTCCAGACATAAAGGCACTGCATCTCTCACCACTAGAAAAGCCATTACCCTTGAGTCTATTCTCCATGAACTTGCACTTCTCTCTCTTTCTTCTCAACTCTGCTCCATCATGCCAGCAGAGAGGTGCACTCTCTGGGAGAGCAGGCCAGGAAGGAGAGGTGCCAGCACATCTCCAGTTCTGGGCAAATGTTGTAGACAGGGAGGGTGGGGAACAATCAATTTATTTAAAAGTGCATCTGTCCCTGGGAAGTGAGAATGTATCTATTCCTGTGTATGAATGCCAAGTTGCAGTAGGTTTCCATAGCAACTCCCACAGAGCCTTGCAGTGGGCAGTTTTATACAGAGGTGCAGAAAACCCATTTTTTAACATCTGGGTTATGCTATTGGTGTGCACAGTGGATCCTAGCAGGCACATCATAGCTTTAGATGTTGGTTCAGGGATTTTTGCATAAAAGGAAATAGATTTCCAGATACTTGATAATCTAACCTTGCTCTACTCATGCTCTGCACACGTGTCCCTTTATGTACACTAAGCATTCCATGCAGAGTCCAAAACAGCCCCTTTCAAAGCACAGAATCCCCTCTACTCATTCTTATAGACTCTGATGAACACGTTGTACTTGCACATCAGCATGACTGCCACACTAAATGAACGTTCTCTGAATAACCCAGCAATTATAAATCTTAATGAGCAACATATCCACAGTGTCCCCAGTTCCAGCCTGCCCCCATATTTTATTATGTGATTGGTATTTTCAATGCAAAAATAAATAGTTCTTTCCAGGGCGTAGGTTGGGTTGAATGCATTCAACTGAGCACCAGTACTACAGGCACTGTACACTAACTTTTCAAAGGGCCAGGCAATTTTTAAAACCGCTTTCCCACAGGAGTTGGCAAGTGAGAATTTTCTCACCCACTTCCTAATGTTTTCAGCGTGAGGTGATCTGTTGTGAAGACAGAACAAGAGGAAAATAAGCGGAGCCATTGCACATGTAGCTCTAACCTACACTTGGGCTTCAGGAAGTTGTGTGCTTGCAAGTGAACTTGTGTTGATAGGATGTTGAGTGAAGGAGTAAATGGAACAGCCTCCTGGCCATTTTCATTGGTGGTGTGGGGCGTCTAGACACTGACTTGCGGTTATCTTTGAATTCTCTGCAGGACCAAATGGGGATCACGCACAGTACTATTGAGGGAATGGATTGTATGGTGGGGTGGCACAGCAGGACAAGAGATACATCCAGATACATGACAGAAAGGGGGCCTTTGGGTTAACCAAGTCACAGAGCCTATGGTGCTTTGCAAGATGTTAGAAGAGCCATGATAGCTTTTCAACTTGGTAGTGGAAAAAAAAACGGGGGGTGTGTTCTAGGAGTAGTTGAAGGAGTTTTGTGGCCTAAGACATTTATGTGGGAGGGACCAAAAAAGGGAGAAATGTAAGCAAACAAAAGAAGCAAAGGTCCCTTCCCTGGGCAGGTCAGCTGTGATGTGAGACAGAGGCATGTATGTGGCTGAGGGAGGGGACTGTTACACCAAGCATGCAGGTAGAGGTGCCTAGAACGAACAGCAGGGCTGGAAGAAACTTGAGGGTTTGGTAGGCCAGGAGTCAGTGACAGACAAAGGGCTTCCAATGAGTGAAGACTGGACCTGCAGCCCATGGCTTTTCCTAGCTCCTGCCAGCAACATCATCACACCTATTTCTGAAACCCAGGGGAAAGGATATGGGCTGGTGGGGTGCATGAGGGCGTTAAGGGTGGGAGGGAATATGAAGCAAGGAGTCGGTATGTGGCCAACGAGTGGGGGAAAAGGCTCATCAAAGTCCTGTGGGCTACAGCCACAAGTGCTATGTGAATGTGCTCTGGGACCCAAGCTGGGAGGTCAAGGCTGGGCAAGATTTTAGGGAGCCTCCTGTAACCTGTTCCCGGGGATGGGGGGCAAGGCGACTTAGCAGGGGCCGCGGGCCCAGCATCCGAGTTGGACACAGGGAGACGTCAGGTGCACGGAAACACTAGCCTGCAAGTGGGAGTGGAGAAAGGTCCGGGAGTAGGGCGGATCCAGGGAGACAGGGTGGGGGAGGGGAGGTCGTTGGCGAGTGGGTGTGTAGGGCGAGCCGGAGTGGGGGGTTGGGGGAGGTTGTTCCAGCTCCTCTGGCCACCTCGACCTCCCCCGGGACTCACCCAGCACGAAGTAGGGCAGTTCCGTGTTCTCCAGGTCGTCTACCACGACCATTTCTCCTGGGAAGTCGTTGCGCACCGAGAAGAGGAGCTTGGGCTCGGAGGCCGAGGGGCTGTGCATGATGCTCAGGTCGTTCTCGCGCAGGAAGGGCAGCGCCGACACTGTGATGCTTTTGAGCTTACACTCCAGCTCCTTGGAAGCATCCACGTCGCCCGCCGCCGTGGCCAGCACCGCCGCCGGCCCCCAGCAGCAGGCTAGCAGGGCGCAGAGCCGGGTTAAAGCCATCTTGAGCCCCGGCTGCCTTCCTCCCAGCGCTGCGATGGTGGGGGAGCCAGCGAGCGAGGAGGGAGAGAGCAGGAGAGAGCAGGAGGCGGGGGAGGTTGGGGAGGGGATGCAGAGCCCAGCGAGCCCGGGTCCCCGGGAAGAGATGCTGCTCTCACAGTGCTGGCGTGAAGCTCTGATGTCTGGAGAGCCCTGGCTCTTTGTTTCCTGAAGCCGCTTATCTGGGGAAGGCAAAAGAAAAAAAAAAGGGGGGGGGGGGTGATGGGGAGAGGCAAAAAAGGGAAGGAAGGACGTTGGGAGGAAAGAGGAAGGGAGTGCAGGATTCCAGGGAATCAGGTCAACCTCCAGCTGGCTGCTGGGGCTCCTGCCTCTCCTCTCCTGTGCACCCGGAGCAGGAGCCGAGCACTCGGCTATTAACTACCTGCACTGCATTTTTAAAAACCAGTCTTGGCGATGCAAAATCTTCCCTCATGCATCATCATCCAGATGGCTTGGAAAAGGCACACACGGAGCACACACCTTAAAGAGCACTTCCTGCTAGGAGCAAATCCTCCCGGTGGTTTTGTGGATGTAGTTTGCTCTGTTCTTCTTGTTCTTTTTCCCCCACTAGCTGGATTCGTTTACTGAATAACTAAATATTGGATAAATGCACATGTACACATTCGTCCTCTTCTCCAACTTTGTAAAATAGTAATGGCTGTGTCTGGCGTATCAGTATAGAGAGACAGGTAGATGGTTATGGACAAAAAGAACAAAATTAGTGATATACAATTAAGGAGACCAGAGCTTCTACTTGTCATTTCTTTCTGCCTCATCACAATTCGTTTCTGTCACAAAGGTTATCTACAGCACCAATAAGAAGACCACTTGGGGGCTACTCTGATAGATAGACAAAGCAGAGTTGCCCTGAAGAAAGGCAGAGCCTTTATTTTAGAAGATGCAGTAGACAGATAGAACTGAGAGAAAATACGGAAAACAAAAGTTTCTAAAACGATTTGCCTGAGTGTCACCCAAGTGAGTCGCAGTCCATTCAGGACTGGATGGATGCTTCGCTCCCCAACGAAGAAATCTGAGGACTGGCAACAGGAACAACTTTGCATCTGCTCCCAGCAGTGCTGGATGGTGCTACTTCTCATACATGACAGCGGTTATCTAGCAAACTCTCATGAGAAGCTCATGTTTCGGTATACTGGATTATGGCATCTAACTGAACTTCACATAACTAACAACTTATTTCAAAAGCAGGCTCCCCCAACATCGTGTATTCAGTGCTGATTTAATACTTACTAGATACTATAAAATGAAGACTGTGACCCACACAGTGCCCACTCTCCAGCAAAACCGTGAATTTAGACACAATCACATGCGGATTCTACTTGGCATAAATCAATTCACACGTGCAAATGTATGTCCTTCCAACGACAACAGTTGTCATAGGTTTCACAAAGTTAACCTGATTGAATAAAGGAAATCAGATGTGCTTAAGGCCATGTTTAAGGAGAGAATTATCTTTTTTTCCAGCAAGAAGAGGACAAAAGCAATTTGACATAAGCTGAGTTTTCAATCAGATGTAGCTGAGAATCAACTTGGAGGTACATCACCATGTAGCATTATAAGATGCTGCAGAAAATGATATGTCAGCTAATGACCCTTCAAATACTCACCCATGTCTTCAGTGCTCCCCTAAGAGGTACTGAGGGAGATGAAATCCCCACTATACTATTTTTCCTTGTATCCCCTAGCATAAAGCAAAAAAGGTTGGTTTAGGTAGGCAAGGTTATTTGCCATTAAATAAAGTGATGCAAAAAGAAAAAAGAAGAATGTGAGGCATAGTACAAAAACCACGAAGTCCTCTATTAGTAGAATCTCTAATTTCAAGAAATTGAGGTCCGTGGAAGAGTGGGGTACTTGATTAGATCTAGTGAGGCTAACCGCACACCTAATGCTCTTCCTCTTGCACAGCCTTGGTACACCTGCTTACACTCATGGATAATCACTGAACGTCACGAATCACAGTCATTGATTAAGCATACACTTGCATGTCTTCTGTATCCTCTGCTCTGATCTCTACAATGGACAGAAAATATTCCTCTTGCTCTTGAGTAGTATACAATTTACAATCATTTTTGAAATCTTTCTAAATGCCTAAAGAGTCCTGAATCAGGTTTGAAATCCAACTATTCGGGTGTGCTTTTCTGATAAGTCAGTATCTAATTCCAAAATATATACTGAACTGGAAATCACTGAAAGCTGTCATATCAGACATTTATAGACTCGTCTCTCTACAAACAGGTCAAGAAGGAGATGGTGTTGAAGTAACAAAAAAGCATGCTCTGTCAGGGCATTTTACTCCTATAAACAGAGATAGAGTGCTGAATTCTCTACTCCTAATGAATTAAATGCCTACTGATGGCACTAAAGGCTTCATTTTAGAGAAATCAGGCTCCACTATTGAGCGATGCTTTACATTTAATGCAATGGGGATAGTACGCGCTTCAATTATGACCTTTTTAAAAGACTTATTTATTTTACTTGAAAGTCAGAATTACACTGAGAGAAACATTTTCCAACCTCTAATTCACCTCCCACATGGCTCCATGGCCAGAGCTGGGCCAGTCTGAAGCTGGGAGCAAGGAGATTGTTCTAGGTCTCTCATCTGGGTGCAGAGGTCTGAGGACTTGAGCAGTCTTCTTATGCTGCTTTCCAGGCTATTAGCATGGGGCAGGATTAGAAGTGGACACAGTGGGTGATGAACGGGCACCCATATGGAATGCCAGTGTCACAGGCTTGCTAGGTCACCATGCTGGCCCCCAATTATGATCTTTTTTTAGAGGCAACATAATGAAACAAAATAATTGAAATCAAGTCTCAACTCCATACTTGCGTTACTCAGAGGTAAACTTGGATCATCTTTGCTTTCAGATTCACATTAGCAAAGTAGAACCAGTTATCTCTTCCCATCACACAGACCCCAAGTAAATTGTACAAGAGTCTACATTCTTTGAAATGCTACACAATAGTGATGTTGTTATGTCCAATTTTGACTTTTTCCTGAAGTTCAACTTCCTGTGTTTAAGTGTCACTGGCCTCTTTCCTTGACTCTTGTAGTAGCTTTTGATTGCTTTCCCTGCTATCAACCAATTTTCTACAGAGCCATCAAATTGATCATCATGATATCTCGCAGTTTCCATGCCATTCTTGCTTTGCTTTTCCTACGGGATAAAGTTCCAAACATCATGCTTTGGGAATTTACAAACTCTTACAAATCTCCTACTAGTTTTTCTCCGAGGAAAATTGCTCGCTGCACTGTTTGTTCTGCACACACACTCTCCCTAACACACACACAGATTTTTTCTCTTTTTTCACTCTTTCCTTCCACCTTGAATTGTATCATACCTCATTCTTTTTCTTTTTTCTTTTCTTTTCTTTCTTTTTTCAATCTTGAATTTTATGATACAATTATGTAGGATCTGAGATTCCTCCCTCCAAAATCCACCCTTTATAACAAGTTATAATTCCATCAGTCTGTTATTTAAGTGTGCCTTGACATTGCTGGCACAGACAATGTCACAGTCCGGCATCCCATTGTCTAGATATGTCCAATAGTTTCATTGGCAGTCCATCTTTGATTTAGAAGCAGTATTCAATGCATCGGTGATTGAAAGAAAACACAAAAGCCTAATTTGCATTATGGTTTCCTTATGTTAGAGAGAACATATGGTATTTATCCATTTGGGATTGACTTATTTCACTGAGCAGAATGGTCTCCGGTTGGGACCATCTAGTTGCAAATGGTATGATTCCATTCTTTTTAATGGCTAAGTAATATTCCATGGAGTGGATGTACCACAGTTTCTTTAACCACTCCTCTTTGGATGGGCATCTGGGTTGTTTTCATGTCTTTACTATTGTATATTGTGCTGCTGTAAATATAGGATTACAGATCCTCTTCTCATATGCCATTTGTATTTCCAATGGGTATATTCCTAGGAGTGGGATAACTGGCTTATATATGGCAGGTTTATTTGCAATTCTCTAAGCACTCTCCATACTGATTTCCACAGTGGTCGTGACAGCCTACACTCCCACCCATAATGAAAGAGGGTACCTTCCTCCCCACACCCATACCACAAGGTGTTGTTAGAAGAGTTCTGAATGTAGGCTAGTGTCATTGGAGTTAGGTGGAACCTCAACGTGGTTTTCATGTGTATCTCCCTGACAGCTAGGAAGCCTGAGCATCTTTTCATATGTCTGTTAGCCATTTGAACTTGTTTGTTTGAAAAATGTCTGTTCATTTCCTTTGCTCATTTTTTTCACAGGTTTTTTTTTTCTGTCCCCGAGTTTCTGAAGCTATTTGTAAATCCTGGATATTAGTCCCCTATCACTTGTGTAGTGTGCAGAAATTTTCTCCCATTCTGTTGATCACTTCTTCACTTTGTTAATTGTTTCCTTTGCTCTACAGAAGCTTTTTAGTTTGATGTAGTCCCATTTGTTAATTTTGGTTCATACCTCATTCTTCATCCCATTTCTTTAGGTCGTCTCTAGCCTCAGATGTGCATTGAGTACCTCCATCATTTCCATTGTGGATAACTCCAACTCCCCTCATAGAGCACCGAAACGCACACACACACATACAATACACACACACAACACACATACACACACATACAATACACACAACACACATACACACATACATTCATACACACATATATACACAACACACACATACAACACTCACACACCCACGTACACACACCTCAGGAGTGCAAGAGTCATTCCTAATAAATATTACATTCCATATTCTTATTGCAAAAATGGAAAAAAATCAATGCATAATTTGAAGGTGAGAGCATGCATGTACTGGCTCTCACATGTGATCAACAGGGCTAGTCTGCCATCACTTTATCCAAATATTTCAGACAGACGATACTTCAGAGGTCTTCCTTTCAAAGGTTTACTTGTTTATTCAGTTATTTACTTACTTGAGAAACAATGTGAGGCAGGGAGGAAAAGGGGAAGATGTCTTCCATTTACTGGTTTACTTGCTTGGTTGTTCTAATGGCTCTGGCTGGCCCAGACCAAGGGCAGGAGCCAGGAATCTCATTCACATTCCCAGGTGTGTTATCAGAAATCTGAATCAGAAGTGGAGCAGTCGAACGGCCAGCATTGTGGCACTGCAGGTAAATCCAATGTCTGCAGGGCCACCATCTCATTTGGGCACAAGATTGAGCTAGCTACTCCAGTTCTGATCCAGGTTCCTGTTTATGTACCTGGGAAAGCAGCAGAAGATGGCTTAAGTGCTTGGTCTCCTGCACCCATTTGGGAGACCTGAATGAAGCTCCTGTCTTCCAGCTTTAGACCATACCAGCTCTGGCATTTATACACATTTGGGAAGTAAACCAGGAAAGGGAAGATACTTCTCTCTTCATAACTCTGTCTTTCAAATAATATAAATCAATTTTTAAAAAGAGAAAAAGGAATGCGTGGATGATAGCTTATAATGCATACTCTGGGATTCCATATGGGCACGTATTCATATCCTGGCATCTCCACTTTCCATGTAGTTCCCTGCTTGTGCCCTGGGAAAGCAGTGGAGGATGACCCAGAACCTTGGGACCCTGCACCCACTTGGGAGACCAGCAAGAATCTCCTGGTTCCTGGCTTCAGAATGGCTCAGTTCCAGCCATTGCAGCTACTTGGGGTGTGAACAAGTGAATTAAAGATCTTTCTCTCTTTAGCTCTTTCTCTATGTAAATCTGCCTTTCCAATAAAAATAAGTAAATCTTTAAAAAGAAAAAGAAGTAGAAATCTGAGACTCAAACCAGCGTGAGATGTTGGAGCTGCATGCCGTAGCATAACCTACTATGTTAGATTAAGGTTCCCAATACTTTTTTCACAAGATATTCTTTATTATAACAATCTTTAACTTTTGGAAATCAAGTTCTTCATGCTTCCTGATGTTTACCCACAAAAAATGATTGACTGTGTCCACCAAAAGGTGTGTATAAGAATATTTTTATCAACTTTATTCAAAATAGACAGAAAACACAAATAACACAAACATTCATTCATAGTGAACAGGTAAATGTTAGGCAGCCACACAATGAAATACTACATAGAAATTAAAAATGCAACTGTATGGGTGAAATATCACATTGATGGGTGAAAGAAAGAAGATTAAAAACAAGCCCTGTATAGTCCATAGGAATCCATTCTTTAAGAGCATAGGACATCCATCTTCACTCACACGAGGCAGAATGGCATCTCTTGTGGAAGAAGGATTGAGCAGCAGAACCGAAGAAGTTCCTGGGCTGAGTGCAGTGGTGTGGGCCATAGTTCCACTGATGTATACACAAGCAAAATTTTATCAAACTGTATACTAGTGAAAATGTTTAAGATATGTGTGGCCTCGATTTGTTTGTACATGGCTTAGGGCTCTAAAGGAGTAGAGAAAGCTCCATTTTTCTTTAAGTTGCTTTGTTTGCCAACATCCTCTTCCTCCTGCCTTTAGGGATCTGGGCCATGTTTACTTTCTTCCCACCGAAACTGGGAATCTGCTCAGCTCTTCCCATTTCCCTCTCTCTCCCATTGTTCTCTAGGAACCTCACTTTCCAGGGCATTATCACTTAGCACAAGTATAGTGGGTCTCTGTCTCTAGAAGGAGCACGGAAGTAAATGATTCAGTAACTGGGCAACAGTAGATGAGGATGTTTTACACTGTCTGCAGATATTTTACCCTCCGTAGAGAGCTGGAGCTCCTAACAAACCACCCCTCGCTGGCCTACTTCCTAGATCAGGCAAAGCAACACTTGCAGAATGCTGAAGGAAGGTTAAATCTGCATGAGATACTAGGAGGGGCGACAGATGCAGGTGGTAGATGGGCAGGTCTGAGGGAGGATAAATGAGATATGATTTTTAAGAAACTATTTATTTACTTAATTATTTGGAGGAGAGAGAGGGAGAAGTCTTCCAGTTACTGGTTCACTTCCCTTGGTGGCTGCAACACACAGGTCTGATCCAAACTGAAGCCTGGAGCCAGAAACTCCAGGCAGATCTCCCCCATGCAGGAGGCAGACAGTCAGGGAGCTCAGTGGTCACCTGTGATCTTTCCAGAGCTTCAGGAGGAAGCTGGCTAACAAGCAGAGTAGCAGGAGGTTGAGCCAGCCTCGGATACGGAATGCTGGCAGCCCAGTGCAGATTAACTCACTGCACCACAAAGCCTTATGTGATGGGAGGCACTATTTTCAACGTTTCTTCTTCAGAACATCTGGCAATTTTATGCTTTTTAGCTAATCCAGATGTGTGCTACTTGGCATGCATTAAACCTTTGGATCCCCTTTTTTCTATCAGTTTGTGTGTGTGTGTGTGTGCGCTTTATTTTTAGCTAAATAATCTGATGCTACTGTACATTCAAGGAAACTTAGCTGTGACACTTGTAACTGTTCAGCCTCCTCTTTGTACTCCCTTCCCCAGGACCTGACGGGATTTCCCCAAGTTCTTTTCTATCTTCCTTGGAATCGAATTGCTCTTCAGCCATGACTCTTCCATTCTCTTGACAAAATGTAGTGTCGTATGCCAGGTGTATTTCACTTTTACACCTCCAGCAGGACACTGAAAGCATATAATTCACGCCTTTCAACGCAAAGTTAGCATTTTCTTTCTGTACTCCTTTTTCCTCTTACCATCTCTCTGTCTCATTCTGCCTTCTTCCCGCCTTCCCTCCTTCCTTCTCTCAGAGTAACAGCACATGCTTCACATAAACAAAGCTGGTCCTGTTCTGGTTTCTCTGGTCTTCCTTTAAAACCAAACAGAGATGCCCAGTCCCTCTTCCTGACACACAACGAAATGAAAAGCCATGAAGGGAAAGAACACAGGCCAAGCTATTCCCATTTGGGAAAGCAGGGTATTTTTTTCCCCTCCTCATCCCCCCCTCCCCCCGCCCCGAAAACCTGGTATTCTGTCTGGGCATGGGGACAGACCATTTCTTGATTCACTGTCCAATGCTTCTGAATTCATCTTCTCACTTGTGTAGGTCCTGCCCTGTTTGACCTGTGTCTCCCCTGAATTTCGGGTGTGTGTGTGTGTGTGTGTGTGTGTGAGAGAGAGAGAGAGAGAGAGAGAGAGAGAGAGAGAGAGAGATGAGTACGTGTGTGTCCGTGTGTGCTTGGATGTCTGTGTATACTGAGCACTTCTCACTTCGGGGCCCGATTCTAATTAAGTAATTTAAGAGGCTAAAATGCGCAAAACCACCGAATGAAACCTCAAATTAGAAGGAAAATGAGTCCCCATCTCTGGGAGTTCTAGTTAAGCAAGCAAACAAAATGGGCTGGGACAAATGACTATTGTAATTCAGCAAGATTACAGGAAAATGTAATTAGCGCCCCAGCTACTTTGTGTTCCGCTGCTTCCTTGGATTCTCCAACCTCTCAGCCCTGAATTGATCCAGGGTTCCAGTCTCCCCACCAAAAAGTCTCTGCTGCAAAGCTGGGAGGGTTAACGCAGCTGCCCCGCAGCCAGCCCGACCAAAGGGACGGCCGTGAAGCTCAGAGCCCGCCCCCGGCCAGGCAGCCCAACCAATGCGCACGAGCGGGGAGTGTGGCGCGGCGACCCATTGGCTGGCAACCTACGTGAATAAGAGAGAAAGAGAGAGGCAGCAGGGCAGCATTGTTATCCTAAGACACTCATCTGGTGTCTGAGTCCGCCAGACTGCTTAGGTGACACTGCTTAGGTGCAGCGCGCAGAGTCGGAGCGGGACGCGTCGGTGCAGACCAGCCATGGAACCCGCCAGCCTGCAACGCGGCGCGCGGCTCCTCTGGCGGAGCCTCCTCTGAGCCCGGAGCTGCCGGCGCCACTTGCCCAGGGATGTGCACCTGCCGCACGCTCCGAGGGCACGGGCAGGTCTGCAGGCAGCGGAGGAAGCGGTGAACCCGTAGGGACTGTTTCTGCCCATGTGCCAAGCAGAGATTTCGGGCGCGAAAGAGTGTGGCTGAGTCTCTTCCGAGTTGGAAAGAAGGCAAGATCTGGGGTGTCTGCTCGGTGGAGGGACAGCGGGCTCCCCCAGTTGGGCTGCGCACTTTCTTTCCCCTCTCCCATCCTGCGCGCCCCGGCCAGGTGCCGAAGATGCTCCGGGCGGCAGGGCTCCGCGCAGCTTGCCTGGGAGGCAGCAGGCAAGTGGTTTGACGGCGGCAGTGGCAGCGGTGGCGACAGCCAAGCAGAGAGCAGGCGAATTTGAAAAGAGACATCCGTTCCCTCTCAGGCGCTGAAGGGAAGGCATCCGCGTTTCCCCAAACCAGAAAGAGCCATAAAGAATTCATGAGGTAAAAACTTTGGAAAGCTGCCACTGGAGATGGTGTACAACAATCTGGAATCCTTGAGGAGTCTCCCCCCGGTCGTTGGAGGTTTGGGAAGCAGCTGATAACAGCCGGCAGGGCTCTTGCGAGGATTCAAGGTAACAGCGCAGGCTTTGGGAGATTTCTCGCTTCTCTTTCCGTTGTCGTTTTGCTGTGTCTGCTGGCAGTGGGGTGGTCTGGTCTGCGTACGACCCTCTTTCCTGATGCCTGACAGATGCAGGCACAGCACCGATGTTGCCTCGCTGATTTCCTGCCTTGTGGAGCTGGGCAGTGGACTTGGAGCTTCTGCTCCAGTTCGCTCCGGTATTGCCTCCTGGTGTTGCATGGCCGTCACAGGGCTTGGGCACTCTGCCTGACCCATATTGCTTTTGCTGGTTTAAGTCTTCAAAGTTAGCACAACTCTCATTAGCTTGGGAAAGCCCAATCGCGCTGCATAATTGCACAGGATGACAAGGATTTTTGTGTGTGTCGAGCCGCTGCTGGGCAGAACTGCTCAAGGTTCACTGGGTTTGGAGAGGGCTCCCAAGAGCTGCTGTGGTCATGCAAGGTGTATCTCTTGCACATGTTTGGAGAACCCTGTCTTTTGAGGCCAGTCTCTTTCTCTCAGACACAAGCAGCCAGGATAAGAATTGGAAAGAGTAAACCCTGGAGGGTGCAAACAGTCTCCCCGGGGTGGCGGCAGAAGCCCGGTTGGTTGAGCTGAGGCTGGAGAGCTGGACATGGTGTGAAGGGGATAACATTTCCTTGCCAGAAGGAGGGGTGGGCTGGTATCATCGCGCATACCCCTCTCCCCATTTCTGTGGGCATCTGGTCCACCCTGGAATGCTGCCTGTGGCATGTGGATGTGTGTGTGTGTGTTCCGCTCCCAGCTGTATGCAGGGAGCAGGCTGCCTGCAGACGAAGCAAGCATATGCAGGGCTCTGCCCAGGCCACAGATGCCTGGAGTGTCCCTGCCCAGTAGGAGCCTGAACTTGTGAGCTGCCTATCTAGCTCTGAGGAGTTTTCTGTCAGCAAGCAGCCCCTCTGCATGGTGCATATTTATCCAGGGCATATAGACCTAAGCCAAACATTAACGAATAATCAAGCTAATGTACTGTAATGTGATTGAACAGACCCTCTGTAAAGAACTGTGTGTGTATTCTTCCCAGCCCAGGGAGCACGGTGCCCTGAGTAGGAACCAATGTTTTGTTAAAAAGAATAACAATTCTAAAAGGCCAGGCTGGTAGTTGGGTAATCAGAGCCTTATCCAGCAGGGACCGTGGTAGGTCAGCACAGACGGACCGGAAGGATAGTCCGGGGTTTCTGCTCCGTTCTCCTCCAGATGTATGTATGTGCAAGTGGTTCTTTCTCCCCTCTCTTGAATCCATGCAATGCCAGTATTAACCAAGCAGTTCAAGTATTTTACCAAATCTCCTGGGGGGCAGTCTGATGACATCAGGCCGGAGCAAGTGGTGCTAGAGCTTATGTGTTATCCCGCTTGAATTCACACAGTCCACCATGTGTGATTCACATAAGGCATGTCCCTCTGGAGTTCCCACTTACTCAGAATAAGTTGATTTACACCACTGAGGCCATGACTGAGCAGTGGTGCCCCTAGGCTCCTGTCTTACTAATATCATAGCAGCTGCCTAACCTTTGAAGAGGGCCAAGATGTGCAAAGGAGAGCGTGAGTTCTGTTCTGTGTCTGTAGGAAGGGAAGTGCGGGTCAGATCATAATCTTGCCTGATGAGGAACAGCGGGCTCTTTAGCAGCTGGGCCAGCGCCATGGAAAAGATAGACAGTGTTCTTCACTCTTGCTTTCTTCTCCCTACTCAACATGGAGCTGGCTTTGTCTCCTAGAATGGAGAGATGCGGACTGCAGTGTGGGCACAGGATAGGGGCAGAGGGTCCAGGGCAGGAGTAGGTCAGTGCTGGGCTGCTCCCAGGTGGGGGAGCACCTTCTCTGAGCTGCCCTAAAAATCATCTGCTGGCTATCCTCCTAGGCTCCTGACAGGTTGTTTACTTAGCAAGGCCACAGGGCAAAGAAAATCCCTGCGTCATCAACTCCTCCTGGTCCCTGTTCCCAAGGGACAGGCCAGCCCCTGGGGACTTTCCAACAAAAAGATGCACCTCCAAGCCCCTCCCCAGCTGACAAACAAGAGGTCATCCGGAGGGACCTGAGACATGTGTCTGGGTACTTTCTGCTGACTGGGACGTTTGGTATTGAGGTTTCCTGGTTAGGCTTTTGCTTCCCCCACCGCGCTCTGTAATTTTGGTGATTCAACTCTTTCGCTTAAATAAGAAGACCTTAGATACATTTTACAATCGCATCCTTTTCCAAAAGCTGGGAGCGTTTTTCAAGCTCATCTAATTAATCTTCACACAGCTTATTGTCTCATTTATCTTTGATTACCCTAAGAAGTAGAGCTAGGGTGGGTTTGGACTCCTTCTTGGGAAGGGGAGGGAAGGGAACTCAGAAAAGGAGAAAGTTCATGCTGGGTATACGGGACAGTTAGGGAGCCATGGAAGGAGTTCTGGGTCTCGTTCCTTCCCTACCAAGCCCGGATACCACTGCTTCTCCTAAGGAATGGCTTCATCTTGGTGGTTGTGCTCAGACTGAGCTGTTCTGTCCTTGCCAACCAGGAGAGGATGCAGTGACATGGGGCTTCTATATTAGCACACCCAAAGGCAGTGAAACAGACATCGTGGAGACCTGGTCTTTACCCACAGTGATCTTCCAGTTTGCTTAGAAGAGGCTTACATCTGAGAGAAGGTAAATGAAAAGACAGCCTCTAAGCAGCAGCTCAGTAGAAGCCAAGTCACAAGGCTGACCTAATTCAACGGCTGTCGGTTGTGGAGAACAAGAAGTATCAGTTTCCCCAAGAAGGAAGAATAGGAGTGGAGTCATGGGGACCGTGAGAAGACTTGCCTGGACTAGGGAGAGGAGGAAGGGGCCCTGCTGACAGCGATACCAACTGCAGCACAGTTGAGAATGTTGGAAACTTCGGGCTGTGTGGGATTCCTTTGGATTTACACTGGCTCACCCCTCTCCCTTGCACTTTGGAAATACTACACATCTGGTTTAATTTTTTAAAAACGTATTTTGGTCTAGAGGAAGTTACCTAACGCCCAGGCCAGGCAACTCATTTAGGCATTTATGACAATTACATGGCTTTCTACCCACTCTCAAGTCAAATCCATACATTAAGGGGAAAATATCACTCAAGGTCAGAAAGCTTTTCACTCGGAAATCCAAAAGGAGGATATCAGTGAATAGCAGGCAAATTTCATGAGAACTTGAGAAAATTTTCTCCTACTTTAGAATCAGAATCTCCTCAGAGATGGCTTTGATTTCCATCCATTTCCAATTTCCCCACCCAAATGTTCCACTTGGGGTTTTCTTAAAGTTGACAACATGCCAAAGCCCTTAGGCATTTAGCATGGAGCAGGAGAGTTTCAATCGTAAGATTCGTGAGCATGCCCATGTACATAACCTCTTGTCTCCCCTTCTCTCTCTTTCAATAAAACATATGCTGTAGCATTCACAAAGGAAAAGAGCAGAGAAAAGCAAAAGGAGGGGGCTGTGGGATTGCCTGCAGTATCACAGGGTTCCGTGATGGCTCAGCTGAGCAGGAGAGGAGAGAGGAAGCCTGCTAGCCCAGATGGGGCTGAGGGAGGGCCCATGCTGAGCCCCCTGGAAGGCTGTGGTCAGCCAACCATGTCCCTTGCTCCTGTAGGACATCGCTTTCTCTCCCAGAAGAGAGGTTAGGGCAAGGCCTGAGCCTGTGGGAGGACTGGTGGACCAGCCAGCCACCCCACAAGCTTTTACTTTTTTGTCTGTGGACATGCATGCATACTGCGTGTCACTGATTGCTGGGGTGGCTCCAGTCTAACAAGGAGGTACAGAGGAGTAGAATGACTGGCCTGTAGTCCGACTGTGACTACCTGGAAATCTGGAGGTAAGTCCTCAAGAACCAGAGCTTTGCTTGCTTGACCTCAGAACGCCACTCTGAGAAGTGTCCAGGGACATGGATGCTCTTTGGAAAATCCTCCCTAAAGACTTACCGTCACTCTTGTTCCTTGTGTTCAGTGACCACTCACATGGCTCCTCTGTTCTTCAGAGGCGTCCACTGCCATGCCTTGTGGTGCTGCGGATAGGGCCCTGCTCCAGGGCTACCTCGGTAGTGGCTGGAGGTTAGAGCTTCTCCTCTGTGGGAATGGAGGGCGGTTCAGTTGTTTTTTAGCCTGAGGATTACATAGATTAGGCTTATCTGGCCAATTAAAATGCAGATTTGGCTCCTTTCTTTCTTCTTACTTTTCAGATTATTTGAATGATAGAAAGTACGCCCCATCTACTGGCGTACTTCCCAAATATCCACCATATCATAGTTTGGCCAGACTGAAGCCCCAAACCTGGAATTTCTTTCCAGTCTCCCATGGGGTTGGCAAGGATCCAAATTCTTGAGTTGTCATCTGCTGCTTCCTAGGATGGCATGTTATCCAGAGGCTGAATTGGAAATAGATGAATAATACTTCAAAGGTTCTGCCAGATGGGACCACGTGGGATATGGACATCCTAAGCAGTGATATTCAGCATGCACCAAATGCCCACGCTGAGCTCTCTGTCACTCGGCTGTGCAGACAGGAGCAAAGTGGAGCAGCAGCATCGAGCTAAGGCTCTTCCAACGCCAGGCCCATCATTTCTTTGCCTGAAGTGAACATGAAATGCTAGAGGATGTGGAATTCTAGGTAGGGCTAGAGGACAGCTTTAATCTGGGCTTTTCAATATGGCAGCCCAGAGCCAGAGGTGGTTCTCTTGCACTTGAAATGTAAACCCACATTGTATTTGGAACCAATCAGTCTATAACAGGAATGTGTAATATTTCATTGATCTTCAAAAAATATTGATTACATGTAAAGTGGTAATATTGTGAGTACACTGGATTATACAAAATACATTCATATTAGTGGCATCCATCTCTTTAGGGTTAGGAAAAGTGAAACTTATTATATTTGTCTGGCATTATATATTTTTTTTTTTGGTCAGTGCTGATGTACGCGATGCAGAATAGTGCCAGGTTAATAAGGAGAAAGGGCAGAGGTGTGAGACGGAAGTACAGAAAGAGAGAAACCCAGGAGGGATGGTCGGGAGTAGCACAGACTGAATCTAGTGTTTCTGAAACGTAAAATTAATGAGGACACAAATAGCTTGCATTAGTCTGTGTATTTAAAGAGGGGCCTAAGTGCAACTAGTCAACCTGAAACCTTTAGGTAGCATTCTAGTTCTCAGGTTGTAAGCAGTGAAGCAGGTAGGAGGCTTGATCATTTTATCCTGGTATTTTTGATCTTCTGTCTGATAGTAGAAAGAATTGTGTAACTAATATTTAGGATTCTCTCCAAAGTGCATCAGAACACAACAGTTGGGATTAGCTGAGTGCATTTGGTTTTTGAATCTTCTTTTTTTCTCTCATATCCACCACATTCTGATGAGTCCTTGTGATTTTTTTCATTTTCAAACCAGGAATGTTGGCAGTGAGGTCAAGAGAAAGGAAAGTCGTGGGTTGCAAAAATGTCAGTAAGAAGAATGGGGAGAAGACATGATGATTAAACTTTACTTAATAATTTTCAACTTGAACATTTCAACTCATTCATTATTATTACGCTCCTATTGTTGCTCAACACGATAAGGTTTGACCAGAGCTTTGATGCCTCATACTTGCTCAGCATTCTACAGTTCACAAAATATTTTTAAAAGTACGACTTCAACCAATTCTCATAAACCACTGTGGAGTGGTTATCTGTTTCCACTCAAGGTTTGCCATGACCCACCCCAAAACTATCTGTATTTTAATACTTTCTAATACTTTTCCTTTTACACATTCTTTTTGCAGCCTGACTTAAACAGATTTACTGTTCTCAAATGTTAACCATGTAGAAGGGGCTTGCATCACCTTTCTGTGCTCCAGTTTCATCACCTAGACAGCAAAACCAGTAATACTTTTTCCAAAAGAGGTTCCCAGTGTGAATACAGTGCCCCAAACAGAGGTCACAGGCCCCATCCATTTCACAACTTGAACCTCTCCTTTCCCTAGGTCACTCTTGTTGCTTAGTGGCACAATCAAGTCTCTGGAGGATGGACCAAGGCTCCATGTTCTCTCACACTGCGCCCCACCAGCCCATCCCACATCACCACAGTCCATCAGTGAGACCTGCTGAGGTCCACCTGCAAGTGACTTCCCAACCCACGCTGTCCCCACCGTGTCCATGCCCTCTGACTTGTCAGGCTCTCCTCCCTTCTTGCCGGACCTTGCCAGCACTTGGAGCCCCCTCCCTTGCTTCCTAGAAGAGCAGTTAGTTCCAGCTCCTCCCAGTAGCCAAGGCCACCTCTCAGTATGGTGGGTTTGATTAACCTTCTCCTGCTGCTGTCATTCTCCCATGACTCCGCACCAGGGTCGGGAGGAAGGCTTACTGTGTGCCTGGCACTCAGGAACCCTTCCATAGGCCAGCCTCTTCGGGTAGGTCCCCACTACCTTCTCACATCAGCTGCTTTCAGCCACAGACGCTGCCCTCAGCGAGCCGTTGATGTTCTGTTGCTTTCCTCCAGTGCCTTCTCCTACCTAGTCTCTGCTTCCTGGAGGGTTACCGAGCTACCAGACTCTGTAAATATTATCTCCTCAGTGAAAGCTTCTTGGAGACTCTGGGACAGAATTAATTGCCTCCTCCTCTATACTCCTACACAACTTACTCGAACGCTGGCTTTGCACTGTCCTCACCAGACTGTAATGATTTTGTTTTGTGGCTGTCTTCTGCTTGATTAGGGTTCTAAGATCTATTTCTTACGAAATATTTATTGAACATGGTGTGTAGATGATTATGCGTATGTGCTAGGTCTTATTCTTAGATATTGGCAATGAGAACAGCACAGAGCAACTTGCCATAGGTTGCTCCCATTCCAGAGGGAATGTATGACGAGTCTGATTGTCTGGGGCAAGGCTGCTGATAGCTAACACCTCACAACATCTTCTGTGCCAGGCACTGTCCTGAAGACTACCTACCAATTCAGTGGCTGTACCTGTAAGTAGGTTTGTTATACCCATTTTACAGATGACGAATTGAAGGTCCAGAAACATGAAATCGCCCCATCTAGGATCACACAGCTAGTCTGTGGGGGTTGCTGGCCAGGCTGAGCACATAGAGAACCTTGAGTCCAAATTCTGCTATTATGATATAGAAGAAAGCAAACTGTAGACACAAGCGTAATTAATAAATTAAACTGGGTGTTTTAGAGAGAGAGATATTGAGGTGGTGATCATGGAAAATCTCTCAAGCTGAGAAAGGTAGAAAACCCAGGTTGGAACCAGGGATCTAAAGACTTATGACTTTAGCTGCTGTCATGTCCACTCCTCACCACTGGAGGCGCCAGACCTGGTCCTGGGTGCTCATGGTGAGCCGCAAGTCCAAAGATGCCCACAACTCCCCCTGCCCACCGGCCCACAGGCCTTTCTTGCTAAGACCTATCTCACAAGCTGCCCAGTTTGCTGTTACTGCTCTTGACCAGGGCTTATGGCCTGAGCGCGACACACACACACACACACACACACACACACACACCCTCCCTTCTTTGTTGAACCACTTCATTTCACTTCTCTCCTGTGAACCACATGTCTTTCAGAACCTTTGTGAAGCAGAAAAGGCAAAGGCACAGGAAAAAGGCTGGAGACAACCCAGAGGCATGAGCAAAAGGGGATAAGAAAATAATTTTTTAACAAGATGAGAAGTGAAATGGACTAGAGGGAGAAACGGGAATTTGATCAGGGAAGGACAGCAGAGGGAGTTACTGCTGAGATGCTGGGAATGTTGTGCCTCATGACCTGGCTGGCGCGCTCTCTCTCTCTCTGTCTCTCTCTCTCTTTCTCTCTCTCTCTCTCTCTCTCTCTCTCTATATATATATATATATATATATGATACATCTGTATGCATTCATACTTCTCCATGCAGACAGACACAGGCAAGCTGCCTTTATACCCATTCATACAGCTATGTCTTCTCTATGAATATTTCTCATAATAAAAGGCTTCAAAATCATTTGGGTGGGGCAAGGTCATATATATTTCATATACACCCAAAACCTGCTTTATGAGAAAAATTCTACTATGCTCATTTTCATTTATATTATCTCATTTAATTTTTATTACAACCTTATGAAAACAGTACCATGCCTGTCTTTAGACAGGCACTAAGGAAGGCGAAGCTGGGAGCAGTGACATTGAGCCTTAGGGTTCTTGCCCTTGTACCCTGGGAGGCGCTTGGAGTCAGCAACGTGGGGTGAAAAGGTCACTGCTTCTCCGCCAAACCAGCCCAGGCTTCAGTGTCTTCACGCTTGCTCTGTGACCTTAGCTGCACCCCATCACCTCTGTGGGCCTCACTCTTCTCACCCTTGAATGGAAATGATCACATCTGACTGTGCACAAAAACTGTGAGCTTTCCAAGCAATGCTTGGAACAGACCAGCAAAGAGCATGGCCTAGAATGTGTATTCAGGCTGCAGCAGCGGCTGCTTTTTCATTCTCAAATGTGTGAGTGCTGCTCAGATGTTGATGTGCACAGGCAGCAATGATGGGATCTAGCTTTGCTTAATGCCAACCAGGTAGTAGCTACAGTATCCACTGTTGGAGGCCAGAAAATCAGGCACTTTCTGGGAACATGGAAACAATGCCAGACACTTGCTAGATGCCTCTAGGCATTGACTTACTAAAGCATCTAACAAATCCTCTGAGATGGGTTGTTTGCTCCTGTTTATGGGGGAGGACATTAATAATCAGAGAGAATAAGTAATATAACCCAAGTTTGCACAGCTGGCATCTGTTGAAGCTTGGATTTGACCCCAAGTCTATCGGATATCAAAGCCCATTGTGTTCAATGTTTGGCTTTGCCATGCGGCTAATGTCTTAGGTCATGTCCAAGGCAAAGGACACTTTTGTGATTGAGAAAAGGATAGCTGTTCTAAGGTCTGAGTTACACTGGCAGGGAGGGATGGAAACACTGTTAGACCCCCTAGGGATTCCTGGAAACTGGCCAAGAGGATTGTTGCACTTTCAAAAATGTGGCCAAATCTCTAATGCAGTGCCTCACAGGGAGGATGGCTATGAGGCATGGGTTGAATATTTCAAGTGCCTGCATTTTTGAACACAGGAGTGCTCCCTTTCCCAAAGTGCAAGCTTTCGAAACAATTAAAATTAAAGAAGGGGGTCCTTAGCCTTGGAGGGAAAGGTTTCTATGAATTGTATAAGAATATATGTATCATAGCTTTTAATCTTCAATAATAAGCAGTAGAAGTCTTATTCACTAAATGCTTGCTTGGAACTTCAGTAGTTCAGTGTGGGCCTCTGTGTCTGTGGCAGACTGAAGCCTGGTGGTGTGGAGCTCTTACCCCCCGCAGCTTCTCCTTCTTCGTCAGCAAGGGCTGCTTGAGGCACCTCCCTGCAATCTAAAGGCTGCTGGAGGCACATTTAAAAACACTGCACTCCTCGAGTCTTTTACAAAGCAAGATCTGTGATTCATTTCAAATAACGGGTGACATACTAAAATTGATTTTAAAATGTAAGACTTTCAACAACCTAGACACATCAGTGGAGTTTGGTAAGACTAGGATAAATGACTGTTGTTCTGCTTTGTTGTCAAATATTGAAATTGCATGAAACTGAATGTCTATGGCTAAATGCTGGCTAGCAGTGTGCTGGGTCTGGTCCTGGGCATTGAATGTGTTAGCCATCATCTCATTACATTCTAACACTCCCTGTGAAGAGCATGCTACTAAAATTAACCAATTGACTTTAATTTTACTGTTGGATCAACATGAAATTCATGTGTATTTTTATAGGGTACAATGCAATAGTTCAATATTTTGGTAGCAATTTTCCAATCTCCCATATAACCTTTATTCCCGTGCTTCCCAGCCCCTTGTGTAATTCGTAATATACACACACACACACACACACACATATATATAAAATGCAATATATACACACACACATTTGGGCATCTTTGATATCTGTATTTCCATCCATTTTGCTGTGAATATCAGGATTTTATTCTTTTTATGGCTGAGCGATGCCTCATAATACACATGCACTCTTTGCTTTTGTTCATTTATCCGCCGGGAACTCTAAATTGATAACATACCTTAATTATGATGCATAGTGCTTCAATAATATGGGATGCAGGTATTATTTTCATATGTTAATTTCATCTCCTTAGGATATATCCCCAGAAGCAGGATAGCTGAATCACATGGTAAATTTATTATTATTTTTTAAATATTTATTTATTTTAATTGGAAAGACAGATTTACAGAGAGAAGAGACAGAAAGATTCCATCTGGTTCACTCACTAAGTGGCTGCAATAGCCAGAGCTGTGCCAATCTGAAACCAGGAGCCAGGAACTTCTGGGTCTCCAACATGGGTGCGGGTCCCAAGACTTTGGGCCATCCTCTGCTGCTTTCTCAGGCCACAAGGGGGAGCTGAATGGGAATGGAGCAGCTGGGACAAGAACTGGTACTCATATGGGATCCCAGCTCTTGCAAGGGGGAGGGATTGCTAACTGAGCCATCACACCGGGTCCAGTAAATTTATTTTTTAGTTGCTTTGAATTTCTCACTTGTTCATAACGACTGTACTAATTTGCATCCCTGCCAGCGGTGTGTGCGGGTTCACTCTCCGCACATCCTCAGCAGCATTGTTCCTCCTTTGTCTTCTTGATAACAGCCGTTTTAGCTGGGGTGAGATGATACCTCATCGTGGTTTTCTTTGTGTTTCCCAGAATAATAGTGAACATGACCATTTCTGAATATGCTTGTTGGCTTCTACGTATTTTACCTTCTGAAAACTGTCTACTGAAGACCTTTGCCTACCTCTTAACAGTGTCACTTGGCATCTTTATTGTTCAAATTTTGCAGCGGTGTATGTATTCTGTATATTAATCCTTTATTTCAGTATACACTTTGCCATGTTTTTTCCCACCCTGTTGATTGTCTCTGCCTCCAGTGGATGTCTTCCTTTGCTCTGCAGGAACTTCATTAACTCAGATTCTGTTGATCCGTTTGTGCCTTTATTGTCTGTGGTTTGGGGAATCTTATCCCCTAGGTCGTTGTCTAGGCCAATGTCTTGACATGTGTTTTTTTCCTGGTACTTTCACCGCGTCACGTGAGTGCAACATTGAACAATTTGCTCCATGTTGAGTTGACTTTTGTGTAGGGTCACAAGTAGGGAATCTGGGAATAGTTCTGTTCTCATTCTGAAGAAGAGAACTCAAGCCGGTTTCCCAAGCTCTCACGATTCGGGAGTGCTGGAATCAGGGTTCAATACTGCCTCATTGAACGAATTAGTGAGCTGGAATTTTGTCACAAACCTTTGCAGCGTCAGCAGCGGGTTGTGGCTAATATTTGCTCCCTGGAAGTTTCCTGTGCTTTCTGATACTCCTTGGCTGTGGCCTCTATCTAGCCTGGCCTCCGAGAACACATTTCCTATGATCCTCAGCCTTCCTAGGACATTGGTTACTGTCCTCCCTCGGGGGTCCCTTTCCTTATCCAGAGGGACTAGCGCTTTAGCAGAAGTGGCTGGGGACTAAGGGGTCCCACCTGGACCACTCACTTCCTGAACTCCATGGCTGGCTGACAGCACTCAGCTGCTCGCAGCCTGTGGTTGTGGCAGCCTGCAGGGGAAGTGCTTCCTGGGGAGTCCTTGAAGTCCCCTTGAGGTTCAGAACAGTATAAACCTTGGGTTAAAACTGCAGGTTCATTTCCACACACCACCTTGCCCCGACCCTTCCTCCGGCCGCGGAAACAGAGAGGGGCAGGTGAAGGAGCGGCGTGGGCTACCAGGGCTCCACTAAGGAGTCTGTCCAGCCAGGGCTCTTCTGGTTCCTCTAGCATCTCTCCTTGGGATTGGAGTCCGGAGCGGAAAGGGCGCCAGTTTCCGGGCACGGGAGACCCCTAGAGGCAGAACGTCATGCTTCACGCCCCCTCCCCTTGGACGCATTGGCCCAGACAGCGCCTGGCCTGGGAGCAGTGGCTGCTGCTGTTCCTAAACCCTTGGCTGCTAAAGGGCAGCGGGGACTGCATGTGCGGAAGGAGGAAGAAACAGCAGGCACCTTGGTGGAAGCAACCCGGCCGGAACCAAGATGCTTAACCCTGGTCCTGTGAGCATCCTTCCCTGCCCCATACTTCCTCCCTGTGCAGCCTGAAACCCTCCTGGAAAACAAACCTCACCAGGTCCAAGCTGATGCTCTTCCCCTTGAGGCCATGCACATTTCACAGGAGCCTTATCAGCCATTTGTGCCGAAGTATTAATGACTAATAATGATTCCATGTGCGATCCTCCCAATTAACACTGGGGCGACTCACAAGAAAAATTCACAAATTTTAACCCAAGTAAGAGGCTGGTGGTGTTCCCATGTGCGAGAAAGAAAGACCTCTCCAAAGGCACCCCCCCCCCCCAAAAAAAAAGCACAACGCTCAGCCAGGCAGCCAGGCAGCATTGGACAGGCAGCTGTCCGTGTAGTGGATAGGCATACCCCTCCTAACAGTACAGAGCAGGGATTATGTAAGAATCAACAGTCCTTGAAGACAATACTTGTCTAATCCTCAGCAATAGGAGACCTCAGCTCTTCGAATGCACAAGTTGACACAGATGCCTCCTGGCCTCCCAACACCACATCTCTGCAAGCCTAAAGGGTTTTCATTCTGGTAAAAGGACCCAGTCATTGAAACAAGTGTGTGTGTGTTGGGGTCTATACGATGGTTCAATTGATTAATTCTCCACCTGGAAGCACCCTCAGGCCGTATGAGTGCTGATTTGTGTCCTGGCTGCTCTACTTGCCACCCAGCTCCCTGCTTGTGGGCTGGGAAAGCTGTAAGGATGACCCAGAGCCTTGGGACCCTGCAGCCTTGTGGGAGACCCGGAAGGCGCTCCTGGCTCCTGGGTTCGGATTGGTTAAGCTCTGTCTCTCCTCTGTGTAAATCTGGCTTTCCAACAAAAATAAAGACATCTTAAAAGAAAGAGAAGAAAAGAAAAAAAGGAAGGAATGAAGGAAGATAAAGAAAAAAGGAAGAGAAAAAGAAGGAATGAAAGTGAGCAGGTGGTAAGGGGTGGGGGCACCGGGGCAGGGGTGCTACCTTTTGATCTGTGATCTTGTTACTTTTCCTCATCAGCCTCAGTGCCTGTACTGGTGAAATGGGTACAGAACAGTTCACCTCCCAGGGTTGTCTGGATATGAAATGAAGCCCTGCAGAGTTAGCACTCAGGCTGTATACACAGCGACCATTCAATAAACGACCGTTCTCTTCCTTATTTATTTATTTACTTTCCCCCTATCCCATATGTTGTGTTCAGGGCAGCATGAAAAACTGTATTTCAGTTATTATTTATATTCGGTTATTATTTATTGGCAATCCAGCCTCCTAGGTGTGGTTGGTTTGGTAATGAACTAGATTCTGTTCCAGGTGACAGTACTATATGGATGATTTTTTTCTGCTTGGTTTCTTTGAATGTATTTCTCAAACGCAGTGAGCAAAATGGATTTGGCAGTGACTTAAAAAGACTTAATGCATTTTTGGAAAGGGAAAAAAAGCCACAACAAAAACTAGTTTGTTTGTGTGATATATGATTTCTGTGATATGACAAAAATCCATTTTTATAGTTAGGAAAAATTGGCTGATTTTAAAAAAAAGTTGACATATGCCATATCCATGTAGAGTAGTTAGATTTTGTTCAGGCAAACAACCAAGGCACACAGGGCCAGTACTGTCTGTTATGGCTGTCGTCAACTCAGTTCCTCATGGACTTCTTGTCTCAGGAGAAGAAAGTGCCAGAAAATGGGCTCTTGTGGCCTCAGGTGCTGGAGATAGAAACTCGATCATGAAGATATCAACTACCAAGCTTAGGACAGAGACCGTGTGGTTTCATAAAATGAGGGAGAATAGACTGCAGCGTACCTAAGAGTACAGCAGGGTGTATGTGCAAGAAAGTGACCCAATTACACTGGCATTATCCGGATAGGAGAAGTGAGTAGTGTGATAGGTGCTGAATTGGCGAACCACCCTGATTTTTGGTCATCGCTATGCTTTGGCCATTTTTCCCGTTGGAAACACAGATCATTTTTAAACCTCAAATAATATTTATGGTGTGCGCTAGAAGCCTGTAGCTTACACGTCTGCATAATTTGCACTGGAAAGGAAACCCTGCCCATAGTTTCAATTACGGCTAGTTAGCGGCCAAGGGGTTACCTAGGAGAGTAAGATGCTGCTAAGATCGCATGCAAAATGGGAAGTGATTAGGAAAAGTTTCAGCCAGGCACTTTGTCATCTCCATGTCCTTCCTGCAAGTCCCTGCTCCTGACTGCCAGTCCCACTACACACTGACCAGCCTCATCCAGCTAGGCAACCTGCATGATTTTTAAAATTTTATTTCTTTCAAGGCAGGATTTAATTAGCAGCTGCAGAGGGAAAATAGCTGAACAGTTCAGAGGAGGTTTATGGTTAGGTCTGCAGGACTCAGCAATTTGACATTCTAATCCTGTTATTTTTCACCTTAAGCTGAACAGAGTCAGCATGGCCGGTTCCCCCTCACCCGCTCCCCGTCATCCATTTAGTCATTAGGCTTCCCCCGCTTGTACTCCTCGTTGTCAGCGTTGGCTTCACTGGACTCTTTTATGTGATTCCCCACTGCATTCACCTGCCCCCACTTCCACGCCAGTTCAAGATAAACAAAATAAAACAAAACACAAGCCCAGCATTCTTCTCAGAAAGCCCAGAAATCTTTCTGCTCCCTACTCTCACACCCAGGACAATCTGTCTTCCTCATGAAGCTGACTAGCAGGTGACTGCTGCCTAAGAACAAAGATGCAGTTGCCCTCAAGGTGCTTCCATGATAGGGGGACTATGTGCTGATAATTAAGGAAATAATGTCTACTATCTGATCCTAAGACAGCAGGCTTAGGCAGGGTGGTGAGCTCTTCTGGATCACAGATGCCAGTGCCTTGAAGGCAGGAACTGAGGCCCTGACGAATCCCAGCTTGGGGAAATGTTGATGATTATGCAATCACAAACCAAACCAAACCAAATCTCACCATTGCCCCCACAGCATCCATTTTCTTTGTAAGTATTGGCTGCTGAGAAGTCAACCAGCTTCCTTCCAGCTAAGGGTGTTTAGTATGCAGGTTTCAGATTTATAGAAATGCAAAATTAGGAGAGTGTTTCCTTGAAGGCAGTGGTTTTCAAAATTTAATGTGCACCTGGGGAGCTTGTTAAACTGCTGAATCTTCAGCCCCTCCTCCAGAGAACCTGACTCTTTGGGTCTTATGTGAGATTCAGAAAACTGCATTTTAACAAGCAGGTGACAGGAAGACCACACTTGGAGAATACCGTTATAAGGTAGAAATCCAAATGAAATGTTATCCAAACTCAGTTTGGTAAAATATCATTGTCCCTCAAGTGAGTGAAGTTAGATAGATTTAAAAAGAGAAGGTTCTTCGGGCATCTGGTATGAGCCCCTCCTCCCAGACATTTGTTCAAACGTGCTGCAACATGCACAATGAACTTAGCACATAAAGGGTGAGGAAGATCTGGAATAAACACGTTTATTTAAAAAATACATACATATGTATTTATTTGAAAGTCAGAAAAAAAATATATATATAGAGAGAGAAATCTTCAGTTAGCTGCCAAGGCTAAGTCTGGGTCAAGCTGAAGCCCAAAGACTGAAGCTCCAAGTAGGTGTTCTGTGTGGGTGGCAGGGCCATCCTGCTCTCTCAGACCCGTCATTACAGCACTGGGCTGGACGGAGAGGACGGGACTAGTGCTCAGATACTTTTGAATACTGGTTTTACCCGCTGTTCCACAGTGCAGGCTCTTTGTTTAACCAATTATGGCTCATACATTGTTAACCTTCGAATGTTTCTTTGGTTGCCTAGTACCTGTTCAATGTTAATGAATTTGGTATGACAAGTCAACATTTCTACAAGGGAATGAGCAGCACCTACAGGAAAAGAATAGCATTGCAGCCCAGCTGTATTACTTGGGGTAAGGTTGCTTACTTTTCCAGAGGCAGAAATCACTAATCATGGAATACATCACAGTCATCAGAAGTGTGTGTTAAGACACCCATCATTTATGAAGCATCTGATATTTATCAGGCACTAGTCTACATCTTTGATACATTTTAACTCACTGCTTTCTCAGAACAACCGGAGAGTCAAATATATTTCCTCTTTCCCTTCAAGTAGGAGGAAACTGTGACATTGAAAGGTTCATGGTTTGCCAAAGATCGCAGCGCTAGGAGGTTATAGAGGGGGTTTCAAACTCAGGCAGTTCGCTTCATTAGACAGAATCTCCTTCAGTAGTAAGATTCAAGAAATCACTGCCGGGCAGGAATGACAGCCTCCAGCAGACAACCTGTTCAGGAACCATGCTGCTTCAGTGCCTCGGGACACTCCTTTCCACATGAGAGGCCGTCATCACTGCCCTGTATTCACCAGAGAATTCATTATAATGACCGCCTGGCCCTCTGAAAGACTTTGCTGTATTTAAACACAAAATATGCCTAGCGAAACGATCTGAGAAGGATGATTTATGGATAACAATTAGATGCAGAACTCTGTGCCTACCAAACCCAAATCTGGTTGAAGATCTTGCTATGTGACTAACATCTGCAAATGGACAACAGTAGTCTGGGCCTTGTCCCTCTCCTCTGAGCTGCAAACTGTCTCATTTTCCTCTGTGGGTCAAGTGAAGCTGGATGACATGATTCTAATTTTGGCTTTAGGCAAATTACTTCATCTCTTTGTAGGACAGAGGAAAGGACTGTGTGTGCCTGAGTGTCCGTGGTGAAGGTACTCAGCAAGAGAGCATCCCTTACAACACCTTCAGTGCTGTTAGTGTAGGGGTAATGGTGGTCAAATTATGGCCTGAGGTGCGCAGGGGAACTGAGAGAGAAACATCATGATTTCTAGATCATGGAGCTCTTCCAAAATGCAGGTAGAATGTAGGTTACTGGGGCTTACAAGCCAACCAGGAAATCTGGTTACTCTAATTTCCTCCTTTGTAAAATTATGAATAATACTAGTGATGGCGCATCCCACTTGGAAGGAGTACCCTCTCCTTCACAAATTCTGAAAAAGTGTCCTGTGTCAAGGAGGAAGAATTTTCTAGCCGAGATTTCCAAAACATGAATGTGTGCCAGGTATCGCTTCAGGTGCTCTACCAAACAGCAGACCCAACACTATGCCCTTTCCCAATGAGAAAAAATGTGATTGGTGTAAATCTGCTGTTAGCCAGAGATTGTACAAGCCAGAGAGGCAGAGACTAAAGCAAAGTCAGATCTGTCTGATCCCGTTCCTGAATACTGCCATCCAGCCAGTTAGAGAGCAGGCTGCAGGGACAACAGAAGTCTGGCTTTCTGGTGATGAGCATTTATGTGTTTTAAATCACATTGGGTTCCTTGGGTGGTCAGCCTCCCCCAAACATTTCTTTTACACCCAAATTCTGCATCTCCCCTAAGTCACCCGTTTCCCGTGTTAGTATGGTATGCCTATCCCTTAACAGAAAATGTAACTGACCTATCAGCAGCAACCAATCCCAGAATCCCAGCTAACGGGTGATTGGTCTTTGTCCTTGGCTACTTATTCTGCTTCTCCACACTTGATCGCTTCGTCAGTGAAGAAGCCAGGTGGAAAACTTCTTTCCAGCCAAGTTGAGTGTACGCACTTACCAATATGAGTCTTCCTCCTATTCTTCCTGGGGTCAGACCTTACAGATCCTGACTTCAGGGTCAGGCATGGGGTGGGAGCAGAGCCTTCCTGTGGCTTCCATGACTTCCATCTTTCCTTCTCTTCTTAAAAAATATGTTTATTTGTTCTTTATTTGAAAGTAACAACTACAGAGAGAGAGGAAGAGAGAACTTAACCCACTGATTCACATACTCCCCTCTTCCCCCTCCACTTCACCAGGATGGCTGCAGTGGCAAAGCAGGGCCAGTCAGAAGCCAGGAGCTTCCTTCAGAGTTCCCATGTGGGTGCAGGACCCAAATGCTTGGGCCGTTTTCTGCTGTCTTTCCCGGTGCGTTAGCAGGGATGGAAAGTGGAACAACTGGAATTCAAACTGGCACCCACATACGAATGCTGACCCTGCCGGTGTCACAGAGCCAGCCTCTTGCCACTTACATGATCTCATCCCAAGTGGTTAAGACATGAATTCTTTTTTTTTAACATATTTTATTATTATACCTCAAATACCAAAAACGATAGAAGACATGAATTCTGATTGACATGAAATCAGATTGGTCATTGCTTAATAAGTGATGGTTATAGAAAGACTCAAGATGTCATTATTTCAACTTTTGCATGTGTTTGCAAATGTTCTAGGATTTTAAAGAATTACATAATAGCTCATGGACTCTGAGTCTTGGGCTAAAATGCTAACACATCCATGTTCTTGCTGTGTTACCTGCTGCTGATGACTTATGCTGTAGAATCTATCCCAGAGGATCAATCTAAATATTAAATGGAATAGTGAACAAACTTAGCACAATGCCTGACCCGTGTTAACTATCCTCCCTAATGTTGTTATTGTTAACCTTATAGTATTATTTGCGAGTTGCTTACAGTAGATACTGTAACTTTTTTAGCTTCACAATTTACTTCAGTTCCAAGTTTATATAATAAGAATAACAAATATTTATTGAGCTCTTCTGAGGGGTCAAGCACTTCCTGGAACCTAGGGAAAGAGCAAGGAACCAAGAGAAACAGGATCTCTGCCCTTGGAAAGCTGATACAAGGCCATTTCGAACTGCCAATCGGGAAATAGAATTAAAAGACAAGTTTGGAGCCAAGTGTGGTAGCCTAGTGGCTAAAGTCCTCGCTTTGCATGCCTGGGATTGCATATAGGCACCGGTTCTAATTCTGGCAGCCCCACCTCCCATCCAGCTCCCTGCTTGTGGCCTGGGAAAGCAGTCGAGGATGGCCCAAAGCCTTGAAGACCCTGCAACCGTGTGGGAGACCTGCAAGAAGCTCCTAGCTCCTGGCTTTGGATCAGCTCAACTCAGGGCTTTGCAATCACTTGGGGAGTGAATCATTGAATGGAAGATCTTCCTCTCTGTATATCTGACTTTCCAAAACTAACTAACTAAATAAATAAAAGAATATATAAGTCTTTAAAAGATAAGTTTGTTTTGGTGCAAAATTTTATAAAAAGGTGAAATCTACACATAGTTAGCTTCATTACATGTATTCATTATGAACTTTTGGAAATACAGTCATATTTGGGGGAAGGGTAAGCAATAAGAAATTATAAATGAATTTTTTTAGAAGGTAATCAGTTTCATAGGGAAAATAAAGCAGTAATGATTGAAACCCTAGAGGAGTGTTGCAAAATGAAATGGGAAAGTCATGAGAGACCTCTAGGGGGAGGTAACATTTGAGCAAAGACTAAAACAAGGTGAGCAGAGGAACAAGTAGACGCCTGGAAAACGTCCCCATGCTAGGAGACATATTTTGTCTAAGCACTGCCAACAAAACTCAATGATAGCTGTTTAACCCTTGCCCAACCTCTTTACTTCTGAGAATTGCATGTTGAATTCCGAGGCAGGCTCCTTGAGAACTTGAGGCATGCGTTACCATTTGCATTTGCTCACAGAGCTCCCTATTCGGTATTTCGCGTACGTTGAAAACTCCATGGTTGTTTACCACAAAATAAAGCCACAGGTTTCCTGAGAGTCACTGTTTTCAGAGCAGAAAATGAAGTATAAATGTGGACAGTCAATCTCACCTCTTTCCCTCACACCTTAGAAAACGCTCATCATATCTGGGTTTCAATATCTTTACATTTTCAATTAAGCTGACTGAGGACAAAGCACAAACTAATGGCAGGGAAGTTTGTAGCTCAAGGAGATTCTCACAGAGGTGAAAAAATCCTAGTGATAAGGAAACTGACAGAGACACAATTGGTGTTTTTCATGCAGCTCTGCAACAAAATATTTTAAATGGCCTAATTCTGTTAAGATTGCCAGTTGTATATGGTGTGACCTTAACTGAAAATACTAGCTCCAGTTAGAGGTAATTCCAAGAATCCAAACGCAGGACCAAAATTATAGGATATAAAGGAACAAAAAGAAATGTAGCTTGATTTTCTTTTATATGATGAACTCCCCAAGGTTTTCAGCCATGAACTACAACAAGTGAAACCTATTTGTCAAGAAGGTGCATTTGGCAGTTTTGGGTCATTAAGTAACCAAATGTCCTAGCATAGGTTCCAAGACAGTCCTGCCTCTGGACAAACCCCTTTCCATAGTGAATGTCATAGAAAGATAGCAAAACCATTCATTTGGTTTGTCCTCATATTTTCCCGCAGAAGAGCCACAGTCAACAGTGGCAAATTGCCTCTTGATTGCTAGATTGCCTTCAGGCTTGTTACGAATCCAAACAATCAGCAGTACCAATCTGTCCCCCTTAACACAGACCTGTACTGTCCACTGCTGGACCATCTTTTGATCCCTCACCTAAAGCAGTCTCATCCATATGGATGCTTCTCAACATGGGAACTACACAGCACTGATCATTGTTTTAAACAGAAGCCTTTATATTGAGATGTTTGGTGGACTAACACATTGTACAACTGCCAATCTCCGGAGAGACCCACACAAAAGCAGGTGTCTATCTCCTGCCTCCCAAGGCAGCCTCAGGAATAAACCATCCTAACGTTAAGTCATGTGAATAGATAATTTAAGACAGACTTGTGAGTGGAATGGAAAGGCAAGGACTTGGGAACCTGATCACACCAGTGATGCACTGTCGGTCAAGACTTAGGAGGAACCTCGGGGCTTGGCAACAGGTGCTGCGTCTGTAAGGCTCAGTGGAACAGAGATTCCACTACATCTTACTATCCTCCTTTCTGGAATACATCTAACAATGGGCAGAGCCTGGTAACACAATAGTCCCATCCTTTCTGCTAGGCCGAGTTCAATACTGAATCTCTAGGGCGTTTTCCTTAGAAGTGAAGATGGATGTTTACACTCTCCAAATGGAGGGACCCCTGCTGGACTTTCCAGATCTTTCCATTGATAGGCTGCAAACACACAGTTAGGAGGAGGCTCCCCCTGGCATCTGATTCTATCTCTCCTCACTCTTCCTGACTAGGCTGGAGTAATGTAGCATTTTAAAAATGTCCTTTCAAGTCTATTTACCCATCTGTCCCCTACAGCAGTCCCTGTCCCTCAGTCTTTGTATCTTCCACATATATTTCAAGTTGAGCTCTTTTTGCTTATGTCACACTTCTCTCCAATCCCTGTCCCTTGTTCTTTGTCAGCCAGCAAAAACCTCCCTCCTCCCATCTCCACAACAGCCTACATACCATCTGTTGAGGTTGGCAAGCCCCTGTTTTCTCCTCTCCTTTTTCCCCTGGGGAGAGTTGGTAAAGAAAAAGCAAGTAGATTCCTTGAGAAGCAGCTGAAGGGAAACTGGTCCCTCTGGCAACTGCTCTTCACTAATAATGGATGTGTTTTACAGGGTAGGAAGTGAGAATTGGGGTACCAGTCTGAATGATGGGTCCAGGAAGAATGACGGTTAATAAGGCATCATTGAGAATGTGGACCCCAGGGCCGAATTGCCTGGTTTCAGTTCTATGCCCCATAGCTGAGTGAGTATGGGTGAGTCATTGTAACAGATGTAATTCTCCTCCTATAGAACATGTAGATAGTCATTGTGTCATCCTCACGGAGTATGGCGAGGACTAAAGAAGACAATTTAGAATTTAGCATGGTTGCCGACTCACAAATGTTAGCTCAAATTATTGCATCCTCTGAAACCCACAGGCAAAAGTCCAGCATTTCTTTCAATATCTGAAAGAAATAGTCCCAACTCTCTTTACATTTATTTTATTATATTTATTTATTTATTTGACAGAGGGAGAGAGACAGAAAATAAGGTGTCCTATCCGCCAGCTCACTCCACGAATGGTCACAACAGCTAGGGCTGGGTCAGGCTGAATGTAGGAGCCCAAAAACCCATCCAGATCTCCCACATAAGTTACATTTATATAGGTTACTCCCACACAAGTACCTAGGTTAATCTTTGTCGTATTTACAGGTACATTAGCAGGGTATCTGGACTGGAAGTAAAACAGCCAGGATTACCCCCTGTGCTCCAACGTGAGACTCTGGTATTGTAGTTTGTGTCTTTCCATAGAGCATCAAAATCCTAGCCCTTTCCCTTGGTATTTCAGAGGACTCTTGGTGTATCTACCTGTTCAGAGACCATTCTCACGCTAGAGAATTACAGTGTTTTCTCATTCATGGAATGCTAGCTTAGAAATACAAGAGGTGCCAAAAGGTCTATGAAGAAAAATCATGATTTGAGGCTTAGTGAGATGGCTCAATGGTTAAATCCTTACCTTGCAAATACCAGGATCCCATCTAGGCAACGGTTTGTGTCCCATCTGCTTCACTTCCCACCCTGCTGGCTGCGTATGACCTTGGAAAGCAGTAGAGGTGGCCCAAAGCCTTGGGATCCTGCACCCATGTAGAAGACTTGTTAAGAATCTCCTGGCTCAGACCTGGAAGCAGCTCCTGGCTTCTGGCTTCAGATTGGGTCAGCTCTGGCTGTTGCGGCCACTTTGGAAAATGAACCAGTAGACAGCAGATCTTCCTCTCTGTATCTCCTTCTCTCTGTAGAGCTGACTTTCCAATAAAGATAAATAAATCTTTAAAAAAAAAAAAAGAATCTCCTGGCTCCTGAATTTTGGGTTGGCTCAACTCCAGCTGTTGTGGCCATTTAGGGAGTGAACCAGTGGATATAAGGTCTTTCTCTCTGTCTCTCCTTCTGCCTTTCCAACATGGATAGATAAATAAATCTTTAAACAAATTATAATTTGCACATGGAATATTTCCAAGTTCAGCCAGGGCATGGATTGGGCAGGCTTTCCAGGTGCCAGCTCCCTTATCCAATCCTCTTTCTTTGAGAAATATATTGCTTTCCCAAATTATCTCAACTCTGAATCATCATAAACTAAACTGGATATGTGTGGATGAAAACAGACTTGTAGCCATTGGCGGACATGTAACTTAACGGTAGGTAGCCCTTTCTCAAGTCTGATTTATCTGATCTTCCTTTGTGTAGAAGAAACCCATACAAGAAACAACAGCATTTTGCATTCTCCAAGTACAAGTTTGTAAGCTAGAATTTATAGTGACTATCCCTAAAAAGGTCAGATTTATTTTCTTTGTCTTATAAAATATGCATTTCATCCTGAATTGTCTAATACACATCTTGATTTAAACTAAAATATTAGTAAGCTTTAAAAAGGCCATGAAAATGGGAAACAACTTTAAGTGTGAGATTTACCTTCCTGTGGAACAATTATTCCAATAATTCCTCTGCTATGAGCAAAAAAAAATAGGGGTCTTCTATGAAACGTATTCCTTCTGATTACCTCGCATATTGGATAACCCTCGGCCGTCTCCCGAAGGGAAGGGTGTTCTGCTTTGAAACCCTTCAGCATGGAAAGCATGATCCTTTGCGTGGAACTGAAAGTCCTGGGTTCCTTAGGTGACAGTGCCCCACAAGGCTCATCACACCTCTCAGTGTTCAGGTGCATTGCGTTCCAGTTTCTGCTGTTCTTACCAGGGCCTGTTCACCATCAGATCAGTCTGAGAAGGAAACAGTTTGCAAAGCTACGAATGAAATGGCAGAAACCCACTGTGCAAGCTGTCTGGTTCCAGCCTCAGTATAACTTATTTTTCCCCCTGACGACACTGCCTTGGTCGGTACGTGCACATTGGTTTGTGGAGAGGAAATGAGCCCATTCTAGCTTTGGGCTTATTAAGAACATCACTCATCTCCCTAGCACAACCAAGTTTCAACTTTTATTACTTCCACTGACCAGTGGCCAGGCCTTATGTTCAACTCCGGGTTATTTATAGCGGTGAGTGAGAACATGAATTAGTACAATTCATGAAACACTTAAAACTTATTTTACCCAAGCTTTCCCACAAGTATCTCATTGGAACAATAAACAAGAACAAAAATAAATCAAGTTTTACCCGGCTCAGTCAAATGCAGAAATGAATGAGCAATCAGGCAGTCAAAAACAGAAGGTAGACAAGCAAATAAATACACCGAATAACTAAAATGTGGACTGGATTTAGAAATATCTAATACTGAATAGCCCAAGTGTACCTGGGATTTGACTGAATAGTAGGAGCCAGGCTGCAAGGGCAGCAGACTGAGTCCATTGTATTGGATATAGTTACCCAATAATGGCTAACTATTACACCATTAGAGGAGACTCAGAAGAAACTCACGCATCTAGCCCTGTATCTGCAGGTAGAGTGGTAAGAACTGAGACAAGCTCTGTCTATCTTTTTTCTTTCAACCTTCTTATTTGTTTCCATGGTGGGAATCTCAATGTATATAACCCACTTTAGATATCCTTCAGTCAGAAACCATGAGCATGTGATGAGTGAAAAGAAAGGCTGAAATATCCCCGGTAGCACTGCTGTGTTTCAAAACCACTCTTGATCAGCAATAATAAATGCCTGGATTTGAGCAATTGCAAGCCATTTCCCAGACTGTGAGGGGGAGGGATTAGAGAGACAATTAGACAAAATCATCTGTCTTATCTTATTGAAAGCAAATATCTGCCTCATGTTAATGGCATTAATACATTCCACAGAGGTAATACTAATAGAAATATAGGAGATGTGACCAGGAATGCTCAACAGGCGTCTATGGCAATTCAATTAAAAGAATCTTCAAGAACTATGTAATTGCATGATATTCATAGTTAACCCATTGTTGGGTGATTTAGCAAGATCTTTATTTATCTGTCTCTTTGGCATGGAGAAAAAATTAAAGAACATTCGCTGTTGAACTTGAGCCACAACACTGAACCATCCCCCAGGTGAGATTCAACAGAGAAAACCCTGCATTGTCCAGGACGTGCCTTCACCAAGGCTAAGGCCTTGAAATCACACACTGTGGAGGCATTAACAGAACTGCATGGTTCTTTGTTTCTCTCCCCTGTCACATGGTGCAACTACCCAACCTTGCACTTAGGAGACCACTAATGTGCAGCAGAGTAAGTTGCTTAGGGCGGTGACTTGCTCAAGGTCACAAAACCAGTTCCTGGTGACAACTTCAAGTAGACCCCAGCTCTGTTAGTCCTAATTCTTTCCATGAGCTGGAATTTTTACTTTGTCATTGTTTTGTCATCCATAATTCAAAGAGGAGAGATAAATGTATTTTCTCCCCTAAAAAAAATCTTTCTGAGAACTCAGATCTGGACTGGGGACACTGTGCTGGTGTCCTGGACTCAACCTCCAAGGACACCCACATGAAGAAGATGAGAAATGCTCGTTTCTCTGGTATCCGGGACGTGGCTGAGATGCAGCATCATTTGCAGGCACAACCTTGTGTCTAACCATGTCACACATCAAATCCCTCTCTATCCTCTTTTGATTTTAACAAGCCTTTACATGTGTCCCTCTCTCTCAAACAGCTACCCAAGACTAAGATTTAACTCTTTTCAAAAGTATGTGCTGTCAGATACATCCCTGTATTTGTACATGTATACAAATGATGGGACAATGAAATGATGAGGCTGTATTTGTGCACGCATACATGGGAAGCCTTCATATCAGGGTCTACACTCTCAAATGAAAAGGGGCCCTCAAAGGGTCTCTAATCCCCTTGGGAACTTCAACATTCTCTCCCATGCTATCTTACTAATTATGACACTTTAAGACATTACCTTGTATACCGGTTAACAAAATACTTTCTACTCACTCATTAACTTTCTCATTGCTTCATGAAATACCCATTGATCTCCTAGTGTTTGACAAACAATGTGTCAGGGCCTGCAGTTATAAAATTTTAAGAAAATGAGATACTCACTTCCTTTGATAAGTTTATGTCCCAGAGCTTTTCTGAGCAAACACCACTCATCTTTATTTTCCTATTTCTGATTCATCACAATTCATCCTAAATGACTTTTTATGTAAACACCAATTGTTCTCTGCAAGGGCAAATATTTGGCACACTTAATTATATTTATAAGAATGTGCCTCAGGTTTTGAGGCATTCCCAAAAACATTACTGAGCAATTGCCATATTCCTGGAAGAAAAAAAATGTACTCAAAAGACTTTCCTGATGAACATATTTCATAAGGCACTGTTACAATTATATAATCTTTTTTTCTTTTTTTTTCTTTCTTAAATTTTTACTTTGAATTTTTGAATTTTATGGTACAATTTTGTAGAGACTGGAATTCCCCTCCAAATTCCCACCCCCCAATAGATTTTTCCCATGTTGCTACAATAGTATAGTCCTTCATTAGGAAACCTGATTATATCAGTCTGTTATTTAAGTGTGCCCCAGCATTGATGGTACAGACAATGATAGACTGTCCAGCATCTTATTGTCTACACATTTCCAACAGCTTCATTGGGAGGCTATCTTTGATTTAGAAGCAGGGATGCATGTTGCATTGTACCCCCACATCTGGATATGGTACTCCCTATCACTATACATTCCCATAAATGAGAAGCCACAAAATAAGGTCAACAGCTTGTATGAATTAGAATGACAGCAACAACAACAACCAAATTACAGCACCATGAAAAAAATGCCCCACGACTGCGTAATCTAATCTCATACCGATGTCCTCAAGAGGGATCTGGGCATTCCTGCAAAGGGCAAAGCACACTTCCAGTGCCCTGCCTCCAACCCCTCAAGCATCCTTCCCCTTTTTTGTACCTGCCTTTAGCCTCAAAGCCGTGACTCTTTCTTTGTGCCTTATCCCAGACCACACAGGTCTTGCTACTTCTGGGAAAGTCATTTTGCCCCTCTGGATTCAAGTACAATCAATCCAACACCAATGCATACAAGAAGGGGAGAGTTCATTCTTGGAAAGCAACTGGCAGAAAGCCAAAGCCAATCTCAGAATGCCAAGGGGGCAAAGTAGAAGCTAATAGCCAACTGAAAAACAAGACGCCAGCACCAGCTCAGGGCACACCTCATGGATGAGCAGTAACGATGGCCCGTAGGGTAGCATTGTCGACAGCAGGCAGGCCCAGAGCAAAACCCCACCAGATGGCATTCTGCTGATATGTTGCTTCTGGTGGAGCCCTCTCTTTGGGCTGTTGCCTCAAAGCATTTGTAAAGAATAATGATACCTTCCTCACTGGGTTATTTTAAGATTTTGATGACACACTGAGTATGAAAGTGCTTTGAAAACTGTAAAGTGCTCTACAAATGCTAATTTCTCCATTTACCCCTTTCCAGAACTGCTCAAAGCTGACAATTTATGGTGGATAAGAGAAACAAATTCATGGTCAGAAGTAGATGTTTGATAATGTTAAAATGCACATTTTCGTCAATTGCATTCCCCTAACTCAGTTTTCGGAGCCGATTACATAAGAATATCCTAATGAACTTTGATGCGTAGCAGTGCTCAGGCCCTAGGTTCAGAGATTTTTGCATTGGATGGGTTTAAAAAGAGACCAGGTATCATTGCATAAAATGTGATTCTAAAGTGTTGTCATGAGGGAGAAATACTATCCATATGCTAAAATTTAGGTGAAAACTTAAATGATAACCAGACAATTGCTGTGGCCAGCTAGCCCTGCATTTACCCTTACAGACACAGAAGACCCTGCACTGAGGGCTTCATTCAAAATGCATTCACTTGGTAGAATTTTTATTTGTGTGTTAGGCATATAACTGGGGGGTCAAGAACAAGCAATATGGATTTCCCATTCTTAAAGCTCAGACCGTTGAACACATAAGCAGGCTCATAGGGTATAAGTAATTAAAAATCCACCAAGAAATTCTATAATAAACTAAGGAGGCTAATGGTATAAGATTCCAAACTTGTCCAGTGAAGATCAAGAAAACTTTACAGGAAGCTTAAGTTCAAGATGGATGATGACAAATATATCATCACTTATTTATCATCAAGCATAGTGATGTCAAACATCCCACAGTTATCATAACCAGTCATTGCACTGTATCCTGTCAGTAACCTAATTGTTCCAATAACAAGCTTTGGAGGTGAGTGGTAATGTTAGCCAGATTTTGCTGCGGAAGAGTGGTTTTCCTAGGTACAATGTCTACAATGGCAGTCTTGCTATATTCCAAGAGTTTGTTAGACAGGCAGACTCTCAGGCCACATCCCAGACTAAGAAGTTATTTGGTTGAGCTTCAGTAACCTGTGCTTTATCAAGACCTTCAGTTAATTCTAATGCATACACACACTTGTAAACCACTGCAATAGGGAGACAGAAAACCGGATAGGTTAGGTAGTTGCTTACAGTCACCCAAAGACCAGTGTCAGTTTCCAGAGGCAGGCAGTGTGACTCAGAGTCCTCACTCTGAGATGCTGAGAGGGGATGGCCCCCAACCTGCTAGGACTGATTGTCCCCCCTCCTCCCTCCCCCAGTACATCACTGGTGGGACTGCGTAAGAGAGGAGCAACCGTGAGATAGATGTGTCTCTACTACAAACCAAGGACGGAGCCCTCACCAGAACCTGAACTGTACTGGGTTTTGATACTGGCCTTTCGAGGCTCTGGAACTATGAGACAATACATTTCTTTTGTTTAAACTACCTAATCTATGCTGTTTTGTTACGGCAGCGGGGCAGACTAAGGCACACCCAGCCTGTGGAGTGGGGTGAGGATATGCAAAAGGGGCAGACATAGACGAGAGAGTGGCATGTACCTGAAGCACAGAAGGTGGGGACAGGGAGTAAGGTAGAAAATGAAAACAGATCCTGTGTGTGTGCGAGGGAAAGGTGCTTGAACTTTTTAATAGAAACAATGAGGAGCCAGTAGAGGATTTTAAGCAAATCACATATGCATTTTGGAACAATAATAGAGGGAAAAAGAACGGATAGAGATATGGTTAATATTTGGTGCGGGGGGAGGGGGTAGCTTGATGAATTAGAAAACTGTTGCATGATTTGAGGTTCAAAGCAAAGAAAATATGAGCTGGGATCATGGAAATTTGGGTGTAAAGTCTAGATATAAAATGTATCAAGCTTAAGATGCTGATAAAAGAAATCATGCAGAAAGGTCCACGAATATGTGAAGTATAAAAACACAGGTTTAGATGGAGACAATTGCTTACAGAAATGCACCAACTTGTTAACATTTCTTATATGGAGTAGTGAAGTTGGAGAGGGGAGGAGGAAATAATTACCATTTTCTTTGTCTTCTGAGAGAAACACAAAGAGCTTAAAATCAAAGTAAAATCAAATTTTATTTGGGAATAGCATTCCAATGGGAACAGCAGAGCACAGCAATGGGAATATACATGTCATGGCAAACTCTGTGTATATGCAAAGAGCTTGGAGCAAGGGAAAACCTCCAAGGACAGACCCAAGAAGTACACAGGATATTGGGAAGCAATCATCTTGGGTCACGATGACTAACTCAAGGGTGGTGTCAAGCTAAGGTTAAAAAGAGAGCTGCAAAGCAGATATTTTTGCAGGAGTTGTGTGTGTGTGCAGGGTTGTAGTGGGCTTTGTGCAAGCTATGTATCTAATACAGTTTTTTAAAAGATTTATTTATTTTTATTGCAAAGTCAGATATGCAGAGAGGAGGAGAGACAGAGAGGAAGATCTTCCGTCCGATGATTCACTCCCCAAGTGAATGGCTGGTGCTGCTCTGATCGGAAGCCAGGAGCCAGGAACTTCTTCCAAGTCTCCCACGTGGGTGCAGAGTCCCAAAGCTTTGGGCTGTCCTAGACTGCTTTCCCAGATCACAAGCAGAGAGCTGGATGGGAAGCAGGGTCGCCGGAATTAGAACCGGCGCCCATATGGGATCCTAGGTATGTTCAAGGCAAGGACTCTAGCCACTAGACCACAGCGCTGGACACTCTAATAGAGTTTTTACAGGTAAGTTTCAATCTGGCAATCCTGTGTAAAAGTGCTTCCCTCACAATACCTCCTTTGCTGTTGGCAATGACATAGGTGACTCCATCTTCATTCTGACAACATTCACCCCTTCTGCCTCTGTGTTGTTTTATTTATTGCAGTGAGTGTATGGTGTTGGGAGACACTGCTGCAATGGTAGTGTGAGAGGTCAGAAACCCATGGGAGTGGATGGAAACACCCACTAAGGAGGGCAGGCTAGCCTGGCCTATTAAAATGATGGGCAGAGAAGGAACAGCCAGAGAAGTAATGCCAGAGTACATGGTCCCAAGGAAGCTTATCTCATTGCCCCTACTTGGTGACAGATACTGATGCTCAGTCATTCAGACGTTGTTGAGCGCAAGAATATCCTTCAGGGAAGAGAGTGACACCAACATCACACACTGCAGGCAAAGTCAGGCAAGCCTTGCAAAACATTCGTTAAACGTGGGAAAGTTCCCAAGACCCAGAAGAAAGGATGGCCATTTTAATTTCTCTCTTTTCCCAAATCTGTCATTTTTTTTATCAGACATGTCACATTCTAATCCTCAGAAAATGAATGTGCACTCATAGATCCCCCAAACACAACCAGTCTACACCCATGCTTCATAGAGATGGCACATTCTATTTTTATCCATGAGATAATATTTTAGGAAAGGGAAATAAAACACAGATTTTTCTCTCGTTGCAAGATAGCAGGAGGCATGGCCACATTTAAAGATCTCTCCCTCTTATTCCTTATTGCTCTCAAAAGTCTTTTGGTCATAAAGGTTTAAACCGAGCAGCATGATAATTCTCTTAGAGAGAAACATTGTAGGGCAGATTGGAGGAAAATCAATGACCTATTTGCAGTAGGGCGATTCTGGTTTCCGACTTGGGCCACATCCACTAGTACACTTTTTATTTGACTTTTTAAGGGCATCTTTGCCCAGCATGAGACTAACACAGAGGACAATTGTCTGACAACATTTGGTCATTAGCTCCTCTGAGGCCCAAGTCAGAGAGAGGATGGGGCTAGGGAGGCCAGCAACATTTCCCCACATGTCCGGATTGGACCATTTTAAGCATTCTTTACTTTATTTAGCAACTCACAGGGTTTGATGTAGATTTGCTTTGTGTTCGAGTGGCATCTTGCATGATACAGCTGAAGCCCTTTCTCCCTTCTTGCTCCAGTGAGGGTGCAGTGAGGATTCAGAAAAGGAAGAAATTGTTTGCAGTACGAAAAGAATTCCTCAGCATTCTGGCTTTAAATTTTTATTTAGGTAGAGAAATTTAAGATTCAGGTATGTTCCAAGATTGTTTTGCAGATGTGATACACAAGGAGAATGGCAAAGAAAACCTTCCTTAAAAGCATGTCCTCAATTAGAGTATGGCCAGACGCCTTTGTTTCTTTAGCCCTCCCCCAAGCAAAGCCTCAGCAGAAACCATTGATTCTACAGGAAAATTACAGAGAATCCAGTCACTTTTTACCTTCTTCATAGCTAGCAACCTAGACCTAGCCACCGACATAGCTGTTTTTAAAGATTTATTTCTTTGTTTGAACTCTGTGTTACACACACACACACTAAGGTGGGGGCAGAGACACACACACACACACACACACACAGAGAGAGAGAGAGAGAGAGAGAGAGAGAGAGAGAGAGAGAGAGACAGAGACAGAGAGAGAGAGAGAGAGAGAGAGGAAGAGAGAGATCTTGATTCACTGGTTTACTCCCCAGGTGGCAGGAAAGACCAGGAGCCAGGAGTTTCATTCAGGTCTCAATGCCAGCCTCAGCCACCAACAGCTTTGACCAGGTCTATGGTTCTGATCTCTGAGCTAGTCTCTAATTTTATCCTTGGTATCTTGGGATACATTTGCAATTCTGCAAACACAGCAAGCCTTCCACAGAACTGTATCATGCTCAACTGAAAGTGTAAGTGTCTATAGGATCTTAAAGAACCTGGTCATCACCACCAATCTAACCTCATCTTCTGCCCTGACTCAGCTCTGTAGCCACTCTGCCTTCTTTGCTATTCCTCTAGCAAGCAAAGCAAACCCTACCTGCACTCACTCTTGCCTTGGCTTGTCAGGCTATGGTCTTCCAAATACGTTCTTATGTTCCTGCTTCCCTTGCTTCGAGTCCTCGCTCAAACACGTCTCTTAGCTGAGCGTTCCGTGTAAAGCCACACACTGCACCATTGCTTTGCAGTCCCTTGCTCTGCATTATTCTTCCAGGCATTTCTTCTGTCTCAATAATTGTATACTGATTGAGATGTTTGTTCTGGACCCCTTATTAGATTGCAAGCATGTGACATCAAATTGCTAATTAGTGATTACCATGTAGCAATTATTCAGTATTTTGAGCAATAAGTGTGAGATAAAAATAATATTTACAGTGTGTCATAGTTTATGAAACAAGCATTGAACAGAAGTTGGGCATCCAAGTGAAGAAGGCTAAACACATGATAACCCATCTAAGCCTCTATTTTTCTTCTTTTAATTAGGATGGGTTTAAACGGGATTCTTCAAGCAATCTTAGCTTCATCAGTTGCATCATAAAGGGACGCTTCTTTAATAAAACAGAAGTTGGGAAGTTGCTTCGGTTTTCTCTTGAGACCCTAAAAACAATCTTTGCCAGTCACTGAAGTCATGGATACTGCATAACACTCTTGCTTGGCTGCATAGGAAATTATGTGTTTCCTTACACAGTGTTGGTTGCCATTAGAAATCCTTTGTTTGTAGAGTAAGTCAAGGCCAATGTCTGCTGCTGTTATAATGGAATCTGTACTAAGAATTGGCCTTCTTGACTGTTTTGATCCCAATCAGCACCCAATGGGATGCTGCAAAATTCATGCTCTAGCTTGAATATTCTGGTATTAAGAAGGGTTCACAAATCCATGAGAAATTCACTTTTCGCTGGTTTAAAAAACACTTTGACTGTCTCATATGAGTTAATAATAAGGCACCAGAATCAAGTGATGAGATAAAAGGAGTAATACGGCAGTCTTCATGGAATTTGCAAACGAGAAGGAAGGGCAGAAGATATGTACAAGCATAGTGACAAGTGCTATGGGTAAAACAGGTGCGGTGTTACAGAAGGCTGTAATCGATCATTTGACCTTGACAGGGAGAGTCAGGACAGGTTTCCTTAAAGAAGTGAGCCTGGAGCTAAGACCCGTGGCTTAAATAATAGGTAGCTAGTGTTCAGCCTGTGGTTGAAGGACGCTGGACGGGTCACAACCCTTGGAGGAAGTCTATATGTTTGAGGCACTGAACAAGATAGCTATAGAGGTAGATGGGCAGGGAGGGTTGGGGAAAGACAATTAAAAGCTGTGTGTGTGTGTGTGTGTGTGTGAGAGAGAGAGAGAGAGAGAGAGAGAGATGCAGAACTGTGACACAATTGCTAAATCTGGAGGCTTCAACCAACATACATCAGTTTCCAGGAGTCACAGGTCTTTTGAGGGTTCAATCATCTGGTAGCTGAACCAGGGAAGCATCTGCTTCCACACTACTTAAGAACGTTAGTTGCATATCGCATGCTTATTATGGGACTGAAGGGTCTTATCATCTCTCAATGGTAACATGGCTGGTGACTTCTGTTTGCTAAAATCGGGCTTACACAGTGCTATGTACTCAGGAGAGTAACGTCCCATCCCCTTGACTGTGTCGCATTGGTTAGCAGCAAGTCACAGGTCCCATCCAGACTCCAGGACGGGGCTAATACACAGTTCTGACTCACCAATGGTGTGTGCAACACAGGAGGAAATATGGAGTTGATATGTTCAGATATGATGAAGACAGAATGCTTTGAGCATCCTGATAAGAATTGACAGTTTTCATGAGGGTGGATGCAGAGAGAAAAAGACAGTCAACCTTGAATAATATCTTAGAGGTAAAACTATTAGAACTTGGTGATGGGTTATAGTTAAGGGACAAAAAAGAGAAGTAAAAAATGACTCCCAGGGATTAGAATTGTGGCACAGTGAGTTAAGCCACTGTATCCCACATTGGGGCATCAGTTAGAGTTGTGCCTGCTCTGCTTCTCATCCAGCTTCCTGCTAATGTGTCTGGAAAGGTAGTACAGGATGTCACTCCAATAGGCCAGGGTTGAGTACTTCATTCTTGGCTTCAATGTGGCCCAGCCCTAATGGTTTGCGGCCACTGACTGCGAGCACCAGCAGATGTAAGGCTTCTCCTTGTCTGTCTCTCTTGCTATCATTCTGCCCTTCAACTACATAAATAGATACATACATTCATTAAAAAACAAAGGAAAAAAGAAGGATAAGCACCATTTAAAAACAATTGTCAAATTTCTACTGAAAAAGCATATCTGTGACATGTACCATTGCCTATTAATTAAAACCCACTGGATGTTTGTACACAACCCAGACTTTTTAAACTGGGGAATAGTGGCCTAGGCATTGGCAGATTTTCAGACTTTCCATGTGATTCTGCTATGCACCCAAAGACTGACAATTTCAATAATAATGATTTTATTTTGCCCTTCCCATATGAATGCAGTCCATGCCTGGCTGCTCCACTTCCAATTCATCTTCCTGCTAACAGTCTGGGAAAAGCAACAGGAGTTGGCCCTGGTACTTGGGCCCCTGCCACCAATGTCAGAGACCTGGATAAAGCCCCTGACCCTTGGTCATTAAAGTCATCTAAAGAATGAACCAGCAAATGAAGGATCTCTCTCTCTCTCTCTCTCTCTCTCTCTCTCTCTCTCCCTCCCTTTCTCCTCTCTCTGACTCTTTCAAACAAATATTAAAAAAAAGAAGAAGAAATGATGATAAAGAGAAAAAGGCCTAGTGCTGAGAATTAAGACACTTTAGCATTTTAACTTGACACAAGAGTATGAATCTGTCAGAATGAACAGCGACAGCAGAATAGAGGTTGTGAGGTCAAGAAATTAGGAAAATAAGATGTTCAAGAAATGGCAAGTGAGATGGGTACTTGCTGAGGCAGTTAGGATGCAGCTAGGGGTATGCATACTTTGTAGACACGCGTCAGTGTTGTCAGATGACCTATGGCAGTGGGCTGAGGACATCGTAAGTACCTGATGATAGAAGGTGGTAGGAAGTACTCGCTACTTTTAGTCAGCAACCCTCAGCTACCATCTGACACTTTCTTCCATTCCTTAAACACACAGGGAATGAATACAAAACAGGAGATTTAGGAAAAACAGATTAGCCAAAATGAAGGAAATTACCGCTTCTCATAAGCCGGTGATAACTAGAAACAGTTATATCGATGCACACATATATTCACATATTCTCAGAGTCCTTTCCTAGGCAGGTATACATTATGCTTAGCATAAAAATAACCTCCATACTGTTTTATAACCTGTATTCTTCCCTTAATAGCCCCTGAATAATTTTCCATATCATTAAATCCTTGTATAGCATATTTTTAAGTGATTGCATTTTACTTAATTATATGGATGTGCAATAATTTTCTCAAGCAACCCATTGTTTGACATTTAGGCTATTTTTAATTTTCCACTATTACAAAGGTCACATCATAAAATATAAAATATTTTTAGGAATGTGGGAGGGGCAAGGTCAGCAATCAGCTCTGTTTTCTCCACCCACATGGTTGGAATCCAGCTGAAGTATAAAGCAGAGTAAAAATCTGCCTGTTCCTGGGAAGGATGGGCTGAGAATTTGACCTAGATCTGAAAGTGAATCCAGTTTAGAACAGGCAGTCCTCCCGTTGCTGCTCATCCCCACCCTTTCGACTGCACAACAGAGACACAGCCTGACATGCTGAGTTACTGGGTAACAGACAGCAGGCAGAATACGTGTCCATTGCAGTGAGAAAGCTGCTGGAGAAGAGGGTCTTGAAATCACAGGACCAAAATGGACTCTGTTCTTCTCCCATACTCACAGTACAAATAAACCCAGGCAACAACAAAAACAAAAAAGATCAGGGCAATCTTTTCTTTTAAAAAGTTCTATTTTTTTAATTATTTGAAATGCAGAGAGAGAGAAGAGAGAATATTCCATATGCTGGTTCACTCCCTAAATATTGACAGCATCTGGGGCTTGTCCAGGACAAAGCCAGGAGCCTGAATATTCATCTAGTTCTCCTAAGCATGTGACAGGGACCAAAGCAGTGGGCCCTCTCCGGCTGACTCCCTGGGGTGTTATCAGTGAACTTGATCAGAAATGGGCTACCAGTATTTGAACCAGTGCTCTAACATGGCTTAGCCAGCTGCACGCCCCCAGCCTATTTTATTGATGGTGTCTTTCCAAATGCAACATCTGACTGTCAGACGGCCTTCAGTGATGCTCAGTTTCTGATATTCAAACCTTTGTGTGGTCTCCTCTTTGGGTAAATTGCTGTGGTCTACCTGATTAATAGACATAGCAGAATTGATGCTGTGTGATCTCAAAGCTAGGTCATAGATGTCCACGGGTTCTGTGTTGCTGAGTTACTTATCATTTGCTCAGAGGAAGCTAGATCCCATGTTGTAAGAATGCACAAGTTTCCCTGGGGAGTGCTGTGTGTGAGAAGGAACATGGATGCCCCCAGCAGCCAGTGTCACTCACTAACCTTGCAAATGAGCCACCTCAGCCACAAACCCTTTCTCCCAAAGCTTCAGACTGCTACAGGCCTAGATGGTGCCATGTTGACCAGAATCAGGAGAGACCTAGAGCCAGACATTTTCCAATTCATTCTTGACCCACAGGAATTCTGTGAGGTAATAAGTACTTGTCATTACTCTCAGCTGCTTGCTTGGGGATAATCTATTCCATAGAAACAGACTATTAGTGTATACGCTGGACGCTTATCCTTTTCCAATTGCTAACCAACAAGCACTCTTGACATCAAATCTTTGTCCACATCTTCAAAGCAATTGTCCAGATGTAGACTTGCATAAACGACATGCAAACTTCTGATGCTACATGCTTCAGTCCGTTGTCTTAGACATCCTAACATTCGTGTCTCCAAGTCCATGGTCATGCCACCATTGTTCTTGTCCCTTCATACACTTGTCTATATGATTTGCCACTCTTCCCTGTGGAAAGCATTTGGACTGGAAAGTATAGAAGCAAAGGGCAATGTTAGAGTTACAAGGTGCTGGTAGGAAGTGTGAAGGCCCTCAGGGAATGTGCTGATATTTTTAAAGATTGATTGATTGATTGAATGCTTGATTGATTTGAAAGTCAGATATACAGAGCAGAGGAGAGTCAGAGAGGAAGATTTTCTGTCCGTTGATTTTCTGTCCTAAGCGGCCACAATGGCTGCAGCTGAGCCAATCTGAAGCCAGGAGCCCAGAGCCTCTTCCAGATCTCCCAAGCAGGTGTAGGGACCCAAGGCTTTGGACCGTCCTCAACTGCTTTCCCAGGCCACAAGCAGGGAACTGGATGGGAAGCGTGGCTGCCGGGATTAGAACCGGCGCAAATATGGGATCCTGGCATGTGCAAAGTGAGGACTTTGGCTGCTAGGCTACCATGCTGAGGCTGAATATACTGACTTTAAAGGGCCGTCTTTGTAAACAGACAAGAAAGATGAGTGTTTACGGATGCTCAGTGTGGTGACCTTGACGTAGGAAACTCCTGACACTAGCACACATATTTGGTGTGGAGACAGAAACAGTTGACAGGTAAAAATTTAATCTGGATCCGAGAGACATATGGAGAGGAGGGGGAGGAGGGAAGAATGAAAGAACGCAGAGCCCCAAGTGATAGTGATTGCTTGTGATGCTAGAGTTACAGGAAGGGGACAGGAGTGCGAGAGTTCAGCCAGTGATTGCTCCCCTGGCAAGAGGCTCCTGTGTATGGACAGGAAACTATCAGGCGCCAGCAGTAGCAGCCTCATGCTTTTCAAAGCCCTATTTTTAGAATGCTCCAGTTGATGCCCAAGAGTTGCTAGATCTGAATTAAAAACTCCAGGTCTCTCCCAGCCTCCCCTGCTTCAGAAATAAAGGGTTATTGATTTACTAATGGCTGTGTATCCTGCAGCAAAAACCCCGATAGAAGAACAAAGATGCTACCTAGAGCCCAAGCGGCTGACAGCTGAGAAGCAACAAAGATTCGGGCAGAGCCAGGTAAGCACAAAACAGACTCAGAAAACCTGAAGCCTAAGGCAAAGAAAGGGAGCCAGGCTGGGTAAAAATGAGGCATGAAGCAGGGAGGAATGGGCTGCAGGCAGAAATGTTGCCACTGGATGTAGACATGTGAGATCTTGCCTGTGGAAGTAACCCCTGGGTAGTCCGGTCCCTCTGGAGTTTGTTGGAACCCCAGAGTCATCAGAGAGGGAGAGGGCAGGTGTAAGGTGTCTGTGCAAGTGACAGAGAGTGTCCTTGATTCTAGCTGCAGCTCTGGCATCCGTCAGCTGCCCAAGCCCAACTTGTAGTCAGACACTGGCCTCCCTGTGGTCCTCGACGAGACTGGGCCCTGTCTGTCCCTAACCCCAGAACTCCAGATGCCAGGTTCTGAGGGGGGCTGTTGTCCTGGTGGTTCTCTACCTGCACCGTCCATTCTCCTGAGAAGACCTGTCCCCTGGACTGTGAGCAAGCAGGCACCCAGCTAGGGCTCACTGAGTGGTGCGATTCTGCAAGCTGGATTTGCAGCGGAGATGAGGAAAGTCAGGCAGGAGAGGCCAGGCCAGCAAGGCTAAATGCCATGGAAATGGCAGAGGAGATGGTGTGGGTGGGGAAGGAGGAGCATGGAACTGTATGGCTAAGGCCTGGGCTCTGGTTCCAGACCATCCTTTCCAGCCAGCAAGAGATAAAACCCTGAAAAATTACTTAATCTCTTTAGTGCCCGCTCTCCTTACCCATAAAACCAAAAATAACAGCAGAACACGAGGACACTTCTTTTTATTATTGTCCTATGGATCAAATGAAACAATGACTGTAATGCAATAAGAATAGTATCTGACACTTGGCTATTACTCAGGAAGTATTGGCCAGAGTCCTAGAAAGTCAGCCAGGCTTGGAGGCTGGCAAGTGCTAGAATGGATCTTGTTGATGTTGGGCTAATGATGGTGGTGGGATGAGGGGCCTGTGGGGCGAAAGCTGCCCGAAAGAGACTGACGAGCGGTTTTGAGAGGTAACTTTGGGAGGCAGAATTCTGTGTCTAAAACAAAACAAAACAAAACAAAAAACCTATATCCAACTAGTGAGAATAGGATAAGAAGTTTCTTTTTAAAAAAGATTTATTTTATTTTTATTGGAAAGTCAAATATACAGAGAGGAGGATCTTCCGACCACTGATTCACAGTCCAAGTGGCCGCAATGGCCAGAGCTGTGTCGATTTGAAGCCAGGAGCCCAGAGCCTCTTCCAGGTCTCCATGGAGGTTCAGGGACCCAAGGCTTTGGGCTGCCCTCCACTGCTTTCCCAGGCCACAAGCAGGGAGCTGGATGGGAAGTGGGGCTGCCGGGATTAGAACCAGTGCCCATATGGGATTCTGGTGTATGCAAGGCAGTGACTTTAGCTGCTAGGCTACCACGCTGGGATCAAGATAAGTGTTTTAAGAAGTTTGCTTAAGCATCCTCATGACCTCTCCTCTCCTGCTGTGATGGCAGTTTTGAGCCATTGACTGTAGTTCCCTACCTTTCCCAGAGAGGCTGCCCAGGTGGTGAAGCTATAAATGGCATGCATTGCTCTGTGGCTTCTCCTCCCCACATCTCTATGCACATCATCGCTTCAGCTGTCTGAACTCTGGGCAACCCGCCCTGGGGACTGTACACCTGGGGTGTACTGATGGTATGCAGAAAGGTGCTACCAGGTCAGGCAAATTTACCTTGATTCTTTCTTCTGCCTCTTGGGTCATGATGTGCCCCTTGTTGCCCCTTCACAACTGTGCTGTGTCACCAAAAAGGAGGCTTAATGATCATCCCAGGGATTAAGCGATACAACACGGGAAGCAACGGGCCCTGAGTGTGAGCATGCAGCATTCCGCCCAGCAGCATGGGCTGCCACGCACTTAGACTGCAGGGTGGATAACGCCTCTTGATGCTGTGCGTACCACAGTATGTAGTGACCAAACAACAAGAAAAACCCAAACTGAGAGCATCTTTAACTGAAGCGTCAGAGGACAAGAAGTTCAGCAAACATATGGATTATCACTCCCTAGGCCCTCCACACCAGATGAGATGGCAGGAGGGTAGTTTTTGCCTTTGGGCAGTTCATTAGGGCAGAGTGAGGATGGATGGGAAGCCAGAAAGCCTTGTTCTGCCGTATCCCCAGTGCCAGTTCCAAGACGTGCCTGGGTCATCCACACAACTGCCTGGCCAAGGACCGACTAAACACAAGGCTACCGAGCTGGCAGAATGCCAAATCCTGGCCAGCAGGTCCGCAGCTGCAGGAGCAACATCTGTGACTGACTGTGATGAACTGTTTCTGTTGAGGGGAAACCTCAGCCTTACCTCACCCAAATGGAGTCATCAAGTGTGAGACGCTGAGGTTTCTGGAAATGTAAGGGTTATCTGACCCGCTGTTTATGCGGGTGGCTGAAGTACTGTTAGAGAAACAGCCAGGACCTCTGTATGATGGGGAAAGAACAGGGAGAAGGAGTGATCCGCACACCTTCCTTTCAATTTATCTCTGGTTAGAAAACAAAAAAAGATTTAAAAAAATTCCTGGTTATTAAAAACAATGAGCTGGTTTGTATAGGACTGGGGAATACCTAAAATCAAAACTAAGGAAACACAAAGCACCTAGAATTGCTGCATTCAGCCACAACTATTAATCCCAATTTACTTGCAATACTTTTTGTTCATGACGGTAGGGTGTTTTACAGACATGTTCTAATTTGTCCTGCCATGCAGGTGTGTGAGGATTGGCTGGTTAGAAGAGGGTGTCAGGTCATTATGGAAGCAAAGCAAGTCAGCACAGCACGTTCGTTGACTTGTTCAGTCAGGAATTAGGGTGGCTATGTCTTCCATCCTCTGGTTCTGCCCTCTCATAATAAACACACTCTGAACAATTAGCATGTGTCTAGTGCTTTACAGTGGAGGGATCTTTCTCTGCAGGTGCTATTCTGCTGGGCACTTTCCTTGTGTATTGATCTGGAGCAGAACAAGCCTCAATTGAGGGGGGTGGATTCGGCTCTCAGAGCTGCACAGCCGGGCGCTGGGTCCTACCAGGCATCACTCAAAATCGTCATTCTTAGAGCCACAAGAGGGGAAGAGCATACTGCCCCTCGTGACTCTGTTGGAAGGGGTAAACAGTGCACCGGCATACAAAACATATAGGAGTGTATTAGGAATGTCCACAGACTAATTCCAGACATCTCCGACACAGTGCTGTCCCTTATGGTATCTACTAGCCACAGGGTGCTTTTCTGCACTTAATATGCAGCATGTGCAACTAAGAAGCTAAGTGTTTCACTTTAATCTTAATAAAATTTAAAAATTTATACTCAATTCACATGCTGGAAAATGTGCAAGTATTCTTAGAATAATTCAGGTGAGTAAATTTGTCTTTTAACTATACATTCGTTAAAATTTAAATACACAATCAAATGTTCCTGATGAAAAATGAGTGTCAAAATTGAGATGTGCTGTAAGTGTAAACTCTACATCAGGTCTTAAAGTCAATGTGAAAAATTATCTCTGTAATGATTCTCTTGTAATAATGACATGTTCAAATTGTTTTCCATGTTTAAGTGTAAGTGAAACATTAAGTACATCTACTTCTTTTTACCTATTCAGTGCAACTAATAGTTAAACTTTAACTATGTGTGGAGCTTGTGTGTTGGACAGCCCAGGCAACAATCACGTGAGAAGACCCTAAGTGCGTCTATTTCTCGACGCATGGTGAGAGTTTGTCTCACTGGAGTGTGGGAAGTGCCGCATTTATTTCAACAGAGAAACGTCTCTAAAATCATGGACAGATGAGAGGACAACCAGTATTGGTCCCATCAGCTGTGATTATGTATCATTTGTTTTTAATTTACAATCATTTCAATCCTACAGAAAAGCCATGTGCGTTTCACTCAGAGACCCCACTGCAGCTTTGCAATGCCCTGAAACTCAAGATCCAGCCCACAACTGCACTTGAATGTAGTTGTTATGCTCTCCACTGCCCCTCAATGTGGAACAATTGATTTCTCTATTCCTCTTGGAGTTTCATGTCCAAGATTATAGGCCTCTTATTTTGTAGGATGTCACTCAGTTTAGAAGATCTCTGACGTATCCTCAGGCTGAGATTCAAGTTATCAGGTTTTGGCAGGACTATTACAGAACTAATTCTGAAATCTGAGTGGGTCCTGTCAGGTGGCTCACAATTTCCACTTGCCCTGTTAGTGGGGATGCTAACTTGGATCAGTTGAGTAACATGGTGGCTGTCAGAATTATTCACTGTAAAGTTATCTTTTGTCTGTGTATAATTAAGAATTATTTTGAGGAGATACTTTGAGACATGCAATGCTTCATTCTTCACCAGTTTTTACTGGATGGCTTACACCTATTCACGTTTCTGAGCCAAATGGATTGTCACTATGATGATCACAGAATGTTGACTTTCTTGTTCTAGTTTTATTCAAGAAGTGGAGAGATAAGGAGGATAAGGGGAGGTGGGGTGGGTGTGAGAGAATGCTCTGCCCACCAGCCTGGTTTCCAAATGCCTGCTGTGGGGAAACTGGCATCCGGGATTCTACCCAGGTCTCCCACACAGGTGGTAAGAACCCAATTCCTTGGCCCATCACTGTTGTCTCCAAGTCTCCATTGAAAGGATGCTGTAATCAGAAGGCAGGACGAGAGCTCAAACCCAGGAGCTTTGGTGTGGAATACAGCTTCCCTCAACACCGGCTCAGACATCAGCTGCTGCCTATTACTTGTTTTCACATGTGTGAGTTGTTACTCTAAAAACATTTTTTATTTCTCGTCGTGTTTGTGTGTGAGTACATTCCCACTCTTATTCTCTCTCTGGAGACAGAGGTAAAACATGAATTCATGGATTTTTATTTTATTCAGTGGAATATATTGTTAATACAATTCTAGAATTCATGCGGAAACACATTGCAAGATGGGTGTCTATCCTCTTGACATAAAGCTACTGTTGGCACATTTATTTCTTTTTGATCCAATGGTGTCCTGGAACTGGCTTCACATTGGCTTATCTCTCATGCTAAAATTTTCAGGAAATTTGTTAATTATTGACATCAACTTAATAATATGGAATCAAACATGCAGGAAGTGTTAACTTCTTAGCAATCTGCAAATGTTACAATCAGTTTTTTTTCCCCACAGACTTGGTTGTTAAGAATTTGTCAGCACACTACTATTTCTGTCACAAAAAGATGTTGCAGGCCCCTCCTATGCTTTAACTTCCACAGTACTATAATCATCCATTTCTCTAAGGAACTTTAACCCTCTGATCAGAGAAGGGCATTTAGAATTCAACATCCTGAAGATAAAAGAATATCACTGAACAGCAATGGACAAAATTAAGAAAGATGACGTGTGTGCATGTACATATATGGATACACCAGAAAACAAACGTATGTGGATGTGTGTGCCTTAGTTCTAAATAGACTTTTTGTCTTGCAATTCTTTAAAACTGGAACTATTGCTTTTATTTGAGAAAGAGAGAGAGAAAGAGAAAGGAGAGGGAAGGAAAGATGGAGAGAGAGAGAGAGAGAACTCAAATTCACCAATTTGCTCCTAAATGCTTGCAGTAGCTGCGGCTGGGCCAAGCTAACACCAGCAGCCATGAGCAGAATCCACATTCCACACGGGTGGCAGGGACTCAGCTACATGAGCCAACATCTGTTACCCCCTTCCCAGATGTGCAATAATGGAAAACTGGGATCTGTAGCAGAATCAGAACTTGAATCCAGGTCCACAGGCATCTCAAGTAGTGTCTTAATTGCTACACCAAATACTCAACTCTGGAAAGATTTTAGATTTTCAGAAAAAATTGTAAAAAAATGACTTCTGTATACTCTTCATTCAGCTTTCCCAAATGCTAGTATCTTACATCAACATGGAACATTTGTCAAAACTAAGAAATTCATAAATGTAATTAATAATTCTATTAACTAAATGATGATCTGTACCTGAATTTCAGCCATTTTCCAGCTAGTATCCTTTTTCTGTTGTTCCAGACTCCAATCCAGGATATGAGATCGTATTTAGAATACATTTAAGATTTTTATCGAAATATATAACTTATCTATCTTTATGCCTATCCAGTTCTCCATGTTTAGAATCATGACTTCATACTTCTAACTCCAACACCACAAAACAGGTTTATTTTGGCTTTTGTCCTTTCTAAATGTATAATTTTCTTCTTCATCCATGAGAAATTTGGCTCCTATTGGCTTCCATATATTTACCTATTGGCTAATCTTCCAACTCTATTCAACAAATTGCCTCACGTGGACCTAGACACTCAGTAGGCTATCCTCTTTCTATAGACCTGCTTATTAAACTAGCAAGGAAGAAAGGGAGGAAGGAAAGAAGAAAGTTGTACAAGTTTGTTCATCCCTGACCCTCTGTTTTACTTTTCTTTAGTTAAGTCCTTGTGGATTAATAGTAGCTATCTTGTGGGAGATAAAACGCATAGCGGAGTTCCTGATAGAAAATACACACCTGGCAAATAGAATTGTTCTATCAGTTTTGCTATCACTGTTATCAAGCATCAGTCTTGCAAGATGGAATGTGGAGAGGAACAGGTTTTGGTGAGAGGCATTGAACACCTCTTTGAAAAGTCATTCTCCCCCTTTTCATGTTTATGAGTCCAAGTTCATTAGAATTTGTTAGCATATGTCTGGATTTCTCAGTCTCAGTACTCCTTATATTTCAGACCAGGGATTATTTGTGTGGCAGTGTTCCATGTATTTTAGGGAATTTAGAAGCATGACTGAGGTCTCAGTCCATGAGATGTAACACTCACCCTCCCCCCATTTGTTGTGATTCGGCTGTCTCTGGACAGTGCCAGAGGTCCCCCCCGGCTGCGAGCCGGCACTCCTCCCACCACAGTGGAGAACTGCTAATGCACACAGTTGTCCCCATCTCAAGTAAGCTTCATCATTTACTATGATTGAGAAACAGAATCCTATGGACTGATATCCCGTGATACAATCCAGAAATGGGCTACAAATCATTTGAGTTTTGATGAAAAGGTACTGCTCTGAGTTCCTGTTACCCCCTCAGCTAGGGATGTGTGCAAGTCCTGGTCAGCAGAGCCTTCCAAATGTTAGAGTGGGGAAGAGGGATTGCCAGAAATTTACAGTGAAGATTTCTACCAACTGCGGAGAGACCCAGCCATTCCCCTCTTGGCTTTTCTCTCTTTGTGCCCCTTTCTCATTTCACAATCTAGCTAACTTGAAAGTTCTTTGTCTAATAAACATTAATTTGACGAATGAGTAGATATTTGTTAATTTTCCTAAAAAGTGAAGTCAGTGGGAAATTATTACTGCATTTTACAAAGGTTTTCATTCATCAAAAATAGTTCAGAGAGTCAGTAGTGGCACAAGCCAGAATTAAGTCGGATTGCTTCGGGGTAGTTCTTGCTCTTCCACTGGGGCGTCTTGAATTGCACAATGATCACCAGAAAGTGCCTAAACCACTACAATCTGTGTAAATCCACAATTTTTACTGGGGAAAGAACTTAGTTCAACAATCAAAGAGGAACACAACAAACAAGCAGTTAAAACTGCAACAACATAATAATCACATAACTATGAAGTTTTTCAAAATGTTCATGGAAAACGGGGTTAAAAGGTCAGTTCGGTCTCTTCAACAAATGATGCTGGCAAAACTGAATGTATATATGTAGAACAACGAAATGAAATCCATCGTTTCCTCATATATCAAAAGTAACTCTAGATAAATCAAAGACCTACATCTAAAACCCGAGTCTATAAGGTTGCAGGAAGGAAATGTAGGAGAAACACTCCAAGGTATTGCTGAGGGGATGACTTCTTGGATAAGATGCCCAAAGTGCAGGCAACAAAAGCAAAACTAAACAAATGAGACTATAGCAAACATAGAAGCTCATGCACCGCAAAGAATGATATATAGTGAAGAGACTTCCAACAGAATGGAAAAAAATATTTGTCAATTATTTATCTGGCACGGGATTACTACACAAAACATATAAGGAATCTTAAAAAACTCACCAATAAAAAGGTCAGTCTCGCTAAAAAATGGACAGTTCTCAAAAGGAGAAATAGAAATGATCAGCAAATTCATGAAAAAATACTCACCATCAGTAGCCACCAAATCAAAATCAAGCACAAGGAGAGCACTTTGCCATTACCACAATGGCTAAATGCCAAAACACGGAGTAGCAAATGAGTTTTTTCAAGTTTCATTATATGCATAGATTTTACCAGTTTTTTGTGCCCAAATAAACTTACGCCTTAATTCCATTGGCCACAAGCATTTTGAAGCTCCTCATATAAAGTTACACCTTTCCCCAAGGACAACACTGAAGCCTGAAGGCAAAGCCCCTTTTATTTGGCACCCTGCCTCCCCAGCCTGGGAACCCTGCACCCATGTGGGACACCCAGAGGAGACTCCTGGTGCCTGGCTTCGGATCAGCTCAGCTTCAGCCATTGCAGTCACTAAGGGGGTCAGCCAGTGATGGAGGATGTTTCTCTCTGTCTCTGCTTCTCTCTCAGTAAATCTGCCTTTATGATTAAAATAAATAACTCTTTAAACAAGCAAACAAAAAAGAATGAATCCTACCATTGGCAGGAAAATGGACTCGAATGGGAGACAACATGTTGAGTGGAATAATCCAGATCCAGAAAGACACATACTTCATGTTCTCCCTTGCATGTGGGAGCTACAATTTCAAAAACAAGCAAAAAAAGAAAAAGAGTAAATAATGTCTCAGTGTGTCAGTATTGCTGCAAGCGTAGTTCTAACACATTTTGCTTCTATCTTTATTAGACCAATGGTTAAGAATGTTACATTGCTGTAGGTAATGTCCTGTGATTACTTTATAATTTACTGTTTATGGAGGAAATGCTAATTTTCCCATTTGATTATTGTTAATAGCCATGCCTGTATTCCCACTGAACTAAGGTCTTTTTGCTTTTCACTTGTTATATTTATTTGGTGAAATGTTAAGCCTATTTACTGTAAGGTAAATGCAAAATATATTGTTTTAAGAACTAGGAAGAAAAAAGAAAGGGATAAGAAGGGAGGGTAAGAGTTGCATCTATAAAACATATTGAATCTGTTAGAAACTAATAAAAATTTTAAATAAAATCATAAGTTTACTTTGGTGAAAAAAAATTGAACTCTGTGCTCCATATTTTCTTAATATGCATTTCCATGAATTTTATTTCAAGTTTTATTATATGCGTGGATTTCAGCAGTTTTGTACCCAAATAAACTTATGATTAAGTTCCATTGGCCACAAGCATTTTGAAGCTTCTCGTACAAAGTTAAACCTCCCCCGTGAGGACAACACTGAAGGCAAAGCTCCCTTCATCTGGCGTCCTGATCCCCAGCTTGGGGAGGAGCACTGAGCTCCCAGGGAGGGGTTACCTTGCTTCCCATTTCTGGGTCTTTGCATTTTCTAAAAGTGCCATCTGAGATCAGCAGTCTCGAGGGTTGTCTGTATCCCAGGTCACTCTGGCTTCTGCTACCACACTACGCTTTGCTAATGCAAGGACCTTCTAGGTAGCACCCCTTTCATCTCCTCAGTCACTGTGCCCCCAGTTACCCAGCAGTGCCCATCAGAAGTCTGGGAGTCATCTTTATATATAAAAAAAAAATATTTAAAAAAAAAAGCAAAGTAAAAGCACTAGGAATGGATTTCTTGGACTACACCACAAAAAGGGATAATGATGCTTTCTCAGTGTACTTATTGACATTCATTGAGCAGCACATAGTTTATTTTAGCTCCAATTTGTGATGGAGCATCTATATTTAATTCCACAAGCTGTCGGGCGACTCATATATTTACAAACACGGTTCCGGAAACAATGTGTTTGCTGGTCACATCTGCAGCTCTGACATCTCGGGAGCTCTGTGCTATTTGGCACTGCTCAGGGCATAATTTTACATTCTGGTTGGTGCCAAGGCCAGAACAGGGCAGAGCCAGGGCTAAAGGTTCAGATTCAATGACAAGCCCGGCAGAAAGCCAATAGCAAGTGTAACACGGAGGACCGAAGGTCAGAAAGAAGTGTCTCTCGCCCCGCCTCCACTCTGCAGCCTACACCGTGATGAGCAACCTCTGTGATTGGCTTTGCAAGATTTAAGCAATCTTACATGCATACTAAATCTGTGAATTCAGAAGGCAAGCTTGGGCTTAAGCAATGGAAGCCAGGTTGGAAGGAGGCAAGAACAAAGAGGCTTTCTCTTCCAAGCCAGTTTCAGCAGGTAGAGTCACAGGGAGTGGCTGGAGTGTCTGGGGTGAGTGCCAAACGGGGTGACACAGGCAAGCAGTAACAGGAGGTCGCCTGTGCAGGACAGAATGTGTCAGAAGGAGCCCTAGGCGGTGGTGCAGTTCAGAATCAGGCAAAAGGACAGGCAGTTCTCACAATCTGTCTCCATTCAACAAGTTGAGAGGGGGAAGTTTGGGGACCAGCAAAGGTGCCACATCTTCCACCACAGATGGATGGAGTGACACTGAGCAGAACAGAGGTGGCTAGGGAACTCAGACACAGAGCTGAGTTGGGCTGTATGTGTGTGTGTGGGGGGGGCGGGGGTTGTCGAAGGGGACAGCAACTTCACTCAGGTGCACGCGGGACACCAGCACTATGGGTTGTCCCCCAGGTCAGGCGGGGAGAGTCCTGACCCCACTTGTTAAAATTATTTTTTCTCATGCTTTGTAGGCAATGCAAGTGAGCTGTCACTGCCTTATGAGACCTTGCCAGGAGGGTACCCACACGGCAGTCAGTAGGCTTACAAACCCCCATCAAAGCTGGGAAATGATGCTAGGTCCATCTTCCTTCTGCACTCTGAAGTCTCACACTCTCGCTCAATTTATAGCAATTTTTTAAGTGAGAGGGACTTGAAGGGATTTAACATAACCTCCTGTGACTGCGGCTCTCCTGTTAGGGTCTCTGGCTCTTAGCTATAAAGTTCATTTGCACAGCACTAAGGGTTCTCCTGGCAGGGCAGGACCGGCTTCTATGCTCCCACGTTTTGTCCTCCATATGATGCTCAGCCTACAGAAGAGCTCCACTTACGCCAATACTTTTTCTTTTTCTGGGAAATCGTTCACCCATTGAAAAGACCCTCAGTGGAAGATGCATTTAACATGCCTACCCTACAGAAGAGCCCAGCTTGGCAACGTAGCATGTTGGGAAGCGTGGGCTGTTTGTCCTCATGACCGAGGGACTGAATGGGAGCTGTGGTTCACTGCTGGCTCTGTGCTCCCCAAGAGCACATTGCACCATAGAGTGCCTTCATCAGAAACATCCAGCATTCCAGAGAGGAAGCACAGTTTCTGCTGAGTGCCACTGGCTTCATGTTTTTGTTAAGTGAGCTTTGTGAGATGTAATGGGCCAATGTGTGCAGAGTATGCTGATCTTTATCTGGCACATTGCAATCCATAGCTAAATATAAGAGACAACTATAATGGCAAATCTGGGATGTCTACGTTTTAGATTTTGAATTTTTCAATTTACCGTAGATATATGTGAAATAGAGACAGAATAAGTTCTGTGTTTAGGACTGAGGGATCCAAGTTAAAATCCTGGTGTTGCTTAAATACAGCGGTGGGACCTTAAAGGTACCATGGCTTTGCTTTCATGGCTAGACCTTGAATGTCCCACCACCATTGTGCTTTCATGGCTAAAAGTTCCTCGTCCCCTGTAGAGTGTTAAGGAGGTTCCTCTGACTCACCAGTGAAACACAACATCAAAATCTCAAGAAAAGTTTTCCAAAAATAGTCCAAAACAGAAACTATAAAAATTACCCCTGTCCCTGATGTCAATGTTTCCCTCCTTGCTTTCGTAATTTTCAATCTACTCTCCAGCCTTTCCCATGAACATACCTACTACAAAGACAGAGATTGTTCAGAATTCTTGGGCCAGAAGCCTCTGACTTCATGAGATGAATAGGTGGAAGCCAGACAAGAACCCAGTGCTGTAGAAAGTCCATGTGACCACTGACTCTATACAGAGCCTGGCTTGGACAGACTTAACTGGAGAAAACCAGGCTGAATAGAGTGCTGAGCGGTTGGAGCCTCCCAGAGAGGAAAGGCAGCCTTTCCCTTAGAGCCTTACCTGGGGCAGGAGTGTTACTTGCTCTGTCCTGGAGACCCTCTTTACCTGGGGCACAGGGGCTGCCTGGTTTGCACACTCAGACCTTTGCCTTGTCATTGAAGGTCTGGTAACCCTGTCGGCTGGCCTCACCACCTGGTGGGCAAGCAAGAAGCTTCTACCACTGACAGATGACTGTGTCTCTGCAAAGTGGAGGGCCGGTTATCACACTGAGAAACAGGGAAACGTGCAACCCAGAGTGGATGGGGCTGACAAGCCTGATGTCACTAAGATCGCCCATGTGTCTGTGGTTTGGGTGTGATGCTCCAAGTTGACCCCAGAATCTACAGGGTCTGTATTTTGTTCCTGTCTTATGAGGTCAGAGGCTAGATCTGTACCGTTCATCAGATTTACACCCGCTGCTTGGGACACACCTCAGGCATGGACATTGCCTCGCAACTGACCGATGGACAGAAGTCAACGAGGATGGGAATGAGTTGCAGTCTTTCACCTCTGCCTTCCTCTGCAGCAGTCTCCAGGCAATCCTAGCCCTCTCTCTCCCACCATTCAGCAGTCTCCAGAAAAGCCCTAGCCCTCCCTCCCCTACCGTCCTCTCCTAGAGCTTTCAAATTAATGTAGGAACATTTAGTAAACAGTAATTATGATGAGCTCTTACTTTTGCATAAATAATCATTAACATTGTTGACCTGATTCTACAGTGAAGATATCCATACCCTCAATGATTTTAAGGCATTTCCTGACGAGCATGGGAAGAGGCATCAAATGTGACCTGTTGATTTCACACCAATCCTAGCGGTGAGCGACAAGGTCCTATTCTGGAGCCTCAGGAGGACCGTGGCATTGGGGGAGTCGTAAGTGCCTGTGTTCACACGGGGCAATGATGTGATGCTAGAGCACTGTACGTGTAGCCAGAAATACACTGCCAGTGAGAATGCACCGTGGGTATCCCCTGCTGAGATGCACCGTGGTTAGCTTCTGTTGAGGCTGGAGGCTCCTGCCAACAGGAAGGACTAGTGCTGTGGTTCATCGGAGCTGATCACACTCCCACACCCACCCTGGCCCATGGACCTCCCAGGTCCTCCCATGGACCCTCCCCGTCAGGATGTTGTGGAAGACAAGGACAAATCACACTGTCTGTTGTTTTGTTTGTTTACCTCCGACTCTTTCAGATGTGGTCAAGGAGACACCTCCTCAGTCGAGTTGGCCAATGAACCACTTACATGGCTTGAGAAGTTAGTTAATGTCACTGCCTAATCACTGTAGGAAATGTCACTGCTCCGGCAGGCACGCATTTCCGCCTCATGTGTCAGTTGTGTGATGCTTCACTCCCTTTCTGGAACCGAGCTTCTGCTAACGCCCTTCCGCCCACAGGCGGGATTTGCTCCTTAGGTCCACGGAGTTCTAGGATTTCAGCACTGGGCAGGTGCGTGGCATCATCTTGCTTCTCAGTCACCTTACCAATGATTACAGGGAGGTTCCCACAGTGAAAAGACTTGCCTCGGGGCACCCAGTTGGAAGTGGCAAAGCCTACTATCTGCATGTTAATTTATAGCTATAAGTCATATAACTGGAGCCGTAAGGCATGAATGTCATGAGATCTGTGATAGGTAGACTGGGCTCTGCACTGAAATGTGGTACCTGGTGCGATTTACTTATTCATTCTCTCTTTTAAGGTCCTGGTGCCATAAACTTAAAAATTTTTATTTAAATTATTTGAAATAGAGTGAGAGAGAGACAGAGAGAATGCTATAGAGAGATATCGTCCACCCACTGGCTGACTCTCCAGATGGTTGCACCAGCCAGATCTGCGTAGGTTTCAAAAGTAGAAGCCTGGAGCTGCTACTGGCCAAAGCACTTAGGCCAGCCTCTGCTGCTCTCCCAGGCCTATCAGCAGGGATCGGAAGTGGAGTTGCTGGGATTCAAATCAGCACCTGTATAGGGTGCTGGCACTGTGGGTGTTGGCTTTACCCACTAAGCTATTGTGCCAGCCTCCAGTTATCCATCCATAGCCTCAGTGTTCTCATCTATTAAAAGCGGTAATTTTTATTGTCTGTGGAATAATTAACATTAGCAAGTCATTAATTATAATAACACACACCTATTTTTATCTTTTCTAATACCTAAGGCCATAGCTTAATCACATCTTTATCTTCTCCATGAAAAAACTTTTAAAATAATTTTCAATAAGGAATTTTTTGTTTATATATTTTTTAAAAAATTGATTTCTTTTTATTGGAAAGTCAGAATTGCAGAGAGATGAGAGACAGAGAGAAAGATCTTCCATCTGCTGGTTAACTCCCCAAGTGGCAGCTTTGGCTGGAACTCAGTCTTTCTGAAGTCAGGAGCGAGGAGCTTCTTCCAGATCTTCCACGCAAGTGCAAGGCCCCAAGGCTTCAGGCCACCCTTCATTGCTTTCCCAGGCCACAAGCAGGGAGCTGGATGGGAAGTGGAACAGCCAGGATATGAACCGGTACCCATATGGGATCCTGGTACATGTAAGGCGAGGACTTTAGCTATTAGGCTACCACACTGGGCCCTCTAACTTATTATTTTTTTTTTTAAGATTTTCTGAAGATATATATTAAAGGCAGAGCAAGAAGAAATTGAAAGAGAAATGGGGTTGGGAGGTGGGTGGTGAGAGAGAAAGAGGCAGACAGAGAGAGAGCTTTCATCCTCTTAGCTACTCCCCAAATGATTAAAATGATGAGGACTAGGCTAAGCCAGATGTAGAAGCTGGCACTGTTTTGAGGACTCCCACCCAGGGGTCCGGGTATCTGGGCCATCTTTTGCTGCCCTCCTAGTTACAGTCCCAGGGAGCTGGATTGGAAACTGAGTAGCTGGGACTCGAACTAACAACATTTTAAAGATGGGGGCTTCACCCACCGCATCACAACTCATTCCCCTCGTTCTCACTTTTGAAGACATGGTGCGTGAGCAGCTGAAGCCCCAGTCCTGACCTCTTTGTCCTGTGATATACTTAGAGAAAACGGGGGCTGAAAATGATTGAAGACCACCAGCAAAGCCCCCCCTAAAGTTATTCCAGCTGGCTAAGAATCTCTGTGGGGCGGGGGCGTAACTCTTACAAATACTACAATTGTGAAGAACTGCATTGCCTGTTCCCATCTGACTGCACCTACACTGCTCGATTTTCCCTATTGACAAAACGGTGACCCATTTAATTCATGGCTTAGAGAACAGATTTGAGCTGATGGTACTCAGCAAAGAAAAACCCGTGACTGGCTCTCTGCTTGTGCTCTCGGTGAAAATTCATTTAGTATTTGTTTGCGAGTAAAAGTCTCTCCCGTATGGTCACAGTCAATGAAAGTCACTTGACTTTGACAAGGATATTTATAATTCTTTGCAATCTTGCAACCTGGAGCTCATTTAGCCAGTGCTGTCATGACCAGGTTTTCTGACACCATCAGTTTAGAACAAGAAGGGAGAAATGGAGGGATGGTGTGGCTGCTAATTGCTCTCCGCCGCTGTTGCCTGTTAGCAGTGTAGTCAGGTTTGGTGAGACCTCAGACACGTAAAATTTACTTGACAAGTTGCTGCTACAACATTTCTGGTGATATGATTGTGGAACATATACAGGAAATGGCCAAACGCGATTCCTCTTCCAAAGTCGGAGTCTTGCGCATCTGTCAGTACAGCAATTATTACGTCTCTGTTGTTTGTTTTTAAGGTAAAGCAATACGTTTTAAGGGGTTTGAGGGAAAAAAAAAACTTTCAAACTGTTTAAAACATTTTTCTTAGAAAGGGATTTTTTCCCTTAAATCAGAATATCTTTAGATTAAAAAAACCCAACAGTGAAGCGGAAACCATGTGATTGCCTGGCCAGGTTTCGCAGAGGAGCAGTCAGCACTGAATGCAGACATTCTTGCTGTGCTCAGCAAACTTGGCCCAGCAATCAAAACCATTTGATTCTAAAGCTGATACTCCCATAACCAGGCAGGTCCCAGCACATTGTGAGCTGTGAAAAAGCATAATTACAAACAAAGGATGACAGGCAGCACACGGTGACTTCACACAGCTCGCTTCTTTCCAAAAGCACGGGCTTTTCATTCGCCTGGTCTCACCTGCCCTTCGCAAACCTGCACTGGTGGTGGGGTCACCCACAGAGGAAAGCACAGAGGCCGCACAGGGCGCCAATGCACCAGGAGGTCATGTGACTGGCTTGAGCACACACTGTCACTGGTTCACAAAGCCTGACACGTGGGGAGGGGACATTTTAGAGTCAAGCCGCTGCCTGAAATGCCAGCCAGCATTCGGTACAGATACTGGTTTGTGTCCAGTGGCTCTGCTTCCGATGGTCTGAGATAGCTGTGGAAGATGGCCCAAGTGGCTGGGCTTCCCATGCGGGAGTTCCAGAGGGACTGTCTGGCTCCTGGTTCTGGACTAGCTCAGCCCTAGTCACGGAGGCCATGTGGGGCGTCAACCAGCAGATGGGAGAGATCGCTCTGTCTCTCTTTTTCTCCCTGCTTCAAATAAATTGAAAGAAAGAAAGGAAGGAAAGAAAGAAGGAAGGAACGAAGGAAGAAAAGAAGGAAGAAAGGAAGGAAGGAAGGAAGGAAGGAAGGAAGGAAGGAAGGAAGGAAGGAAGGGAGGGAGGGAGGAAGGAAGGAAGGAAGGAAGGAAGGAAGGAAGGGAGGGAGGGAGGGAGGAAGGAAGGAAGGAAGGAAACGAGACATGGCCTGTGATCTTAAAGGTTCCATAGGCTGGCCAGGGGAGGTGTGATATCACTCAACCTAGTCACTCTGCAAGAAACTGCTAACCAGGCTTCTCAGAGGAGACCCCAGGGAATGGGTACACTCTGACCAAGCCAGGTCTAATGACCATGACTGGGAGCTGGCATAATTGTCTACTACTTGCCAGTATGGTTTTTTTTTCTATTGCTGGGCAACAAATTACCACCAACTGAACCACACAGAAAGACACAAATTCACTATTTCACAGTTTCTATGGGCCAGGAATTGGTGTTAATGAGGAAGGAAGACTCGTGTTAAGACTCTTCTCAGTGTCTTAACAAAATGCAATCAAGGCGTTGATGAGGGAAATGCTGCTCACCTGGGGTTCCAAGTACCTTCTGAGCCCCAGCAGTCATGGGTGACTGAGGTTTCTGTTTGCTTGTTAGCAGACACCCAAGGATAGCTGTCCACTCCTCGAGGCCACCTGCAACTCCTTGCCCCACGGTATAGCCAGCCAGTGCCTGTCTCTTCAACCCTGTACTGTGTTGTAAAGGCTCGTCCAAGGTGTGTCTAACTCAGAGTCGCATTGCACTCACAACTAGTATCTGCTAAACCTTTGAGGCCTTTTGACCTTCCAAGTCAACTGGCCAACAGCTTCCTCTTCAGCTTGCTGTGCCACCACAATAACAGGCCCTGCCCACACCCTGGGCCTAGCAGGGCACTTGCAGAAGGACATGAGGAAGTTTGGGTCCAAGTTCTTCCACCCGTCAGGGTACAACTCCACCTTCTCATGCTTGCTGCCTTAGCCTTCAATGTCAAGTTACTGCAGTCCCCTAAATGAACACCCCCCGCCCCCCGACGCTGTCAATCTGCCTTTAAAAGACACAGAGCAGCATTTTAAAAGAATTAATCCCTAATGACAGAGTCGAGGGCAAAATGTAATGAGAGCTTGCTTTTGTATTGTCAGTGTTCAGCATAGTGTCTGGCATTTAGGAGTCTTCCATTTATGTTTCTTCAATGCATGAATATGTGAATGATTAAGTGAGAAATATTTTTGGCATCCTCATCAGATTGCATCCATATAAAAAATGCCTACCCGTTTTAAGTGTAAAGCTGACTCCTCTTTGATTTTTAAATCGCATTTTTCCTCTGTCAATGCAGGCTTGTTATAAAATACTTGGGGACTTTCCCTCCTTTTTTATGACTATCTTTTTATATTTTATTTTTCAATCCAACTAGAACTGAATTCCTGATATTCCTTTTAAAATATTTTACCCCCTACCCAATTAGGCTGTGATGCCTCTTTCACCAACTGAAGTTCCTACATGTAATAAGGTTTATTTCTGAGCTATCTATTCGGTTTCATTGATCTGCCTGTCCAATTTGTGTGCTGCTACAGCCTGTTTTAATTATTGGAATCTTATCATGCTTTAAGACTTGGGAGGCAGCCGCTGCTCGTTATCCTTTGCACTCTGCTCTTCAGTGATTCATTAGGCCAGAGTCTACCTCACGGCCTGCTTCGGCTCGTCAGAACGCAGCCGGCTTCTCTGAAAGCACTCATACTAGTCCCGAGACCAGAATCTCAGGCTCTGGATAAATCCTTGGCTGCTGTCTGCGCATGGCTTCTTGAGGGTTCTCATCGACCCATGGGAAGCCTGGGCTTTGTTGAGCTGGAGCCATGTAGAGTGTCCTGCAGGTCTCTGGAAGGAGGCCCTCTGGATCGAGGGCCTGCCCTAGGAGGAGTCTGAAAAGGGTGGGGAATAGAACCCCTGTTTGACCTCTTCCTCAGGAAACTGTCACTGAGCCTCAGAAGCCAGAGGAACTCCTGAAGCCATAAGCTACAGGTACAGGGTTGGAAGTAATCCTGGCACACACTGAAGTGGCACCAATACAAGGACATGAGTAGGACATGCCCATGGGCAAAGTAGAAGAGTGTGAGCCTGCTTTCTTCCCTCAAGGCCCACAGGGCAGGACAGGGCCTCGCACTGCTCCGAGGGTCATAAAGGTGACTGACTGGTCTTTCGGCCAAGCACACCTGCTAGACAGAAACAGAGGCCTGTGATGAGTCATGAGGCAGCAGCAACTTCTGGAAGGCCATGATCTTCTATCCTGGCATTTTTGCCTCCAACTCAGAAGGGGCAAAGTATGCCTTGGTCTGTCTCACCAAGAGGGGTGTCTGAAGGTCCACCCCATGCCCTCAGGATCTGGGGTTTAAGATGCGGCAGGCGCACCCAGCCCTGGCTTTGCACAGGGAGGAGAGATGGAAGATGATGAGCTGATATTCGCATGTGTGTGCTCTGCAAGGACAAACAGACCACCACATTTGCCATTCTCACTCTTCAGAAAGATCAGATTGGATGCTTGAAGTGGAATAAGGTCTTAGATGCTGCTGGATCACACATCTGTTTTCCAGAGGGTGCAATACACCTGCAGTTAGAAGCAAAGTGTCCGAGTTTACCCGGTTTCCTTGCAGCCACGTCACTTTACTGCTTTCTACGCTGGGGATCTCCATAGAAACAGTTGGGTTGTTGTGGTTCAGGTTGCATCATGCTTCTGGAAGCAGCACATAGGTTAGGAGGTGAGCAGAGAAACAAACTGACTGTTCTTGCCAGTGGAAGACAGAAGTGGGTGGTGTTGAGTCAGCCAGAGCCAGAAACCTGGAAGACAACCAAAGGGTTCAGGGTGAGACCCCCTGAATTTCAGATCTGGCTGTTCTACTCACTAACCGTGCACATGTAAGCCCCTTCTTCTCAACTGTGAAATGATGACATAGTGTTTCCTCAAGGATTTGTTCCTTTGCTCAATTCTTAGAACCAAGTAGTGTTGGTGGGAAAAAGGGGTTTCCAGGCCTGTGTTTCTTATTTTGAAAGGGAGACAGAGACAGAGATGGGGAAAGCGGGACACACACACACACACACACACACACACGCACACACACACACTTGCACATCCTTTAGCTCATTTAAATGGCAGAAGCTGGGCCAGGCTGAGGCCTCCCACGTAGGTGGCGGAGCTCAAGAATTTGCACCATTATCTGCCTCCAATGATGTGAATTAGCAGGGACATGGATGGGAAGCAGAGTAGGACTTGATCCATGGCACCTGATGGTACATGCAGGTGTCTTAGCCATCATACCAAATGTACACCTGAACCCAGTCGTTTGCTGCTTACACACCAGGGCACCAGCTGACATCACCCTCTGCTCTTTTCCAGTTTCAGAGCCCCGGAGGAGCGGCGCAGAGGGGGAGAGCGTGGCGAGAGAATGAAGAAACCAACTGCCCGGGAGAAGCATGAGGTGGCAGTGTGGCACTCGGTTTAGAAGGCTCAGGCCAGCGGCGGCACCATGGGCAGCCCTGCTGGCCCTGGGCCTGCCCGCATGGCTGTGGGCACTCTTGGCCCCTGTGGCCGCCGTGGGCCCTGAGCAGCATGCCTCGCCAGCCGGCCAGCCCCCACTGGACTGGCTGCTCAGCGACCGGGGACCCTTCCACCGCGCTCAGGAGTATGCTGACTTCATGGAGCGCTATCGCCAAGGTTTCACCACCAGATACAGGATCTACAGGTGAGTGGGCACTCCCCGGCCAGGAGCCAAGCTTCTTTCTCACACATGCTGCACAGGCATGGCCAGAATGCCAAGCCCGGTCCCTAAGCCCATTTGTAATGGCCCAAAAGTGAGCTGGGGGTGATTTCCGAGGAGTGCCAGACAGGGGGAGTGAGCCTACCATGTTGGTTTGTAAAAAAAGAAACGTGCAAACACACTATACTGTGGGAAACCTGCTGACGCCTCCTGGGGAACTCAGCAAGAGGGTTTCTGTTTATAGATTGTGTTGCTTATAAATTGAGGACAAATCAGGTGGTGTGGAGTCAGCATGTGGTCCATGCTGCTGAAGGAGGTCAGAGTCAAATGCTGGGGCCAAGTTTGAACTAATGTGCTAGATTGTTTTATGAGTTGTAATTACTTAGGCATGCAAATGAAGGGAGGGCTGCTCCAGTGCCTGCCTTGCTGGCTGGGGAGCCAGGCAGGGTCAGGGACAAATGTACCTTGTCAACACCTGAGCTCAGTTGCCCTTGCGCTTGGAAATGGTCTGTGCCTCCATGGCCCCTTAGGACCCACCCAGGAGCCACAGAGCTCAAGGTCAAGCATGTGAGAGCTGCCTGCTCCACCCGAGGAGGGATGAACCAGACCCCTGTTCCTGACAGCGGGGTCAGAGTCCTCACGGGTAAATGCCTGTCCGTGTTCTGAGCCCCAGTGGCCCAGCAAGCCTCGGCACTCCTGGAGTGCAATGCCCAGCTTGCTCCAACCACGCATCCTCTCTATGTTCTCTCAGTATGCCTCCTCAACTTAGTGTTCCTTTAGAGAAGTCCTGGAGGCTTTGCTCCTTTCTTTTTTATTAATACATTTAGTTTCCAATTAAAAATTAGTTTCTAGTGATAAAAAAGGGGGAAGACAAATACGAATGTAAGAAATACAAATACAAAAATACAAATAGAAAAAAAGCAAAATCACTGTTTCTTCCAGCATCCAGAAATTGCTACTGTTGATGTTTTGGTGTGTAGATTTCCACCCATACGGATATACTAATGGCTTCTTACTAGACTTAGCACTTGGCATGATTTTGGGGAATTATCGTTTTTAATGCTTCTAAACTGAAAGAACATTAGTCTCTATAAAAAATAGAAATGCAGAGAAGCTAAGCAATTTGCCAAAGGGCTAAGAGATGCTATATGATGAAGGCAGGATTAGCTTATGAGCAACCAGACACCAAAGTCCAGGTTCTTAAATATGTATTCAGAGACAATTTTCTTTTTCTTAGATTTTTTTTCCCCAAAAATTGTCTACAGTAACCATGTGGTCTGTTTAGCTTAGCAATGGGTCTCAGAAATAAGATTCTAGGAGCATAAGCAGATTCCCAAATTGTACGACAGCTGTGGCCCTTGAAGCCCGTTCGCAGGGCTCATGGTTCTCACACTGGGAAACAGATACGGGGGCAAGGTTGGAAACTCACAGGACTAGTATTTTGTGGGGCACCGAGGTCTATAAAATAGAATCCTGCCTTCAGGAGTAACCTGTTCTCTCTTCTTTCAGCCTAAGTCCCTCTCATTGTACTTAGATTCCGTCCAATCCTTTAATGGGCTAGATTCACACTCCTTGCTTTGGGGGCCATGGTCCTTGCCACCCTTTATACATTTTAGTGGAAAATTTAACTAAAGCCATGGAAACAAAGAGTGGCCAGCCCAGGCTGGGAGTGGCTGAGTTAACAACTCATCTGCTCTGGCAACAAGCAGGGGATAAAAGGTTAAATTGGCTTTCAGTCAACATAGAAGAACGTAGACATAGGTATACACATGTTCTTTACCCTTTTAAAATATTTATTTTATTGGAAAGGCTGATTTACAGAGACAAAGACAGAAAGAAAAATCTTCCATCCACTGGTTCACTCCCCATGCGGCCGCAACAGCTAGAGTGAGCATATCCAAAGCCAGGAGCAAGGAACTCCTCCAGGTCACCCACGTAGGTGCAGGGTCCCAAGGCTTTGGGCCATCCTCCACTGCTTTCCCAGGCCACAAGCAGGGAGCTGGATGGGAAGTGGATCAGCTGTGACAAGAAGCAGTGCCCGTATGGGATTCCAGCACATGGATGGTGAGGCTTTAGCCACTGAGCCATGGTGCAGGACCCTACACATTCTGTATAAGACAAATTCAGAGTGATCCATTTCTTAAATAAAAAATTTCTTGGTTTATCCCTCTGGGAAAAAATACCAGAAAAGTCACTCTAGAATGTGTTTAAATGGAGAATCTGTCCAGTTCAACAAAGATTTAATTAGCTTAGACTTTTTGGTTTATTCCAAATCTCAGAGAAGCAGTGATTCCATCAAAATACTTTTTTTAGAAGGTATATTGGAGTTGAAGTCAGGCCTGGGAATCCTAACATCACTACCCACTTCAAAGAACTTTGGAGGTAGAGGGGAGATAACACCTGTTTTGCATAGATTTTTTTTTCTCATGAAGGCCCAATCCTAAGTCTGGAAGGCCTGACAGCCAGTTAATGCGTGGGCAGCAACTCACAGCTGGCCCATGGGGAGTGTCTGTAATCACTGGTGCACCATCAACCGTTCTATCAGTCGGTAATGGTTTTCTGATCATTTAATGTGACAAGCTGTTACGCTGTGCCATTCTGCTTCTCTGGGGTCAGTTATTGCACATGAACCTGTACTTGGGGAAATAGTAGCCAGTCATTGAGAAGAATGCACTATTCTGATTCGTGACCCTTTGGGGATAAAGAGAGAATGTCACAGCTGTGGCTCCACGAGCATTCTGGGAAATTTACCATTTCTTTTAAGATGTATTTATTTTGATTGGAAAGTCAAATTTACAGAGATAAGGAGAGATAAAGATCTTCTATCCACTGGTTCACTCTCTAAGTGGCTGCAAAGCCAGAACTGAACTGATCCGAAGCCAGAAGCCAGGAGTCTCTGGGTCCCCCAGGCAGGTGCAGGTTCTCAAGGCTTTGGACCATCCTCTACTGCTTTCCCAGGCCATAAGCAGGGAGCTGGAAGGGAAGCAGAGCATCCAGGACACAAACTGGCACCCGTAAGGGATTCTGTCACATGTGAGGCAAGGACTTTAGCCACTAGGGTCCGGTGCCGGGCCCCAGTACTCAATATTAAGCAGAAACAGTGGTCCCAAGGGTTCTTGCGGGGCTCTGTTATTCCAGAGAGATGCACTCTTCTCCCCTTTTCTCTGTAATTGCAATTTCCTCTGACAAGTTGAGCACTTTGCCTGCATAGATTAAACCAAGTCATTGAAAACTGGCAAAACATACCTGGAGAGTCTCATATTATCATCGAGAAAGTCAGAGGAAGGCAAAGCTTACAGAGAAATCCTAAAAGCTTTATGGGGAAAGTACTGGGTCTCAAAGGTAATCGATGCTTCATTTCATTTTTAACAAATTTTTGGTAGAAAAATTTTTGTCCATGTGTCCCTTCCACCTAAGACAGAGGACGTATTCTGGCAAGGGAGGAAGAGCCTTTCCAATGGGATGGGGATCTTTGAGGTGCACTCACTGGAAGGCTCCTTGCACAACAGTGATGGAGATTCTTCTTTCCTTCTAACTGTTGAACAGATCCTAATGATTCCACATCAGTATTCCAATACCGCACTCTAAATTTCACTTGTTTTCCTTTGGGTGTCAGTGAGGGAATCCTTGATTCTAGAACAGCTCCCAGATTCTCAAGCCAGGGCCCTGGGGGATTGTTGCTCTCTCTGCTGCAGATTTGTAGGCCTGTAGTCTTAGGCAATTATGAGTGGAAGTTCCAGGTGACTTGGGTTCTTTTTTCAAATTTCATTTTTAAAAGATTTTCTTGGGCCTAGTACAATGGCTCAACCGGGTGATCCTCTGCCTTCAAGCCACGGGATGCCATGTGGGTGCCAGTAAGTTTCTGGCTGTTCTACTCCCTATCCAGCTCCCTGCTTGTGGCCTGGGAGGGCAGCGGGGGATGGCCCAAAGCCTTGAGACCTTGTAACCATGTGGGAAACCTGGAGGAGGCTCCTGGCTTCCAATCGACTCGACTCTGGCTGTTGTGGCTACATGGGGAATGAATCAGTGGATGGAAGGTATTTTTTTCTGTTTTTCTCTCTGTGAATTGGTCTTTCCAACAAAAATAAAAATTCAATCAACAAAAGTGTTTGTTGTTATTTATTTAAAAAGCAGATCACACCAAAATGGGGAGACAGAGATCTTCTATCTGTAGGTTCACTCTCCAAGTAGCCACACAGCTGAGGCTGAGCCAGGCCACACCCAGGAGCCAGAAGCTTCTTTTTGTCCCCTCCATATTTGTACAGGGGGTCCAAGAATTTGGGCCACGCTCCCCTGCTTTCCAGGTGCATTAGCAAGGGACTGGGTCAGAAGTGGAGCAACTGATTTGAGCCACACCCATCTGGAATGCCAGCATCTTAGCACTGCTGTGCCAGTTATGCCGCAATGCTAGCCCTCTGACCAGGTTCTAACACTGAGCTGCAACTTTACTACCTGTTTAAGCTCAGGCAAATAACTTAGTTTCCTTGTTCCTCAATTTCCTTATTTGTAAAATGGGGACAATAATCCTGTCCACCTAATAGTTTAATGTGAAAATTAAATGAATTAATTGATGCAAAGCATTTACAACAGAGGTTAATAAATATTAACTATTATTATTAGATTGTCCTAAACAAATGTTAACTTACACAAGAACAAGAAGAAGATGAGAACCTTGGGTGCTGTTTTTGTTATAACATCTGCAGAGGGAGGGCCCACATCTGACAGCCTGCATCAGAAGGGGAAATATTGTTCCCTTGCTTACCTTTCCAAAGCCTGTTAGCCCTCATGCCTCAATCCTGCTCTTTGTGGGATGACAACGCAACTGAAGCGTGAATGAATTTTCTCCAGCGTGTATTCTCACTGGCCTCATGGGCTGCCAGAGGGAGTGAGAAGATTCCAATCACTGTTGGAGTTGCCAATGACTGAGCTCTATCCCCTCAAGTGAGAGATTGCTATGTTCTCCACACATATCCTGTGTGCCAGCCCTTTGGATGACACTGGCTCAGAGTGACGCTGTTAAGATAAACAGACAATGACACCTCTGATGAAGCTCCCCTGAGTAACAGGAAGGGCTTGGCATCTTATCTATTTAGGACACGCTTTTTACCTCTGTTGGACAAATTCTCAGCATGCCCAAGATCTGAGCCCTCAGCCCACTTCTCATTCCCGTCTTTCATCTTAATAGAACCATCAAATCGGATTTCCTGTCTCCAGCTCCATTTGTGACCCCATGAGCCTCCGCCATTGCTCCATACAATGCCACCACCACAAGAAACACTTAGGTGACCAGCCGCTCCCAGAAGCTGTTAGAAGCAAATGAGGGCTCTTGGGATTTAATACAGTGAAACAGACTTGCTCAAGGTCACAGGGCTACCCAGTCCCAGCCAGAAATAGCACTCAGGGCTCCTGACTTGAAGTCTCCTGCTCATTACTCTAGACCATGCCACTTCCCTCTGACTGGTAAGTGCATCTTCATCATAGCACACAGACTAATCAGGCACCTAAATTGAGCTGATGCAAATGTAAATATGGTTTCTCGAAACACTCCAGCAGTAATGTTCCATTCTCTCTTTGCTGCAAATCAAAGTAATGAGCAGTCGAGCTTTTTTTTAAAATTTCTTTTTGTATTAAGGTTTTAATAGAGAGATAATCATGGGATTGGAAAAAATCCAAGGTACTACGAAGAAACACTCAAAATCCAGAAAGAATAAATTAAAAGTAAAAGACAAAGTTAGAAATCCAAGAGAACAATGGGCACGGCAGGTTGGCTGGGAGGAAAGCGAGGTGAGTCTTCTGCCAAGCCCTAAGCTTCGCCATTACTACCTGTGTTTCTAACTACCTGTGTTTGGAAAAGCAGGGTCTTGGGATACATTAGAAGCCTTCTAAGAAGAAAACAAAGCAAAACAGCCAAAACGATTAAGTCAAAGTTTTCATTGACCAAAGAGGACATTGTGCTTCAGGGGAAGACACTGATAATTCTAGAACCAAAGGTAAACAAAATTGAATACCAAGAGAATAGTAGAGTAAGCAGATGGTGCATGGAAGAGAGGCAGTTAGCAAGGCAAAGGAATTTTCTGGCAGTATCAGAGCAACCATCAAGAATCAGCAATAGGATTCCCAGTAGCTCTGATGGGAGGAAAGTGGACAACAGGAAGAAGCAGTTATTTTATCACTCATGCTGTATGTGGGATCCACAGGCCAGTGGTTGCCAGTACCCCTCCCTGCTCCCACTCTCAAACTTGAATGAAGGCATTCTCTGTATTTCTTACCAGATCAGCAGACAAACAGGGTCGCATTGAGTTTAGAGATGCTGCCCTGGAACCCACTACGTGTTTGGAGATGGAGGAAGCAAAAACAATTGCTATGAGAAGAGACATCATATTCTGCATGGAGCTTCACCCATGATGTGGTTGAGGAACAGAGAAAACGGGGAGGAGATGTTATAAAGGAAAGGGCATAGGGATCCAGGCAATGCGGATGTCCCATGTGCTCCACTTCCGATCCAGCTCCCTGCTCATGGCCTGGTAAAAGCAGCGGAGGATGGCTCAAGCTCTTAGACCCCTGCACTCATGTGAGAGACCCAAAAAAACTCCTGGCTCCTAGCTTCTGGTTTTGAATCAGCTCAGCTCTGGCAGTTGTGGCCATTTGGGGAGTAAACCAGTGTATGAAAGATCTCTCTCTCCCTCTTTTTCTCTCTCGTCCTCCCTCCCTCTCTCTGCAACTCTTCAAGCTAAAAAAATACCCACCCCTCTTTTTAAAGAAATTTAAAGAAAAGCAAGGGAAACAGCATGGTATTCAGGAAGGTTAAATTTAGGAGTCATTAGTGCTAAGGCACACGAACACACAGGCATAGTTCCAGCAGAAAAGGCTAGAAAGCCTGGAAGCAGCCCCCGGGTGCCTCCTGGGAGGTGGAGGTGGGGAAGCGAGGAAGTGGAGAGCAGGTGTGGCAGCAATCATGAGAGGAGCGCCAGCGCTGATTTGTCATCCGGACCACATCTCCCGGGCTAACAAACACTGATTTGGATAAACAGCGAACCCTGGGAGAGGCACCATCTCCAATTAAGAGATCATAGTCCTCATAAATAAATGGCAACCAAAGGAAACCCTGTCCAGCCTAGGTAAATCCAGTGATTTCCTGGAGGCTCTCACAGTCATTATGATGCGGCTATAAGGCACCACGAGGGAAGCTGTGGGAGGAGGATAGCTGTGCTGTGAACAATCAGGACCAGGTATCCTGGCTGATTTCTCTACTTCTTCCTGGGTTTCAATTCTAACTCCAAGGAGTTTGTCAGTATGGAAAGAGAGGGAGGGATGTTGCATAAACAAGTATTGTGATACATGTTAGAGCCATATTGGAGGCAATATGACAATGGTGAGCCTGCAATTCTGGTCACAGAATTGTTTCTCGTTCATCAGAGGCATGGTGGCAGGAGACGGAGAGAACACAATATTTGGAGGTTATTTAAATCAAGAGTCTTGTGCAGGGTAGGCGTAACCTCTGACCTTGAAGCAGCCTACCTGAATTGTAGGTTTGGCATGAGATATCTTAGATCTTCAACAAATGAGTCATTTTGGAAGGGTCTAGAGATGGACCCCAGTGCAACCTTGACCTTGTGCAGAATCCTATCTCAATCTCTGGCTTGCAAACCTACCACATCAGTGCAGCAGAACGATCCACAACCCCTCTTAGGCCCAGGCAACAAGCCAAAGGTAGCAGTATTTTGTGTTCTTAGAGCAACTCCAACTCAGGAGCATAATAAAGCCACATCCACTCATTCAATAAAAGTTTTGAGGGCCAAGTCTATGTATGATTCCTCTAGATTGTGATAATGAATGTGATTCAGGCCGGTACACTAATCTGTCAGAACTTAGAGGTAAGTGCACAGCCTCCTCTCCACAGGAAGGTCAAGGAAAGCGGGAATTAGAGGAAGTCTAGACAAATCCTGGTGAATAACTGGAAGCTCCCCAGCAGAGGCTTGTGGAATGGTGCTACAGACACTGGAGCAGCCTATCCCAAGCCTCAGAAGCACAGATGGTAGTGTCATCTCTGAGCAGCCAGGTCCATGTGGCTAATATAAATGCCAAGAAGAATGTTTTCCTATGTGTTACCTATGCTAGTTTTTATCCTGTCCTTCCAAAATGCCAAAAATACCGCAGACACTTTAATTTCCTGCAAGACTACTGGGTCAAATCCAGCATCATTTTTATCTAAGAGACTAAATTCAAGGTAATCTTACCACTCCATGCTTTTGCGTTATCAGTACTTTCTCAAGTATGAAGGTATGTCTCAGATTTCATGGGGAAATGAGGGTTGGCATTTGGCATAGAGAAGCCTTCCTGCATTAGGGTCCCTCAGTCCGAGTCCTGGCTCCACTCTTGATTCAGTTCTCATGGTGATGATCACCATAAAAGGCAGCAAGTGATTGTTCAAATAGTTGGATCTTGCCATCCATGTGGAAGGACCTTACTGAATTCCTGGCTGTAGGCTGGTTCAACTCCACAGTTGTTGGGCGTAGTGAACCAGAAGATGGGAAATCAATCTTTCTGTGTCTGTCTAGATTTGTCTCTCTCCCTATCAAATACACAAAATTCATAGAATGCTTATGAAAAAAATTAAAACATCAGTTTATTTTGTTGCATAAAAATGGAAATCCATGCAAAGATTCTTCATAACATTCATTTTCCAAGAACTTTTTAAAGACCTCTCCCACCTTTATGGAGCCTCTTCTTTGTGCAACTTCAAAAGTCTCTTGTGAGAATAAGTTTCCCATTTTTCCGGACACCGTAGCAGGCTCAGACGTCAACAGTCCCATGTAAGTAACAGCGCACAACACCAGGAACACATTGGATTGTGACACCTCAGGAATGGGGAGAAGAATCAATGCAACTCAGTGACTACCGGGTAGATTTGCTGCATGGATGCTCTTTCAGAATCCAGCGTGAGGACACTTGCCCCAAATTCTCCAGAGACACGAGGACTCTTGCCACATCTTCTTCTGTGTGACTTTGGGGCTACACTGAGGTTAGACACTCTGACATGAAATACAGTTGCAAAGATCATCTGAGAATAAAGCATGGAAGATAAAAATGTGCAACGCAGGAGGGGAACAGCTCCAGAAGACCAAGGGGAGGAGGCACGATCAGTTGTGTTTTCAGATGAGATTCAGAGGAAAGATCTTGAGTCAGTCAGGCAAGGAAAACGAGGATTAATTTTTGCTTAGAGAAATAATTAATTTTATTCATGAATGAATTAATGCTTAGAGAGGTGTAGATGCAGAAAGCCAGGAGGTAACCATCGTGTGGAAATTGTCATGACTCAGATCCAGGTGGACAGGGACACTAGCCAATCATGTGTTCCTCTCTCCCTGAGCCACCTGCTTTTCAAGAAAAGAGCTTTTTCTGGGTCAGGGATTCTCAGTATTTTTTCTCCTTTATTCAGTTTCTGTCACATTTCTTCTACTTCTGAGCTTCCCACATCTCCCACAAGAAAATTATTTCAGTACATGGTTCTTAGAACAGTGAGTGGCACATGATGGGCTATTTCCTTACTTGGAGTATGTTTATTGAGGATCTGTGTGTGTGGGTACTCCACACATAGTGGGGAACACAGTGTCCAGGGAACAGGATTCAGGACACAGGGGATGCTACCATTAGGGACAACAGATATGAGCAAGTGGTTGTCAAAGGGCTGTATTAGAGTGGCTTGGTTCCCATGACAATCACCTGCTCTCTTCCACCCCCCTACAGCCACTACCAGGATTAGAAAAAGGTCAATTTCCTTGCAAGGATCTGGAGCTAAGTTGGTTGCTGATGAAGACGTGATCCAGGGTGGGAGATGGAGATTTCAGTCTTACAAGCCCCCTCAGGCTCTCAGACTTCAGACCACAGTCTCCTGCTTATCCATCTGACTGAGCGGCCCAGTGCCAAGTGATGATGCAACAAGCTACAGACTATGAAGAGGAGCAGCCTGTCAGAGGAACTGCTCCTGTGAGGTCAAAGCGTATCCGACAGACGGGAGCCTTTCTGAGTAGGAGCCTCAGTGAACAAACACTATGTGGTGCTGAAAAATGGATCACACTATAGGCTCTTACCAATTCACAAGAAGAGAGTGAAGAGACAGGTTCTGAAGGGGACAAGAGTGGGCTGAAGTTTCTATTTAACTTAGAGAAAGTACGCAGCTAACTTACTATGAAATATTAATAACATCAATAACATGTACTGAATTCTGTTCATGTGCACAACATTGATCTGTTTTGTAGGCATCAGTTAAAACTATCCGCATAAGAGCTGTACAGTGCTGCGCTAATTGTGCACCCATACTATGTATGAAGACACTGAATTCTAAAAGGTGTCAGTTGGTAAGCACAAAAGCCAGCTTTCAAGCTGAAAGATAGTGACCTAAACATCCAATGGCTATTTATTGATCCCATGCCGCTCAATCTCCTAAGAGAAATGGTGCTTCCAGTTGTACCACCAGTGCTACTTGCCCCATTCCTTTCTGGCATCCCAGGAACAATTTTGGATTCAGAAGATACTCCTGGGATTGAAGGTGGAAATGAAGAAGAGTCCCAGGTTGTTCACCCCACAGAAAGACCCTTCACTCTTCCTCTTCTTTTTTCCCAGTAGAATTCTCCATCTGCCCTTGGGCTCTGTGCAACTGTGAGTAAGAGAAAGTCTCAGATGAATCTTCCTGAAACAATTCATCAACAGCAAATTGTCTTTGTGTTGGCTTTGCCTTGCTGGTGTGTTTCTACAAGAGAGTTTTGTAAATGAAATTTCCGTAAATCGAGTCATTATTGGATGTACACTTACTATTTGAACTGCAGTATCTTTATTTCTTGCCTGGTAATGGCTAATAAAATTAGGTATTAAGGAAATTCCTAGCCCCTAACTCTAGGATCATACTTGTAATGGTTTTTTAAACATGCATGTCCACTTGTATTTTAAGAAATATTTCCATAAAGCCAGAAGAAACCTTTAATGCTGCAAGTAGCTTATTTATTGGACTACTTTGCACATTTGAATTATTTTATGGTGACAAGATAGGTTCTGGGACTTTCTCATTGTTATCATATCCTGGATACTCTACAATCAGATAATGGAATGAGAGACCCTGAGGTGGGAACCCAATCCCAAGGTCAGTCTTGGAATTTGGAGTCAAGACTACGGGCCAAAGATGGCTGTCCTAGCCGAGTGCTGTTTGTGAGGAGATGCAGAACTCTTTGCACTTGTTTAAAGCTCCTTGATTCTGTCGCCCAAAGTGGGCCCTCCCCCTAGCCCAGAAATGTGCTGCTTGCCCTCACTTCCCACAAAGAACAAGCTTCCTGTGCAGCTCAGGACTGGTCAGAGTGGCAGAGGGTCCTTGTGGGAGAAAATGAGGTAGGCGGAACCATAAGCACACCAGGTCCTTCGTTATGGGCCCCGGTGTCAAGAGAATTCTCATTTTCCTTAGGTGCCAGGAGAGCCTGTGCTCCACCTGGGGACATGCTAGTGACAGAGCAGGGGCAGGAAGCAAGGCTCTTTGGGGAGTGTGTTCTCCTGGATTCACAAAGGCACATAAACATCAGAGATCCCTCGACTCAGACTCAGGGGCTGGTTCTCTAGTAACAGAGGTAAACTTGAGCATAACAAGCCAGCTTCCTGTTGGTTCTGTATGAGTTCTGGACTGAGTCTGATACACAGAAAGAAAAGAAAGGGAGCTTGTGAAGATGCTTGATGTTGGCCAGGTCCCTGGAGAATGGCATGGGCACAGGGGACTCTGGAGGTTCATGCTGTATGCTTTTGCCTTCTTCAACTACCGCGTGTGTTTTGGTGCTTGTATGTCAGAGCCAAGGCAGAGGATGAAATCCAAGAACTACAGATTTAGTAGTCTGGGACAAGAGGCAACCTCCAGAGGCAGCATCTGGGTGTGCGAGGCAGGCTGATGACAGGAGATGGCACATCAGAACCCAGTGATTTCCAAATCTGTGATGATTTTCACCTAATTCAGGCTCCATACACCCTACGAAAGCAGCCAAACAGCCTCAGCTTGATCGGTGCCAGATGTGCTGTGTTCACTGAAGCTAGTGTCCGTTCACCAATTTCAAATTCCACGAAGCTCTTTCTGAAATTGCCTTGGAGTGATTGTTCTTCCCCTTCCTGGCCCTACCTCTGCCTTTCCTCATTCTCTGGACTGACTGAAAAGCCTCTTCTTCAAACGCGTCTCTGGCTCATTGGAAGATGTTATTATTCCCCGGATTCTGACACTTGTTTGTAATTTGTCACTTCTGTCAGAGGTTTTTGCTTCTATTTACCCTCCTCTTACATTCTCCATCCTAAGCTACTCTAAGTCGTTTCCTAACTCTCCGCTTTCCTCCTTTCTCCTAGAGAAAACACATGACATTTATTTTGACATAATGCCCCCCTCCAACTCATTCTGGCACCTGGGGAGCTTGCTTGCTCACTCAGTTCCAAAATAATAAAGAATTTTCTCATGGATAAATATCAGTTTTCCATGTTAGAGCTTCTTGGATCAGATATTTCTCTTTTCACAGACTTCTTGAGCTTCCCGCATTCTGTGCCTTGTTATAGGGCACAGTCACACCTCAGGAAACGGAGTGATAGCAACTGGAAGCAGAATCATCACAGGACAGGAAAGGTTGGAACCAGGGCCTGGGATTGTTGAGAATTCTTGTAGGTAAAAGGAATTCATGTTATGCACAGGAAAAATAATTCCAGCTTTCCCAGTGGCTTCTCAAAGAATTGCATCCATTTCCTATTTGGGTGAGTGCCACATGCCTAGATTTTGCTGCTGTGGCAAGATAGTAGCTAGAACTAAACAGCTTGTGTCTTGCTACACTCACACCTGCTGTGCTGTTTGCTGTGGTTCCTGATGGCACCAGCCCCTGGCAGCTGGAACTGATGCTTCTCCATGCTCCCATCCTCGTCTGCGATGTGCAGCTTCCAGCTCAGAAGCATCTTCCAAATTCAGCTCTTCTCTTCTCGTGGACTTTGTCACCCACCACTGTATTTGTTTCACTTCTGCAGTATGCCCCACTAAAGTCCTCTGTACCCATTTTCTCCACCTCACTGTCACTCCCAAAATCCTCACTAATTTTGTAGTCACTGAATATTACCCGTGTCACTGATGTTGCCTTCCTGTTTTTCCATATGCCTTCTTTGTCCTAGCACCAGTAGGCATCTACAGATTCACCCAGACATACAAGGGTCTTTTTGATGTCCGCTGTATCTCATCATGTATCTTTGCTTCTTCTTCCAAAGCTCTTTCCTTCCTCTCAGCCATTTGAGCTTCTATTTCTCTTTTAAGTCCCTGAAATCTGTTTCCCTTTGAAGTTTTCTGTGAATTCTACAAATCCCCACCATTCATTTTGTTCATGTTTCTGCTATAGAATTTCCTTTGTACCTATGTTGGCTGGTTGGTTGGTTTCTTTCTCTTCGTTAGGCTGTAATGAGCACCTGTATCCCATCTTCGGAACTCTCACGCCGGGTCTGCCACTTGAAGGACACCGAAAGGACACCGAAAGGACACTGAGGACACCTTCCGTATCTGTGGCTTCTTGTTTCCAAGACCTTCTTCATTGCAGATACGAAATCCATGGATGGTCTTGGCACAAAAAAGGCTTAGTATCTATGTACAACTAACGCACAGCAGCCCATGCTCTTTCATAATCTCTGGATTACTCCTAACACTTCATACAATGTAAATGCTGTGTAAGCAGCTGCTACGCTGTATTGTTTAGGATAAAATGGTAAGAGAAAAGTCCTGTGCATGCCCAGAATAAGACTGTTCCTTTTGTTGTTGTTTTTATCTTTTTTTTTTCAATGAGTATCTCTTTATTTTTTCTTAAGTACTTTTCTGTAGGTTCCATATTCTAGTATTTTTATGTATTTGCCCAAGTCCCCTCATGAAAAGAATAAGCATGTATATTGAAATAAAGCAAGTCTGTTTTTAGTGATTTCCAAATAGCCCTATAAAGAGAACACCATGATTATATCAATTTCACTAATGAGGAATGTGAATCTTAGGGATATATTTTTTAATTACATTTTTAATCTGTATTGTGCCAATTTCACGAACCCCAAACCCTTGAACACAGAGAGCAAGTTGCAGCAAGAGAATAAGATTGTTTAGTTTGAGCTGGGCATCCTGGGATTACATTGCATGGAGCAGAAAGCCAGTGTCTGAAACTTCAGGAGTGGATTTAAAGCACAGATCTGCTGCTGTTGTTGTCTGACTTTGTCTATGTTATTTGGCATCTTTGGGCTTTATGTTTCTCATTACTAAAATTGATAGAACTAGAGTGTTTCCTTTATAGGATCACACAGTGGTAACTAAAGAATGACTTGCTTTCTTTCAATATAAATCTTATTCTTTATATGAGAGGCCTCCTGATAATGAATATTAAAAAGTAGAATGCGAAAGCTACAGAAAAGTATTTAAGAGAAAATGAAGAGATACTCATTGAAAAAACAGAACAACTCTATTCTATCAAGCTTGTTCTGCTGCATAGAATTTTATACACTGATCAAATTTATCACTTAAAATCTATATTCTGCTCTCTATAACTGTAGCATGGGTTAATCTATCCATAGATTTTATAGTTAAACATTGTTCAAAGTAAATCCTTAACAGTGACAGGTACTTTCCCTGGGGAGCACAGCTCTCAAACCAAGATCCCACAGCTAAGAAGTAAGAGGCCTGAAAACCAACACTACTCCCCATCTAGATCCAGAAAGCAGAGAATAAACAGGAGCAAACCTGAACAGGAAAACAGCAAGTCATCCAAAGGGACCCCTATGCAGAAGGTAATAGAGTGAAGAACCAACATAGCCACGACAGGCTGGGATAATGGATGGAGGCAACCGTGAGAATTTCCGTCAAAGTAGGCGAACAGTCCCCAAATCTCAATGGCTTAATCAAAGTTTGGGTTTTGCTCACAGTAAGTTATCATGCAGTTCATGGAGATTACTTCTTAAAATCATGCACTACCACAGCTCCTTCTGTGTGATCATCCTACCTCTCACTCTGCTCTCAGAACCCCCTGCTGGGTCCTGGTACACAGAAGAGAGGGCACATGAAGGACTTTATCAGAGGTTTTATGGGCCAGAGCTCAAATATTTATTCCATTGGTCAGAACCCAACTACGTGGCTACACACAATGCCAAGGAAATGGGAAAGCTTGTTCATGGGTGAGCCTGGAGAAAAATAGATACAGAATTATTTACTCATCTTTGGCCATAAAGGGTACAAGGCAAGAAATGGGTACAACATAAAACTTAAAATCATTAATTTTACAAATTATGATCTTATGAGAAAAAATCTCTATCTGGGGCTAAAAAGGAATGTGGGGTTACTGGTTAGCCATCAGATTATGGTTAGCCAAGGAGGTCTTTGTTTTTCTTAAAAAACAAAACCAACATTCACATGCATTAATGAGGAAATGAGTTTGGCAGAAAGTGCATAGACAATCTTCACCTTTTACTTAGCTGTATGTGTTTGAATGTGATACTGAAATTATCTTAGCCTCAGCTAGCTATAAAATAAGAATAAAATTGTGGTGTGTATAATTTATTGCCGTAATGATGCATATACCCACCCCTCAATTCAATATGTTAAAATAGTAACTTATCCTTATCCATGCATGCGTAAGTTGACTGGGTTAGCTTTGTTCAGGCCATAGGTCTGTAAGAAGGCCAGGAGGTCTTCTTCTAATGGCGTTTATTCTGGGACCAAAGCTGAAAGGGTATGAATGGCACTACCCAAGGAAGAAGTAGTTGTCACAGAAAGGGGGTAGATGCAATGCCTTTTGAGACCCTAGTCCAGATTGGCACACTGTTTCTTCTGTCCTCATTCGTTTATCCAAAGCAAAGCCATAGAGCCACACCCACTCTGTATGGATTGGGAAAGAAGCTTCATCCGTGCAAGCGATGGATGCTGTAAAGTCACATGGCCAAGGACATTCTAATACTGGCAACCCTGATGATTCACTCTACCATGCTGACATTCGTAAGATTGCAGCGATGGTTTAAAAATAGACAAAGCATCCAGCCGTGGTCCTGGAAACATGGGAGCTCAGTAGAAACTGAAACTATAATAGTCATGATGATGATGATGATGATAATGTAATCAGGCCTTGCATCCTAGTGTCCTCTCAGTGGCTCAGAACACATTAACTGGATTGTGTTCAGTTTTGGTTGCCATCTTTAGAAATATGCTGACAGGCTAATTACTAGCAGAGAAAGTTGAACAAGAAGGCCTAGGGATCTTGAAGGAACTAAAAATATTTAGTCCAAAGAAGAGTGGCCCATATAAAAATAAATGCATGTGGGCCCAGCACGATAGCCTAGCCTAGCCTTGCCTTGACCATGCTGGAATCCCATATAGGTGCCAGTTCTAATCCTAGCGGCCCCACTTCCCATCCATCTCCTTGCTTGTGGCCTGGGAAAGCAGCCAAGGATGGTCCAAAGCCTTGGGACCCTGCACCTGCATAGGAGACTTGGAAGAGTCTCCGCACTTCTGGCTTCAAATCAGCTCAACTCCAGCCATTGCAGCTGCTTTTGGAGTGAACCATCAGACAGAAGATCTTCCTCTCTGTCTTTCCTCCTCTCTGTGTATCTGCCTTTCCAATAAAATAAATACATCTTTTAAAAAATAAATAAATAAATGCATGTGAATGCTGGCATGGCTATCTCATGCAGAAAATTTAAAGAAAAAGATTTTTAGAACAATAGAAGGAAATGCCAGTCTATGGGAGTTTTCTTGTAATCAAGTAGGTAATAAGAAGCCTATGAACACATTTTTGAAAATACTGTTTATGTATTTACTTGAGAAGCAGAGAGAGAAAGTCAGGGAGGCCCCAACTAGTGGCTCACGCCTCAAATTTCTGTAACATCTAGGACTGTGCCAGAGTGGAAGCTAACACTCAGAAACTCAATCCAGGTCTCTCATGTTGGTGTCAGGAACCCAATCACCTGAGTGTTCATGATTGCTTCTCACAGTCGGCTTTAGCAGGAACCTGGAGTCAGAAGCCACAGCCAAGAACTGAATCCAGATACTCTCCACTATGGTCTGGGATGGCTTAAGAGATAGACCAATGCCCATTCCCATGAAACACTTGATGGGAAGAGCCATCACACAGGCTCTTAGCAAAGACAAGCAAGGGGAGGTAAATAGTGGCGAGACAATTGATTTTCTCTGCAGTTGAACAGATGAGCTTCGAGGAGTAGATTGGTCAGGCCAGATCTGCAATTTCTGTACCTGGACAGACACAACCTTAGCTCCCTTTTCAGTCCTTTTCAGTCTCATAGATCCACTAGCTCTCCTTCCAGTTTCTCCACTCTAGGAAGTTATTCCAACACATTCATGGAAAATGAAACAGAGCCAGTTTATTGTGGTGCAAAAATTTATGAATTCTCTGCATATGATGAGTTTTCAGAAGGTTCATGGGAGCTGCATGGAATATAATGCTGTGCATGACTTTCAAAATTCTTTCATATTTTGTGTTTTTTTGGATAAATTCTACGATCACACCATTTCCAGTATGATTTCCAAGTCCTTGAGCCCCACTGGGTCAGTGTGAGACTTACCCAACAGTGGTCTCCTCTTCCTTAAAGCTCAACTCTCCCCTCCCCATTTCTCCCAATCAGCCTTAATTAAACTGTTTGAAAGCTGCAGCTTGATTTTAATTAGTGTAAAATTGCAAAGATTAGAATGAAATTGGCCAATCATTGTTTACGGGCTGTTGTTTGAGAGCACAGCAGGCTGCTAAATTACCTCCAAGTCAGGCTCCTTGAGTTCTTCCAGACAGCAGGAAGGACGGGGATACTAAGACATCAGTGGAGGGCTGACCTCATATCTACTCTTGTGCCTGAGAGTTTCAGAGATTACAACATCATGTAACAAAATGACTCTTGAGATTAAAATCCTTCCAGGCTGGGAGTTTCTACTGGCCACAGTGATGAAGAGGATGAAAGAATTACCTGGGAAGTATGGCGCAGGTGGACAGTGGTCTCTGAATTTGAACACAGGTCATAGGCGGAAGTGGCAAATAACAGGTAGCTTGACCTTGGTTGTAGTCAAACTTCGCCAGCAATCAAGTATGTCTGTGACTATCAATCTGTATGAAGTTATCAGTTATTAAACCATCTCTCATTTTTTTTCTCCCTCTCACTACCCTGGTATAGATAGAATCACTAAAAATGATTGAAAATTGGGTGTTACTAAAAAAAAAAAACTAAAGGAAAGCGCTACACCAATATAAAAGATCATAGTTTTTATTATCATTTCTTTTTATAGCTCAGATTAATCATGTCTTATTCATTATAGCAATAAAGGCTGTAATAGCCAAGTACATTATAGTAATCTGTTGTTGAGATAGAAATCTCTTGATGATGTGATGTGTCTAGAAATACTGCCTTTTGTACAGGAGCCAAAGCAGGAAATAACTCGTAGCCCCTAAAACGTCTCGAGTTAGCTGAGCTGCAGAGGTAAATAACCGACATCCTTCAGTGTGCATGCTGCCTTTGGCTACTTCTGTTCAAGACGGAAAATGGGAACCCTAGGAAGAAGAAAAACTGGTCATGTCTTTGCTTGGTGGATTGAGTTCTGTGCTGGAGGCAGTGGCTCTCAAGGTAAGGAATTTTGGCAGAAGGCTGAAGGAAGGGAAACCTTCTTTGCATCCAGAGCTCTGTAGGAAAATAAACCGTACTCTACAGTGCCTATTTAGGTTCCCAGGTCAGAGCAGCAAGTGTGAGGTGGCTGGGGAAAAACAGCTCTGCGAGAGAATGGGAGGCATGGAGAAAAAAGGCAGCTGTGTCTTCCCAAGATGTGTTGATCTGTGAGACACTGTCCCTTAGTTCATTGACTGACGGTTTGACAAAGGAAAAATGACAGGAAAACTACTCATGTCCTTCTTTTATGGCCAATCCATTGCTTCTACCTCAAAGTTCCTAAGTGTTCAATAACCTATCCTGTCTCCCTAAGTTTTCAAGGAAAACTAGCCATCTTTTTTTTTTTTTTTCTTCTAAGTATGGTTCCTACCAAAAAAACTATTTGGAAAATGATAGTTCTGGCCCTGTAGACCCTTTAGGTACAGAAAGTAGGAGAGGCTGTCGCTTAAAAAGCATAGGAAATAAATCGGGAGGCCTGGAAAGCATAGAAAAGAGCGATATTCCTCCATGCACAGCCCTCTTGTTCTGTCACCGTTCTCTGAAAGTGGTACTCAAAGCTGGATATACTGGGTTTCGTGGCTGACTTCTCCCCAACCTATTAAGCAGGCCCAGATTCTATTCTGAGAAATGCTACCTGAGTGAGTAGATGATAACTGGCTGGGCTGGAAAGCCCTGGTCCCTCCCCAGTAAACACAGCCTGGAGTCTAACACAGAAGGAGCAAACAGCTGCTAGCCTGCAGAGGCACTCTGACCCTGGGGTAGGAGGGTGCTGAGCCTGCAGGGTGCTGCGATGGAGGAGACCGGGAAGATAAACATGCTAAGGAGACAGAAAAAGTGACTTTACAAGTAACAACTATGAAACCACACTGGTGGCCCTGGAAATAGGTTTGATGTTTATTTTGTCTCCCCACAGAGGGAGATGAAATGTCTGTTAGAGAACTCACAGCAGAACAATCTCTGTTAACACAACGTCTCTGCACAATCACTGAAACATTTGACTCCCACATTCTATACTATTAGATTTTGAACTTATTGAGCTATAGCTTTATTTTTTAATATTTTATTTATTTTTATTTTTTGGTTGTAAGGCAAATAACAGGAGACCTTGTATCTGCTGGTTCGCTTTTTCAAATACCTGCCACATCCAAGGCTGAGCGAGGTTTGAAGCAGGGGCTGAGAAGCCATCTCAGGTTTCCACATGTATGGCAGGGACACAGGACACAAACTATCATGTGCTGCCTTCCACAATGCATTATCAGAAGGCTCCATCAGAAGTAGAGTAGCCGGAACTCAAACCGGGCAATCTGATACGGGATGTGGACATACCAAGTCATGGCTTAACTGCTACACCAAATGCCTGCTTCCAGTTTCGTTTTTAAGTGCACACACACACACACACACACTTCAAAAGGCTCATGAAAAATGGAATTACATTTTAAGTTTATTCTGGTGCCAAAAAAAAAAAAAAAAAAGGCAACTGGAAGCGATGGTGTTGTGATGTAGTGGCTAAAGCCACAGCTTGTGAGGCCAGCATCCCAGGAAGCGATGGTGTTGTGATGTAGTGGATAAAGCCACAGCTTGTGAGGCCAGCATCCCAGCTGAGAGCTGCTGCATTTGCAGACCGGCTCGCAACAAATGCATCTGAAATGACAGCAGAAGATGGGCCTGGTGCTTGGGTCGCTGTAACCACATAGAAAGTCCAGGAGAAGCTCCTGGCTCTGGCCCGGCCCTGATAACTGCTGCCAAATTATTATGAAGAGTCAACCACTGGGTGGGAGAACTCTCTCTCCGTCTTTCTCCATCTCTCTCTCTCTCTCTAATGCTTTTTTTCTGATTTCTTTTTTCTCCCATTATTATTAGAATTATTATTATTCTATGATGTAGTTCCATAGGATCTGAGAATTCCCTTATCCTCTCCCCAAATTACCTTTCCCCCCACTGATTTATCCTGTAGTATTGGAATAGTATGATTCTTAATAAGCAATCCTAAGTCCTTTGTTATGGGCATGGAGAATGGCAGACAGTCCAGCATATTTAACAGTTTCATTGGGAGTCCGTTTTGATCTAGAAGTAGAGATGCATACTGCATAGTATCCTCACATCTGGATATAATAGTCTCCATTACACAGTAACTAAACATCACCTTAAATAAAAAGCTACAGAATAAAATCAACAACAGGAACAAAACTTGAAACTGACAACACCATGAAGTTCCATAACACGGTACTGAATGACTAAGGTGTCGCTGAAGAAATGAAAAAGAAAATCAAGAAGCTTCTTGAAGAAACTGATGCTATTGTGTGAGTATGAGTCAATGAAGAATTTTAAATGAAAAAAACTTCTTTGAATACATGAAAATAAAAACAAAACTTCAAAATCCATGAGATATAGTTTCCACTGATCTTTGTTGGTGAGATGTATCTCCTGTAGGCAACAGATAGATGGATTTTGGTTTTTGATCCAGTCTACTAATCTATGATGTTCGATTGATGGGTTTAAGCCATTTACATTCATGGTTAATATGAATAGGTGATAATTTGGTCATATCATCATAGCAGTGGGTTGTTCTTTCTTTGATTCAGTCTTCTGTTGTTATTTTACTGGGATGTTCTTCACATTTTCCTTTGGTTTTGGTGGGTGCTATTCCTTTTCTCTGGCAAGAGAACATCTTTAAGTATCATTTGTAGGGCAGGTTTGAAAGAAGCATATTCTTTTAACTTTTCTTTACTGTGGAAGGATTTGGTTTCATTTTCAAAGACAAAGAGAAGCTTAGCTCAGTACATTATTCTTGGTTGACAATTTTTTTCCCTTTAAAATCTGGGATATGTCACTCCATTTTCTTCTGGTCTGTAGAGTTTCCTCTGAGAGGTCAGATCTGAGTCTTATTGCCATTCCTTTTTATGTCAGTTGATTTTTTTTTTCAGTTAAGGATCTTTTCCATATGTTCAACTGTTGTGATGAAGATCACTTTTGGTCAACTCTGTTGGGAATTTTGTGCCCTTCCTGGATGTTGTTTTCAATTCTTTCTCCATAGTAGGGAGCTTTTCCTTTATTATTTCATTGACTACATCTTTAATCCAAGCTTCTCTTTCTGTGCCTTCTGAAACTCCCATAACTCTTTTATTTTGTCTTTTAATCGTATCTCTTAATTCTTGAATACTTTGCTTAGGTTGAGTTAGTTCCTTTTCCAGCTTTTTAATTATTTCACCATTGTGGCAAGAAATGTCTTCCAATTCTGAGATTCTTTCTTCTACCTCATTCATTCTATTACTGAGTCTTTCCACTGAATTTTTAATTTGCTCCATTTCTAATAATTCTACCAATTAGAATTATTAGAATTTCTAATCATTCAGCTTGATTTTGTTTCAGTGTTGCTATTTCCTGTGACATATTCCTTATACTCCTGTATGTGTTTCTCATTGTTGATAAGAAGCTTTGTAACAAGTTTTTAAGTTCTTTATCCCCCGTTTCCTTGTATTCCTGAGTTAACTCTGAGGTTGGTAAAATTTTTTGCTTCTTTGATGGGGAGTCTTCAGTAATATTCATCATGCCTCTGTCTTTTCTTTTGTTCTTTGTCATTGTATTTCTGGTTAGAAGATTCTTCTTCTTCGGGCAGGTTCTAAGTCTGGCTTAGCAGTCTCCACCTCCTTGGATCCCATGTCGTGGCTGCACCATTGTCTGTACAAGTTTTCTCCTGCTTCTGGTTTGAACAGTTCCCAGAATTAGGAAGATATCAGTTGTCCTAAATAACTAGGTTGTCAGTGGTGCTGATCTTGTTGGAACCTGCTGGCCATTATGTCCGAGTGCCACTTAGACCTATTTTGGCCTATAGGATGCCAAAGTCAGTATTATTTTCCCTGTGGGGCCAGTGCAACTCACTAAGCTAGAAGTAAGTTTGCTTCCAGCTCAGCACATGCACACAGTCTTTGCCATCCTATACCAAACGGCACCTGGTGCACCACTGGTGGAGTTCTGGATCTGCTGGTCATTAGGTCTGGGGACTACCGGGATCTATTTTGGGTGGAATCTGTAGTTCACCATGTGAGTGCAATGCACTGAACCAGAAGTGAGTTTGCTCCCAGCTTAGTCATGTAAAATCCGGTCCCCATAACCTTTGCCTCCCTATACAAATCAGCTCTGGTGGGGGTCTGGACTATGAAATTCACTCTGTTCCTACAGTACCGTTTTGGGGTCTGCTGCTCTGTCTCTACTTCTGGTTGAAAAAAAAAAGGCAGCAGGACAGACATTTCATTGCCCGGGTTCACCTTTTGAGCTACTAGTGAACTTTTCCCCACCTTGTTGGTGCTGCTGGAGCTCTGGCCACTAGTGGAGCTCAGTTCACCAACTGCTGACTGCCACTAGGGTATCTGGTCACCGCACCACCACACCGTTGTCTCCACTGCTTTCCCATGTCTGTCAGTCTCCAGGTGCCCCTCTGCCCTTGCTCTGCCCTCTCCTCTTTTCTGGAATGTGCCCTCTCTGCTTCACCCTGCTTAATGATTCTCTGTCTGATTAAACATGTTCTTACGCTCTTAGACCATCTTCATTCTCCCTGTAATGCTACCTTTTAAGAACAAAATAAATCTTTAAAAAATTGAAATTCACACTTCTCCCCTGTGCCCAGTGCATATGTTTCACACATGTTTTGAAGATTCCCATCATATGCACGTTTTTAAAAAACATTTTAGGCAAGAAATAAGCTCACCTTTTAATACTGTTTTCCGCAAACTTTTTACGGTTCCCTCATGTGTGTAATTTTTTAATACCCTCTCCCAGAAGGCTTTGTCAGGAGGGTGTCTTCAGAGGTAATGACTCCTAGTGAGGGGCAGATCAACGGTGGCAGTTCACCCTGAAAAGTATTGCTCCAATGTGCAGCTGCTGGAAACAACACCTGCACTGGAGACCCCAGCTGTGTTCTTTCCAAGGCATTCATCCTCAGGAGCCCTGAGACCCTGCAGGGGATTCTTGCTGGCAGATTTCTCGTTCACCTTGTAGAAGGCAGAGAGACACAGTGGTGCAGCATGGGTGGACATGGAAGAATCAGCAGCTATGCGCAGTAGACACCACATTGTATTTACACTGTTTGAATGAGAAACACCTGGCAGCCATTTAGCACACTCACTAGGGATCCAGACCTGGTACTGATCCAGCCCCAATGCCCTGCTGAAGCTCCTGGCTGCCTGAGGAGTGAATGATAGGACTGCGGCTCAGCCCTCCTGCTGCCAAGCTACTAGGGCTTCTTGAAAAACCCCAGAGCTTGAGCACCCAAAAGTAATGTTTGTTGGCAATGGAGATAATTTGTGGTAAGCAGTTTGGGACAAAGATAGGTAGCTTGAAAATTCACTACTAAACTTCTGTTCATTGGAGCAGGTGCCTGAAAGCACCCTCTTGAAATGCCAGGTGAACCGTTCAGGTGTATAGCTGAAGTCTGCCCGGACGAGCTCTGTCCACCCCTGGGCTTTACCTCTCTGAGCCCTTTCTGGAATGGCTGTTGTTAGTCTAACTGCACTTCCCATGGGAGCCAGAGTCCTGCTCAAGATATTTGCTTTTTCAGACTATTTATCGTGCAACAAATGCAGTGGGCAAAGATTTTAGGAGGAATGACTAAATTGAAATGGAGATTTACTTTGTGTCTTAATTGAAGCAAAGATGACGGCTTAATTGAAGCAGTGTGTGTTAATATAATTGATATATAGAAAACATCCTTTGGCCAGACAGAGAAAAAAGAGCCTTGATTATGTTATTACTGAGGGCAGGGAGGAAACAAACGACTAAATGAAAATCGGAAAGGAACGTTTATGTCTTGAATAGCTCAAGCTGCCTGCCAGTGTTAACTTCCGAGGTTTCCAGACGCAGGACAGAACCAGGTTAATAAGTTCTGTGAGTACATTTTTACAACTTTTTTTTTTTTGCTCAAACTCCATTTGCAGATGTTCCCCCATCATTTTGATTCAATAAAGGCCCCTAAAGGATAGGAAAGGAGAGGAGTAGAATATAAGAGAAAAGTTGCAGGAGCCTCAGCTCCCTGCCTGATACCCTGAGCCTGGCTGAGTGGGCACACTCTGGTCTAATGGATTTGTTTTTGTGGTTGTAACCCCTTATGGGTATTCTTTGTCCATTGAAGTTTACATATGAAGTCTAGCCCCGATCCGTATGCATTCCCCCTGCAGTGGTCTCTCTCTCTCTCTCTCTTTTCTACTCACAATATCATGATGATGCTGTGAACTTCCTGGGTGAAAATCGTATAGCCTAATGGGAATACCGTAACTTAGAGGCAGCCTGTGTTTAAATTCTGACTCTGCCATCTGCTGGCTGTTACCTAGTAGGTGCATTAACTTATTTGCACTGCAGTTTAATCATCCATGAAATGAAGATAATTATATTTCCCGCTTTTAGGAGTGCTTTGAATATTAGCTAATCCTTGTAAGATGCTTAGAATGCCTGACACATAGTAAAAACTCATTAAATCTTAGCCATTATTTTTTATTATTTGCTCATAAAAAGCTTCCTAAGACACTATCACTCATTTTATTCTGTGATATGATTGTTTGAGCAGCCATGGGGGTTGGACTCATGATTTTGTCTCTGATTTTTTCCCATCATATGCTGTGTGTGGGTTTGGCTTGTTTGTGGGTCTCAATTTTTCCTTCTGCAAATGGGCATCGGCCTCCAGAAAGCTTTCGCCATCGTGAACATGTGACGTTGTACCTTGGACATACAATACATTTTTTTTGTGTGTGTGGATAATGAAGGACTGTAGTATTGCAGATAATGAAACCATTTCTGTTGAAAAGGTAGCAAACGTTTCTAAAGACTTTGGGGCAGGTGTTTGCGTGTCAGTTGAGACATCTCTTGCAATGCCTGCAGCCTGAGTCAGAGTGCCTGGGTGGTATTTCTCGTTCTGCTTCTCATCTCAGCTTCCCTCTAATGTACACCCTGAAGATGTCCTTGGATCATGTTCCCGGATCACTGCTATCCACACACAGGAGACCCACATTGAGTCCCTCACTCCTGATTCTGATATGGCACATATGTGGCTGTTCCTGGCATTTGAGAAGTGAACCACCTAGCAGGAAACTCATTCATTCATTCTCTCTCTTTCTCCCACCTGTATTTTTTAAAATCAATACGTGAAAAAATGAAGATAACTAGATTTCAACACAACATGTTTAATTTCATCTACATTAAGAAAATCATTGTTATGGAAACAGTAGTATGGCATTCACCTCAACCAATTGCTATTGGGTGTTAAGCTCAACTGCTCCTTGCTAATTAGAAGACTTCGTCCATGTTCATTTTCTTCCAGTCTCTGCCATTTTTGCCACCGTCATCACAGCTGCTGTTGTGGCACAGGGAGATGTTCAGGGTGCCAGCTTTTTGTTCCTCACTGCTTTAGACAAAATACTTTCCTATTACATGATTTTATGATAACATTCCAGGGTTCTTAGGGACTTTCTGAAGCAGTGTGGCTGCCAGCACCTGCATGTGCCACAAATGGTTGCAGGTGTGGCTGCGTGCTGAGTCACTCAATCATTGGGGGTGTTAGGCAGGGTGTAGGGGTCACGGGGCTACTGTAGTCTGCATAACCTCATCCATTGACATCAGCACTCACACAGAAAGAATTTTCAGTGAGTAGGAAAATTGGGAAGAAATTTGGTAATACTAGTGAAATACCGTCACCAGTTCCAACAGCCTAGCTCTTTCTCCTGGGAGTTGTATGGCATCAGGCAAAGTACCGTACCTGCTGAGCTTTGGTTTGCTCATTTCAGTAAAATGTACTCAGAACTGTTTATTGGTTTGGATGAGAAATGGTACTGGGCATATGGAAATGGAGATTAAGTGAAGGAGCAAAGCCGCAGGACTGCTGCTTCTTTAGGAATTCTGTACCACTCTAAATTTCAGTGATTGACAGATTTTCCAGTAACTGAACTCTGAAGAGTGGTAAGCGGCTGGGAGCTGTCTGCCTGTGTTCCCTGAAGACAGTATAAACTGTCACCAAGTCAGTATGTGATAGCAAAAGAACATATTAGTGCCTGGATTTATATTTTTTAAATGCACAAAATCATGTTTTCTCATTTTGTAAGTCAAATCTGATTTTCTCATAGGCGTGTATTCACATTTAGGGTGTTTATTCCATTTCAGATCACTTGCAAATTGGTTGTTGCTTCCATGTATTCTCATCTTATAATTTTCTCTCTTATCAAGTTGTCAATAATTTGCAAGTAACTGAAGGATTAAAAGCTGTGACATAAAATAAGTAACTTGGAGAACTTCTCATTTAATCTCTCCACAAAGTAAGTCTCCTGTTGTTGTTCTTTGTAAGGGCATCTGCTGATATTCCTTATTGCAAATACACAGTTGACTAAGATGGAAATAAATTCTGCCTTCTTAGGTTTCACCTTCTACTGGATAAGAAAATGATAGATGATCTCAGGTTTGATAAGTACATGACGCACGCTGGGGAACAGAGAGGGAAGGAGGGTGCTGTTTTGAGTAGAACAGAGTGTCTCTCAGGCAGTTGTGTTTGACAGTTCTCAGAGAAGGAACTGAGCAGGCCATGTGACTACCGATTTTATTTATAGATTTAATTAACAGGAGGTCCATCTGTAGGGTAGGGTAGCCTTTTCTTTCAATTAACATCTCTGAACATTACAGGAAATTTTGGAAAAACGAGAAAATGCTTCCCCCACTTAGCAGTCTAGTAAAAGAAAGAGAAAAATGAGTTAAACGGGGCACAGACTAACCCAGAGAAGGGAGATTTAACAAGCTTGAGGACTTTGGTTTCACCTTTGTTTTCAGGAAGCTAAATTTAAGGTGCGTCAATGCAGTGTCAGCTAACCAGACAGAATACCCTAATTCCAATCCAGCCAATTAAAAATAAACGCCCTGCCTTACTCTGCAGTGGGATTTGGGAAAGAAAGTGCTTTTGACAAGTGCTCTGCTCTGTAATTAAAGTTTAGCATCCCCTGCACAATAGAAACAACTGACAATATGTGATTGCAAACTTGCCTGCTTAGATAAATAAAGCCACACACCAAGTATTTTTAAGACTTTGTTGGAACCAGGAATTGTTAGTCACCTGTTTTCCTCTTTCCCCCTAGAATCGTTTGGCACGTGTTCCTCTCTACCTTTTGGACGAAAATCTGATGGGGGAGGATTCTATAGGCTCCACTGGCAGGATTTTCATTTTCCATTATTAATTATTTGACTTTTCTGCAGCCCCGTGATTTGTATTCTGTGAGTTTGTTGCAAGGGTTAGAACAGGATCAGGATGAGCAGAGGTGGGACGTCTGGGATGTTATGAAGACCTGGCATTTGGCTGGGTTCCAGGAGGCAGGGTTGGTCCTCCACGGGATAATGTGGGAGACAATGAAAAACTCCTGTCTTGCAAATGAATAGGACTCTTTAAATTTCACTCCAGAATAGAGAGTCTGCCTTGGAAATCTGTTCTGTTTAGAATGCAGAAATTTCAGCAAGGATCAAAGCATGAACATGAATACCCTGGATGAGACTCAGAAAGGAACTTTCTCAAAATTCTCCTGGTCCCTTTAAGAATACCTGTGGACATTGGCTCTGAAGATACAAAAGCAACAGTGAATAAAACTGCTCGTATGTGACGTGTGAAGAGAGGCAGAGACACAAATGACACATGTAGTCAGGTACCAACAAATGCACATTTGTCTCAATCACACACACACACCACACCTTCTGCCTTCACCTAAGATGGTGGTGAAAAAAAGGCAGTAGAAACTCTTACATGGATTCCATCTTGACCTTGGATGTTCTGCTGCCTTGATTGAAGAGTATATGGAATGCACATGTTAGACCACCAGAATACTTTGATTATCTCAATAAAAAATAGTTTGGGGACAAAGTTTCAGGTTAGACTGACTGCATTTTCCATGCAACTCAGGAAAACTGCATTTTCTTGAATTTACAACCAACAGGAAACAAGGGTTTTCAGACTTCAGTGTATGACAGACATTTTCTAGCAACAAACAAAAGAAAGAAAAAGAAAAAGAATGACACAAGAAAACCTCTATAAGGAATTACAACTGATATAATTTGTTAACATTTGCTATCAATGACAAAATTTAAGCTTTCACATAAAAATTAGAATCTTGGAAAACATGTATTTGTCCTCAGGATCTTGAGAGCTTCCTAATATTTTTAAAGATGTTCCTGATGAGATGGTTGTGATAGCAATGTGATATTTTGTTATCACTTAATGTGGAAGAGCCGCATAACTGAGGGATCTAGTCTTTTCCAGACGATCAAGCGGTGATGTTACCCAGTCGTGTAGGGTAGAAGGCTCATTCTTAATACACTATAGAACAGCGAATGTTTAACTATCAGAACACAAATGATCACGGACGTGGCTTCAGATTTTATACTGCTATTTTCCCAAAGATGAAAAGTACGATTATGACAACAGGTTGAATGAAGAAGTAAATGTGAAAATGCAGCCCTTTTCTGCTGAGACAAAAAAATGAAGGAGATTTGCAAAATTGCAAAGCAGTGCTGTCCTCGTAGTTTATTTTTTGTTTGTTTCAGAACACGTGTAGTTACTGTCATAAAAAACGTATTAGTAATATTATATGTAATGGGTTTATGATTGTTATTTTTAAATAAAATATGTTCCGTTTTCATAGTTATAATTCCTGAAGCGGTAAATATCAAGAGATACAAACCTCACAAGCAATTGTAGGATATGTGCTATTTTAGAGTCTGTGACGAAAATCTAGGACTCAAAGGTGTGAGAAATGTTGTTCTAGTCCAAACTTCCTGATTTAGTGAGTAAACATGGCCAATGAGTAATGGAGGCCTTGAAAGGGGTGAGTGGCCTATAATGACAGCTATGACAAGATGGCCTCTGCGAACACTGTTCCAGGGTCGGTACTTACTACCAGTTTGTGTGGTAGCCATGGTCACATTCACAAGAATGAGCTAATCACCACTCTTAACGGAGGAGTAAGGTGATGGGAGTCAGTTGACGTGGGGCTTTCGCCCACCCCACACGTCACAGGCCAGTGTTACAGGCTCCTGGTACCCACCCTGCTCGGGGGAGAGATGTGGGCTGACAGCAAACAAGAGGACAAAGAGAGATGGAAGTAAGATCTACAATGCAATGAGCTTTCCCCATCCTTTGGTTTTTGCTCCAGGGAATTTGCCCGTTGGAAAGTGAGCAACTTGGCCCTGGAAAGGAAGGATTTCTTCAGTTTGCCACTGCCCCTAGCCCCAGAGTTTATCCGGAACATCCGCCTCCTGGGAAGGAGACCCAACTTGCAGCAGGTTACTGAAAACTTGATCAAGAAGTACGGCACTCATTTCTTACTTTCTGCCACCCTTGGAGGTAAGGAGCATCCTGATCCCCCAGCCAGCTGATTGCCTGGACATTGCAAGTTTCTCTAAGAGCCATTGAATGCAGCTCTAACAGCCTTCCTGGGTCTTTTGAGATCAGTGAAACCTGCACACATCCAAATTCACACCAGAGGATTTCTGTATGCTTATCAGCACTCCCCCTGGGGGAGGGGTAAGGGGTAAGGAGGATGGGGGATAGAGAGGGTCCTACTAAGCACATACCAGCAGGGGGCACTGCCCGTTTTCTTTTGATGGAATCATCGAACCCCGGCTGATTCTCTGCTTCCTGTTGTATGCTGTGGCTGAGCATATTCTATGTCAGAACCATAGGCAAGCAGGTGACCACTGAGTCACTGACCCAGGCTCCTGTCTCTTAAGAGTCACAACAATCGCAGTGCTTTCTGGGATGGTCAATCTTCCCATACTTGGGAGCTGGAGGTAGTGGGGAAGGGAAGGGGTGGTGGTAGTGATGTGAAGATGATTACACTATGTTTGTGGGACCAAGTCATGAATCAAAAGCTCTGAAGATGCAGGGTGTCTTTGTCCTGGGTGAGGAGGGAAAGCAAAATTTATTCTGTCATTTAGTTCACTGTCCAGTGAACAACAAAAAAGTTAAACTGTGCGAGTTCAGGCCAGCTGTCAGCATGAGGCAGATGGGGAGGTTTTACAGTCTTTTGCCCATTCTAAGGGAGCAGAACTCACAGTGGTAAGTTCTCATAAACAGCTTGAGAAAGAGAGAATTGTGTCTCCCATGGAGGTGGATTGCCCGAGAGTAGATCAATAGAGGATGTTAGATGGACAAGCTGGGCGGCGAGGGCGGGTGACTTGGGAGGAAAAGCAAGGCCTTTCAGGCTGTGAGGCGTTGTAACCAGAGCACACTCTGGGCGATTGCTCTAAAGAGGGCAGGGAATCGGGGAAAGGGCCCCAGCGGGGCAGTGAGCACGTGTGCCCAGCTCTGCAGGCTCTGCTTGCTGCATTCAGGAGTAAAAGCCTTCACCATCAGTCCGTGTCCTTTCTACAGGAGAAGAGTCCCTGACTATCTTCGTGGACAAGCGGAAACTGAGCAGGAAAACAGAAACAGCAGGAAGTTTCCCTGCAGCTGGGGGCAGTGGGAACAGCTCGGCTGTGTCCCTGGAGACCCTTCACCAGCTGGCAGCCTCCTACTTCATCGACAGAGAGAGCACCCTGCGGAGACTGCACCACATCCAGATAGCCACGGGGGCCATTAAGGTAACGGCCTCACAGGTGTGGGTGTGCGGACAGGCCAGAGTCTTAACCAACTCCAGGTCAGCCAGGTCTGCCTGTTCAAAGAGGTTAAGAAACAAAACAAAAACCCTTTCTAAAGGCATCACTTCCAATTGTCAGGCAGGGATGGGTCATTCTTTCTACAACAAATATGCCTGGAGTATGTACTTTGAAGCAGCCACCAACCACGGAGCTATTGCAAAGGCCAAGCAACACTTGCTGATCTCACAGAGGTTATGTTCTAGTCATGAAAATAAGTCACAAATAGATAAGTAATTTCTGTTAATGATGTACAGAAAATAGAGTTCTAAGATGCATATTTTCTGGGACAAAGGAAGTTAGCTAGGGTAGGAAGTGAAAGAACTTGAGGAGTTACACTTTGTAAGATCTGGATTATAAGAAGTAAGTTATGCATGGAATGGAGGGACAAGTGTTCAGGCAGGAAGAATAGAAGAAGGGACTAGTTCAATGCATTATTGATACTCATTAGAGCCCTGTGATTGCAGAGAGGCGACGAAAGTTACTTACTTGTACAAGATGAGGTTCAAAAAAAAAATGCCTGAAACCTGATCGCGTGACCATCATGATGAAGTTTAATATGTCAGAATTCAGCGGAAAGTCACAAGAGACCTTTCGCGAAATGACATGATGCTATGTACATATTAAGAAGATCGATAATTACTGTGACTTTAATAATCATAGCCTTCATGTGGTCATCTCTAATTACATTGAGCCCATTGAACACATTTCTAGTGAAGTTCACATTTTTTAAGAAAAACTAGTGGCAATGCTTGAGAATGGTTTTTGGTGTTTTGCTTAGTAAAATGTAAAGTTTAGATGGTGTATAGACATCTAGCTCGTTATATATCCTGCCGCTTGAAATCCACAAGGACGTTTTGTTCTACTATTAGCTCATTTGATGTTTATCAAGCACCCGTGGTGTGTTAGCCACCATTCCAAGTCCTGAGAAAATAAGAATGAAGAAAACACATTCAGTCCCTTGAAGAAGCCAGAATCCCAACAGCATAGACATGATTAAATAATACCTAATCTCAGGTGATGATTGGTGGTGTTAAGAGCTGTGAAGTCAAGGAAGACAGGGATACAGACTTTAGGGAAGACTTATCTGAAGGAAGTCCTTTCAAGCTGTGTGGTTATCCCGAGGAGGAACATTCTGGCAGAGTAAGAAGCATGTGCAACTTCCCTGGATGATGCGTGTGCTTGCCATGATCCAAGGACACCACAGAAGGTAGGGTGATTGTGTGTTGTCAGGAAAAGGGTGAGGAATTGTTTATTAGGACACAGGAATGTGGGATCCTAGAAGCAAAGCAGGAGCCACTGCAGTGGTCAAGGTGAGATACGACAGCTTGGACAAATCAGTGGAGTAGAGACTGTGAGATGTTGGCAGATTCAAGATATATTTTAGCAAGAGAATGCAGGATTAGTTAGTGGATTGGTACAAAGGAATCAGGTTGAACTGCAAGTTATCTGGTGAGAGGCACAAACTGAACAGTGATTTCATTTATTGAGAAGTGTGTCAGTAAAAGGTGAGACAGATCTGAAAAAAACAAACTGAATTTGTTTTTATAATATGGAATTTTATATTTCTATTGGATATGCAAGGAGAGATGCTGCCTAATAAGCAGTGGCATGTACACACAAGGATTTCAAGGGAAAGATAGTAATCAGAAAGTTAATACCTTCACATAGACACACATGAGTTAGTATTTAGAACTATGGGAAAGGATGAGGTCACTCAAGGAATGATTGTGACAAATGAAGGTTGGATTGTGAACTACCCCGATGTTCAAAAATGGAGAAGAGGAAATGGAGCTAATCAAGACTGAGACAAAGTCAAGAGGCATGGAGAGAACCCAAGTGGCATCACAAAGGCATGTGAAAGAGTTACTTCACAAAAGAAGAGAAAGGCAGCTGGATTAAGTGCTGTCGAGCAGTCACCAGGGTGAAGCTTCCCAAGTAACCTTTGATTCAGTGACACAGGTAATAGCCAACATGGAAAAACGTGGCTTCAATGGTATAAAGACAGAAAGCAAAGTGAGGAACCGGCTATGAATAATAAAAATGATTTCACTGTGAAGGCAACATGGTGATTAATCTAGAGTGGTGTAGGGTCAGAGGAGGTTAGACTTTTGTTCTTAAAAAGAGGATTATTCCAGCTTGTTGGTGTGTCGATTGAAATAACTCCTCAGAGAGGGAGAAAGTGGTGATGCCCAAGAGGCAGGAGATAATTACAGAAGCAAAAACCATACCCAGGAGGAAGGCGTGGTCTAACAGAGGGGAATGAGCTCTTCTCCCCTCACGTCATGAGGCAGTGGGGCTACACAGACAGATGTGAAGGTGAGAAGGTATACTTGTTCTCTTCCGAGTGATTCTGTTTCCTTGCTGATTCAAGAAGAGAAGTCATAGAAGGAAAGTGTAGGAACTGTGGAGAGAAGAATAAATGAATAAATTAGCATAAGTGTTAGAAAGCATCAATTTATTATAGAAATGGATTTGGGGGAGACATTGGAGGCCCACTTGAGAATTATGCTGAGAATCATGAGAAAAGGCAGCATAGTTGTGGGTTTCATCAACTACAGTTATCAGTTTATGTGCCAACAGGTGCAGAATAAATAGAAAATAGACTTTACATCTATATGTGAGTCTATGTGTGTATTTGTGTGTTAGATGAAGGAAAAACAGAGAAAGGAGAGTCGAGAATGCATACAATGAAGTGATGATTAGGGTGACAAAGTAAGGACTTTTAGTCAAGCAGAGCAGGGAAAGAGGCCATTAAGGGACAATAGAGTCAAAACTTCTTGGCCAAAACATGACAGTGTAAGTAGGTCTGATGATTGTTAATGGGAAGAGAGTGTAGGAAGTAGGTGTGTGTTGTGATGAATTCTGAGCGTGTAGAGGGAATGCAGTCACCGATAAAATCAGGTTCCTAGCCACAGTACAGGGTGTGCATGGCTAAGATCTGGCACAGGAGGAGGAGGTAAAACAAGGAGTGAGGAACAAGGCCAAGGAACTGAGAGGTCAAGATGTAGATGTTAAAGGATTATCTCTATGGAAACCGAAATCAATAGGCATAAAACAGCCTCATCGTCGAAGCATGATGATGCTTTTTATACTGACACTACTCAGTGAGGAGGGAGGAGGAACAAGAAATGTGAAAGGCAATAAGGAGGGAGAAATAATGCAGAACCTGACGTTTTTAGCTTCAAAGGAGCCATGACAGGTGGAGGAAGGAGGAACAGGGCTGAGGGGATCACCTCACTTTCAAGAGCAGTGTGGGAATGAAGACAGCTGTTGCTAAAGCAGGTGGCGGGGTGAAAAAAAAACATGCTCTTAGGGTCAGCTAGGTTGGGGTTACTACAGAAAAGCATGAATGAAAAAAGAATGAATTCAAGAAGTGGGGGCACTAGGAGCTTTGGCTGAGGCCTGGCCTTGAGATTCAGAGAACGGGGAAGTTGACTCCAGAGAAGGCATCAGCTTGGCAGATGCGCAAGGTGGGGTGCAAGTCTACGAGCTGCAGGTAGATGATTTCCTATAACATGAGTGTGAATTACATCTGCGAGTTTTAGGCAACTTGAAATGAGGCACAGGGACTATTAATAGCATCAAGTGGATTTTACAAAGAAAAAGAGCTCTCTGGAAGTCCCTGATCTGGTCCATTCCTGTGGTCGGTTGTATCAAAGTTGTAAAATAATTGGTCTTACCAGGAAATAAAATGTAGGCATTGGATCAATAACTTAAATGTCCTATTAATATGCCTTCCTCTCCTTTGATCTAATAAACTTTAAACTTTGTGCCATCTCTTGACAGTCTCATTTGCCTGCATTGCCTAACTTAGATTATTTTATCAAATGTGATAGTCACTGTGGTGCGTATGCCTTTGCCTGGTCTTCAGGCTCACTGTCACTCCCTTACTCCAGAATCTCACTGATTCCTAACCAACTATCCTGCATTGTGCTTTAGATTATCCTCCCATCTATTTTCTGCTCTTCTTGATCCACTTGAATGGTCATGTGTGAGTATCATCATCATCATATCCATTGATTTCATCTTTCAGTGACTCCAGGATGTACTGGGACAGAGCCCAAGCCACTGTCCCTTAGCCAGGATAGGAGCATGAGGCAACAGAAATGTGCACCCCAACCTGAGAGCCAGGCTGGGGCTTTGAACAAGGTGCCTGATTTTTCTGAAGCTTTTTGCTTATCATACCTTTACTGAACAATGTGCCTGGTATTATGTTGCTGTATGTTAAGCTGCCGCTGGGGACACTTCTATTGTCTCCGAATACTTATTTGAGTCCTGGTTACTTTGCTTTCAACCCAGGTTCCCACTAATGTGCATGGGAAGTCCAGGGTGGAGTTCCTGGCCCCTGGCTTCAGGTTGTCTGAGCTGTGATGCTTATGAAAATTTGAAGATATAACTAGCCTGTGAGAGATCGCTGTCTCACCCCTTCTGTCACCATGCCTTTCAATAACTTAGTCAATCTATTTTTTAAAATGTTGGGAAATTAGAGAAGTTTCAACATGAAAGAATTTCTAGAAGGTTTATGGGAAGATGTGCAGACAGCATGAGTCAAAATTCCATTGGAGCTTGAAAGGGCTTCATTCCTCTTTACCAAATTGTGGGGTCATTGACCGTATCTCTGCTGCCTTCCTAGTTTCCTATCTCAATAGTCTTTTACTCCTTTGCTCTTCTATGTTCTCATTCTCTTCCCTCTATCCTTTAATCTCTATTCATATCATGTAACCCTGCTATACCTACAGACCAGCCTTCATTCAAATATGCCACGTTTTCATGCCTCACGGCCCTGGCACTTCCTCCCTGATGTACTTGCAATGCTTGTCTGTTCACCTGAGTGACTCTTCTCACCTTTCTTTATTCAGCTTAGAAAAAGAATTCTTTGGCAAAACCTTTCCTGACTCCCAGGGCGGTTCGATGAACCTCTTCAGTGTTGCAAGCACAAACTCATCTGGTGAGGCTTGCCACGTGAACTATGATTTCTAGCTAGATTGCTGACCTCTGCATCAGACTATGTGGTCCTTATGGGAAAAACTAGGTCTTGTTAACTCTGATTCCAAGGAAGACTACAGTTTGCCATATTATGAGCTGTGAGTAGACAGTTCTTCACTGAACGAATGATGTCACCAGGCATGGTATTTTGCACTTGGGTGTGTGTGTGCCAGTTGGAACAGAAATATACTCAAGGAAGTATATGGATGGTTTAGTAAGTAGACTCTGTTGAAGAATAGCACAGGTAGCCGAGGTAAGAGCACTATATTCAATCCAGGCATGTGGGACTTATAGAACAATAGTCAGGCTCCAAGACTATACCCTTTGTTTCTTTTTGGCCTCTGCTTTTTCGTCTCTATCAGCCTGCTTCTGTGCGTTGTTTTGTTTATTCTTTCTAGACATTTCTGTGCCCCGGAGGCTTCAATTTTCATATAGCTTTGCCTCGCTATGGAGCTGATGGCAATGTTTACTGAATATTGTGTTTTCCGTTTCGGCCAATGTGACCAATCAGGCACACTATTCTATCTTTAGTTCCCAGAACCTAGCAGTTTCTTGATAATTATTCATTATCAACAATGGTTAATTATAATCACCCTTTCAATATTTTGTCTCAGTATTATGGTTCTCAGTTGTCTGGAGAAAGAATCTAGCTTGCAGTCCATCTTTAATTCAGCAAAAGTGATGAGCTTGGCATTACCTCTACCATGAAGTACTGGCTGCACTTAAACAGACCTATGGCAGTGGAGGGGAAAGGAGGGTAGGCACTCTAAACCTTATTTATTGCAGTGATGGTGGGTATTATTCCCAAACCAGAACAGCCCCTCAGCTCCTTCAGGGAGGAGCCAGCTTTGCAATGCTCTGGAATTCCTCCAGACACATATTCAATGTGAGATGACTCTTCAGTTTCTGTTGGGCTCATGAAACTGAGGTTTTTTTTCTGTCTGGAGTACAACGGATTCTCCTTATGTGATAACTCAGAGGACCATGAACAAAGATAGCCATGATTTTTTTCCCACTTCCATGTTTCTGAGTCCTCACACTCTTATTTTTTATTATTATTATTTTTTTAATTCAGGGACTTCTTTGCTAAGAAAGATGGGCCTTTCCCCTCTCACTGAGAATGGCCCTCCTTACAAGGCTTGGCTGATCAGCTCGTGTTTCTATGCTAGGGTGTGTGCCATTTCACACCAGGTGTTGATGTTCTCATCTCCACTCCCCACACTCCCAACAATGTTAGGTATTAGAGCTGTGGGGACTGCAGCACACACACAACCCCAAGCTCCTCACAGTGTCTGAGGCACAGTGAAACCACAGATGCTCAGGGAGAGAGGACCTGCAATGCAGCTCATTGTGCTCAGACTCAGGGTTGGGTTTCAGCCCCAATGCTTACTCTCTCTGTGAGCTTCAGAAGTCTTTGAACTCCATTTCTCCCTACAACACAGGTTACCAACTATTTAACTTGCTTGTGCAGAGCTTACATCCGTCTAATGCAGTCACAGCAGTCTGTAAAATACTAAAACACTTCTATTCAGCAGGCAGAGTCTTCTCTCCATCACAACTTTGCTCCATCCTCTTGGGTTCCTAGACCTCATTTTGATAACCAAAGGGTGAATATAGCTCAAGAGACCTTCAGAACATTGCATGCACACTAATACCATCTTCTTTCTTGACTGATCTGTGCACTTCTGTGCTACCTGCTGATAAATCCCATGAATATCACTGGATTCTATCATAGAGCTGGAGCAATAGCAAATGACATGGTGTGCGTGAACAACCTTACTAAGTCTGAAGGGCTTATATACCTGTCTGTCCTGCCTGCAATTCTTTGGAAGGGAGGATTGCATGGGATGGAATGGAGCCCATTTGTTAGTCAGAACTCATTCGTCTTAATTCAAAAGCTGTAGAAATATGTGGTTAGAGGGTTTTCAATGCTTCTGACAGCTCACACAGTTTAGTCTGACCCCAGGATGACAAGCTATTTGGAGATCATTTTGCGCAGTGATTAAAAGATACCACCTGACACACCCACATTCTATATCAGAGTGCCTGAGTTCAAGAGCCAATTTTATTCCTGATTACAGCTTCCCAGTGTGTACCCTGGGAGGCAGCAGCTAATGGCTTAAGCACATGGGGAACCTGGACTGAGTTCCCAGATCTTGGTTTTAACCTGGCCTGGTCTGGTTCCCACTACTGTGGGCATTTGAGGAGTGAACACAGTGGATGGGTTATCTCTTTGTCTAACTTGTCTTTCTGTCTGTCTCTGTGCATCTCTAACCATGTCCCTAATTTTGTTCCTCTGAAATAGAATAAAAATATCAAATGTTAAAGAATGAACATATCTCACAAAGCCTCTCAAAAATGGCTTGTGTGCATTCCAGCAGCTTGGGTTCACTTGCAGCTCTTTCAAGCACACACACTGTCAGCCATACTCATGCAGACTGGCCCTACCATTCACAATAAGAAGACCGTTTCACTCTGCTGTTAGATGGGAGGTCTTCCTCTCTCCGCTCCTTCTCCTTCAGCTGAATCAAGAGCAGCCTCGAAGTAAGGGCAAGGATGGAGAGCAGGCTTCCTAAACGAGAGTTTGCACAGCCTTGTATTTATGGGAAAGTGGATATGCTAATGGACCTGAGAGCCATCAGAGCTTTCTGAAGGCAGGATGATCTCTGTCCACAGACTAATTAGTGCATAATTATTTTCCCTTTCTGAGAGCTTATCTGAGACACTCTTGGAATATGTGTGCACAGAGGAACTGCACTTTACATTACCTTCCTAGGTGCTCCTTGTATCCCGCCAGAGCTGTCTACCAACTCCCTAGAGACTACAGGGCTTTCATCACCAGGGAGAGTGGGGAATGTCTTACACATCTGTGCCTGGCAGTGTCTGCACGAGGATGCTGTCCAGCTGCCTCCCTTCTCCCAGGGGAGGAGAGACCTGGTCTTACTTCCACACAGTGATGGGTTCTGACTCTGGGATGTGATCTCGCTAAGTGGGCTTTCCTCCTTTGGGGATACCTGGCTTTAGATCATTCCCTGCCACAGAAAATGAATATGAGGACTGTGGTCTTGGTCTCTTCCTCACATTCTTTCAGTGGTTTATTGAGGCAATGTGTTCTTGTACTGTGACCTAAAGACACTGCTAAGTTAAGGTTGCGAGATAGCAAGCAAGACACCCAAAGGTGCCAAGCAAGATGCTGGCGGTGATGAAACAGCAGCTGGGTTGATGGCAGTAACAATAAGGGAGAGGAGAGCAACTCCTGTCGCAGCTTTTGCCAGGCCAATCCTTCTCCTTGTGTTACTTCCCACTCCCTCGCATCTCCTTAACTGTGTCACATAGCCAGTCTAGGAGTAGGTAGATTGAAAAGCCAGCACAGGGGCTGGTGTTTCGGTGTCTCTAGAAAACCCATCACCTGTGTAACCAGCATCCCATAAGGCTTGTGTCCCAGCTGCTCCTCTTCTGCTCTAGTTCCCTGATAGTGGCATGGAAAAAGCAAAGGATAATAGCCCAAGTGTTTGGGCAACTTGCCACCTGTATGAAAAATAGACCAGGAAGAATCTCCTTGTTTCTATATCCTGGCTTCTGTTTGTTCTGGCCCTGGCTGTTGTGGCCATTTGGGGAATAAGCCAGCGGACAGATCCCCTTCCATTTCTGACTCCCCTCTCTCCATGTAAGTTTGTGTTTTAAATAAATATGTTTTTTTCAGAAAAAGAAAATTGAGCATAAAACTCAGTGACATTGTGGTGGCCACTTCACCTGGAAGCAGGACAGACAGCTCTCCCAAATACCACTTCCCCCCATCCTACCATCCCTGTCCCACGCATCCCCTTCCAAGAGGAGCAGATTTCCCTGGGTTGCTGAGACAGTTTCCAGGAATGACAATTTTTTTAGTTACTTGATTTATTTGAAAGACACAGTCACATACAGAGAGAGAGAGAGAGAGAGAGAGAGAGAGAGAGAGAGGTAGCCCAAATTCATTCCTCAAACAGCCATAACAGCCAGGCTGAAACCAGGAGTATGGAACACAACCCAAGTCCCCCAGGTGTGGGAGAGGGATCCATGCACTTGGGACAGCTTCTGCTGCTTTCCCTGGTTCATTAGTAGGGAGCTCAATTGCAACTGGATCAGGTGGGACCCAAACCACGGCTTCTATGGGATGCCAGAGTCACAAGCCGCATCTTTATCTTGAAATAAGGCTAGCTGTGCGTACAAGTCCATTCTGACAACTAACTAACCACACATGAATTATTTGGAGTGAAGTTTAGCCTAGCAGTTGAGAAGCCAATTGAGATGTTTGTGTCCCCTTGTCACAGTGCCTGGGTTTGAGTCTTGGCTTTAGCATTGAATTCCAGCTTTCTTCTAATGCAGGCTACATTTCTAATCCGTGATCCCAGCCATCTGCTACTGTGATCCCGTCCACCCATGTTAGAAGTTTTGACTGAATTCCCAAGTCCTGGCTTCAGCCCCATCCCAGGGGGATGGAGGAATAAAGCAGCAAATGGGTGCTCTGTCTGTCCATCGATCTTTCAGTATGCCTCTTAATAATGATATTATACTGAGCATTATTCAGTAACCAACGTTCACACATGGAAAGAAGCAGGCTCGTGTGGTATAACCAGAAGCCAAAATTCTATCTGCACCAGTCTGTGTGCTCTTTGCTGTGGGTGATTGCCCTACACATTGCTGAGCTCCTTAGCTTTCCTGAACATTTTCAAATGATTAAAAACGTTGATGAATAAATGAGCAGTGTGTCTTAGTCCTGCGGTTGCCTGGACGCCTGGCCTTCTGTAAGACACTGATCTTACCAGGCCTTAGTTTGCCAATCAGTGAAATAGGGGTAACCACCCAAATCTCAGGGCAATGCAATATCTTTCATTCCAGTAACATCCTGAGAAGAGGGCAATTGACTGAAATATGTTGGGTAGAGTAACATTCACTTTGAAGGGTGACATCTTCTAAAGAGGTTTCAGTTCACTTTATTTTCTACAATCCTTTGACCAGCTTATTCAAGAGATAAGAAGGTATTGAACTTTTCAAACCTCTTGGTTAAAATCCTGCTTCTATTACTCAGCTGCTATGTTCAGGGCTCCTGGAACTTTTTGAACCTTGATTTCGTCCTCTGGAGAGTGATAATAATTAGGCCTTCTTTCAGGTTGAGTCTTGCAGCCTCTCAGGCCCTATATCTATTACTGCCCTTTGGTCCTCATTTGGAGTTACCGTTCTTTCTCCAGTGCCTGCCCGCTTCCCTCCTACCCCCCTCTCATCTTTAGAACTCATCTATGGCTGTCCCTCTCCACAAAGCCTTGAGCAACTTCTAGGACCACTTCCATTTCTGTCCCCACTGTAGCTTTAATCACTCTCACACCACCTCTTTCTTGACTGTTTCCTTCCATTTGTGTCCGTCCAGAATGTCACTTCTACTTTGCCATTCCCATGCTAGCCAGCGGGGAGTGCGATGTGTCCTGCGTGCCTTCTTGAGCCTTGTGTTTGAGCATGCATGTCCCTTCTTTTTCTCAGCTCACGCTTCCTTCCCCTTCCTTGCTGTCCAATTCTTCCCCACCCTTAGCAGCAGCCACATAGTGTCTGCTCTGCTGTCTTTCTTGCCTCCTTGTTTAGAGCTGTATTTTCTTAGCTGCTTATTGGGACACATACCTCTTCTGTGACTTGGACATACCTCAACCGTGAATGCGGCCTGCCTGGGGAACACAGTGCATGCCTTCTCTGGGTTGTGTGCTCACCTCCCCACCTTGTAAAGCTCAGAGGACTTTACTCATAGATTCTGTAATTGACATAGTACCTACTATGTGCCAAATGCTGTGCTAATGCTACTGGCAGCATGATGAGAAAAATAAACGTGAGTTTGCCTATATGAAAACTATAGCATGTGGAATCAAAACTTAGATCATATAGTCACAGAAAAGGCCACAACACTGTAGCCGTTTCCTGATGTACCGTAGAGGTACCTGGAGCTGAAGGAGGATTTCAGAGGTGTCAGGGTGCACTTTGTTGACGAACTCCAGAAAGCCACTTTTTGAATGTTTGATGAATTGTATTGAATTGAGAAGTGGCTGCTCAATAAATACTCGTTGATTGGTTGATTGATTGTTGGCAAAGCCTTCAGAAATCCTAAGAAAAAAGGGCCTCGGGTGCCCATCATTCTTATTACGTAATTATTTCAGAGCATTTAAAGTTGCCCCCATTTTTCATCTTATACTTTAAGCATCAGGGAAAAACTGATGGGCCAACTTTATAATATTTTTCAATGACTCTGTAGTGTTTTGGAATATTACATGGCTGTAAGAGTTTATGTATATTTAATATTACTTATTAAAATATGCAGGAAGCCCATAGCTGATTTTCTCTAAGGACGTCTCAGTGCCGAGGTGGGACTTAAATGTTTAATACTAATAATAATATGCATAACTCATGCTTCTCCCGAGCTTTTCATCTCCAGGCTGCCGACAGCATGTGTGCACCACACCAAGTGGATGCAGCTGGGCTCACCAGGAGGCGAGGAGGGGCTGTATCTGTCCCATTGCCCTCCTCTGGGGGAGGACAGAGGATGCTCCTGACTTTAGTCTCCAGCCTCCTCTGCCCCCACTGAGTTTTTCCCTTCCTGACACGAATTCCCCTCGGCACTCTCTGAAAGGTTCTCTTTATGTGCAGTTGTTGCTGCTAGCCATGTATTGCAATTACTGACTCAGGACAAGGAAGATGAGTGAGTTTATGCTCTTGGTTAAAGAAAGGCAAATGATACGTTTCCTATGGTAGGTGGAAGGCAGGATATAGAGTCTGGAATGGGACAGAGGGGACTGTCTGGGCTTGTTTCCTAAATTGACACTGTGTCTCCTACTTCTCCAGGTCACGGAGACTCGGACTGGTCCTCTGGGCTGCAGCAACTATGACAATCTGGACTCGGTTAGTTCTGTCCTGGTGCAGAGTCCAGAGAACAAAGTGCACTTACTGGGTAAGCAGCAGCATGGTGGTTTCCTTGATGTTTAGGACTGGTGAAACACCTAAATGAACAAAGCAGAAAAAAGCTCTGCCTTCTGTTTTAGGTTAAATTCTTGCTTATACCAGAACTGCTCCCACCTGCCCCGGGACCTGTGTGTAACAACTTTCCACCACCCTTTTGAGAAAAATCTGATTTTATTTCCCCTATACCAAGACCCAGTGCTCATTCCACTTAACACTCAAATCCTTCCACCTCAGATTCCTTCCCAAGACCTCTGTGCCTATCCCATGTTCTAAGCCTTGAGCTAGTTCAGGGATCTCCCAGAAATCCTCCGCTGTATCCTCAAGACACTCTGAGAGAAAAATGGTCTCTCCAGAGTGCTTATGGGGTTGTGTTCTTGAGTCAGAACGCTGCAGGCTATGGGATCACCAGGCCCTGTAACTGAAGCCTAACTGTGGCCCCTACTTTCTGTTATCAATACACAATCTTTCATGGGGATTCTACATGCCTGGAGAAGAATTTGTAAGGAATGGGAACCTACTGACTGGAGACAGGACAAAAAAACTGGGGCGGGGGGAAGAACAGGGAATCACATTAGGTTTGGAGGCTGGGAGACAATGGCAAGTGTGTGTCTTGCGCTATGTGTCTCCCAAAGGCGCCCCTTCCACCTCCAAACACACACACACACACACACACACACACACACACACACACATCCTAAGGCGGGTTTACACAAATGGATTCCATGGGAAAAGTTCATTTTTCTAAAAACCTAACTGAATTGGGCTCTGTTTAGGATATTATCGTCTTGGCATTGCAAAATCAATAGCGTTCACCTGGGATCTACGATTACAAATTCCAGGCAACCTGAGCCAGATGCAATCAACAGTGCTTTAGGGCTCAAGACATATATAATAAAAAGGAGCCAAAGACTCTTTATTCAAGGCTACCTACTGTAATTGGTATTTCGCTTTTGCTCTGTCCCTGGATGGGCTGGGTTCGTGTCTGGAAATTAACGATGAGTGAAGTTCAAAATGTCTGGTGGTTCACTTGGAATGGTTTATGCCACTTAATTTTATAGCCCATCATGCTTGCATATATTTATCAGAGCACTTATTTTACAACAAGGGGAAATGTTCTGAGGAGGAGGAGGAGGGAGAGTACTTGGGGAGCATGAATGTTGAAGGCTGGGGTATAGGGAGAAGACTGCCAAAGTGCCATGTCAGGGAAAATCTAGAAACAACTCGGAATAAGAGGTCTACTTCACACAAGAGCAGCAGGTACCCAATGCTAGCAGCAACGTTACCTTGTGATTTGAGGCCAACTCAGGCTTGATACTCCAGTTTCTATGATTCCCGGCCAGGGACAAGGTCAAAGGTGTGGAAGTAAAGAAATGGCAGATATTTGAGAAAAGGAACCTGTTTCCATCCAGAAGTCCTCCTATCTGTTACTCTGCTCGTCCAAGGTCTTACAGTGTCTCTGCTGTGGGAGCCTCCTGCAGCTCTGACCTTGGACTTGGTCCAAAGTGATTCCAAAAGCAGGTCTAATCTTCATACACTGTCTTATGTGTGGCTTGACGCCAACTAAGAACGTATTCTGCTTCTGGTAAACATAACTCTCACAGAAGAGTGAGAATACCAAACCTTAGAACAATTTAGTGCACTATATACGTAGTCATAGAAGACTAATTGGGGAAATAAATAGAGACAAACCCAGGCCGGATTAATCTTAGGGCATTGATCACTGTCCTACTTGCAAATCATCTTACGAATTTAATCATACAGAGAAGGAGTAGGCAGGCAGAGGTACTTAGTATGAACTGACAAACACAGGATCTGACAGCATGCAGACTCCACTTGTGCTAAGGCCTGGGCTTTGATTTCCTTATCTATAGCAACTTGACCCTGAAGATAAGTGTGACTTGCAAGCATGCACAGGTTACTCATGTAAGGACAGTGCTGACCACTGCATACCTGCAACTTTCTAACCAAGTCAACCTCCTTGATGGTGGCTGCAGTGGGAAGCCAGAGAGGATCAGCATTTAGTGATATCCCAGGATGCCTGCTGCTGATCTGGATGAGTATCAGAGGCATAGCAAGAAGCCCACCCAGCATTGCTTCTTCCCCAGTGAGGGCTGCACATTCTTCTTTTCTCTGAAACATCTTCCCATTTGCATCCTAGAAATGCTGATGTGCAGCCAATATGCCTGTGCTTATGATATGTATGCTGTCAATTTGGCTAATGTTAGGGGTTCTGCTAAGCCTTAGGCTTTGATGTTCCTCGTCTGAAACTGCAGATCCTCCCCCATCTGTCACTGGGGCCATGGAGACTTCTCTCCCAACTAGCTCAGCAGAATCAGGCCCTGGGGTAGCTATTCTTGGGTCCAGGATGTGTGAGTCAGCAAAACCCAACCTCATGTTCCTGTAGCCTTTGTGTGGGAAACAATCCCCACTGCTTCTGCCCAGCAATTCCTTGATGTATCCTTTCCTCAGGCCTGCAGGTGCTACTGCCCGAGTACCTGCGTGAGCGCTTTGTAGCCGCAGCACTCAGCTACATCACGTGCAGCTCTGAAGGAGAGCTGGTGTGCAAGGAGAATGACTGCTGGTGCAAGTGCAGCTCCACCTTCCCAGAATGTAACTGTCCTGACGCTGACATCCAGGCCATGGAGGACAGCCTGCTGCAGATCCAGGACTCCTGGGCCACTCACAACAGGCAGTTTGAGGAATCCGGTGAGTGCACGGATAACCCAGAATTCCTTCCTGTCAATGACAGGTGGATGAAAGAAAATCAGGTTGGAATCCTGGACTCTGTGACCTCAGGCAGTTTGTACCACCACCCTAGGTCTCAAGTCGATTGGACATAATATGTACCAACGAGGTGTATTTTGAGCATTTAATAAGTTAAGATGGGACAGGTATTTGGTGCAAGAATTAAGATGTCACAATGAAGTGCCTGGGTTTAAGTCCCAGCTCCATCTCCTGATTCCAGTTCCCTACTAATGAAGACCCTGAGCGGCAATAGGTGGTGACTCAAGTGTGAGTTCTTGCAACCCAACTGGGAGACCTGCAGCACCCTCACATTGGATTGGCCCAGCCCTGGCTGCTATGGGCATTTGAGGAGTGAAGTAGTGGTTTGGAATGAGATATCTTCAAACAAAGATAAGTAAATTTTTTTGGTAAGCAAGTATCAATGTACTTCATGGTATAAATCGTATCTGTTTTACTTATCACTGACTCCACAATGGCCTGGAAAAATCTTGTACAAAAGATACATATTAAATATTTGTCAAATATATGAAGCACATCCAGTAGTTCTGAGTGGCATCTGGTAGAGTTATGCATTGCTCATTGCTGTCGTAACAATGTCAGTGTACCCTTGAGATCTAGATTCAGAAAAATTGGCATCGCCGCCTTGCCTTATCACCACGCATCTGTATAGGCTTAGATTGGCTTTTAGCTGCTCAGTGCCCGAGTTTCTTCATCTGTTAGAGAGTGATGATAGTAATCATGTGGAAACACTGCATGAAATAAGGCAGGTGAAATAGATATTGAAGGATCTCTGCCTGTTGTATTCACACACTTCACTGTTAAATGAGTGACACTTATACAGAGTTAGCCCAAAATATAATTTTGAATAAAACAAAACAAAATGGAAAAAGATGATGTATTGTTTGCATATTTGTATTCATACGATGTTTTTATATAATACCACAGTATACTTTATTAAATATAAATTTAGTACTATTTGCATGATGTTTGTGAACATGCTGTGTAATACATAATATTGTTATGCTTTACTGCATCAATAGAAGACATAAAAATGTAACAATGATAAGTGAAGCACCTAGAAGAGAACACGCAACTGAACAAAGAGGGAGAGGAAGTTTAGGAACTTCAAGTCTATCTGATTTACCTCCTTTCTTTAAAAGAAACCCAAAGTTAATATGGCAAAAACTACATGGAATGCACAAGGGAGTTTAATCCCGCTTCCCTCTGTGCTCTTTCTTCTGCTTTACTAAACTGTCATAAAATAAACAGTACATGTGTTCATTGTTAGTGCTGTTCTAGGCATGATTCTCCAATTTCCTAGGGGAGATGAAGAATGAGGAGATATGAGGGTGAGCTGAGATCCCAGGCATTGGCATTTTAAATCATAGGTAGACCAGGAATTCAGTGGCTATGGAGAATATCATGTCCCAATCTTCCACACCAAGATTTGGGATAACAGTGGTGGAGATGTTCTGAGGCATGACATTCAGCTTTTATCACTAGGTTTACTGCTAATGAGTAAGCAAGAGTTATCTAGACCTTCACGAGGAGACCTGATTGCAGGTCCCAAGTAAAGGCAGAGAGATGACCAGTGATCTGAGCGTAAGTACAGAAAACATTGTATAAGCAGGATGCTTGGGGGAGAACCTAGTCCTAGGGAATGATCAAGTCCATAAGAAAGAAAAGAGACTTGGTGAGCCAGGGGAAAGGACTGGGAGGAGAAGGCTGGTCTTCGGGACCGAAAAAGGTTCTCTCAGGAGGTTTTAGGTGTGGGTCCCATATCTTCTCTGTGCTCATCTTGGCTCATCTGTGTTTGCTCTACCTTCAATAGCCCTTTGCTTTATCCATCGGGGTTCCAGGGAATTATGCAAAATTGAGTTGCGGCAATGTTGAGGATGCCTTATGAGGGGCCTAAAGATGAAAAGATTTGCATCCCGAGATCCTTGGCAACAGAAAGACTGCTGGTCCCTTGGGTGGTGAAATTGATCTGCTTTGGCATCCAGGAATATATGAGGATTAGTAAGGCTGGTGAAAAATTCCTGAGGCCACATTTCATGGTGTGTTAGTGGTTTCTCAATGAAGCTGTTAATGAAAGGGAGTCTGGGAGAAGTGAGGTCTCTCTTCTCTTGCAGTGACTTGGAAGGACCTGAGGTCTGAAACAGTCACCTGCTCCCCAACCTCAGGGGTCTGCACACGGTCCTTGTGCTCAGCCCCTGTGTTCTTGCCCACAGAAGAGTTCCAGGCCCTGCTGAAAAGGCTGCCTGATGACCGCTTCCTGAACTCCACAGCCATCTCCCAGTTCTGGGCCATGGACTCCAGCCTCCAGCATCGCTACCAGCAGTTGGGCACAAGCTTGAAGATGCTGTTCAAGAAGACCCACCGAATCGTCCGCCGACTCTTCAACCTCTGCAAACGCTGCCATCGGCAGCCCCGCTTTCGCTTGCCCAAGGAGAGGTGAGCTGGGGCATCTTGGGAAATCCAGCAATGATCACACACATGCAGTCTTGATTCCATTATCATCTTTACCTACTGCTGTGTGTCAGTCTCAATTGTGAGTTGGTCTGAAGAGAGACTGAGAGAAAGAAAGCAAAGTTAATTTTACTTAATCCAAATAAAATTAAACACTATTGTCATATCTCCCAGTTCTTATTTGTTTCCCTTTCATGTCTTTTAGGGCAGAAAAGGTGAGTTAAGATCATACATCAATTACAAATGATGATAAATCCTTGTATGGGTTATTTCAACCAGCTGATTGCTCTCAGTTACCATGGGAAGGAAAATGGACATCTGTGCCCCAGGAATAGTGGGCTCCATCACTTAGGCATTCTGTCATTCATTTATTCAACAACTTACTACAAAGAACTTGGCTTATATTTCTATTATGCCATAAAGGGCATTACTGAATCAGGAAAATCTAACAAACATACATAAACACAAAATCCAGAAAATTAAAATTATGTGGCAGAGACTCGAATTCATAGTGGGATGACATACATCCAAGTGGCGACTTCCTAGAGGCCTGGGCCAGAAAGGAAACTTTAGCTGGAGAAGAAAGTCATGGCCAGATTATATGGAAGAACTGGGCATGTGCTGGGGTACATAGCATGAGATGGAACTCCAGGCTGGGAAGCTGCCCCCACCGGTAATCCTCTCACTCAGAGTTAAGCAAGAAAGGCAGCCTGGCTGGGGAGTTGAGGCAAACAAGGACTGCTCACCATTCATTGCTTCATTAAATGCCTATTTGTAACAGCAATAATGCTCATTTCTGGGAATATGCTGGTCGATAGTATGATGTCTGTTCTCATGCCATTCACAAGGAAACATTCTGTAAATGAATAAACACCATTTCTGGAACTAATTGTCACGGATTAAATAAAAGCAAGCTGGTGTGCTCAGGGGGCTGGACTCAGTATTTAGAAGCTGACTTCAGGGAACACCTAGCCAAAGATGGAACCTTAGAACTAAAAGTTGTAAGAGAATCTGCCTTAGGAAATTTGTGCTTTCAGGAGAGATAAGATTCGAGAGAACAGATAGGACAGAGATGCTGAAGTGGGAACAGAATTGGCAGAAGTGGGGAGCTTTGGAGGGTTGTCTTACACAGAAGGCTGCACGCAGGTTTGCTATAAGAGCGGTTGAAGATCTTTTGTCAGTCTTTGAAGAGAGGAATGAGGTTCAGCTTAGGTGAGATGGGTGCTAACTGCTTGCGGGACAGGCTTGATGTCAAATATATCCAATGCCGATCCATCAGGCACAAAGCTGCAGGCTGTTCTCGGGCCAGAGTGGAGCAGTTTCCATTATCCAGAGAAATTAAAGTTCTTCATCTTCTTCATCCACCATCCCTCCCTGTTAGTGTGTTGCTACTTCTGGGAGGAAGGCAGCGCATGCCTTCCATTGACTTGTTTTTCAAGATTATTTATTTGAAATGCTGAATTTCAGCTGCTTTCCTAGGCACAAGAGTAGGGATCTGGGAAGCAAAGAGCAGCCAGTCCCTGACCCCGCACTCCAGTCTGGGATGCTGGGATCACAAGCGGTGCAGCCTCTTCACTGACTGTTGCATCATTTTTATCTCCTCTCCCCAAGGTCCCTGTCCTATTGGTGGAACCGAATCCAGTCCCTCCTCTACTGTGGAGAAAGCACCTTGCCTGGTACCTTCCTGGAGCAGAGCCACAGCTGCACCTGCCCGTATGACCAATCTTCCTGCCAGGGCCCCATCCCATGTGCCTTGGGTGAAGGGCCTGCATGTGCCCACTGTGCTGCAGATAATAGCACACGCTGTGGGAGCTGTAATCCAGGCTACGTGCTGGCTCAGGGATTGTGCCGGCCAGAGGTGGCAGAGTCCCTAGAGAACTTTCTAGGCCTGGAGACTGACCTGCAAGACCTGGAGCTGAAGTACCTGCTCCAGAAGCGGGACAGCCGCATTGAAGTGCACTCTATCTTTATCAGCAATGACATGCGTCTCGGCAGCTGGTTTGATCCTTCCTGGAGGAAGCGTATGCTGCTCACCCTGAAAAGCAACAAGTACAAGCCTGGGCTGGTCCATGTCATGTTGGCCTTGTCTCTGCAGATCTGCCTCACCAAGAACAGCACCCTGGAGCCTGTCATGGCCATTTATGTCAACCCTTTTGGGGGAAGCCACTCAGAGAGCTGGTTCATGCCTGTGAATGAGGGCAGCTTCCCAGACTGGGAAAGGACTACTGTGGATGCAGCTGCTCAGTGCCAAAACTGGACTATTACCTTGGGGAATAGGTGGAAGACCTTCTTTGAGACAGTCCATGTTTACCTACGGAGCCGAATCAAGTCCTTAGATGATAACTCCAATGAGACAATCTACTATGAACCCCTGGAGATGTCTGATCCCTCCAAGAACTTGGGTTACATGAAAATCAATACCTTGCAGGTCTTTGGCTATAGCCTACCCTTTGACCCGGATGCTATCCGGGACTTAATTCTCCAGCTGGACTATCCGTACACTCAAGGGTCCCAGGACTCTGCCCTTTTGCAGCTCATTGAGCTTCGGGACAGAGTGAACCAACTTTCCCCACCTGGCAAAGTTCGACTCGATCTTTTCTCCTGCCTACTTCGGCATCGGCTCAAGCTGGCCAATAATGAGGTGGGCAGGATCCAGTCCTCCCTGAGGACTTTCAATTCTAAGCTACCAAACCCCGTGGAGTATGAGACAGGCAAACTCTGTAGCTAATGGGGGGGAGGCCCACGCCAGCACTTGGAAGAAATGAGATGCATGAATACAGGGTACAACTCTTATTCAAGCCCTCACCTTCGTGCCAACAGGGTGCTCCCGTGAGACTTTCTGCCCTCAGGCTTGGACTGAAGGAGCCAGGAGAGAAAGAGGCAGCCAGCATACATGTGCACACACACACTTGCACAGGGGAGCTATGACTCAACAGTCTCAGGTCTGTGAAGTCAAGTGCTTGCTACAATAATTGCAACTGGAGGAGAAGAGCCAAGGAAGAGATTACGAAAAAGAACCAGCCCAACTGCAAAATAAACAAAAGTCCTGAGGAGTGATTCTTGTCGTTCAAGAACGCAAGAGGGGACACGTGTGGGAAGCCTGGGAGCTCTTCCTTCCCCTCTGTGGAGTCATTTTTGTATTCTTTTTAACCAGATTTCTTAAAATGCTGTTGTTCAGTGAATCCCTATCTGGTTCTCACTTTTTGTACGCTGCCTCCTGTGCGTCCTGCTGACTGCTCCCTGAAGCTACTTCCTTAGGAAGGGTGACACATGTAACCATCAGGGGAGCCCACACCAAAGGCAGGCAGCCTTATTGCCCCTCTCCTCCCTCTCACTTGCTGGGCCTCCCCAGTTTCAGGGCTCTGGCTTATTCCCAGTTCCCGTCCTGCTCCTTCCAGAGCTCCTTTCATGACAGCACCTACTCTGCTCAAGAAAGCAGCTCTACCAAGATAGAGACAATGTATAGGAAGATGTTCTTTTTTTAAAGAAACAAAAACAAAAATATTTATTTTGTGATTGTTTTCCTTGTCAATCTGCTCCAGCCACATGAACATCTGAGTAAAAATTTACCTGATTCAATGTATTTTTTCACAAAGGCCCTTTTTTAATGGGAAAAATCAAAAGAGAAACGTGTACAATTGGCTAGGTGGCCTGTATGTTCTTCCAGTCGCTGTGCGTGATGCAAGGGCTGCATGGATGAGAGAAGCCCCTGTGTGTGAGGCGAGGTAGTTGCTGTAGTTACTGTGCACATATATGTATGCATGCCTATATTGATTATGACCAAATGGGTGTGTGTGTGTGTGTGTGTGTGTGTGTGTGTGTGCAGACACACAGAGAGAGGAGATTAGATGAGTAAGGTGGGATGCTCAGTTATGCTGCTCCGCTCCCCACCTTTCTCCTAGGTGTAGGGACAGACGCAGACCCCACCACCAGGACTTCCGACCATCAACAGAATGGGTTGAAAGCTCTAGCTCATGGAGAATGGCAGGCAGCCTTTGCGCTAGGTACACATCTTCTAAAAGGGCTGCTCTTTGACCAAAATGGCATGGACATAAGGGGGACTGTGATCATCCTTCCTAGAAGATGAAAACAATGCAGACATGGCATTTCTTGCCTCTCCTCCGACCCAGGAAGTGGCTTTGCCCTAACAACCTGGGTCATCCTGCATTCTTTGCCGTTAGCACTCTCCCAGGTGGTGTGAGACTCCTTTGACATCAGGTTCTGGGGAAAGCTGTTTCTAGTTTGGGCACCACACATTCTCATCCTGATGTGTAGGCATGACAACCCTTGTTTTAACCAAAAGAAATTCATTGCAGATATACCGCACATCTCATCCCTTGCATTTGAGTGGGAGAGCGAGAAGATGGTCATTATTTGTCCATGAGCCCCTGAGAAAGATTTGAACTGCATTTAATCATTGTGCCATCTTTCACACTTACAAAGATATGAGTGACTTGGTAGATTAGATTAGCAGTCTGTGGATTTATTTCTTCAAGTGAGATGATGATAGGGGTGTGAACATGGTGTTGGCTGTTTCAAGATCAAGTCATTACTTGCTTGGGGTATTTGTACCAGACGAGACCACACAATGACATCTTCAGTTACAGGAGTGTTGAGATGTACCCAAGCATTCTTTTTTTTCCAGTGGGAAAGGAGTTGCGTATGTGGGAAGGCTTTGATAAGTTCCAGTGGTGGGATTTGAGAGTGTGACTCAGACTGAGTCTGATTATCACTATGAATGTGTACATCTGCATGTTGTAGGAGTGAGTGGATACAGATTTCCATTCACAAATCAAAGCAAACTTGTTAGGTAGCAAATTGTCAACTGCCATACACAGCAATGTTCAATATGGCCAGGACAGCATAAAGTTAACAGTGTGGGGCCTCAGGAATGTGAGTGAGATTGCTCCTAAGGGGAACTGAGTCAAGATGTGAGTGAAGACTCACACCCCACCTGGGGCCAGACCCACAACTGTGCTGAGAAGTAGGAAGGCGCAGCCATCTGCCCCTGATTCAGACCCAGCATAAGGGAAGACACACTGTGCAGGTGCTAGCAGGGAGTGTTTCAGAGATAAGAGGTGCTGTCTTAGGAGGTCTTTGGCAAAATGACTATGTGCTGTGTTTTGGTTTTAGAAATACATGGCAACCTCAAAAAGTTCTTTGAAAAACAAAATTTTAAGATAAACTTAATTATAACACAGAATGGTTTGAAGTTCGTTTATGGTTTCTTTATCACGTAGTTTTCATGAACATTGTCCTTGTTTCCAGTGACAGACTTCTATTGCTTCCCTGTTTAAGGGTTGAAACCATGAATCTAGGTTATATCAACTCCATCTGAAAACACTACACACTGGGGACTATTAGAGGTGCCTTTTTGAGCTCAATTGCAGGTGCTCGATTGATAGGAGACCTAATAATCACTATTAATTATAGGATTAGAAAATTTTATATGTTACCTAGTCATTTGTTTTCTGGGAGGCACATCAGACTTGCCTTTTCTGGGGTACTGCTGGGGTCCTGGTGAGGAAGAGTGTAGGACAAACCAGCAGACAGAAGACTTTGCCTCTAAAAGACAGATGAAAGTGGAGAAGGGCATAAAGCGTGGACAGAATCCCTTAAGAGGCTTTGTGAAGCCTGGAAACCATTGATTGAGCACAGAGCTTCCCATGAAAGCTTGGCTGACAAATCCCCTGTTAAGAAAATGCTGTCATCAGTTGAAATAGTTACCTTTGAGGTCTATAATAATCTGAAGATGTGAGCCACCTACTCTCAAACAGAGTTACAAATAAAGAATTGTCATTAATTAGTAATGGGTTATTAATGTTGGTGAACTCATGTAGGATTAGAAGTTAAATCACATCTCAGTTATTGCCAGGCATTAGATAACAATAATCAGGAATCCAAGTCTTAATTGTAACCCCAAAGAACTAATGCATCAAATTGCTAATCTGCCCTCATGCTCCAAGCTAATACCTCTAATGCTAAATAATGTGTTTAATACCTGCTGCTAAATACAATGCTGTGCTCTGCAAGCAAACTCATGCATCAACAACGAGAAACATGAAATATTATTTTCAGTGCTAGGTGTTACAAAGAGGTCAGAACCCAGTATTTTATTTATTTTTAAAAATATGAAGATAGTGGTTGTGATGGGCAGAGGCACTTTGTGAGTAGATGGAATACGTTGCCATCATGTTCTGACCCAAAATATTGTCTCGGAAGTCTGCCATTTCGGCAAATAGGTCTGTTCCTTTGCATTTATAAGGGATTTTGTTTTTGCCATTATATGCCACATGAAAACAAAAACAAAAAAAACCCCCATAGGAACAGATAGTATAAGTTAACCCAATGATAAAATTGAAAATTCAGTTTTGAGAGTTGAAAGATTTTGAAAGGCCATTCAGTCTTTTCATTTCTGACATATGGTTAAAAAAAAAAAAAGGTCAAACTCTTGAGAGCTTAAAGAGCTTGCCCAATGTTGAATCTATTAGTAGAGCCGGAATAGCAATCTCAGTTGGCAGCTTTTCCACTTCCCTTTTCCACTGACATTTGGGCCACGGGACACAAAAAAGACCCAGTTCACATGGGAGAGTAGTGATGGGATAAAGAAGGGGAATGCTAAGTGCTGGGAGTACTCTCACTTCTCTCCTGTGCCTGGTTCTAGCGAAAACAGTCAGCTACTATCAGAGGTGGATGAAAAAGCTGCTGTTTCTCTCCTGAGAAGCCTTAGGCATAGAGTGGGCAAGGTTTCACTTATGCTGGCAGTAGTGCAATCCACTTCCTAAATTCCTTATGACCCTGTTAGCTCAATGCTTTTTAATTGCAACAGCTCACATCCAATTTTTTCGATATTTTCCATAAACCACCAACTGAGTAATTTGAATATCATTATAATTTTTACAATTTTCTGTAAAACGCAAGTGTGGACGCTCAAGGTGTGTGGGTACCACCAACATCCCAAGGTCTTGGATCTAGGACCATGGCTAAAAAGAGTAATGAAGTAACACTCAGCTGTGTGATGAGTTCTTATCGCTCCCAAGAGTAGAGCTCAGAAATAAACTCAGAACTATGCTGTGTGTGCTTCTGGCATGCCTGCCTGCTCTCTGGAACAATCATGGGCATCAGACATGGTCATGACACTAGAGGCACATGGTTTTGTAGTTTATCTTTCTGGTTCTGCTACCAACCAATGCTGGATTTGTTGGGCATTGGTTGCAGAAGAGGGTATCGTATTTTCTACATAGCTGTTCAAGAACCGTCTCAATTTGTCCTTGCCTTGTACTAACAGCCGTGTGACACAGGAGCTGTGTGGGCCATAAAGTTAGGCAAGTGTAGATTTGCATGTTGAATCTATATTTACAATTTACATGATCTTCCTTGAGTTGTCCGCTTATCTCTAACCCAACTGCTTCACTCCCATCTGTTCGGCTTTTTCTCTATTACTCTTTCTGAACCCGCATATCTTTGTATATTTTTCTTCTTATCCTCCAACTTCCTGAATATATACAGGATATATATATATATATATATATATATACACATATACATATATGTATATATTTGTATATATACAAATGTGTGTGTGTGTGTGTGTATATATATATATATATATATATATATATAAAACTCATTGTTGCTCCGTTACTCCCTCTTGTCCTCTGTTTTTCTCTCCCTTCCTTCTTCCACATACTAAAGACAAAGCACTAGGCTAGGCACAGCACATTTGGAACTCTACACAACATGTTCTGGGTCACGAAGAAATTGTACAGTATAATACAAGGGTGGGAGGGATGCATAAGTAATTTGGAGTAGAGCATCCTCCAATAAAGAATATATTTATGAAGCACAGAAGAGAGAAAATTACTTCCTGGATAAGACACAACATCTGTGCTAACCTTTTAGTGTCAATGGAAGTAGCGATCAGAGTCTCCAGATGTTTTACTTCTCGGCGGAGGGGGTCTGAAATCCACAGGATGCCAAGTGCAGGCCTCAAAGAGCAGGAAAGACCAAGGGTGGCCAAGGAGCCCTGCTAAATACACGCTCTTTGGTGAGTGCCCTTCTTTGTTGACTCTAAGCATCAAGTTAGCATCTTGTTATGCAGTCTAAGGAACGCTCAAGGGATATCTCTTCGGTAGGTGAGGTGCCACCATCCCTTGAGGATGCAGGGTTGTGAAATCAGTGCTTCCCAGAAGCAAGTTTTTCTATGGGTTCTGATTGCCTAGGCCGCTAAGGGGCCCCAGGTGACCCTGACGCTGCTGCTACACAAGCAACACTTGGAGGAAGAGAAAGCTCTCAGAAAATGCTGATTCCTTTACTGCAGCCTTCTGCACTCTAAAACAGGGGTCTCCCAGAAAGAGCAGATAGCAAGCAAGCCAAGACTCTGCTGTCTCCTGCACAGAGGTGCTGCCCTGGCATGAACTTATCTACCAATTGTGATCCAGCTGTGTGGCTTTTCTAAACCAATAGGGCAAGAAAACGGAAGTGTGAGAAAAGAAAAGGTAACTAAACCCAAACTCAGAGAGCTCCAAGCTAGCTTACTCACCAAGGCATGTTTACAAATTAGTTGCCTACAGAACGGCTGAACCACACTGGGTAAATCAAGATCTTTTCTTCCAAGCCTATCACAGTAAATCTGCTCAGGAGCTGGACAGGGAGTGCTTGTCACTCTGTGGAAACGTACATCAGGCAAAATGATTAAAACCACAGCAGCAACGTGCAAGCACCTTAGCAGCCTTAGGTTTCAGACTGCTAAGGTGCCATGAACCCCTTAGGCACCTCATCTAAGAAACAAAATGAGTTATTTTTTTGTTTTCAGTTCTGTCCTTCTCTTCTCCAACCTGTGCGATTACCAGCCTTGCGTCATTAATAAAAACTACCGCCAGAATTTATGTAGGGTCATTGTTCCAAGGCTCTCAGCACTTGGAAGGATGAATCAATCAAAATTATTTATTGTGTGTTTTCAGATAGGCGCTGTAGGAAATAAAGCAAACATTGGTTTGATATGTACATTTCCTTAATTCAAAGACTTGCAGATGACTTAGAAAATGAAACCAGGTGGTCATGGGGCTTCATAAGCTGTGCAAGTAAGTGAAAGCAAAAGCCCGACCTACTGTGCGTCCTAAATCAGAGTGTCTCGAATCAATCCCACCTTGGCAACGTGTAGGGAGCTGGAGATGTCATTCAATTTCTTTGTGCCTTGAGTTGCACCTTTGCAAAAGACCGGCAGTAACAATGTGCATCTCTGAGAAAATTGTGATGGCAAGTAAGATAAAACTTGTAAAAGCCATGGCCAGGCTCATAATGCATGCTAAGTAAGTATATCTTATTTTTGTTATGTTAGTGTCTGTATTTGGAGAAAAGGCACAGCAAACCGAGGGACGTGGAAGGAAGAGAGGGAGTGGAAAAGGAGCGAAGGAGAGAAGAGACTCATTCTATTCACCTGCAGAAGCAGACTTCTCCATGGAAACAAAGAGGAAATTTTCCATCTGGGCCCTTCTGTAAGGGTCATTGGGTAATATAGTGGAAAGGATCTTCAATTACAGTTCTGTGAAAATACAGATAAGTCATTCAAATGGAAATTTCTTATATGGATTCTGTATAAAAGAGATGATGGAATACCACAATGTAACTCATTACAGCAATGCCTGTGCCCAGCTGGGTCGTGTGGCCCAGGAACACTGTCCTGATGATGCAGCTTACTACAGTGATACAGGTTGGAGAATGGGTTGTTAACGTGCCTATTAGACTGTCTCATTCAGATAGCACATCTTAAGTGAACTTTTCGCAGGTTCTGAATTGCAGTCAATTCCCAGTTGGATTCTTTGATGGGGAACTAGGGTGCAGTACTGGCATAAGGTTTTTAGGTTCAGATATGAGGCAGGGAGAGTGTGTATTTTTCTGTGTAAGGTAGATACAGGCAAAACTGGAAGGGAAGTATTGTAAACAATTGGAGCAGCACACATCTAGGCACAGAGCTGCCGACACAGTGGGAAATCAACCTGACATTCACATTCAGCACCCAGCTTCCTGGACCAATTTTTAAATGATTGTTTATATTAATTTAGAGTTCCTATAACAAAGTGCCGTCCCTCTTAATACGTACAACTCACAAGTATGTGTTTAAAAAGTTGCACATTGGTCACTACTATCAAATTTCCAAGCACTTATATCACCCAAGAAATTAATCTTGCATTCATTCTCAATCACTGAGGCCTCCTCTTCCTTCTAATCCTCAACTCATGAATTACTCTGATTCATTTTCTAACTCTACATATTTACCTGTTTTGAGCATTTGGGGTAAGTGACGTCACACAATGTTTGATCGTCTATCTGTGATGCTTTCAATGTCTGTCCGTGTTGTAGCATGTGCCAGAACAGCATTCCTCTTTGTGACTGAGTAGCACTCCCTTGGACAGATGCACTATATTCATTTATCCATCAGATTATGGGGTTTGGGGCTGTTTACAATTCTTGATTGTAATGATTAATGCTGCTATGAACATTTGTATACATGTTTTTGAGTGGATATATGTCTTCAATTCTCTTGGGTATACACCTAAATTGGTATTGCTGGGTACCATGGCAACTCTGTTTAACATTTGGAGCAATTGTCAGCCTTACAAAGCAGCTGCACCATTTTACATTTCCACCAACACATCCTTTCCAAATCATGTTATTATCTGCCTTTTAATTATAGCCATTCCAGTAGGCGTGAAGTGGTATCTCATTGTGGTTATTATTTGCATTTCCTTAGCAAGTAATGATGTTGAACATCTTCCATTTGACTCTTGGCCATCTGTATATCTACTGGGGAGAGATATTTAGTCAAATACCCATTTTGAAAATTTACCTGTCTTATTGTTGAGTTCCAATGGTTCTTTATATATTCTGCAAAGAAGTTTCTGATTGGATATATGATCTAAAATATTTTTCTGTTACAGGAACTGTCTTTTCTCTCTCCTACCAGTGCATTTTGGAGCACAAAAATCCTAAATTTTGGTGAAATCCAATTAATGTGCATTTTTCTTATAATTTTGGTGTCATATTCTTCTAAGACATTCGTAATTTTAGCTCTTATTGATAAAATGTAGCCTAATTTTCATAAGATTAATCTGCTGAACAACATAGTGTGTGTGTTAAAGAATGACAGAGAAAGAAAGAAAAGAGAGAGAGAAAGCAAGAGAGAGAGGGAGAGAGAGAGACTTTCTCTTAGCTGGTTCACTCTCTAAATATTGCAGCAACTGGAGCTTAGCCAGGCAGGAGCAGAGAACCAGGAACCCCATCCTGTTCTCATATGGCTGGTAGGAGTCCAAGCACTTGGGCCATCTTCTGCTGTATAATTAGGAGGCTGGATTGAAAGCTCAAGTGCTGGGACTTGAAATTAAAGTCCAATATGTGATGCTGGCATTAGAAGTAGTAGCTTAATCTTTTGTACCATAGCATGAATCTAAAATAGGTTGATGTGGTCTAACTTTCTTAATCTGCATGTAGGTATTCAGTTTTCTTTTAAGATTTATTTTATTTTCATTGGAAAGTCAGATATACAGAGAGGGAGAGAGACAGAGAAGATTTTCCATCTGATTATTCATTCATCAAACTGCTGTAATGGCCAGAGCTGAGCTGATCTGAAGCCAGGAGCCCAGAACCTCTTAAGGGTCTCCCACACAGGTTCAGGGTCCCAGGGCTTTGGACCATCCAGGCTACAAGCAGGGAGCTGGATGGGAAGCAGAGCCACTGGGATTAGAACCGGCGCTCATATGGAATCCCAGCACGTGCAAGGCAAGGATTTTAGCCACTAGGCTACTGCACTGGGCTCAGGCATTCAGTTTTCTTATCATCACTTTTTAAAAATATTTATTTATTCCTATGGGAAAGTCAAATATACTTCCCACTCATGCCATGTTGGTGGGGAGAGTCCAGGCAAGTCTGCTCAGAGGTATAAATGTGTGAATCTCCCAGCCACGTGGCTGTGGCTGGGAGAACCCATGTTGAGCCAGGCTTCCTGCTGGGGATCCTAGCTCCCCATCCACCAATGCCAAGTAGTGGGAGAATTCCGGGCTTGCAGGCAGTCAGAGAGACAACAAAGCTGGGTTTCAACTGCTGGCCACCCAGCAGTGAGCTCTGGGATCTTGGGGTTCTGGAATTACTGCCTAAGGACACCCATGAATAAGGCCACAGTAAATGTAGGCGAGGAATTAATCCTGAGGGATACTCAATAACAGGGCCACTGTACTTGCAGGTAAGCGAGGGATCTGAGACCTGGTGGTTTGGAGGGGAGAGACTGAAATATCTGTATAGGTCAGACTTATACACCAGCCTGCATAGGAATCCGGAGTTGGGCTTGTTAGCATGGAACATTGCTGACAATCACACGATAGTCCAAATGCAAGCTATGGCTGGGGACCTGTCCAGCAAGATTAGATCCCAGTACCTGAACAGAACAGGGGTCACATAGGTAGGGCCATGACACTAACCAGCATGTGAGAGGACCAGGTCCAGGGGTAGATTCTATGGGAGATTTGTGGCCCAATCCTGCGGAAATGCTAGTTCTGCTGGTTAGCTCAAGAGTTGTGGTGATTATAGGCTGAGTTAGATATGACCATGGAACCTGCCAATACTCACACGTACACAGAGAGAGAATAGTCTAGGCTGGACCAGGCTGCAGTACCTGCATGTACATCCTAAAACAGGGTGTGGAGTAGGCAGGGCCACAACATTCGCCAGCTCATAATAGGTCAAAATGGAGGAACAGGCTATGCCAGGCAAGGGTCTAGCATCCACTGGCATGCATGAGACCTGGGTCTGCGGGTGGACTGAGTGAGAGAACTTGAGAAACTCCCCTAGTGTGTCATAGCTCCCACTGGTGAGCATGTGGCCCAGGCCTGCGAGTTGGACAGCCTGGGCAAGGCTGCTAAAACTGTTGGCTAATGTGAGGTTTGGTTTTGGAAAGGGGCAGACTGGGCAGGGCCTAGAAAATCTTAGCTCACCAGGAAGTGCAGAAACCAAGCTAGAGTGCAGGTCATGCTGGGCTAGGCTGTCACACCTACTGGTTTGCGTGAGCCAGGGTTGGGAGCAGATTGAGCAGGGCCAGGTTGCAGCACCCACCAGTGAGAGTTGGGACTGGGAGCAGACCGGGTTAGGCCTGGCTACAGCATCCAAACGCAAAGGCAAAGACATGGGAGGAGCTATGCCAAGCTGGGTCAGAGCAACCACTTGAACACTCAAGATCTATGGCTGGGAACAAGCCTGGTTGGGGATCAAAGGGGATGTGCTGGCTGGGTTGTGGTTCCCACTGCTGAGCGCGGGGGCCAAAGTGGGGACTACTGTCTAGTCTAGGCATGGCTGCAGTGTTCCTCAGCACAAGTGTGGACTGGATCTGGGGTGTGCCAGACTAAGCTAGACTCCAGCACCCACTGGTGCTTGTGAGAACCAAGGTAGGTATAGGACAGAATAGAATAGGTCTCTGCCCATGCTGAGCCATGTGTAAGCTATGTCTAGGTGTGCACCAGGCTTGGCTGGGCTGTAACACCTGATAGTAAGAACCAGAATGAGTGAAGGCCAGTCAGGAAAGGCCACTGTTCCTGCTAGGACAGGAGGTGAACTAATTATGGCTGGCCCATGGACCCACCGGTGTGTGCGATCTGGCAGTAGGAGAGGTTCTGATGGAGGAACTTGGGAAACTTCTCTGTCAGGACAGTCCCTGCAGCCAAGCGCAAGAACAACTATAGGGAGCAGCCTGGAACAGGCCAGGGAACAGTACCCAGGTTGGGGGCGAACTAGGCTTGGCCAGTCCATATAACCTGTGGGTGAATCCGAGCACCAGAATGGAGTTTGTGTTAGGCAGGATTGGATTACAAAACAACCAGTTTACATGAGGGCTAGGACTGGGGGCCAGATGGGCTGAGCTAAGCTATAGCTCCCCCAGCGTGACTTGGAATTATGGGTGGGCCAGGCCCAGTCAGGCTACAGCACCCACTGGCAAATGCTGAGGAGAGGTGGGCCATGACAGATTGAGCCACAGACCCAACCAGCACACATGAGACCCAGAGAGGGATGGAACAAAACTGGTAAGAGGGCAGTGGAGGGCTCCTCTGCTTGACTACCACTCCCACTGGAGAGAATGAGTTGGGATGAGGGCAGACCAGACCAGGCAGTGCTACAACACCTGTTGGTCTCATGTAGGTGAGATCAGGGGAAACCCAGGTTGGGCTGACTGTTCCTACTGGTGCATGCAGAAGCCAGAGTGAGTGTAGGTGGGATGGGCTTTTCCACAGAATCAGCTGGCAGGGGCTGGCACTTGGGGCTAATTCTGTCAAGTTAAACTGCAGAACCACCTGGGGAGTTCATGATCCAGCAGTGGGAATGGACCCATTAAGGAAACAGTGGGCACCTCCCTCTTGGGTTGCTACTGCAACTGATGAGCATGAGAACCAGGACTGAGGCAGGCAAGACTAGACAGAGTGGCACCCACCAGCAATGTGCATGGGCTGGATAGTGGGACTTGTTGGGTTGAACTAGACTTCAATGCCCATTGGCATGAATGAGAGCTGAATGGGGATATAGGAAAGACTGGGTCAATCTGGTGTATATACTGGCAAGCACAGGAACCAGGGCAGGGTAGCTGGCCTGGTGGGGGTTATTGTGGGTTGCTCCGACTAAGCTACAGACCCCACTAGTGTCTGTGAAGGTTGAGTGGGTGGTGGGCAGAATGGGGCTGAGCTGCAATACCCATTGATTTGTGCAGAAGATAGGGCTGGAGGAAGAACTGACCCAGCAATTGCAATCACCAGCATGTGCATAAACTGATTGGGGTGATGGACTGTGCCAGACCCTGTACTGGCAAGCACACACAAGAATCAGGTCTGGGATCACCTCAGATAAAGTTTCTTCGGGGATCCAACCAGATGAATTGCTGGGCTCATAACCCCAATCATGGAGAGAATTGCAGGTTCCATGGTCTGACCATGGAGTGCATGTGGAGCTGGGCCTCCTCAGTGGTTTAGATGGAGTAGTGGAGAGCATATCTAGTTGCTCATGGAGGATATGGCAGTACATTGGAGTCTTCAGGGGACACCTGGTACCATAACAGTGGATGGAAGACAGAACAAATTGATCAAATACTCCAGCCAAGTGTTGGCAATGAAAATCTGGGCAAATGCAGACTTTAAGGTGGACTATGTCAACCAGTGGATTCTGGAGAGATTTCATCGTGCTTGGAGTGGTGAGATCAGCAGTAATTTGGAACTGTTGAACTATCAAAACCTTTTGGGCAGGACCCTCAGAGCATGCCCCACATCGGTGATACTGGGGTGATGTCGGGTAGCTGTCTTCCATCCCAGGGTGCAGAGGTGTTTGGCAGGCTGGGTATGGCTTCTCTCCTTGTCTACCCCCTTTCTCCAGATATAAGAAGGAAAAAAAAGAGAATGTGGAAATGGTGATCTTACCCACCTTCCTGTAGCCTTTAACCCTAATCACCCTTCTCAGCTATGTAGAAGTCATCAAAAATAAAATTAATTTAAAAGGATCAGATACCAAAAAGTAAAAGTCAAACATACAGAGAAGAGGAGAGACAGAGAGGAAGATCAGATTTTTCTGTCTTCATAGAATTGTCCAGGAAAAATGAACTGAAATTGCTTGACCACAATTGTGTGTATTGCTTTCTAAACACTTCACTCTATGGATTGACTCATATATCAGTATTTATATTAATGTTTTTGTCTTTATTGTTCTAGCTCTATAGTGAATTTCAAAATCAGAATGTTTTGGCTCTTTTGAAATCCTTTCTTCTCTATATGAGTTTTAGGTTTAGTTGATCCATTTCTCAAAACCAAATGACAGTTAAAATTTTGTAGCAGAGGGTTGAATCTAGAATGATGGGATTGTTACCAGTTTAAGCTTTGTGATTCATGTACATTGAATCTCTTTTGATTTAATTTTTTCAATAATATTTTATAGCTTTTGTCCAGAAATACTGAACTTGGGTTAAATTTATTCCTAAGTATTTTATTCTTTGTGATTCATAAAAAATTTTGTTTCTTGATTATCTTTTTGGGGTAATCATTGTGTACGGAACTACTATTGATTTTTCACATGTTGATCGTTTAGATCCTACAGCTTTGTTGAACTTGTAATTAGCTTTTGTTCATTTGTTGTTAGTGTGTATAAGTATTTTTTGCATTTTTGTGTGTGCCAGATGCATAGCATAGGACCTTCAAGTATAGTCATACTACATTCTTCATTTGCAATGGCCCCTTTTCAGGCTGATTCTGGCTCTTGTTGCCTGACTAGGTGTCTGAGCACTTCTTTCATAACTCCATTGCTTTAATGCAGTCAGGTTGACTTCAAGCAAAACATATCACTTCCCATATTATGTGTGGACACAGGAAGGAATTGAAACATGGCTCTGATGAAAGAATGAAAATAATCAGTAGTTCAGGATGTATATGCAACATTTTCGTTCCTCCTCCAATATTCTAAGTTGTCTCCAAGGGCCACTGAATGACAGCAATAACTGGATCAGTCATAAGAAATAGGACCCCATGCTTAATGCCTTACTTTCCATCATGGATATTTGATTCACACACCTTGTACTGGCACCAGGCTGATGAAAGTACAGGATTGGCTTTTACAATCTGATCAAGCCCTTCTGTCTAGCCTTATAGTATTTCTTACATAGTAAATATTGTCTGATAGGCATTGATGTTCAATAACGTTTACACTTTCATAACGACCTTTGGTCCTCAGTCGGATGATTCACCTTTGCCTTTGAGTTCATATGTATCTTTACTTCAGGCTCTTGGCAGACCTCTGCCTATTGTGAGGATTTGTTTTTAAGTAATTACTATTACAGTCTCTTTATAAACAAAGCTTGCCTTTTTTTGCCTCTAAATTAGCTGTCATAAAGCGCATGCCATTAAGTCACGGAAGAGGACTTTAGGAAAGAGGTCAACATGCAATGACAGACGGCTTGGACTTCTGGATCGCCTGCTCACATAGCTTTATTCTTATTTAGCCTTGCTTGTGCCATATCCCGGGTGTACTACACTCATCTTGGAGTGGATTGTGGCAGGGACTGACTCACCTGTGACTGGTGACTATTACCAAACTCAGCTAATCATGGGGGTATATCCAGCCACAAAGTTCATTGACATTTCATGGGTGCAAGTTCTGCATTTGGTAGAGTTAGGTGGCACATCAGCAACTGCTTTCTGATGCTTTCCAGTTCTCTGTTGTGGATGCCATGGATTTTTTTTTTTAAGAACTTCAGAATTCTATGTTGTGACTCTTCTACTAGAGTTTTGCTTAAACACTACACATTCTTATCCTACCCTAAGAGACTTCTAGTATGATAGGGTCTCCTGAGTTACATGGTTTTAAATATTAAGGCCACTTTTACCACAGCCTGGTCCTTCTGATGGTTCCTGACTGCTCTGAACACTACTCTAAGTTCACATGCTTCTATGTGACCTGAAGAATTAGTCAGAATAACAGTACCTCTATAGAGTACACTGCTTCCAGAACCTGAAGAGGTTATCAGTATTTGCACTACCTGTTAATAGTGGGAAGTATAAGCTGAAGTGCTGTGTCTTTTTTCCCCAGAGATGATGTTCTGGCATGCTCCAGAACTTCAGAAAAAGTCCATCAGTGTGCTAGTATTCCAAAACTGTAATCTCTATCCTGCCTGGAGCACACACACTTTGCCAAGGCTTCCAAGATAATTGTCACTCACTGCTAATTTTATTTGACTGGCATACCATTGTTAATGTAATAGGCTATTGTGATATTCAATGGATTTCCAGACATTGCATCTCCATTCTGGCAAAATTGTGTCAAAGGATAAAAGAATTAATATCATCTAAGATGAGACCATGTCCATATACTTTTGTCCATCTCAAATGAATTAAATTTCTTCAAATACTCCTTTTTGAAATGGATGGAAAAGAATATACTTACCAGCTAGATCAATGGTTACTTTTACATGTGCTGGAGATTATATTAGTAAAATAGAGCTGACATAGTTACTGCAATTTGGCCCGTGTTATACCACTTCTTTTCCTACACAGTAAGGAACCATTCTGCCAACCTCTAACATCTCTTCTGTTATACCACAAAGTGACTGCCAAGTGGTTCCATAGCCCAGATGACCCACTTGGAACCAGACTGAGTTTTTAAGATTCCATTTATTTCTTGGCTCTCCATATGCCTCTTCTACTGGAAAGGCCATTGTAGATACCGAGGTTCATGAACCTGATGCTATGTCCAATAATGACTGAGAAGTCATGTCATTCCTTTCCCTATACTCTGACACTTGGATAAACAGCTGTGGTTCTTTGGGGGCAACAACTGAATGACAATCAGCTAAATACAGTTACTCTGAAGTTGCAGTATTTCTTTCATGTAGAATAAGTATCTGTTTCTTCCTCTAGAGTTCAGAGTCTGAGAACTGGCTCGAGTCTGGAACACTGACAGAGAAATGAGAATTTTAATGTGAGAAGTCTCTTTCCACCTTTGATTTTTTGCTTGTGCAAACTAGATAATATCCTCTGTGCTCATTAAAGTTGCATCTGGAAACACCAACTTCCACTAACAATGCCATATTTCCTTGAGGTTTAGGACACCCACTGTTTCAGCCTAACACAAATATCACTTGGGTTGTGCTACGCTTTCTGATATCTGTGTCCACTTTGCTTCATTACAACAATTATCTCTATCTTGTATTTTTAAAAAAATCTATTTTTATTGTAAAGTCAGACGTACAGAGAGGAGGAGAGACAGAAAGGAACATCTTCCATCCGATGATTCACTCCCCAAGTGAGCCGCAATGGCCGGTACGCGCCAATTCGATGCCGGGAACCAGGAACCTCTTCCAGGTCTCCCACGTGGGTGCAGGGTCCCAAAGCTTTGGGCCGTCCTCGACTGCTTTCCCAGGCCACAAGCAGAGAGCTGGATGGGAAGTGGAGCTGCCGGGATTAGAACCGGTGCCCATATGGGTTCCTGGCGCGTTCAAGGTGAGGACTTTAGCTGCTAGGCCATAGCGCCAGACCCAATTACCACTATCTTGATTCTAGGGGTACAGTGCCACAGCTTGACCTTTAATGTTCAAAGGAATTAAGTTTGTTGCCATTAGGAACCCTAATTTTATATTTTTTCTCCTCCCATCAGTCTTGACCTATAGAGAACAGCCAGAACTGAGTTGACACCAACCTTACCAGTGCATCCTATTGCTTTGACATTTGAAATGTGTTTTGGGCCCTTCCAAGGAGAATATTCAGCTGGTGAGTTTCCAGCCTTCTACAGCACAGGCACTCCACTGTGCTGGCTTCTTTGAACCGTTTGATCTTTCCCTTTAACATCCGCCATGCAATTCTGGCATTCCTACATCACACAGTATAGACATTTGCTCTTTTCCTGCTTCTAAGAGAACTTCTAGCAAAATTTTGGCATCATTTCCAGTGTCCTTGCCAAGTTTTCAAATCATACAAAAGGGAGACTGCTCCCTTATTGGTAAACTCTTGATTATACAATCTTATGTTCTGTTCTTCTTATTGAATTACCGAGGAATTCATCACCATATGCTATCCTGAACTAACAGAACATGTTAGCCAGGCCATGCAGGTTTGTTGGGGGTAGACTGCCTTCTTCCCTTGTAGGCTCAGCGTATTTCTGGTCTGTGTCGATTGCACAGGGATTTAATCTTCCTTATTGGACTGATTTCCAAGAGGGTCGGCATGAATAGATCCTAAAGTAAGCATGTGCCGTGTTGTAAAGTGAATGCCTAGTTTGAGGTTTCTGCACTATGTTCAAGCAGAAGAAGGGCTAAATTCTCACAAGGTAGAGGGGTATAAAAGATGAGGGCATTTTTAGCATCAGAAAATCGAGATATTTACCTGCATCTACACAGACAGCCTCACATCCAGTCACAGTGCCCCACTCTCTTAGGATCCTGTTCTCTGCTTTGGAGACTCCCTGCAGCTGAGAATTCAATCCTATCTCGAGTCCCTGTAATTTAACAGCTGAGTCTTGGGCTTAGACTTCTGTTCTTTGGGGGATTTTGGCTGCACATGATTTTGATTTCTTTACAGGTGTGAAGGAGGCCCTCTGACCTTCACATTTTGCTTTAAAATGGTGGTTAACCGTCTGAGTCTGTCATTATTTATCTTTCCCAGATCAATCATGCATAGAAATAGTCACTCAACTCTATCTCCATTATAACTATCACTACCTTTAAGCATGAGACACACTGCATCAGACCCTTGATATCCTTCTATGGATGTTTCACATCAGCATACCTCTGGCATAAGTTTTCACAACTACACAGCAGTTTCCCTATTTGTAAAAATTACATTACTTCACTTTGTACCAGTGATGGAAGTTGCGTCGCTAGAGAGCCAGTGTTTGACCCATCTCCAAAATATCACTTTATAAGTCAGCTTCCTGACTTTTTCAAACAACTAGTTCTCAGATGAGAGGTCGCATACACAGGGTTTCTTGGAGATGCGTATGTGATGAGATAAAAAAGTACGGAGGTGGGTTTGGGTGGAAGGATTATTTGAGTCTTAGAACTGAGGCCTAAACTGATTCTAAAAAGAGTTCTGGAGTCTGATTGGATTTTCAGAGTTGTTCCAAAATAAATCAAGAGAACTGGGCTCCAATCCATGATTGGTCATGTATTATCTCCTTAGGAGGAGGTGGAACTTTGGGTCCATGTAGCTCTTTATGATGGAGGGAAATTCCTAGCAAGAGGTTTAGACACCAGCAGTTGACAGCTGTTACTCCAAGAAGCTAAGATATGTGTATATACATGTGTTTGTGAATCTTGAGAAAGGAATTCTGTAATATACTACAATTCCATTTTCCCATTATCACAGCATCTTACCTCATTGGAATCCCCACACACTGGGGGATAACGCTGCTTACTCTGGAGAACTGTGGTTACTTTTTAAAGCAAAAGGAAAACATGGTCCCACTCTCATACTACCACAAACCTTGGCAAGGAAGTGAGGGTTGTGAGTGACAATCTGATTCCAGTCAGTGCTGGCAAGACTGACTCAGTGGTCTACTTGATTGGTACTCTGTAGCACCATCTGTTGGATATGTAAATGGACAAAATACACCTGCAATAAAGGAGAATGAAAACTTAGGCACTGCAACTGTTTGACCATGGCATTGTCCTTATTAACAATCATCTAGTAATTCCAAGGCATCACTTTCTAATTAACGTTGCCTTTCTGCAGCGCCTTAACTTTCAAACCTCCAGGGTCAAGTCAGAGCATAAAGAAGTCGATCTTGCTCTCATCAGAGACAATGGCTATGTCAAAGATGGGCTACATGTTCATCAAGCATTTGTTCTATTACTCCTGGACACATAGTTATATTTTCCAGCCTGCCTTTAAGGCATGTGCAGCCATAGACCTGAGGTCCAGACAATGGAATTGAAGAGATCATACCTTTCATCACTCCACTCGGACCTAGCCTATAGAAATTTACAAATGCAATTTTCCTCCATTTTACCCTCTTAGGAGAAGACAGGAAGGGTCTCTATAGAATTACAGTTAGTGAAGATCAGAGTCACAGAATGGAATGTCTGAGGTCCTTATATTCCTGCATGGAAGAGAACTGTCCAGCGGGAGATGCTCCTTATGTGAGACTGTTCTCCCAGTAGTCATGAGTTACGATATCGCTGTGGTATGCTCTGGCTGCTTGTTAAAGCAGTTGGCTCACCACTGACAACGTGGAGCCAGCATATTAATCTGGGTTCGTGGGAGCCCAAGAAAACTAAACCTTGTGTCTCACTAACTCAAAATTTTCAAATTATCTTGTGACTCTCTTAGATTATTAGACTTCAGTTGCCAGACTAGTAACATTGAAATCAAGCAAAATCTATCTGAAAATCACCTTGGTGAGAATAAGAGGCAGGTAGAAATCTCTTGTGATCAGAAGAGTCTAAATGTACTAAGACTTGTAACTTTATCTTGATTCTCTGCTTGGACTTTGCATGGAGTGAAGATGATCTTACCTTCCCGTTGCTCCCAGTCTCTCTCTCCAGCACAAGCAACTCTGCTGAAATACATCCTGCATCTATTTGGGAATGCGTTCTTTTCCTTCCACGAAACACAGAAGCTGCTGGTCTGTGCACAGGGTTTCACTGTGGGCACATCAGAACAAGGCGATGCAGGTGGCCGCTGGGGAAATGTTCTTAAACTTAACTGTGCCAGCCTGGCCCTCTACATCATTCATGTTCCTACAATTAAACTGTTCAGTTCTCAATCATCTGGAGCTGCTGCCAACTGCTGGCTGATGATAGTCAGCGTTGCTGCCGGAATGTCAGCCATTCTGCTCTTTTGCTTCTCCTGCACTGCCTTCACCATACTTTCCCAGCCTGCCCATGACAGGTCCTCACTCTCTTTCTGGGTGCTATGTAGAGAGACACGTGGGAAGGTGCAGAGAGGCCGACTTGTACCGACAGTCTGTGCCACACACTGCGCTCCTTTGGATTTCAGACACTGTCTTGTGCGAGTGGATGCTAAGCTAGTTCCTATAGAATACAAACACCGGCGTAGTGGAGAGAACACTGGCAGACAGCACTTTCTGTAATCAATGGCAAAGGATCTATATGTCATCCAGGAAGGTATTAAATGTCTACTCTTATTTCACAAAGAAACTAGGAGAATTTCAGTCACTGGACAGTCTTCATCCCTCTTTTCTCACTACCAACACCCTGCAGTAGGAATATATCATCTTTCCTGACCTTTAGACAACCCTGTCTCTGTTTTAGCCTCACAATTTCATCCCCTAGACCTGTTCTACTTGACTTTGGAGCCCTTAGCCTTGCAGCTACTAAGCACTTGAACTGTGGCAAGATCAACTTGAGATGTGTTGTAATTAGAAATGATCCAAGACATTCAGAAGAATTAGCGCTATAAGAAAAGAATGTCAAAATTTTGGCTACACTTTGAAATGGTTTTAATGATTATATTTTGAATATATGACATGAAATAAAAGACATGAACAAAATTAACTTTTCTCTTTTACTTTTTAAATGTGACTCCAGGAAGATTTAAAGTTATTCATTTAGCTTGCATTTGTGGTCCTCAAGGACTACGAGATGGTGCAATGTCTAGACACTGCTCAGAACGCTTTTTCAGAAGTATCAAATGCCTGGGCAAGCATCCTACTTCCCGTAGCCAGGAAGACAAATTCCAGTGTCTCTAACATGGCTGATGAGACTCTCCTAGTTCTGTGCCATGTCTATCTGTGTCTTCTACCTCTCTACTTTCAGTGCTGTGCTCCTGCCACCTCCAGCTGTGTGTGTGTGTGGGGGGGGGGATGAGTCCTCACCCATCATGCTGTTTCTAGCACTTCCTCTTTGGAATTACCACCCTCCCCCTTTCTGCCACCTCAGTATCTGTCAGGTCTCAGCCTAGAGACCCGTCATGTCAGCCACTAGGACCAGACCCTTCCTCATTAGGTAATATCGGTCTTCCCATTGGCCCTACCTTTACATCCATAGTTGTACCTCAGCAGGGCCTTCCAGTAATTTCTCTATATGGCATTGTTTGAGGGGAGATGAGGCCCAGATTTTAATCACTGGTCAATTTCTTGCCTCCTATTTTCTGTTACAAGGCTGATTGGGATCCTTACAAAAGAAAAGTACCTTGTGAGATATGATTCTGCTGTTTGCCAGGCATCATGCTATGTGCAGGAAATTCAGTGAGGACTTCGTCCTTGCCTTCAGTGAAGAGCAATTTCCCGATTTTGAGAGGCTGACAGTGTAGCCAGCAGTGCAGACTCTCAGACTGATTCCAGAATTTCTGCTGGTGGGTAGCTTTGCCACAGAAAGGTAGGGGAACTTCCTTTGCCCACATCCACTTACATCTCTGCTCCTTTGACTGGAATCTACTTGATGTTTTTGTTCTAGAGGCTGTCAATGAAACAAAGGTAAATGTGGAAGAACAATGTCTTACGGACCCCCTAGTTTATGAAATGCTTTCACCCACACAACTGTGTATAATCTGTGGGCTAAAGATAATCTCTCCATATTTTAAATAAAAATGTATTTACTCACTTGAAGGGGAGAGTAACAGAAATCAGAGTGGGAATGAGAGAGAGAGAGAGAGAGAGAGAGAGAGAGATCCTCCATCTGCTTGTTTACCACCCAAATGACCATAACAGACAACTCAGAGCCAGGCCAGGGCCAAAAACCAACAACTCCATCCTGGTGCCCATGTGCATTGCAGGGGCCCATAAACTTGGGCCACATTAGAATCACGGTCTCAACTCTCGAATCAGCCTGAACCCCAACCTATGCTCCAGTACAGGATGCTGGAGGTGCCTAACCAGCTGCACAACAGTGCTGGCTCCAATAGTCTCCCTTTTATGGGTGGAAGTAATTTTACAATTCCACAGGTTAGTTGGCCAATAGAGAGCATCAAATGCTTGCAGTGACCGAGCAGTACGGATTGTCAACAATGCTCTTTTTCCTCCTTGATTTAAGAATTTGCCTGAACAAATATTGTCTTGACAATCATAGGAATTCCATATCCAAGAATTTGGGACAGGCAGAAAGAGGGAGGAAAAGAGAAAGGAAGGAAATTCTGGAAGCTAGGATGTGTAGATGAGAAGAGCTGTTGATGGTCCCTGAAGCGCCTACCAGCTGTCCTGAAGGCTGCAACCAATGCCAAGGTGGTTGCAGCCACCAGATGGATTACCTTGCACTTGTGGAAACCAAGGAACATCTTTCTTCTTGCTTTTCTTCCCTGTTTATTCATCTGTCCAATCCAAAAGGATTTAGAGTCACGACCTGACTTCTGTACAACAGAACAGCACTTACCCTGTGGCTGTTTCCTCTCCATGGTGACTCATGGGGCAGACAGCACACTCCACCTCATGCCCTGAATGCCTCCCTGCAGCTCCCAGATTAGCTCAGAGCCTTGACCCCATAGACCTAAGCTGGCAGGGGGGAGTAAATCAGGAAGCTCAGGATGTTATTATGTGATATCCAGAAACAACCTTCCTCCTCTGGGTTGGCCCCCATCTCCTCTCCCCTGCTCAGGCTCCTGGGGCTGAAGAGAACAGGTTGTTGGTTAAGCAAACCTGACAGCTGACAGCTTCTAAGCCTATCTATCTATCTATCTATCTATCTATCTATCTATCTATCTATCTATCTTTTTTTCTTTTCTTCCCATTCCCTGTTGTTGTTGCAAGACTGGAAGCCTGACTGGAATTTAAAGCAAGTCTTAGGGATAAAAATATATGTTCGCACCAAACCCTGCTCTCTCTGCTTCTTCATCAGATTGGCAGCTGTCCACTTTCTGCAGTTAGAGGATAAAACAGCTGCAAAATTTTAGGGGCAGGATCTGGTGCAGGAAGATGGGGAAGGGATTCTCTGACACCTGAGTCACCTCCGTCTGGTGACTGAGCTTGCTTTTCTACGGGGGCACAGAGGGGCAGAAAACAATATCTGCAAATGGTCTTTAAGTCCCAAAGAGCCAGAGTACTCAGGCTCCTGCTTTGCCACCAACCCACTCTCCTGCTGTTAACTGTCTGTCCCACCATCAGTCCTGCTCAAGGCAGGTAGATAAAGAGATAGACTATAAGAAGAAGAGACTGTAAACAGCTTGGAGAAACTGTCTCATTTAGGTCTCCGAGTCCAATCTTTCAATCCATCTGTCTGCCTGTTGTGTGTGAACCCTCTGGATCTGCGCTTCAGCCTCCATTAACCAGTCATCTGCTTTCCTTTTTGCCTGCACTTTCCCTTTCTATCCTTCCATTTCCGGCATCAGAATAAATCCAAAACCGAGACACAATGAGGCATGTCCTTCCACTCCAGTTCTCCCAGAAGGGTGGCTGACACCAGTGGCTTGCTATGCTTCCTCCTTAGGAAATATGCAAATGTCTTTTTGAATGCTCAGGGGCAAAGGAACAGACACAGGCATCACATCCGCTGGGCATGTGTTGCCTCCCCAGTTCTGCAAATAGAGCAAAGAGTTCCCTAATTGAGGCTCTCTCGTGGTCCAGGGAGGGAGGAAGGGTGGCAGGTAAGCTCTTTGGATGGATAGCATATTTGCACACAAAATGGTTCTTAGCCACTTTGCACTAACACTTTCAGACTTTGTCTACTTGAATGAAATGAAGGAGCAGAGAACAAACAGGAAAAACTAGGATTTCCTGAATTTCATGATTTATGTCATCTATTGACTTCAAACAGTTAATTTCTTTTAAAAAATATTTATTTAATTATTGCTGGAAAGGCAGATTTACAAAGAGAAGGAGAGACAAAGCTTTTTCAGTGTGCTGGTTTACTCTCCAAGTGGCCGGAGTTGAGCCTATCCAAAGCCAGAAGCCAGGAGCTTTTTCTGGATCTCTTAAAAGGTGCGGCATCCCAAGGCTTTGGGTCATCCTTTACTACTTTCCCAGGTCACAAGCAGAGAACTAGATAGGAAGTGGAGCAGCCGAGACACGAACCATCACCGATATGGGATGCTGGTGTATGTAAAGCTAGGATTTAGCCACTGAGCCATTGTGCTGGGCTCAGTTTTTTTTTTTTTTTAAATCCTCTGATCTCTAAATTTTATGGCTTATAGCAAAAGGGCTATTTTGAATAATTACATTTACAGTAGAAAGTAATGAAAATCCATGTTATTAATTGTATGGGAAAATGTCAACGCATAAAATGAAAAAAAGAAAAAAGGCAAATTAAAAATGTTTTTGGCACACTAAGGACACACATACACATACACATACACACATGCACACACACAGAGATAGGGCATCTTACTTTTTCCTTGGGGCCATGTAACTTGTCCAGAAATTCAGCAGAGCTCCAATTTTCCCTTGTTTCTGTGAAGACCACCTCAATCCTGATCTCATCTTGTGTTGCAGGACTTGAATCCTCAGCCATTGTCTTTGAGGCTGTCACTAGGGCCCAGGCATCTTGTCCATTGACACCTGGATAACTGAGAGCAAAGAGGCAGCCCCTTCAATGGAAGAACACAGTAAGATATCACAGAACTTCGGTTCAAGCAGATCTAAATGTTGTGATTAGCATGATGCCCTGACTTGCAGGTCCAAGATAGGGTGGTACATGGGAGGTGGTCTGCTACATGAGGCGTCATTGTCCTTAGGGTCCTATACCCAGGCAGAAAGGGCCAGGATGGCCCCAGCTGCTGCCTGCTCCCTCACCAAGCAGCTGCCTGTCAGCTTTCACTTCTGTTGGTGACAAATGGCCAGGGTATTCTGGGAGCCAGGGCGCACTAGAGGCAGCCACAGGACTTGAGAAAAGGTGCTTTCACACTCCAGAACTCAAGCAGCTAAGAAACAACTCTAATTTCCACCGTAGCCCGTGAGATTAAAACATAGTTAGCAATCATACTCACACAGCACTGACTAGACATTGGCTAGCTGGGTGTGGGGGAATGTGATATTTATCAGCATACACTGGTGAATATCAGAAAATGTCAATAAGTAATTATAAGTCCTAAAGAAGAAAATGTCCGCTCCTCAAGGCAGCCACAAGAATAATGGAGTGGTAAGTATATTTGAAATGAGGGAATATTGCTCTCACATACACTATTTTGGGATAAAAAAATTGTGACTGAATATTATTTTAATAAATAAAGGGGGTAAGAAAGAGGAGATCTAAGCCTTGTATTTCCTGATTCTGACACTGTGAAGATCGCTCCATATTCCTGATTTTTATTCAGTGCATTTGTAATCAAGGGAGTGAAGATAAGTCTACCCTCCCAGACCCCTCTCAACTCTGCAACTCGAAGTTGAAGCTTTCACTGATTCATCACTTAAGGGAAGAAAAGTTTCCTCTTCCCTTGAAAGACAATGCTTTGCAAAGAAAACAGATGGATGCTTCATTGCATTTCTACTTACTCAAGGCAAGGAAAGCAGAGCTAAGAGGCTTCAGTTTGTGGAGCTGGTGACCACAGGGGTGTCCTGAGAAGGGTGAGATTAGCATAGTGCCAGCACCCAGTGGATGCACATACAAGCACATCTTTGATACATGCATGAACCAAAATGCCTGAGTCACGGCTGACACACTTGACCGCATGGTACCAACAGCATCTCTACTGACAGGACTTTGAACGTGTTTAAAGACACACAGATTAGTGTGATGTTTAGGAAACGCTAGCTCCATGTTTGGGCGAGCTGTAGCATATCACCCAGAGGACTTTTTGACATATGAATTGCAAGTGCCACCACCTCATACCTGCTAAATCGAAATGTCCATGCTGGACCTAGAAACTGCATTTTCTGAGCTAATATCTGTGTTTTGTAGGCTGATCTTTGCTATTTCCACCGTAATTAAAGCATCATGTAGAACATGTTCTTACTTTAAATTTATGGTGCCAGAGAATAAGAGTAATCCCTTATTTAACAAAATCTTGACCCACAGCATTCACAAGACACAAGCAGGCAGGTATGGTTATTCCATTTCACAGATGAGAAAAATAAGAGGAAAAAGTTGACCTCAAGGTCACTTAGCTTAAACGTAGGGGGTCTAGGAAGCAAATCCAGGTTATGAAATCCCAAATCAGATGCTATTTTTACTCTTCTGAAGGTATCCGTTACTGCAGATTTTGGCTTGGGTATCCCTGTGAGATCAATGGCATTTTAAAACATTTTATCTTGAGATGATATTGTCTCCCAAGGCAAGGGAAGTAACGTCTTAGTAAAATGAAATGCAGATCCATAGGGAGAAGGGCTCCTGGGCTCATCAGCTTTGACTTTTCCCCGAGATTCAGCTTTCCTCGGATGGATGTCCCAAAGCATGCTGCTTTGAATGCCAAACCAGTCAAGGGTGCCTGAAGCAAGCATTTTTGTGTCACAGAGGTCTGAAAAACACTCCTCCATTTGGATCTCGTCCTGGAGCTCTACAGAACTCAGACTATGCAAAAGGTGGTGTGGGCTAAAGGGGCCTTGCAAATCAGTGAAAAATGTTTAAAAGGAAGAGTTTGTCCTAAATCATCAACATGGGCCTTAAATAAAACCATAGGTGTCATTATAATAAGCAGGTGGGGACAGACGTCTGGTCTAGGGCTTAACATGTGGTTTAAGATGACTTTGTTCTACATCAAGTGTCTTCATTTGATCACCTGGTTCTGCTACTGACTCCCAACAACAGCTAATGCACACCCAGGAGGGAGCGGGTGATGACTCAAGTGACCGAGTCCCTGCTACCCATTTTGGAGGCCTTGAATTGAGTTTTCAAATGTCTAGCTTTGGCTCCTTGCCTATTGAACGTCATTACGGGAACTTGAGGAATACAGTGAACTAGGGAATACAAGCTCTCGCTGCCTCTCCCACTCACTGTTTCAAATAAATAAGGAGTTTAAAATATAACAGACAATGGTGAGAAATTTTGCATGCACAGAAGAGAAAGTGATATTCAGACAGAAGGAAGCAAGTGCTGAAGGTGCTGACCTTGGATGCTGACGCGTTAGAGCTGCAAGTCAAATGTTGCAAACCACCATCCATGGGAGAGGCAAGGCATGGAGCCTCCCCTGTAGCTCCACGGACAGCCGAGCCTGCCGATACCTTGATTTCAGCCCAGAGGTGCTGGTTTCAATCTCTTGACCTTCAGAAATGTGAGGAAATACTGCTCTGTTGCTTTAAGCACCAGGTTTGTGAAAATCTGATCCAGCAGTCAAGGAAAACAACACAAAGACCTTGAGATGTCTGATGAGGAGAAAGCCTGGTGAAGTCATTTAACCCAACATTCTCCAAATTTGTTTGGCCATGGCGGTCTTTTCCCCCTTAAGGCTCATTGATAACCAATGGAACTCACGTTGTATGCAATCCACTTTGGAAAATGTGGCCACAGGGAAATCTTTCACGAATTACTAGGGCCACCACCGCTGGTCTGCACACAATGATGTTCCTCTTTAATGTACTGACCATCGTGAGCCAGGAACCTGTCCTGCCAACTCTGCGGAATGCTTCAGTAAGATTTTCCTGCAGGCTGGGGATAACAAAAGAGGAAAGACAAAAGGGATATAAATCTGTAAGAAAATATAAAACCACATCATTCTTGGTCAAAGGAGTTTTGGAGGGTGGGTTGATTTGGGGATGTTGTAATGGTACTGTCCTGGCTAGCACTGGCTTCTACTGTGTGGCTCAGAATATCTACAGAATGCCATACCCTAGAGCATGTGCACAAGCCTCAAGGCTTCTCTCAGGGAACAGGGCACTGCACAAACAATCTTGCTCCAGACTAGCTCTTCTGAAATCACAAAAACTTGCACAATAGCCTCTGACCAGCTAAAACAAGGTAACAGTGGCACTAGTGCAAGGAATGACAGAAGAGAGGCAAGGAGCTTAGCATCTTCACTCCGTATTCTCCCAGGTGGCAGCCTCAGTCTGACCACAGAGCTGTGCGCAAGCAGGGCCCATGTCCACAGAAGGAGGTATCCAGCACAGGCAGCAGAATCAGATTCATGGAGAGGCACGTTGCATCAGCACCCACTTCAACCTTCCTCTCCTAATATATAGTTGTTGTTATGACTATTACCAGTATTTTACATACCTCTTTCACATGAATTGTTGGCTATAAAACAGCACTTGTGTTTGCTTTATTGCTATTTGCCTTATGTAAACCATTAAGAGTCTACCACACAAGCAAGGAGACTTGAAGTAAGAAGTTCTATAGCACTTCAAAGCACTACGAAACTCCTGCTAGAAGATGTTGGGCCTTTCTGTGGAGGGCAAATGACTTAGAGTGTTGGCCGCTGCAAAGAGGTCACTGTGGTCATTGGAAATTCCTTTTAGCAAATAAAATGGCCACGGATTCTTAGGGAAAACACACGGAAAGGGAGGGGGAGGGAGAAAGAGAGAAGCAGGGTAGAAAGGACATTTGGAGAAGGAATCATGAAGGATTGTGACCGGCACATCAGTGGCTGCTGGCCAGAGAGCCCAGGTTTTAGGGTAATTACTTCAAGCCAGGCTGCCCGCACTCCTCACTGAGCTGATTCCTCTCGACAAGGAAGGGAAAGAGGCCGGGAGGGGAGCTGGCTTATTGTCTCCACCACACTGGTGAATATTGTATGAGTGCACCTTTACGATAGGGAGAATGGTGAGGGAACTCTATTGATATTCATAATGTGCCGATGCAGGCCTCACTGTAATAGACTCTAAAAGCATGCACAAAAGCCTTAGCAAAGGGCACCTGGAGAGGTGTGTGTCTGTTCTTGGGATCTGAATGGAGTCTTTTTTTCCAAAGAGCAACCTCAGGCTCATACCAGACTGCTTTCTTCCATGAGGCTGTGGAGTTGCTTTGTTAATAAGCTGAACAGGTGAGCTGGGGGCAACGTCTTTAAGGAAATGTCTCAAATTTTCATTTAATGATGGCAGGGGGAAATCACCTCTTCCCGCCAGGGCCAAGGAAGGCAAACACCCCCCAGGCAGCAGGTGGAGGAAGGAGTAGCACGTGGGGGCTGGCAGGGTGGGGAGGGGAGGGAGATGTCACTCAGGGCTCAGCAGCAGGTGATCTCCACCCCTCTGGCTGGGAGCTTGGAAGCTCAGCAGCTTGGTGGCTGTGCCTCAGAACTGTGACAGCTGGAAGCAGGTGAACTGGTGAAGATAAAAGAACCCACCTCTGCCTTTGGTAGCATGAAAACAATCTCTACTAACCTTTATATGAGGCATTTATTCTCTTCCAGCCATTGTCTTTGCCTTTCTGAAGTCCTGGATTGAGCCAGCATTGTAAATGCCAACGTGCCAAACAAAACCACAAGGGTGCAAACCCACCTGGGCTGAAGTTCTTTGGTCTGCAGTGGGACAATGATTGAGGGACAGAACTGCCCTCTAATGGACCCCCTTGGGGTTCACCTGCCTGCACACATTGCTCCCTGAAATCAGCAGTGACCCAATATGGAACCATCTGACAGCGAATGAGCTGTACAGTCTACAGAGTCAGAGCCATATAGAATAGGCTATCCAACAGCCCATTGCGATACGAAAAACAATTCAGGATTCTAACTATATTTCCCTGACAATCGAGCTTAACTATCACTGGGATTGCTCTAATTTGATTCTGCTGCTGTATTTATTAAATATAAGTTGCTAAACATATGGCTCCAAAGATGGGCAATGGGACGTGGATCTGAGCTTAGCAGGAGTAGCAGGTCTGAGGTCTACGTGCAGTTGTTTTAGGCCAGTAGTGATCACCAGGCTGCAGCTGCTCAGTGCCTGTGAAGAACGAATCTTCTTGGGCTCTGATTTGGATTCTCTGAATGCTATGTACTTGATCAAGATAATGGGTTCCCATCCCTGTCCAAATGGCCCGCCTTCTTTGGTGAGCCAACATTTTAGTGAACACTTATTAGGTACCGTGCCCGGTGCCAGAATTTAAAAATGCTATGCTGAGTGTATCACGCACTATATATCTGCCAAGAAGTCACTCATTCTAATGGGAAAATGGTTGGGAAAATATAAATTTAACTCTAGTGTAGTTTATGACGTGGAATAAATAGACACAGGTTGATGCATTTGGGAACCTCGAAGGGGGAGCAATGAAAATACAGCAGTTTCCAGTATTCTCACAGAGATTTATGGTTGATAATATTATAGCCTCACACGAAAGATGAAGATTTGTTTTTCTTCTTTTCAGAAAGGAAGGAATTGGAGTCAGAGATTTCAATTGTCCAAAGTTATACAACCAGTGAGTGACAGTCATGGCAAAGCAACTTGCCTTGGCCTCATTCACCAGTCCTCAAAGTAGAGGTGCCAGTGCCCATCAAGAGCCTGTGGGTGTATCAGGGAAGTGAGATGCTGAAACTAGGATGTGGGTCTTCTGACTGGAGACCCTGCTGTCACACCTCTGCTTGTTAACTCTGCAGGCCTTTCTGGCTCGCTTTACAGAACTCAAAACCACCAGAAACGTTCTTAGTAGTTCAATTGTAGAGTGGGTGTCTGCACCATCCCAAAATGCGTAAACTGTAACAATAAAGGATCTCTTGAAAAATCTGCTTACCTTCTTAAGGATCAAAGAAAAAAATGAAAGAGAGTAATCGCCACAGAAGCAAAGGAACAATCAAGAATGAGCTTAGTTTTCTGGGGAACACAGGACCCAAAGTATGCAATAGAGTGAGTCCAAAAGTACGTCCTGAATTATGCAGGTAAAGGCTCCAATGGTTGGAAATGGGAGGGTTTATTCAGCATCTATGTAAAAAGCATGGAGGACCTCACATTCCCTGGCAGTGTCAACCCTACAGACAACGAGCATGGAGTCTCTGAAGGCAGCCCTCAGGCTTGTAGACACCAGGTGCAGTATAGACACCGGCACATGTGCTGAGGACAGAGCGATTCTCTAAAAGTTGGTAGTGGGAAGCCCAGAACCTGGATCCCTCACCCAGCTTGGTTATAAGCACCCTGGCTGCCAGGTTTATAACCCAAGCAAGAGACTAAACAGCCCACAACCCACAATTCTTGGGGCTCAAGAGGGAAATGTGTAGCAGATTACCTACAATGAAGTCCACCTGTTGGCCAGTCAGCTGCACGCACACACACACACACACACATGCATTCAAAGAACAGAGTAACTCCAAAGAACAGAGTAACTGTTACAAATATCATGATATGTTTCTGGAAATTCTCTAACACAACTGGAAAATCAGCCAAACAGCTGATTTCCTGTCTACAAACAGGAAAGCAAGAAGTGACAACCATTTCCGAGAAAAACTCCTGTAATTAGTCTTCAGAAAGAAGAGAGAGGGTATTGCATAGTAATTGTGTGAGGCACTGCTTGAAGTGTTTCATTATAGCTTGCAGAGTCCTGACAATAAACCTGCGTAAAGTAGGTGTTGCTATTACTCCCATTTCACAGTTGGGAAAGCTGAGCCATGTAGGGTTTCAGGAAGTTGTCAGATGTCACACAGCTGGTTAAGCAATTGAGCTGCAGTTGGTACTCAGGCAATCTGCTTCTTCAGTTTATAATTTCAGCTATCATGAAAACTACACTGCTATAGAGTGAACCTGAGGCCATTAAAAGGAACATTTGGGAATTAAAACTACAAGTGCAGAAATGGAGCATTCATCTTTGAAAATAAACTTGAATAGTTTAGAGAGCAGAACACAGAGAGAGAGAGAGAGAATAGGAAGAGGACCAAACCAGTAGGTGCATCCAAAAGCACCAGGTGTTCTAGAAAAGACAAGTGAATGCAAAAAGAAGAAAGTTATAGGAGAAATTATTACAGAAAATTCCCTAGAACTGAAAGCTGTTTCTAGAATAAAGGCCCTACTATGTCTCCTGAATTATGAATAAGAAAGATTAGTCATGGTTTATGCATTGCAAAATGCCAGGGAAAGGAGAATATCCTGAATTCTTCCTAGAAAGAACCATAAAGATAAATGACTAGGATACAAAGAATCATACTTTTGCAATAGTACATAGGAAACCAGGAAACAGTGGAGAGGCAGCTTTAAACTTCAATGGGGACATCATGGCTCTGCTCAGGCCAGTGGGGAGAGGAGAGCAAGTTGATATTTTTTTTAGTTATATAAAGGTTGTGTAAAATTTAGCTCCAAGATATGCCCCTTTTTGGAAAGCACCTGGAAGATCTGAGAGTAAATCAATAAAGAGGGGGACTGGGACCTGGAATGTCAGGAAGTTCACCAAGTATGACAGTCCCCAAGGGTGGTAGCTACGAAGGCGGCAAGGAAGGTGGCTGAAGCAGATGGTTGCAGCGGACGAAGACGCTGGGGCTGGTGGTGAGACAGCCGAGAGAAAAGGGAAACCAGTAGATTACTCCATTTGTTTTGAAGAGATTGGGAGATCTCGTTTGGGAAATCAATTGGAGAGAGCAACTACATAATTGAGTGAAAAGAACATTTAGGAAAATTTTTCACAGGAAAAATTAGACAAGGAAAACAAAAGTAATGATTCCTCTAATTCAGCAATGTAAGCATATTATACTCTGAAAACAGTGTAAACAACATGTAACAGTCAAATGAAAACTTATAACTGCCGTGGGAAGAGGCTTGCAGAGGCAGGTGGGTGTGTGAGCATATGTGAGAACCCGATTATGAATATTTGATAGCAGAAAAATAATAGATTATGCCTAAAATCAGAACCCTAGCAGGGCAACATGCTATTTGAAGTTGTTGCAGTAGCTACCCAAGGAACAACTAAATAATTAAAAGTAAATTGCCTGTGGGGAGTAAGAATCCAAAATTGGGGCAAGCAGACCTCACGAAATTATTTCAGTTTTTTTGAACTATGTGTACTTTGTCAAAAATTAAAACATAAAGCTAATAACTATTATTTTCTTACTGAAGGCAGCCACCCATTCTCACTTGAAAGGTCACATTTGACTGGACTAATCAAGCTTGTTAAGAGTAGCAGTTGTTCCTGATGAGTAACCAGGGAAGAGTATTCAGGCTGCCCCTTCTGAAATTCAGCCCCCCATGAGCTGGAGTTTGTCTGGCCTGGGTGATTTCATTTTTATCAGCCACAAATGCCAAAAAACCCATTGCTAATAGATCCTAAGGGGCACAGCAGGAAACACTGGGATTAGCAGGATTTCACTGCGTGTGAATCAGACCAAGCCCAAACTGCTCTCCCAAAGGATGATGGGCTGTTTTCCCTTTCAGAAGAAATTTTTTTTCGCCTTCTGTGAAGGGCTGTTTCCCAGCAACAGTGCTGTTTTAGGGAAGGAGAGTAGAGGTTTTAGCTGAAATAGGGGAGAGGTAACTTGTCTCGTGGGCCTGCACTCAACCACATTGGATGACTTTGTTCTTAACCTGATAAATCAGGAAGTCAAACAGCAAAAATTGAATTTCTCTAATGCAGCCAGATGCTAAGGATAGATGTTAGAGCAGCGAGGGCCCCTCAATGACTAATGCGAATTAAGAGAGCTAGGGATCTTGCTGGCACCAGCTCCACTTAAATCCCAAATGTATCACGTTTCCTTTTGTAATAAATTTAGCTATAACAGCAATCAAAAGCAAAACAGAGCTCTACCTCACCCATCCTTGCTGAGGAATTTATGCTGCCACTTGCTCCCATGTTAAGAGTAATACATTGGCAAATACTGTGGAGGGGTTTCTTGCACCAAACCATGGCCCTCTCATTCCAGTATGGTCTCTGTGCCTTCCCCGCTTAGGCACAAAGTTAAGAAACCGTTGTGGAGGAGCCTTCTCTTTTCAAGTTTTCTGGTGCAGGGAAAGCCGTTGCAGTGAGCTCCTTGGCCACTGCACACCATGGCAAGAGAAGGACTTTGACGGGTGGGTTGAAGAGGAGGAACTGAGCACAGCCGCTGCCCCTGCTTTGCTCCATGCTGTTGGAAGGGCAGTCTGCCCCCTGGGAGGACTCCTTCTTGGCTTCCTTGTTCAGATGAAATGCCCCTGGGGAGGCTGAGATCTTGCAAGCAGGCTTGGGAGTGCTGGCTTTATTCCGAAGTACACTAGCAAGCCTACTTATAAATACAGACAAATGCAGATTGATATCCCATTCACTGCTTCATTCTACAAATGACTGCGGTACCTTAGGTTGGGACAAGCTGAGGACAAGAGCCTGGAATTCAGCCGGAGTCTACCACAGGGGGCTAGGGCTCTCATGAGCAGCCTCCCTGAGTATGCCTTCACAGGTAGATGAATCACAAGAAGAGTAAACTGGACTTGAATCGGGCACTCTGATATGGGTTGTAGGCATTCCAGCGTGCAACCTGACCACTACACTTCGTGCCCACCCCTAGCAAACCTGCTTACCTGGAGACTTGAAGCGTGGCTTTCAAGGTAATTTCTGCGATTTGTGCGTATCTTTTCTCCAAAGATAGAGTTGCTGTTTGGTTTCAAGTGCATGCATCCCTTGGCTCCTCAACAGTGTCATGTGTCCCCACCACCCTGCCTGCTGTTAGCTTCTGGAACATGCCCATCTGTTTCACTCTCTGGGGCTACAGTCTGTGTGAAGCAGAACCCCACATACCATGGGACTGGTTTCCTTTCTTGCATTTCCCATCTTGAACACTACCTGCTCACGCAAGGATTTGTTGGGTCTCTGATACTTACCATAATATCTCACACACAGTGAGTTCTTAACAAGTATTTTTAAATCGGTGAATGAAGTAATTGTGAGTTGAGGTATTGTTTTTTAAAAATGTATCTATTTTAAGAACAAAACAACACAGAGAGAAGGGGAGATGAAAAAAGAATAGTTACATAGATAGAACTCAGCAGATAGATTGGTCTTCCACCCTTTTGTCTAATCCTTAAATTTCCACAATAGTCAAGTCGAGACCAGGTTAATCCGGGGACCAGAACCCCATCCAGGTGTCCCAGATGATTCGCAGCCAGGGCTCAGTGCAGTAGCCTAGAGACTAAAGTCCTCGCCTTGCACATACCAGAATCCAATATGAGCACCGATTCTAATCGTGGAGGCCCTGCTTCTCATCCAGTACCTTGCCTGTTGCCTGGGAAAGAAGCTGAGGACAGCCCAAAGCCTTGGAACCATGTACTCTCATAAGAGACCCAGAAGAAGCTCCTGACTCCTGGCTTTGGATCTGTTCAGCTTCAGCCATTGCGGCCACTTGGGGAGTGAATCCTCAGATGGAAGATCTTGCTCTCTGTCTCTCCTCCTCTTGTATATCTGACTTTCCAATAAAATGTTTTTAAATTTTAAAAAAAGAAGAAGAAATAGAGCAGCCAGATCTCAAACTATAACTCCTAAAAGAGATGCTGTTGGCACAAAACAACATCTGCTTAATATCAGCCCTGAGTTGAGAGTTTAAAGGTATGGCTCTGTGTCTAATACTGTGTGAATAGTCCAACCAATAATGCTGCTTCCCTTTCCTCTGTTTTATTGGGTTACCATTTGACTCCTGAACTGGGTCTGTGCTCAACAGTCTAGCAGATGCACCTCCTTCCTGCCTGGGTTCCTTTGCCTTGCCTACCTCCTCTCAACCTGTGACCTTAACCCTTTTTGCAGCTTGGATTTGGGTCTTCCACAACACAGCCACACTTGGGTTATTGTATCATCTTTCCATGTTGTTCCTTTCTTTCCTTTTCCCGTATGTATCAATTTTGCTTTAGTAACACTTTGTCACAGCAGACCTTGTCCTGCTAATTCTCAACTTCTCCAGTTGAGACGGATGAATTTCTCCGTGCTATTTCTCCTCCATGGCTTCGGAGTGGTGAAAAAAAAAAGACACTCTACTTACATTTTTATTAGAAATAACCTGCATCCATGGTCTGGGTGGCTGCTCTGCAACTTCTAACCACCGATTTAGGAGATGCATGTGCTGTGCCTCAAACGGCTGATGAGTGACACTCACTGTGGCAAGGCAGTAAGGAGGTTAAAGCCAGCGTGCTCCTGGGCTGGCTGCCTGAGGTTGTTCAACCAGGACAAGGACAAGAGCAAAGAAAATCAGGCGAGATGCTAAGCTTGGTTCAACTGAACTTGACCTATAAGCTGATTCGAAGTCAGTCTTCAACGTTTCAGAAACTAATCTGAGATGGAAAGCTTGTGACAGTTTTATCCTTTATGACTCATTCATAAATGTAAATGAATGAATATGTGTGTGAGTGTGTGTGTGTGTCAGACCTATTTGCAGCAAAGTTGGGAATGGCCTCCGCAAGTAGACAGCTCTATGTCCAACAAGTGCTGGCTGTTCCAAATTACAATTCACTCCCCTTGGGCTGTTTCATTTGATCCTGCCTTCGTAAGAGGAGTGGTCTAGAGACGTACAGTATTCACAGCACACTTTCCTGAATTATAAGAAATTCTCAATCTTCCTGCCCTCAACTACCTTGGGCAGATCTGGGCAGCCCACAGACTTATGTGGGAGGAGCATTCTAATTTCATATCCATATGGGCCCAGGTGGTGTATCTACTGGTGCCTAGGCAAAGACAGTACTAACTACTGGCTGAGTACTTGATTTACACTTGAAAAATATATATGGCAAGGCAAATATGTCATATTATATTGTCATCTGTTGACTGAATTCTGCTTACTGTCTTCATCTTGATGTCCTGTGAACTTAATATAGCTTTGTTTATTCAGAGTTATTACAGTCAGGTGAAGCATTAGATGTTTTTATATTATTATAGGTGCATTTGTGAACATACAACTTGATATATGAATATGTTTGTTTTTATGTGTCACACGTAGATGATCTTTGGTATCTTGAGAAAGATAAAAAAATCTGACCATATAGATTTTATTATTACCAAATTTCACAGGATTTGCAAAAAACCTATCTACACCCTCCCGTTTATTTTATATCATCTTTAGATTACTTATTATTCCTTGTATAATGGAAATATTAAATAAATAGTTGTTATATTATGTTGTTTAGAAAATAATAACAATTGTCATAGGAATTCAGTACAGATAATTGCAGATAGTTTGTTAAGTGATCATTTAATACACAAATGCAGAATATGGATACGGAAGACTGATGCTATATATCAATACATGTAGATACATGAGAGAAAAGATACATTAAGAGATAATTCTATGGTAAATGCCTATGTCCAAAAAAACTTACACATTTTGATCTGAGAAAAAGCCGTATGGCTCCCACTTTTAAAGACTCATTAGGACTCCTGGTTGATGGATTGTGTTCTGTAGTGTGATGTGGGTTTATGGAAAACAGCTCTTGAGAGGAGAAGCCATGTCTGATGCTATGCTTAAGATGAAGCTGTTGCTAGAGGCAATCCAAACCTCTGATTGCAAATAAAGTATTGAATAGAAAGAGGAAACTTGAAGGACTTCTCAAGAAGAAAAAAATGGATAGTGTGGAGAAAACTACAGCCATTGCAGAGAAAGAGATCCCAGGACTTTGCTGCGTGGCCTTTTTACTCTTTCTAAGTCACATCCTACTCGCCAAAAGGTTGGAGCTGAAATGCAAAAACTGTAAAAGCCAGATGATTTCTGTCTCTTTGAAATATCCAGGATGCAATTAGTTTTGTCTTGCAATGCTGTGTCTCATGAGAGGTTTACAAAAAATACATCAAATGAATGAATGAGTTATCAATAATTTTAACTTCCTGACTTTATATTACACACTGTCATCCAGAGGCCACTTCCCCAACTGTAAAGGGAAAGAACAGTTGCCAACAATTCTGGAGCATTATATTAGTGAATGTTATTGGGACAGGATCTGTGCATTTTGCTTTGCTTTAGTGTGTGTGTGTGTGTGTGTGTGTGTGTGTGTGTGTGCAGACACTAACAATTCGTTGCATGAATGATTTATCATTACTGTACATGGTTCAGGAGTACCAAGATAAACCATCTCAGAATTTTTATCTTCCTCTCCTGGGCTTTATATTGGCCTTTCGAGTACTTTCTCAGAGTGGGGACATTGAAAGTGTGGAGCTCTCATAATGTTCATAATGCCCCTTGACTTGTAAGTCAGAGAGAATTTAAAGACTTAACAATCTAAACTTTTCAAAGCAGTTTAAAGAGATTCACTGTCCAGCACCAGATGAGTGTGTGGCTCTGATGGCTCCTGGGCCACCTACTCAGTTGCGTTGATGGACTCTGCTGGCAGCTAAGAAGTGAAGGTTTGACATAGGCTTTCCATTTTTTATTGTAATGAATGCTATTTTCATTTGCTTTAGCAAGCAGTCCCCAAGAAGACTAGTGACAAGATGAAGTTTCACTGGTTTCTTTTTTCCTGACAGGTTCAAAAGTGCCATGCAGGTGGTAAATTAGACATGGCTCTCCATTAATTGGTAGGAAGAAACTTTTTCTCCTGCTGTTCACGTTCATTGTCATTGGATCCTTTAACACACATTGAGGCTGGGTGAAAATACCATGACTACATTTATCATTGCTACCTCAGTGATAATGAGAGCATGAGTTCAACTCCCAGCTCCACCTCCTAGTCTAACTTCCTGCTAATGAACATCTTGGGTGGTATAAAGTGATGGCTCAGGTGCTGGAATCCCTGCTACTAGCACGGGAAGCCTGGATTGAGTTCTGTTTGGACTGGCCTGGTTCCATCCCTCGTAGTGCAAGTGTCTGCAGAATGAACTATCTGGTGAGAGATAGTACCTTTTCTGTCCATCTGTCTCTAACTTTGTGCCTTTCAAAAATAAAAACAAAGCAAAATAAAATAGAATAGTAAAGTAAAAAATACAAAAATAATACTGTCAATGGCAATTAGCATGATGAGCTTTACCTTATCAAGTTCATGCAGTGCACAGATATTGTTTTACCTGTGCTTGGTCTTTGGCTGAGAGCAACACAAAGAGTTGACTATTTCTCATGCTCTCAATAGAAAATAGATTGTTCTAACTTCATATAGCATGCAAAGAGTAAAGTCGTTATCTGACCTGAGTTTATGGTTGTAAGACTACAACAAGGGAAACCAACCACAAGCAGTAAAGTATTGCCTCCTTCTCAGAACAGCCTAGCAAGCAGAATCAGAGATGGTCTTGAAGAGATCAGGCCAGAATTTAAACTGAGGAGGACAACAACTGGAAAGATAGATGTGTCTTTCTGGACTAGTACCTTCTCCATGGAAATCAAGGATGAGTTTTCATTTGATGAGCCTTACATGTGTTTTAAGATAAAAAACTGAGAGTGAGAGTGAGACAGGACATGTATAAGCACTATCGTTTTGTGGCTTTCTGATATGTCAATGTGGCTAAGCTAGACTGTATTTTCTGAAATTCCCTTGCTGGTGGGTGTGTGGCTATGGCAACCCGCAAGACAGATTACTCCAAGTGTACTGGGGCAGTAACGGGAGGTGGCCCCCATTTAGTACTGTACACAGCTTTCTCTCAGATTCTCAAGCAAATGCTAGTACAAGTGCTACTGGGAAGGGAACCTGCAGGTGCAACTGAAGTTCAAAGTCAGTTAATTTTGAGTCAATCCAGAGAAAGATTATGGTAATGGTCCTGACTTAATCAGGGGAAGACCTTCCAAAGTGGGAGTAAGTGCAAACTGAGTATCAGAGATCCCAAGTGGCAGAGAGCAGAAGCTGTAACATAGTGCTACGATTGCAGCTCCTTCCTTCACTGTCGAGGGCCTGCTGATTTTCTTCCTTGATGTGAAGCAACAGCTGGTGCTGCAACTGCTTTCTCTTGCTTCTGGGCTTTCCTCCGTGGCTTGGGGCTTGTGCATGCACACACAGACACATGCACAGGTATGTGACATACATACACACTCCACACACATACACACACACACACATACCTTGCACAGATGTGGATGTAGTTTCTACTTCATATTCACACATGTGCAAGTGTACACATTGCTGGTACTGAGACTGAGACTGACAAGGTGGGGTGAGCCATAGCTCGATTTGAAAAAGAATCCTCTTTGCCACACAGTTGGCCTTCTTCGGGATTTCCTGCCAGAAGAGTAAGGGCCGTTGATGAACACAGAACTGTAGGTAAAAGCAATGTGTTCTCTTCTAACAGGCAGAAGGTTTTGAATGGAGCATCAGTTTATGTGAACTGCTGTAACACAATACTACAGACTCGGTGACCTAAACAGCAGAAATTAATTTTCTCATAATTCTGGAATCTAGAAATTCAAGATAAAGGTACCAGCGGTATTTTGTTTTGGTTTGCTTTTTTTCTTTCCTGGTGTGTCTCTATTCCTGGCTGCTTTCTCGCTACATCTTCATATGGCTTTTTTGTTTGTTTGTTTGTTTTATTTCATTTTATGACACAGTTTCATAGGCTCTGGGATTCCCCCAAACCCTCCCCAAGTCCTCCCCACATGTTGGATTCCTCCATATTATTACAGTAGTACAGTTTATAACCATTTATGATTCCTTCATTGTGGGCATGGACCATGCAGAGAGTTCAGCATCTTATCGTCCAGATAAATTCAACAGTTTCATTGGGAGACCATCCTTGGTCTGAAAGTAGAGCAGGCAGAATATCATTTCCTCCAGTGAAAAGCCACTGCACAACTTCAACAACAGGAAGAAACATGGAAATCAGCCACATCATATAGTTAATGAACCTGGTATTGAATGACCAATATGTTAGAAAATACAAGTTCTTAACCACATTCTGTGACTACTTCATTAACATCTCAATTTGGCATATTCACAACCAGTTGCTATAAACCTTAAAATGGTTATAAGGTACTATTCAGCTGTCTCATGTCTATTTTCATTTTATATTTAGCAGCTTACACTATTTAAGCGTGATTTTTACTGAACTTCATGAATTTTAGGATAGTCCAAACAGGCTTATAACTCTAATAAGCCATATGTTAACGATTGAGGAGCAGAACAATTTTAGGAGGGGTGTGCAGAGAAATCTTCAGTACCTTAGTGAGGAGTAATTGCTCTTTGTGTCCTACTTGGTAAGGTATATGGGAGTCCAAGCTTTTTCCGGAATGTTCTAAACTTTCCTTATTGATCTCTGTCTGTCTGATCTAATCATATGGCTTTTTTACTTTGCCTGAATGAAGGATGGGTGAGGGCAGAGGGAAGAAAGGAAAGAGAGGGAGAGAGAGACAAGAGAAGAAGAACTCTGTTCTCTCTTCCTCTTCTTGTGTGGACACTAACTGTACCAACATAGGGACCTTCACTATCATCAAAATGATCGGAGTTGTGCATTACAGTGCTATAGCTAAGGAGAGCACATGTGTGTAGGTGTGGAATGTGCATAACTCATTTTGTGACACTTGGATGGTAAGCGAAAATGATGAAAAATGTCTCCAAAATTAGAAAATCTGAATGATTTATATTACTACCATGAACTTAATCCTTATTGACAGACAGCAGTATTCTTCAGTTAATCTGGTAGCCCAGGATAACTGGCACGATTGTTTTACAAAGTGGATTTGAGAAGGAGAAAGATAGGAATCACCTGTCCTTGAGTTCATTCCCAAATGCCATGGACAAAAGCCAAGAGCCTGGAATCCAATCCAGGTTCCCTTCACAGAGAGCAGGGACACAACTACTGGAGCCATCATACCGTATCTCAAGGTCTTCATGGACAGGAAACTTGGAGCTAGGAGACAGAGCCAACTGCCAGACCCAGGTACTCCAAGAAGGATGCAGGCACCTGAAGCCTTAACCATTAAACCAAATGTCCATCTTCGAGCAGTTTAAAATCCCATCATCGTCCTGCTCTCTGCTTCTTAACAACCACGTAGAAGGTCTTGGACTTACACTGGCTCCACCCTTCACTTGTTTTTTTAAGATTTATTTATTTTTATTACAAAGTCAGATATACAGAGAGGAGGAGAGACGGAGAGGAAGATCTTCCATCTGATGATTCACTCCCCAAGTACCCGCAACGGCTGGAGCTGCGCCAATCTGAAGCCGGGAACCAGGAAGCTCTTCCGGGTCTCCCACATGGGCGCAGGGTCCCAAAGCATTGGGCCGTCCTCGACTGCTTTCCCAGGCCACAAGCAGGGAGCTGGATGGGAAGTGGGGCTGCTGGGATAAGAACCGGCGCCCATATGGGATCCTGGCGCGTTCAAGGCGAGGACTTTAGCTGCTAGGCCCCGCTGCCAGGCCTGTCCCCTTCACTTTTTAAAAGAAAATTTTGTGCTGTGTTGATAGATTTACTGAAGAATTCTGAGAAAACACGGAAATGAGAGTTTACATTGAACACAACCACCACAAGTGCACATGTGTGCACACACACCCCAAAGTACAGCAACCCTTGCCGGATGTCTCCATATTCTTCAACTGTAGTCCCCTGGAGAATCCCCCCAACGAAACTCAGCCTCTGTCCACCATCATACAAATCCTGCCTCCAACCTGTATATTCTGCTAGGCTGCTCTCATTTAACATAACATTAACTTGTAGTCCCATCCTACCAATTTAAAGGATTTATCAAGCAGCATTCCCAACTTCCCAGTGGTCTTCCTTGGTCTTTTCCAGTGGTCTTTCTAGTGAAACATATTATTCTCCATCTTGCTTCAAGAAAAACAGAATTGTTATGATTTTCATCAAGGAAAGTAATACTAATCCAACACACACTCTCAAATGGATGGCCTTGGTCCATGAGTTTGGTAGTTAATAGCAGAAGGTGGTTGAGTCAGGACAAAAGCGGAAAAATTCACCAAAGACAAGTAGGTGTTAGTTCCCAAAGGAAAGTAGAATTTTTCAAGTTCCAGGGAAGAAATGTAGCAAACCCAGTGTCATCATAAGTTCCGGATTCTGATCATCAAACGGGAGCAGGTGTGGTCTTGGCAACTTGCAGAGCCACTGGGCTCGCAGAACACAGTGCAGCTCTCATGGAAGGAACTCTCAACTCATAAAAATGGCTAATTGAACACAGCATCAAATTAACAAGGGAATGTAGTTTTGCTATAGCACTGAAGACCTCTCATTTGTCAGCTCAGTGTTGGGATGTGCCTTTCCCGCATTACACAAGTGCCTCTGTCTGGGACTCGCTGAGAAATTTTCCATCTAGAACTCATGTACTCAATTGCCAGAAAAATAGTCTTAACTCTTGGCTTTGGAGAAGCAGCATGGTGCAACAGGAAGATTGGTGGGTAGTGTGTGTGGGTATGCTTTGTTAATGATGACAATGACTCTTGTGGGCTTATCCCCACACTTGGCACATCAACCAGTGACATTTCAAGCATCATCAAGATTCAGGTCCTAAAAATCACAGAAGACAGGGGTCAGCTCTGTAGAGCAGTGAGCTAAGCTGCAGATTGCGATGCCCACATCCCCTATCAGATCACTGGCTTGAGTTTCAGCTTCTCTGCTTCCCATTTTGCTCCCTGATAATTCCCCAGCAAGGTATGGAAGATGGCCCACGTATTTGGATCTCCACCACCCACCTGGGAAGACCAGCTGGAGTCCTGGGCTACTGACTTCTCCTCACTGTTTGGGAGGGAACTAGCAGATGGAAGATGTAACTCTCTCTTTGTCTCTCATTCTGCCTTTCAAACAAATAAAATAAATCTTCTAAAAAATGTATTTATGTTTATTTGGGAGGTAAATTCACAGAGAGAAAGAGAGACAGAGGGAGAGACCCTTCATTTGTTGCTTCACTGCCCAAATGGCAGAAACAACTGGAACTAAGCCAATCCAAAGCCGGGAGCCAGAAGTTTCTTTTTGGTCTCTCACAACGGTGCAGGGACCAAGGAACTGAACAATTCTCTGCTGCTTTCCCAGACCATAAGCAGGGAGCTGGATTGGAAGTGGAGCACACAGGACATGAACTGACACCCATCTTGGATGCTGCTGCTAGTAGGTGGAAGATTTGCTCATTGAGCCACAGAGACAGCCCCAAAATAAATCTTAAGCAAACACACACACACACACACACACACACACGCCTCTCTGAGGGCGTGTGTAAGCAAGATAAGAACTCCAAAAACCAGAATTGAAACAATCAACGAGGATATCTCTTTACCAACCCAACCCTTGCTGAAGAAACTGCAGTATATTCATGTGAGAAAATATGCATAAATATGGTTAAGATATTGCATTTTCTCAATGGGAGAGATCACAAAATAATACCTAATCAATATGTAGTCTGAAGGAACCATGCATTCTCCTTACATGGCCCTGATTGAACTTGACATCTCCAGCAGCAGTGAGGCAGAGAATTTTCATGAATACCTTATTTTGAAGAAACTGTATTTGAGCTTCCCAGATCTTTCTGCAGAAATATTTTAGCCACAACCCTTAAAGAAGACTTGCCCTCCTGCAGAGACATTTGAGCCTCTTCCATTCACGGTTGTCTTTGGTGGCTGGTGCTGGCCCAGTTCATGTTCTCTAGCTGTCCGTTGAGGCTGCACCTTTCTAGATCAGAGCAAGACAGGAAAGAAAGCCTGTCTCCATCAGACTGTTTGTGACGGTGACTGGAGGCAAACTTAGACACCTTGGAGCCAGGCTCCATTGTTGTTCAAGGCACAGGCAAGCCTCATTGTGCTGTGGCGTTGAGGGAAAGAGCGAGGCTGCCTCCATCTTGTCTTGCTCTTCTACCCCGATCTCCTGGGCCAGAGGAAGCTGACAGCACTGATGTGTTTCTTGAGCATGGCTTGTGGTTTTGCTGAGTAGATTTTGTATTTTGGCAGCCATACCTTAGTGTAAGGAAATGACCCTGTGGGAACAACAGCAACAAAAAATACTCTTTGATATGTGGCATTTAGGCCATCAGATAGAATAGTCTTTCTGGACAAAATTAGCTTGTGATTGTTAAAGGTCATCCAGCACTGGACCCATATAGGCATGTGGCTGTTCCACTTGCACTGGGATCCAGGTCTTTGCTGAATTCCTCTGCCTTGTTGAAAACCTAGAAGTGGAGACAGCATTGGCCTCAGCAGCTCACAAGGTGTGAGTTTCTCCTTGGCCATTTCTGAACGCTGCAATGTTTCTACCATGCAAAAGGAAAAGGCACATGAAAAGCAAAATACACATCAAGCAGTGGCATCATTTTTGACTCATTTTTAAACTTTGAATTTAATTGGACACTGACTTTAGACCTACTGCACTTATTAAAACAAAACAAAAAACTTTCAAAATTGCAGTGTTTTTCCACTAGAGATGAGTCCGCGTAAGGTACCCCAAGTGTCACAGAAGAAGAAACCAAAAATATCAGCCCAAGGGCTAGGAGAGAATCATGTCAAAGTGACGTGGCTGTGTAGGAGACCTCTGCTCCTGTCTCTTAACCTTGTCACATCTCCCAAACTGTTTAACTTTGTTTTTCTTTCTAGAATTCTTGCATGATCTTTTAGATCATAAGAAAATATACACAAGAGTAATCTTCTTAGACACAAACTTGAATGAAGTCCTAGATCTTTGGTGAAATATGTACTGTTCATTTCTGAGTCATACAGGGTCAGAGTCAAAAGAAGCAGGCGCAGTTTCTCCCCCTTCATTGAAATTGTCTTTCATAAGAGAGCAACAGCTACATAACAATGGACAAAGTCTGATTTGGAAGCATCTCCCAGTGTGAGCGGGCTTTAAGCAGTTCATGGAAACCTCACAGAACACTGTAATTCCAGCTTTCCCGTGAACTTTTGGGATCAGCTGTGAATCTTGATCGAGCCATGGGTTCCAGAATTTTGACCATACTCATAATTTGTTGAAGTATTGCATCAGAATGGGTGATTTTAAAAATCATTCTAATATTTCTGTGCTTCTTTACATCTGATTTTTTTAAAAAGTAAAAATAGGACGATAACAGAAAGTTAAAATATGTTTCCATTCTTAAGTAAAATCAGTGTTAATCTTAAGTAATATTTATTCAAAATATGTCACGTTGGAAAGAGGTGGATTTTTTAGAGTTTCTCTGTGATGTTGTCCTCAGGGTCTGTAGTTCAGAACTCCCAGACTCTAAAAATATTTCATAACTCTGATGCTAAAAGAATAGAGTACTCAAGCCCACATTCCAAAGGAAGAGAAGTTCCCTCAGTTCCTGGACCATTATTACATGAGGGAGAGCAATCACATGCTATTTTTAAGGACAAGAAGATGAGAATGAAGAATCGAACAAAGAAAAGCAGTAATTAGGGCCCGGCGTGGTGGCCTAATGGCTAGAATCCTCGTCTTGAACACTCTGGGATCTCATATGGTCACTGGTTCTAATCCCAGTGGTCCCGCTTCCCATCCAGCTCCCTGCTTGTGGCCTGGGAAGGCAGTGGTGGCCCAAAACCTCAGGACCTTGCACCCACGTGGGAGACCCAGAGGAGCTCCTGGCTCCTGGCTTCGGCTCCAGCTTCGGATCAGCGCAGTACCGGCTGTTGCGGTCACCTGGGGAGTGAATCATCGGACAGAAGATCTTTCTCTCTGTTTCTCTTCCTCTCTGTATATCTGGCTTTGCAATGGAAATAAATAAATCTTTAAAAAAAAAAAGAAAAGCAATAATCAAACACAAGGCAGAACTTCTCAACAGTGAGACTTGTTAAAAAGGTGAGAAATGAGGGATCTTTTCTAGTCTCGTTTCTAGAACAAGTTTTGAGATTAGAATGGATTGGAGGGTGCCCGTGAGTGGCAGGATCTCACCTCAGTGTCAGAAAAAAGCTATCATTTCAAATCCACAAAGCCTAAGTGAAAAAAAGGAAAGAAAAAAGGGCAAATGTTCACAAATTTCAGGACCGGGGAAAATCCCCTGGGAGTTGGTTCAAAATAGAGATCTCATGGCCTGTTTCCAGAATTGGTGATAAAGTGGGTTGTGACTGGTTTCTGGAAATCTACTGATTTTGAAGTGTGCCAAGCTCACCGAGTACTAAAGAAGTGGCAAGGCCTCAGACTCAGGCGGTGAGAGCCTGAGGTCCCCACCCTCCCATGCCAAGCTGTAGCTGCCCGGTCTGGATTCCCAGTCCACCCCCAACTCTCCCCAGCCCCTCGCTGACTTCCTCGGTCCTTCTCTATTATAAGAGGTGGCCGAAGTGTCAGAGGACAGTGAGGCACTTTACAAATCGGACTGAACACTTTTTTTCATCAGACTTTACATCTCTCATCAATCATTGTCTGCAATTACTCAGGAAGGGAAGGCTCTCTCTTCTCACAGCTAATTTTGCACATGGAATTTCAAGCCCACAGGTACCAACTAGGGCACTGCTGTGTGCAGACCCATCGACACCACCTCTGCTACCTGCTGCTTCTGTGATCTTGAGGCAATTATCCAAATTTTATGTGCTTCTGTAGCTTCATTTATGAAGTGGGGCTATTTTTAACCTACTTCACTGGTAGTAGGAAGGGTGAAATTGGAACTGTTTTGATAGCATCCTAAGTCTGGCTTTTCTCATCCCCAAATTTTACCTACTCCTAGTCACCACTCCAACCCTGGTTCCCATGCTTACCAGTACGTACCACAGACTTGTTCAGTCCGTCCCATATCCCATTTAGCTCTCGTACATGTCAATGGGCATTGAAGCCTAGTTGAACCCAACCAGCCCTACTATCCAGCCCACATACATCGTGGCAGGTGCTTTTCTGTCTAGCCACCCCTTTCCCAGTCCTTGTTTCCATGCTGTGCAGTGTGAGTGGCAACCCAAGGGGGAGGTGCTCAATATTTCCCTACTAGGCCACTCCCACTCCCAGAATACGCACACTCCAGGTGGTTCTACAGTTTAACTTGACAGAATTAGCCCCCAGTGCCAGCCCCTGCCAGCTGATGCTACAGCAAAGCCCAACCCACCCTCACCCATTCTGCTTTATGCTTGCACCAACAGGACCAGTCAGCCCAGCCTGGGTTTTCCCTGTTCTAGATCACATGAAGCCTACAGGTGTTATAGCTCTGCCTGGTCTGGTCTGCTCTCATCCCAGCTCATTCTCTGTAGTGGGAGTGACTGTCCAGCAGGGGAGCCCCCCCACATCCCTCTTACCAGCTTTGTTCCATCCCCTTTCTGGGTCTCATGTGTGCTGTGGCTCAATCTGTCATGGCCCATCTCTCCTCGGCATTTGTCAGTGGGTGTTGTAGCCTGGCCTAGCCTGGCCAACCCCCAATGCTGGTGAGGGTTACAGCCTAGCCCAGCCCAGCAGGCATCCAATCCCAGCCGTAATGTACACTGGTATGTGTTGTGACCGAATCTGGCCCAACCCACACTTTGTTTTGGCGCTTGGATTCGCCAATGGGTGATATGAACTGGCTCAGCCTGGTCTGCCCCAGACCTACGCCAAATGTATGCCGGTGGGTATCTTTCTCTGGTCTGGTCTAGGTTGCCCTCTATCCTGGTTCTTGCACTCAGCTGCAGGGACTGTGTCCTGACAGAGGAGTTATCCAAGCTTCTCCATCAGAACCTCTCCCATTGCCAGATCTTGCGCATACCTGGTGGTTCCATGGGCCAGCCCTACTTAGTCCACCTCCTGTACTGTCAGTAACAGTGGTCTTTCTTTACTGGCCTTCAACCCATTCTGCTTCTTACTGTTGGATGTTTCCACCCAGCCAAGGTTCATCCATACCTAGACACAGCTCACACATGGCTCAGTAGGGGCAGAGACCTAGCCTCATCCATCCTACATCTACCCTAGTTCTCACAAGCACCAAATGGTGCTTAAGTCTAGGCCGGCTCAGTGTACCCAGCCCCAGTCCACTCTGTGCCAAGGCATACTGCAGCCCTATCCAGACCAGAACTCAGACCCCATTCCACCCCCACACTCACCATTGGGAACCCCAACACAGCAAGGGTGTACTCTTATAGCTCTCCAACCAGGGTGTTCCCAGCCATAGATCTTGAGTGTGCTAGTGGTTGCTCTGACCCAGTTGGCTTAGCCCCTCACCTGTCCCAGTCTTTGCCTTCGATGCTGTGGCCTAGTAGCCCTGGCTCATGCAGACCAGTTGGTGTAAGAGCCTAGCTCGGCATGACCTATGCTCCATCCTGATTTCTCTTCTTCCTTGTGAGTTAAGGTTTGCTCAGCCCTGCCCAGTCTGCCCCCTTCCAGTTGTAGCCTGACCGACCCTACATCCTAAGGATGTACATTCGTGTGCTGCTGCCTTCACCTGCTTAGACTGTTGTCGGTTCCTTTACCCATGAGTGATGGCAGGATCCATGGGCACACCTAGTTCAGCCCATCACCACCCCAACTCATGAGCTAACCAGCAGGACTTGTATTTCCACAGGGTTTGACCCACATTTCCCCTCAAAGAATCTACCCCCGGACCTGGTTCTCTCACGTGCTGCTGAGTGGCTTGACCCTGCCAAATGTGACCTGTCCCCTGTTCCACCACTCAGTCAGGTACTGGTACCTAGTCCTGCCAGACAGGCCCCAGCCATAGCTTTCATGTGGACTGGTGTGTGGCAGTCAGTGATGCTCTAAGCTAACAGCACATCTCAGGATTCCCACACTGCTCCTTTTCTCCCTCCCCCCCTTTTTTTTTACAATAGGCAAGGACCATCCTGTGTTGGACACTGAAATCCCCATTGTATTTGGCAAAAGAGTAAAACAGAAAAATAAGAAAAAGAGTAGAACATTACCAGAAGGAACAAAAATGAGCATAGCTCAAGAGAATTCTCAGGAGTGATACAGCCATACATCTTTCTGGGTATGTGGGGAGGACCACCGCTTTCAGGAGCACACAAGGCTCTTCAGCAAACAGAACAGGTGGAATTTCTAAAGACTCAGGTAATGATATTAAAAAAGCAAACAAAGGTCTACTCAGTGGATCCTTTCTGGCCCCTACTCTGGGATGATTTTTGTGCTCTTTGCTAAGAAGAAACTCAGATGAGTAAGTGGTTTCTTGAAACTTCAGGGTAAAATGGGCAAACAATGACCATGTTTATTAAAAAATAAAGACACAGAACATTTTAGCTTTGAAAATCTCTGGCATCAATCAAGAGCATGCAATATCTATATGAAAGTTGCCAATTCTGTGTCATATATTGCAGACAAACTCAAAACAATGGAGAAAAACATCCTTGAACCGGGAGTGTTTGCAAGAGATGATGGCATTGCCATCAGACAACTTAGTGCCTGTGCACCTGCTTTAGAAGATACTCTCCTACCCCAAATGCTTAGTGGCGGAGCACATGCTGTGGAGGAGGCTGCCCTGAGTCTCAGGCTATGAAAAACAGTCAGAATGAAACTCAAACTCCCCAAAGTGCCTCATGAGGCCTTTCCTGCCCTACAATTGGTGTTTCCTTCTGAAGCTCTCCAGAGATCCCATCGAATGTGACCCCTGTGTGTTCACTCAGGAAGTATGTTACGCTGTATGCTGCACTCACTCATCTTGCCTGCACTTGCCTAGTCCAGTCCTGTACCAAGGGACCATCCCGAACTGTCCCACCTCCCACATCCTACATCCCACTCCTCAGACTGAGCAGGGACCTCTCTTCAACGCGCCATCACAGCATTTGATTCACAGATGTGTTTGATTGCATACCATACCATTATCAAGGAAATATGAGTCTGTGAAAGTATGATCATCAGTATAGATTAGTTTTCCAGTTGACCCCAAGGTATAACCAAGGTGCCGAAACCATGCTAAAGAATCAGCATTAAGTCTTACGAGGAATAATCCAAATTGTCCTTTATAAACTCTGGAAACTTAGGCTAGCCAATGAACAATCTTGGGTTTGACTAGTCATTCACTCCATAAGGACTCAAAGTATTCTTAGTGATGAACATAATTATTGACCTAAGGGATTACTGAATAAAGATACATGTATTCTAATGGATATTATAAAGGGGTGGAGGGATTATTTGATAAGCCTGCAAATGCAACTTAGGTGGATTGGAAGAATCAGAAGCAAAGCTTTTCAGTCCACCTTGGGAAACGGCTCCACTGTTCAGATCTCTGTCCATCTGCCAATGCACCACACAGATGCCAAGCAAATAAACCAAATGGCAGAGATTCAGCAAAGTGCCAGGGATAAAGCAGAGGGAGGAAGAGAGGGAGAAGAAAATGATGAGGAGGAGCAGGAAGTGGAAGAGGAGGTAAAAGGGAGTCTTACAGGGGAAGGAAGAGGAGAGCTGTGACATACACACCAACTACTACTAGCAGTAATAATAACAAGGAAGCAACAAACAGGGAAGGGATGGAAGAGTCAGGGAGAGGGTGGAGCATGACCTGAGAGAGTGAAGCACAGATTGGCCCACAGCTTGAAGGACTGATACTTTGTTTTATGGTGATTCTGAAGTCCTTGGAGATGGGGACCAAGCAGAGGGGCCTGATTTATCTGCCATAAGAATGCAGAGAATGGGAGAACTCCCAGAGAGCCAGCTAAGAGTGAGCCAGGCTACACTTTGCTAAACTTGGGAAGTCAGAAGGTGGGCAAATTGCTTCAAGTTCCTGAGAAAACCCAGGCAGGCAGCTCCCTGTGGGACTTCCATGACTCTCGTTGCTCCGCTGCCAGAACCAGGCTCATTCCACTCGCTTCTCTGGTCTGCAGTCCAAGCAAGCACGATCAAGCTTTATGAGGCTTGTTACAAGTAAATTACATGGGAAGCGGCAAAGGATCATAAGGAGGGAGGGAGCAGCAGGGGGCTGAGAACACTTCTGGGGAAAGGGCAGTGGGCTAGGGATGTTGAACATGGCCCAGAATTGGAATGCATTTGAGCCATCACTGAGCAGCTGGCAGCTCCTGTCTCCAGGGTCCAATTTTCCAAGCGACGGCAGGAGTGTTCACACCTGCACTGGCTAGAGCTGAGGACCTCCCTGTGCAGAGTTAATGGGGCAGACAGAACCCAGGAACACTTTCGGCAAGAGCAATGGTTTCTCTCCTGCTTGGTAAAACTGGCTCCTTTCCAGATCCAGCTCATGTAAACTGCTCCTCAATGCTGGGGTGTGCAGATACCCCAGCCAGTCACCCTCAGAGAGGACAACACTGCGCGTGGTCCCCTTGGGTTAGTAGCTGGGGCTCACAACCCTCCTCCAAGTCTTCCTCTTCCTATCCTCATCTGTAGAGTCAATGAGATTCCCCTTTAAAACACAAGCTTGGAAGAGTCTCCCTATGCTTCTGGCTTTCCTCGCATGTTGCCTGCTGCAAACAGGCTGGAGATGAAATAACTGGGAATCTCCCTGGATCCAGGCTTCCTGCAGTCATGGGGTAGCTCTTGCAGAGAAAGACAAAACTCGCACAGATTGTTTTTCTTGAACTTTTGCCCATAACCATTGCTGCTGGGAGCTTCTCCACAATCCAGCCTCCTCTCCCTTTATTGCTATACACTTGCGTATGCACACGCACGCACACTCTCATGCACACACCCTCCCTCAGGTAATTAGAAGATGGAGACAGGGCAAGTTCACCCTGGGAAGAGGCTTGGACAGGTGCCTAAGCCCAATCTGAATGCAAGAAACCAACGAAGCAAAGACATGATGCAATCTGACTGCTGGTATATAAATTTTTCTCTCCCAGGACACACCCCGAGGTGGTTAGATGCTGTTTTAACTATCCAACGGGAGCTCCTTAAGCTGTCCCACTAATGTTCGAAAAACATTCACTTAACAGGCTTGTCCAAACAATTCCCTTTTTAATTCGAACATGATGAACTGCAGGGGGGAAGCAGAGCCCCAGGGCTGTCCACCTCAATACCATCACTCCTGACAGGGCATGGAGCCTCATGCTTTACCTCAATGGTCTGTTAAAAGCCTGATGGGGAAACTGCATTGATGGTCAGATTACAGAAGCAGGAGGCAAGCAATCAACGCCTTCCCAAGCGCCCTACCCCTCCATTTCTCTCCCTCCCAACACCCACAAAGCACTTGGACATGAACTCAACCCATCCCTTGCCTCCACATAAACGCCTGTTGATGAGGCCTTGCCCCTGACACCCACCCACCCCCTTGCACATACTCCGTTTTATGTGCTCAGAGTACAGCTTGTGGCAGAAAGCAGAGTCACACACGGATCTCATCCTCAGACTCCCTCTTACATCACACCTCCTCCCACAGCCTCATTCTTCTTCCATCCTGATTCTTTTCCCAACATCCTGATTTGCAGTGCAGTTCTCTCAACTTGGGTTTCTATCCATCTGTGTTTCTCTCATGGTCTTTCAAAAAAAAATCCTTGCCACCCTCCATCACTGCTCATACTCTCCCTGCCTCCCAGCGGCCAAAGCAGAGCTCCTCCCTTCCTGGCGTTCACAGAGGCTCCTTCCTGAGGCAGGCTTATCACTATTTTATTGCTTCCTCTCACAATATATTCCTGTCCTTGCAACTGAACTACATTCCCTTGAGTTAAAAATCTGACTTTGGATTGTGTAACAAGTTCCTTGGGGAATACATGAGGATTCAGCCACAGCAAACTAGCAAAATAAAATTATATATGTGTGTGTGTGTGTGTGTGTGTGTGTGTGTGTGTGTGTGATATATATATGACAGCAAGTTCATACAGGAGCCTAATTAAAGAGAGATCTAGCTGATGGAAACTAGTGGGAATTAAGACAATTCTGGGTTGGGAAACGTTAGTTTTTTGTCCCACAGCCATTTTGCAAGTGTTAACAGGATAAAAGACTCACCTGTGAATTCCTAATACGTGCTTCATGTGGGAGAGTGCCGTGTCAGATACAGCAGAATTTGCTGCAATGATGCAAATACATATTGTTCCAGTGTAATCAATCAGAGTATATGTTATGAAACATTCGTTCTTACCATGAAGTGTGATAACATTGCATATCACGCTACGATTAACGCAAATTCAATGATTCTGATTTTGTTGTGCTGTGCCTATGTTTCTTTTTAATATATGGAAATCATTGTAACATTTCACACATATTCCCATTTTTTTGAAGTTTCAAAGAATTGAATATAGTCCCTGTGTGATTGCTCAAATGGAAATCTCACACACATGGAGTTCAACCGATAGACCAGCTTCCAAATAAACAGCAAGAGAAGAATGAAGAACTGTGCAGGTGGTTAAGGGGTGGGGGGAATGAAGCTGGCGAGACCAAAGACTATACAACCAACAATTGCTTAGTGATTCTTGTTGGGGAATTTCAAGCTGGTTGAATTTTCAGGCCAGCGTTTAAAACTGTCTGCAGTAAGACTCTTCCTAGACCAGATTTGCCAGTCAGGGCAGACAGCAAGTATGGGCCATGGGGGTCTCTGCCCCGGTTGTTCAACTGTGCCATACAGCTTGGGAGCAGTCACGGGCAGTGAGCTGTGTTTGTTTTTCTATCCACTTAAAAACACAAAAATCATTTTTATCCCATTCTTAGCAAAAGGGAAAAAAAATGAAGTGGGTTGGATTTATCTTAATGACTAACATTTGCTTACTGTTGATTGGGAATGTTTTGTGGCAGGTATTGGTAATCAGTTTCTCTGCCTTCTCTTCATCCTCTCTCTACCTCCCAGTTACTAACTGCCACCACCTTCAGCAGTTTGCAAGGGCTTCACAAGAAGCCTAAACCCTCTCTCTGGGGTTACAGAATATGTTTTGTCTGTGCTATTATTCTGAGTGGAAATTTCTGTTATTTCCTGTAGAAAATACTACTGAGGAAATGTCTTTGTGAATACCCTCAGCAAAGACCTGCTCTTTCCCACCGAGCACGAGAGTTCTTTGTGCCTGTTCGGAAACACCAATGCCAACCACCAGGAGTGATGAGACATGGTGTCTTAGCATTAGTAATATTTCCTTAGATTTCCCTACAGTAAATCAGAGCTACAACCAGGGTTAGTGGTGGCAGGAAAAATGTAACTGATCAATCATTTGAGTCTCAGAATAGGGGCTCATGATGCACCCAATATCAATTTCCTGTTGGGGAGTTTGTTTTGCAATTTATTATGCCCTGGGGCATGAGAGGGAGCTTAATCTGGTTAGTGCAGTTATGATAGAATGGCAGAAACTGAATAACATATATTGAAAATAAATCTGTTGGCTCACTGCTCTGGAGGCTGGATCATGAAAGATCAAGGCGGCAGTATCTAGTCAATTGCTTGGTTTGCATCATTGTATGATGGGAGGCAGAGGGCAAGACAGCAAACCTATTCCCATGCACCCCTTTGAGAACAGCATTGATCTATTGATGAAGGCAGAGCCTTCATTGCTTCCATTAGATTACGCCTTGCAACACTGTCCCATTGTGGATATAAGTTTCTCATGGGTTCTGAGGGACTCATTCAAGGCTTAGCCAGCATTTCTGTCTCTAAGTCTCCACCCCAAGCAGCACAGAGTTGGAATTGGAAGTGGACCTCCAAGAGTGTTGAATATGAACAATTTGTGGGGTATAATATTCTCAGATTAACTCTGACTTCTCCAGGTTAGAAGCATTTGCTGGAGCTAAATGATAAGAGCCAAGTAAAATGATATGTTACGGGCCCGGCATGTTAGCATTAGTGGTTAAAGTCCTCGCCTTAAATGCACCAGGATCCCATATGGGCGCCAGATCTAATCCTGGCAGCTCCACTTCCCATCCAGCTCCCTGCCTGTGGTCTGGGAAAGCAGTCAAGGACGGCCCAAAGCTTTGGGACTCTGCATCTGTGTGGGATACCTGGAAGAGGTTCCTGGCTTTGGATTGGTTCAGCTCCAGCCGTTGTGGTCACTTGGGGAGTGAATCATCAGATGGAAGATCTTCCTCTCTGTCTCTCCTCCTCTCTGTATATCTGACTTTATAATAAAAGTAAATGAATATTTTTTAAAAAATTATATATTATCCCAGACTATGTAGAGAAACATCAAAGTTCAGAATCAGGAAGAAATAGAGCTGAATTTGGAGTATGATGTCCACCTGTAGCAGAAAATAAAAACTACTTGTCTGCATTAACCGTCTTTTGTGTCTGCTGTAGGAGTCCTGGGTGAGCATGTGTGACTCTATCTGTCTTTAGGTAAGCATTCTTGGCTTTCTATGTACATGACATTGGCCCACATGCAATCTCACTGGCTAATTAATATCACCCTCCAAGTATCTCCCACTTCCACACCCAGGTCCTGGCGTGGGAGAAGGTAGACTAGATACAAAGCAAGAAAAAAATGCAACTGCCCACAAAGACTTGCTGCACATAAGAAGTGCAGGGTATTATTGCGTGCTCCGGGGCACTCCCTCCTGTGGCTCTTGCTCCCCACTGAGCAGACCATGCCTATAGACAAACCAATCATCAGTTGGGGATTTTGGAGACCTGGTGAAATTTTTACTATGCTCCAAAACTTTTAAAATCTCTCTGCATAGCCGAAACGTGCTGAAAACTCACATTTTCCTTCCAATTAGTTATTTTTAACCACACCAGCCAAATAGCAGCATTACTGTGGTGATGGACAGTTGCAAAGAGCTGTACCAATCACCAAATATCCTTTCTCCCTGAAAACAGTCAGGCACACATCCTTCTTTTGTCTGAAGAACTCATCCCTTCAGGTACATAGAATCCATATCTCTGTCAAACAATCAGTGAAATCTGCTAAAACTGTTGGAAAAACAGCAATGTGTTGCTCCTCTGCATTGTAACAGAAAGTTCAGGATGGATTAACTAAAAGTTCACCACATGCAGGCAAAAGACAGGAACTGGTATCAAAAAATAAAATTGATATATGGAAAGGGATTATGACCGATCAATGTCTAGCTACTTTGAGTATAAAACAAACAAAACACAATGTCCTCTGAAATGGGAAGTTACTGCCAAGACACATCATAGAGGACTCCAATCGAGTTTGTGTTTCTGTTTCATTAAAGCATGAATTACATTTTAAGCAAAGACTCTCACGTATCACGAACTGAACTGTTAAGAGTCAACTGCTGACCTTGTGTGCTTTTTTTTTTTTTTTTTTTTGTAGGGAAAAAAAGAGCATCCATAGGTCTGGAAGCACAGCATTTAGGACACTGAACAGTGTGGACGAATACATGCAAATCACAGCATAAAAGATAGAACTTACAAGATAACTGGATTAGATTTGTTCCTAACCAACACGTTCAAGAATGGTTCTAAGGTTTAAATCCCAAAGGAAAATACTTCATGGAATCCCTAGTAATAACTACTGCAATTGATTCCAGATGTTTAGAACCGGTAATGAAAATATGTTAGTCAGTGTCACCCAGAACCCTGTCCCCAAGAGGAATGATCCCTGAGGGCTACACTTACTTTCATAGCTTTAATATTCTGTTGATCAGAATGGCCACAGTCTAGTCGGAAAATCAAGCCTGAAGTTTACTCAGTTGATCAAACTGAGATTCACACCATTCATAGCCAGTCAGTTGGCTGAGTTAGGTATTCTACAAGCCCAAGATTGGTTACGGATTCTGTATTTTTCATAGAGGGTGGGTAAACACAATGAATCGGGTTTAAGCAGTACAGATTAATGTTGTTACACGCTCATTCCACATCAGCCCTATTTTAAAAGTCCATTCCTTCCTAAGGCACAGTGGATGTTTCCTTGGTCAAGACTAGATTTGAAAAGCTATTTTCTCTGGGAGTCAACCGTGAGGTAATTTAATAGCCTACCAGCTGACTTAGTCACCTTGGATCATCGTTTCACTCCTAAATTCCCTCATTCAGAAAAGCATGTATTTAGAACCCATTCTGTTCCACACCCCATAGTAGGACCTAATAGGTTCACACAAACAAAAGCCAGAGTGTGTACTCTATAATAAGGCAGCATGCAATTTAATGAGAAAAAGAATATAATTTGTCACTAGGTACATTAAAAAGTTACTATTATGGCAAGCACAGTAGATAATTTGACTCCAGATAATCTACAAACAACTTTGAAACACACCGAGAGTCTTGGACCAGTGGCTTAATATTCCTTGGAAGGTGAAGCAAGACATCTTAGAGAAACTATTTCAGTTCTTTCCAGCGTTCCATCTACCAAGGCATGGCGGCATGAGGAGACATGCACGAAATGAGGAATCACTGAGAAAGAAGAGACTTCTTGAGAACTCAACAATGTGAGGCTCTCCTCGGAACAGCTGCTCCCTCCGGGGAGAACACAGCGGTCCTGTGCTCCTTTGCTCTGATTGCTCTCCTCTGCTGGCAGGTGTTGACATCCCAGCCTGTATGCTGCAGCTCAGTGGGTGACTTCTCCACACCCTTCCCTTCCCCGCTACATGCACTACATCCTTACTGCACTGATGACCCTTCCTGATCGCAGTGACAGACAGCACTCCACTCAGTAAGCAGACAGGCAAACAGCACTACCGCAAGATTGGCCTCCGGTTATATGCTGGACCACAGCCAGCCAAGATAAACACTCTCCAAGATCTAAGGTCCACATACATTTCACTGAAGCAGCTCCCAACTCCTTATCTTACATATCTGCTGCTATTGCTGACTGGAGAAATAGCATTTTGACATAGGGTCTTATGCAGTGGGAATAATACTGGGTTCGAACAGTGGACCTGAGACAGGCGTCTGGCATGGGAATGCCTGGGTTTGAGTACCAGCTCCACTTTCCATTTAAGCTCCCTGCTGTTAGATGACATTCAAGTACTTGAGTGCCTGCTACCCACAGGCAACATCTAGGTTGAGTTCCAGGGTCTTGGTTCCTGTCTGACCAAACACTGATCAATGTTGACTTCTGAAGAGTGAATTGCAGATATGAAATATCTCTCTTTCTCTGTCTCTTTCTCTCTCTCTCTCTCTCTCTGTGTGTGTGTGTGTGTGTCTGTGTGTGTGTGTTAGCAGCTGTGGTGCTTCTGTTTGTTAATATCTCTGGATCTCAGTTTCTACATCTTTGGAACAGACGCCTTGGAGTAGGTGACTTTGAGGTCTTTTCCAGTTCTAAGATTCTCTGTGTTGTTGCTGCTTAGGACATACAGTGGGTTGAAACTGTGACTACAATCACAGCTCAGTCATGCTCTGTGTCACTGAAGATTATTCTGGAACAGGAATTGGCAGAGCACAGCCCCTTGGGCCATATCTGGCCTGCAGCCTGTTTTTCTATAGCCTACATGCTAAGATGGTTTTTACATTTTTTAAAGGCTTGTAAATAAAACAGAGGAATATGCAACAGATCATGTGGCTCAAAAAGCCTAGTATATTTGCTATCTATCCTTTTACAGGAAAAGATTTCTGGCTTCTGTGCTAGAACATCCTGATACTGTTCAGATTTGGAGCCTTTGCTATGTACTGCTCTGTGTCAAAAAAGCATTTCCTATCTCTGCTTGGGGCAATGTGGCAGACCAACTAAACCTTTCCCGTTGTTCCCATTGAAGGTGGGTTTCTGACATTCCCCTTGGCTTTGGGTGAGCTCTGTGACTGTTTTAGCCTACAGAATAGTAAGGAAGTTAAGATTAAACTAGTTTAGGAACCCAGGCCTTGAGAAATTTGCAATTTATTTGTTCTGTCTCTTAAGGGCACTGTGTCCTGGAATCTTTCTGCATTCCTGGAGAATGAGAGATGCCATAGAACCTTCCACACCAGCTAGCTTCATACAACTCAGCATCATCCAGAATGAAGGAATTATCCAGGCAAGCATCTTACTAGATAATACTACAGTTGATATTTTGAGTCTCTAAATTTTCAAAGAACTATTTACATACATAGATAACTGGACAGGATCAGAATGGGAGGTACATAAGAAAAAGATGCCAAGCACCGTTTTTGCATCTATCCTCCATATGAGTCATATTTTCAAGATTAGGAATGAATATTCACCCTGGTTCTGTTCTCCTGGCATGCGATTTCAGTAGGCTAGCCTTGGGAATACGGAAAGAGCACCTGCATCCTCCAGTGGTACCTGCTCAGAAATCTCTTCACAGCTCAGGTTGGATCAAATCCCACTCTCTAGTACAATGCCCCAACCCCAGAACAGAATCTTCTTCAGCAAGAGCCCTGCTCACAACACTGTGGGAGTTAGACTGGCTGTGGGGTACCACAGACTAACATTTTGAGGCATTCATTGTTGAATCCCTAGTCCCTAGTATCACACCTTACTGAGCAAAAAGGAGTTGTTCGATATGTTTATGGATCAGAAGGAAATGATAATAATTAACATAAGTGTATCAATCATTTACTTCACACCAGCATGACACTGAACATTCTATATGGATTGTCTCATTAATCTGAACAATACTCCCAAGTGGAAGGTGTCATTAGCCTTATCTTGGAAATATCAAAACTGAATTTCAGAAATGAATCCGACCAAAGTACCTCGTAAAATAGAGGTATTGTTTGATGCCTATGCTCTTATCTTCACCACAATACTAAACTTCATGGTGAGGCACTCATAGTCCTCTGCCTTTGGGGATCTTAGCGTCCGCAGAGCCAGAGCCCAGCTATATCCCTAGGAACATGTCATGGAGAAAACAGCCCAGCTACGTCAGCAGAGCACTGAGGAATCTATTGCATAAAAATAACCACAAATTATAAAGCCTGAAAGAAATTCCTTTCTATAGGCCTGAAGTCTAAGCACAGCATGGCTGGGTTCTATGTTCAGGGTCATCCAAGATTAAAGTCAAGGTATTTATAGGCCTCATTCTCATCTGGAGCTCAAAGACATTTTCCAAGTTTCAGAAGTTACTATGAAATTTAGTTATTTGTGGTCTTAGAGCTGAGGTTGGTCTGTCCTTACTGGTCCAGCTGTGGGCTACTATAAGCCTCTAGTGGTCACCGAATTCCTCATGCAATGGACTCTCCTATGTTAAAGGAGAACCTTTCTGGGGTTGAATCTCCTTTACTTCCATTCAGCAAGAGCTTAATCTCTGCCACAGGGTTGCCTAATTATTTAACCCAGGCACTCTCCTTAAGGTTGACTTATCTGGAGTCTTGATTGCATATGCAAAATCTCCAGATTAGGTGGTAGGGATCTTGGGAGATCATCTTAGAAATCTGCCTAACATGAGCCCCCCCCCCCCCCTGAAAAAAAGCAGGTGAAAAATAGAAGCTATTCTACTGGCTTGTTCTCGTGCAAAGACTTCACCTTTTTCTGTGCCCAGCCCCCAGTGGAGAGGGCTCAGTTCCGGAACTTTAAAGCATGTAATGATATGAAACTCTAATCTGAGAGTGGATTTAGACAGGAAGGAGGACAGGTTCCTAATTCTGCATGGAAATATGCTTTGTAGGTTGGAAGGCTAGGAATTGCGGTACCTCATGCTGATTCCTCATCTTTATCCTCTTAATAAGGTCCCTGTGGAGAGGATTTGCCACAGAGGCTGTGGATGGGGTAGGGTCTGGGTTTGCCTTTCCCTACAGCACCATGTTCTTGCAGAATCTGCTGCTTCTGCAGTTGGAGTTGATTACTGAATAATGAATTATCATTCTTTTTTTATTTTCCAGCCCTCTTGAGAAATGTATTGCTACTTTTCTACTTATTGAGGCTCAAAAGTAGGAAGAAAAAGAAGGAAAAAAAAGGATTTCAGCTTCTATCTAGAGGAAGAAAAACGCAATCTTGCCTAACAATCCCATTTCAGTCTTGAAAACCAGAGTAATAGTTGCTCTAATTAATTTGATTTTTGATTTGAAGTGAATCGTATCTGAGTGGACTATAGTGTTTTTAACAAGGTGATATGTCACTAGGTACTACCAAGCAGGATTTCTAAGTCAGATCTAAAAGCTCTCTTCCCCTAGGAAGGCTGCTAACTCTTCTTGGGGCAAGAGTGGGGACAGGAGAACTATCTTAGAAGCAGACAGTCTACCCATGGGAGACAGAGCCAAAGTCCTCACAGGGACATAGAGAAGAATTGCCTGTATCCATCTCAAGCTCTGGGAATGTTGTCAGCTTGTTGAGATTTGCTTGTTGGACCAAGCATTCATGCAAGTTGTTGCTACAACTGCATTCCATATCTGAATTCTTGTTCCAGCTACACTTAGGAACCAACTCTCTGCTGATGTGCAGGTAAGGGCTCAACCACTGAGGTTCCTGCCATCTGTTTTAGAGATCTGTACAAAGCTCTGGCTCCTGGGTTCATCCTTTCTCATCACTGGCTGTTACAGTGAGTAGGAGATCTCTGTTTCTCTATCTGTGTGTCTCTATGCCTTTTCAAATGAGAGACGTGGTCTGTTCATGAGGTCTGTGCTCATCAGCTTATGCAACATGCCACAGGCTGGAAGAATTAACAAAAGATAGTCATGTTTATACAAGTCAGGAGATTAGAAGTCCAAGATCAAGCCCAAGAAGGGCTGGCACCTTCTTGGGCCCTCCTCAGTCTGCAGAGGCTGCCTGTCTTCTTGCTGTGTCTACACAGAGTTGGTCTTTGAACTGCACCATGTATATACACATCTCCTCTTCTTGGAAGGATACTGTCATATTGAATTAGGGATCATTTGTGGGATCTCATTTCACCTGCATTGCCTCTTCAAAGACGTATCAAAGTGCAGATGTATTCTTGGTTGTGGGATTAGGGTTTCATGATTTAAATGTTTGAGATGAATACAATTCTGCCACACATGATCATGCACACAGGTGTCTACATGAGTAAAGCTAGCTCTTTAGCAATGCAAGTGAAGCAACCTGAAGGGGCTCCATTGACCACTGACCTCTGACCCAGGATCCATCCTACAACTACCTGATGACTCTGATGAGACGATGGCTTCTGTAGCCCTTCTTGAAGAGCTAATTACAAGTATCAAATACCAGAGTGACTGTACTGCAGGGAATTTGGAGTGTTTGTCAAATTGTGCATATATAGTATATGTGAGTGCATGCGTGAGTGTGTGTAGTGCTTGGAGGAGTAAGGAATCTTAATAGAAGCCAGGGAACCCAAGTCACCTCTACATGGACTATATGAATGTGAAGAGCTAGGGTAAGTTCTACAGGTGGAGTGGTTCCAGGGATTCATGCCAGAGAGAGACAGAGCCACACACATGCAACAAAAAAGTCCCAAGTCTCCGCAATGGGAACAAGCACACAGATGTTGACTCTTAGGTAGAAGCTGTGAGAAGCTGACACTGAAGTTAGTTTGCAAAAGCATCTCTTTTGAATAAACATCTGTTCATATCCTATGGCTCACAGAGCACTGATTCTTCCTAATCCCAATCGGTAGTGATTGTGCAATGCCAAGATCTCTTGCTTTGTCTTGATATACTCATCTCAAGTGTATCTTTTTCAGTTCTCTTGAAATTCTGTGAAATCCCCACAGGAGAACAAACAGCACATCTATTCAATGCACACTCATCTCCCATATTCCAGAGCCAAGTAGCATTAAGGGAAGAAGAGCTGTTCTTTGCGTTGAGCCCTGTAATATGCAACTTAAAGAACTTCACAGAATACACGTATATGTGGGGTCTTTAGAGACAAATGGCATAAGCAGCTCTATGCTGCATGGGCAAGGGATTGGGTGACCAGAAAAGCACATGGGCCACATGGAATCACTGGACAGAAACCAGAGTTGCCCAGCCAGAGGGTCTGACTTCTCAAATGGTAGAAGAATTTGTGCTAAACAGATGGTTAAGGAGTTTGTCCTGGGGGATCCTGGTAGATGTTTTTTAAAAGATTTCAGACTGACTAGTAACATGATTAAATAAGTAGCTGCACAAAGGGAAGGGGAAAGAGAAAGGAGAAAACCAGTAACAGAGATGGCTGAGAGAAACCCTGCAACAGATCCAGCAGGTAGTGAGGGTGTGGGGACCAGTGCTGAAGGCAGAGCTTGGTAAACAGATAGCTGAGAGTGGGATCAGGAGAAGCCTGAGCCAAATCAGCAAGTAGTGGTTTCATCAACTAGAGACCAGAACAAAGCGGGAGCCATGGGAAGACAAAGTTAGACCTGAGCTCAAGGTATTAAAGGAACCACTTGGATTTCGAGGAAAAACTTTTGACATTGGTGTCTGCAGGAGCCTGAGGACCCTCATCATCCCAGTGGATCTAAGGACATCACTTTATGCCTTAGTCCTCTGACCTGGCTCTCCACCAACTTTCCTGGGAATACCACACATGGTCCTGCTTCCGCAGCCCTGTGTGTTGTACTGCTCAAGCTGCATAACCTGCCAATAAAGCTCGAATTACTGTCATGTGTTGTTGATCCTCACATGAGTGCAAGTGCAGCCACGGCAAGAAGGAGACCCTGCCAAGTGTCTGTTGACATGATTGCACATAAATGAAGTGTCTAAACAGAATCTGGGTGTAGATTTTATATACATTGCAACAACCTTATCCTAATGCCTGCTAAGGAAGTCCAGGTACACCAAAAATAAATAAATAGAAATACTTACTATCGTTGTTTCTTCTTGTGACAAAATCATGTCTCTTTCTTTGCTTTCTTATTCAATTGACTGTCATTACTTGCGACTTTCCTTCCAGGTGAGCTGGTCTCTAGTGGTTTAAAAAATACGAAGCATGAGGTGGGCTCAAAGGTGGGTGATGAGAAAATATTGCTTTCCAGCAGCTCATTCAGGGAATCTGGAAAATTCAAGTGACAAGGGTATCTTGAAATTGAGACCACTGTTTGGCGAGGGTGTTTCTGAAGGGTGGTGAGGCAGGATCAGCCCTAGCAACCTCTGAGCCCATTATACTTAACCAAATAAGAGGCAGCTGCAATCAAGACAGAGACAGAGGCACAATGAATATTTCTGAGGACTCCCCATCAAAGAAGCAAAACCTTGTGGAAACTTAGTGTTAACTGAGAAATACATCGAGGAAATGGAGGATAATGAACATAAAAAAAACTTGTTATAAAGTTTCTTATCAACAATAAGAAGCACACACAGGAGTGTAAGGAATATGTCACAGGAAATAGCAACACTGAAACAAAATCAAGCTGAATTATTAGAAATGAAAGACCTAATGGAACAAATTAAAAATTCAGTGGAAAGTCTCAACAATAAAATGAAGGAGGCAAAAGAAAGAATTTCAGAATTGGAAGATACTTCTTGCCACAATGGTGAAACAATTAAAAAGCTGGAAAAGGAACTAACTCAAACTAAGGAAAGTATTCAAGAATTAAGAGACACTACTAAAAGATGAAATATAAGAGTATGGGAGTTCTAGAAGACACAGAAAAAGAAGCTGGATTTAAAGATGCATTCAATGAAACAATAAAGAAAAACTTCCCTATTATAGAGAAAGAATTGGGAAGCAGAATACAAAAGGGACACAGATCTCCCAACAGGGTTAACTGAAACTAATCTTCACCATGACACATGATAATCAAGCTCACATCAGTTGAACATAAGGAAAAGATGCTTAAATATGCACATAAAAATCAATTAACATATAGAGGAACCTTAATTAGACTTACGGCTGACCTCTTTCAGGAAATTCTACAGGCCAGAAAAGAACGAAGTGGCTTATTCCAGATTTTTAAGGGCAAAAATTGTTAACCCAGAATGACTTATCCAGCAAAGCTTTCTTTTGTCTTTGAAAATAAAATGCTTCCACAGTAAGCAAATCCCAAAGAATAAACCTCTTCCAGACCTGCCGTACCAATGATATTTGAAGATGTTCTCTAGACAGAGAAAAGGAATATCATTCACCAAACCAAAGGCAAACATGGAGAACATTCCAGTAAAGGGACAACAGAAAATCACATCAAAGAAAGAACAATCCATTGCTAAAATGACAGGACTAAATTATCAGATAGCCATGCTAACCCATCTTATATTAGCAGACTGGATCAAAAAACCACTCATCTATATGTTGCCTACAGGAACACATCTCACCAACAAAGAGAAAGGTGGAAAATGAAAGTGAAAGGGTAGAAAAAGATATTCCAGGCTAACAGAAAGGAAAACAAGTGGGTGTAGCCATTTGTATATCAGATAATACTGAGCTTGACATGAAAAACATCAAAAGAGCTAAGTAAGGACATCACATAATGACCAAAGGATCCATCCAACAAGAAGAAATCACCATAATAAATGTATATGCAGCAAATACCAGGGCACCTAGTGATGTGAAACAAACATTAATGGATTTAAAGGGAGAAATACACTGCAATACAATAATGGTTGGGGATCTTAATGCCCCATTAACATAAATGGACAGATAAATAAGATAGAAACTCAGCAAGGAAACAACCAAAATCCTTCGGACATTAGAGAAAATGAACTTGGTTGATATCTAGAGACCCTTTCATCCTATAGACAGAGAATGCATATTTTTTTTCATCAGAACATGGAACTTTCTCCAGGATTGACCATGTTAGAGGGCACAAGTCTCAGCACATTTTTAAGAATCAAAATTGTACCATACATCTGCTCAGATCCTCATGGAGTGAAACTGAAAATCCATGAGTCAAAACACTCCAGAATATGTACAAATACCCGGGAATTGAATAATATGTCACTAAATGAACAATGGGTTATAGAGTAAATTAAAGGGGAAATAAAAAAATTGCATGAAGGAAATGAAGGCATCAACACAGCACAGCAAATCTTAAGGGACACAGTCAAGGCGACGTTAGGAGGAAAGTCCATCTCAATCAATGCTTATGTCAAGAAATTAGAAAAGCACCAAGTAAATGAGCTAACCTGACAGTTGAAGGAACCAGAAAAACAATAGCAAAGCAATGTCAAAATTAACAGGAAAAGAATTAACCAAAATAAGGGAGGAAATAGACCAAATAGAGACCATTGTGCTTCCCAGGGACATTTGATTTTCAAGAAAAGCTATGCTGACTCTGTATGATGCTGTCAGTGATTATTAAAATACTTAGTTCTGTTTGTTTGTTTGTTTGTTGTTGTTTTGGTTTTTTTGTATGATGCCTGGAGTGGGTAGCATTCAGTCCACAAACACTTGTTGTAAAACCACTGATTGTCTGATATTCTCAGTTTCCAGAGGAAGAAGCAGAGCCAGAGGGAAGCATCTTTGCATCAGCCTTACTGTGAACTGTGGCAAGAGCGCACCTGTGGCGGCATTCCCTTCCACGTGCTGCGTGTGCTGCCGGCTCCTCCATGCTCCGCGGAGTTCGGCAAGTGTTCCAATCTCAGCTGTCTTGGCCTCTTCTTCCCCCGGCTATCAGTAGCATCAGTGCCATTTTCCTGCCTAGGAAGCCCTCTGTATCACATGAATTCCACCTGTCCAAACAAAGGAACAGAATTCCCGCCTGTCTTCAACACCTGTTGCAGGCCGATTGTGCCTTTCTCTTAAACATGTCCACAGTCTCAGCCTTGGAACCTGGGACTGCTGCCTGATTCACAAGTCGTAAGTCACTTAAGGATGTTGCAATAAGGAATAATTTTGGATTAGCTGAGGGGATCCTAAATCCAATAACTGTCCTTGAGGCATGAGAAGATCTCACAAGCAGAGGAGGAGTAAGCAAAATGACTGCAGTGGTATGCACTGGAGTGATGCAAGTCCAACAGCAGCAGGAAGACCCCAAGAACAGATGTCCCCACAGGTTCTGCAGCGAAAGCCAGTCCTAGTGACAGTGTGAATCACAGCCTGGCCTGCAGGGTAAGGCTTGTCTCAGCTGTGTATTTCAAGTCACCTAGTTTGTGAGAATTTCTTACAGGAAACTAATACCAGGGTTTTCCCACTAGATTGCTGTTTTCCTAGGCCATCTGTTTTCTCCCCATTCCACTCTTGAAAGTAGATGTTTCAGACCTAGTACGGAAGTCTAGTGGCTAAATTCTTCGCCCTGCACTCACCAGGATCCCATATGAGCACCGGTTCATGTTCTGGCAGCCCTTCTTCTTATCCAGCTCCCTGTTTGTGCTCTAGGAAAGCAGTTGAGGACAGCCCCAAATCTTGGGACCCTGCACCCGTGTGGGAGACCTGGAGGAAGGTCCTGGCTCCTGGCTTTGTATTATCTCAGCTCTGGCTGTTGCGGCCACTTGGGGAGTGAATCAGTGGACGGATGATCTTCCTCTCTATCTCTCCTCCTCTTTGTATATCTGCCTTTCCAATAAAAATAAATACATGTTTAAAAAGGGAAAGAAAGTGGATTATTCCTCTTTTACCTCCTTCTGCTACCAGTTACACAAACAGGGGATTGAGGCACTAAACAACCACACAGTGCCAGCAGGGCAGCCAAAACGTGAGCTTCACCTGCTCTATTCTCATCACATTAAGCTGCAGAACTCCCTCAAGTGAGCTGTGGACTAAAAGAGTAAGCTTCCTTAATGTGGAGGCGTGGTCTTGAGGACGGATTTTTCACAGTTGTTGCTCCACGTCAGAGCAGATGTTATTTATATATTTATTTTGAAATGACCAGGTTTATAAGATATAACTTTTTACACTAATCCATGCCCATCATCATTCCTAGGAAGGGCAGGGCACCTGATGGAGGTCTCTGTGGGTGCTGCTGAGCCACACCTGATGGAGGACTCTGTGGGTGCTGCTGAGCCACACCTGATGGAGGACTCTGTGGGCACGTGGTCCTGCTGAGCCACACCTGATGGAGGACTCTATGGGTGCTGCTGAGCCACACCTGATGGAGGACTCTATGGGTGCTGCTGAGCCACACCTGATGGAGGACTCTGTGGGTGCGTGGTCCTGCTGAGCCACACCTGATGGAGAAAAAAGAGAATCTTCTGACAAATGGCTCTGTGTGCCTATACAGTGCTTACAAACATGGGGAAGTGATATGGCATTTCAGGGAAGATAGCCTACAAGGCTTGCTGTTGTACCTGTCAACAGATTTTCGCAGCTTTGGGTGGTCTCAGGTTGCTCCCTGCCTCGTTATGCAAAATTTTAACTCACATATTCTGAAAGAAGATATCACAAAAAAGCATCATTCACTTAATCCCCCTCTTCATAGTTAAAGAATTGCAATTCCACACCAGAAATAAGCACTCTTTCAAATAATCCTTTAAAATAACTCATTGCAAGCGTACATAAATTCATTCCACATGTAATATTCTTTCAATTGACTTAGAGATATGAAGGCATACTTGTTAGAAGAAAAATCTATAAAAGCTGCGTGCCTTCATCTGCCTGATATTTATTGAGTTTATCTGCAGAATAAATGCATAATACAATAATTGCCCTAAGGGTAGTGGGTAACATACCATGGGATTATAAACCAAAAAAATACAGAAAAGTTAGTTAATTCAAAAATTAAGAGTTGGACAGAACGGAGAGAATTCTTCCACTAAGATTCTAAGAGTGTGAGCTCAAAGAGCAGTAAACCTGGGTTCTGCTGGAGCTCTATATCTATGAAATTATCGAGCAATCCCACATTAGGTGAAACAGCCAAGGCAGTGGGTAGCATGGCTCAGGGTGAGTCTGAAGGCCTGCACATCAAGGATGCTGAATGTGTAACTTTCAATCTCTGAGCCTGGAGAACATGGTGGGGCTGCTGATATAAGGCAAAGTCCAGAGAATCTGGACTCGCATTGTCCAAAGGCAAGAGAAGGGAGGTGTCAAGGTATTCCTCCTTTCCCTGCCTTCATTGGATCACTGGCCTACAAACCATCCTTCCTCAATCCACTAAATGTCATTCTGTGTCTGTCCCTCTCAAAATTTATTTGCATCTGCTTGAAAGAGAGAGAGAGAGAAAATATCCTTTTGTCAATTCATACCCCAAATGTCCTCAGCCAGCGCTAGGTCAGGCTAAATATAATATCCCGAACCTCACAGGGATTTCCCTCGTGAGTGGGATTGAAGAACTTAAACCATTGTCCACTGCCTCCCAGGAAGTGATTAGTGGGCAGCTGGGTTGAAGTTGCAGAACTGGGAATTGAACTCTGATCAGACATGTCGTCATGAAAAGCAGCAGTTTAACCCACTGCACTATAACACGTGCCCTCTGGGCATGCCCTCACAAAAGCAATCACCTTGTAAGTGCATATTCCCTTAAATCATTCAAATCTAATGTTGTCAGAAAATGGGAAAGGAAGAGGTACTTGACAGATCACATTTCAGAGATAGTACAATGCTACCTATTCCTTGCTAATCAATTCCAACTCTATATTCATAGAAAGAATCAAGTCGAATGTCTCAGCTCGACACATCTGTCTGTATTGTCATGGACCCCAATGATGTGGTCCCAGGGAAGTTGTTCTCTAAATTCTTGTTGCCAGATGCCAGGCCTGCTACTAAAGGGTGAGAGTAGGGATTCACCTTGGGCAGCACGAGTGATACTTCTCATGCACAAGAGGACGTGACGCTCCCTAGCCTCGGGCTCTAGGATCTGTTGGCTTTTTAAGGGTTTCAAAATAAGAGACATAAAATAAACTCTCCCCAAATGTGAAAAAAACTAAAAAAGCAAAAATAATGGGTTTAAATATCTAAAATTTCATTTTTGACATTATCATTATTATCACTTTATGCTACAGTTCCATAGACCTTGAGATTTCCCCTACTCCTACCTCAAGTCCCTTTCCCCTTACTGAGTTCCTCCATATCATTACTATAGTATAGTTTTTCATAAACAGCCATATGTCCATCATTGTGGGCTTGGACAATGGCAGAAAGTCCAGCATCCTGTTGTCAAGACATAATGAACTGTTTCATTGGGAGTTCATCTTTGATCAAGAAGTAAATGCACACTGCATTGTATCCTCACATCTGGACATGATAGACTCCATTACACCGTTACCATACATCTCCCTACATAAAAAGCCACAATATAAAATCAACAACAGGAAGAAATACAGAAACTTACAATGCCATGAAGTTCTCAAGAGGTTTTGATAGTTAAACTGTTCTGAATTGCTGTTGATCCCACCACTCAGACTGCAATGGAATCTCTTCCGAATTCACTGGCTGACAGTCCACCTTAGAGTTTCTGTCTGGAGTAGTTGATCAATTTGTTCTGCCCTCTGTCTTCTGCCATGGTATCCAGAGTCCTCTGGAGGTTCCAATGTACTGCCATATCTTCCATGAGCATTTGGGTATGTTGTCAACTACTCCATCTGAGCCGCTGAGGAGGCCCAGCTCTGACACATGCACTACATGGTTAGACTGGAGAACTTGCAATTCTCTCCATGGTTGGGGTTCTGAGTCCAGAGTTCATTTGGTAGGGACTCACCAAAGAAACCTCATCTGAGGCCATCCCAGAACTGATTCTTCTGTGTGTTTGCCAATACAGGGTCCAGCACAGTCTGTCACTCAAATCAGCCAATGCATACAACTGATAGTTGCATTTGCTGGGTCAGTTCTGTCTTCAGTCCCTTGTTTTATGCAAACCATTGGTTGTTGGAGTCCAGCCCAATCCTGCCCAGAACATACTCAGCCTCCACACAAATCATTGGAAGCTGTATCCTAGTTGGAGTGACCCACAATAACCCCAACCAGGACTGCCCCCTCCCTGGTTCCTGTGCTTACCAGTATGAACAGCTGACTGGCCCTGTCTACCCCATATCCCATTAAGCTTTCATATGTGTTGATGGTTATTGAAGCCCAATTCATCCTATCCATCCTCACTATTCAGTCAACACTGGTGTCAACAGGTACCACCATCTACCTAGCCATGCCTGTGCCTGACAGATTTTGACCCCCGTGCCAGCATCTGCCAGCTGATGCTATGGCAAAGCCAACCCACCCACACCCATTCTGGCTAACACATGTACCAGAAGGTACAGTCAGCCCAGCTGGGCTTTTTCCTGAGCTAGCTCAGATGTAGGCCATCAGATGTTGTGGCCTTGTCCGGCCTGGCCTGCCTCCGTCCCAGCTCTCATGTTCACCAATGGGAATAGCGGCCCAACAGGGGGGGCTCCCGCACCCCCGCCACTGGGTCCATCCCTACCATCCCCTGGGTTTCACATGTGCTGGTTGGGTGAGGCAGGCAGGGACAAAGAGAGCTTCTGCTTGTTGGTTCACTTCCACAAGACAGTATCAGCCAGGACTGGGCATGGGAAAGCCAGGAGCCAGGGTCTCTGACCCAAGCCCTGGGTCATCCCCTGCTGCTTTTCACAGACCATTAGCAGAGACCTGGATCAGAAGTAGAACAGCCACAGCTCTTACTGATGCTCACATAGAATGTTATCCCTGCATATTGTAGCTTAACTCTGCTGCACCCTAGCAATGGCCCTTCTAAAACTTTATCACATCAAATAATGAGCCATAATTTAAGTCAAGACTTCTATAATCAATATACATTGGATTTAAGGCAGGATGAGGTACTTGAATCAAGTAAACATGTCCAATAAGCCCCTTGCTCAGAATGTATGAAGAGTTATTTCATCCTGAGAAAAGACTACTCCTGAGGCCGAGAGAAGGAGAGTGAGAGTGTGTCCTAAACAGGCCCGCTGTGCTGGCCACATCATCTTCTATGAGTTACTTAGTAAAGGCAAGAGAAGCAGAACTGCATCCTATTTAAGCATTTTCTTCCTTGAGCCTTAAACTGTCTGATCCATTCTTATTTTATGTGCGTTCACAAATGACAGCAATGAGTGTACCAGTGATGTCCCTGACCTTGTGGCACTATGTCCTAGAACAGGTTCATCTAAGTTCATACCTAACAATTAAACAATTCTCACAAGGAGCTTAAGTTAATATTGACCTGATGTAGGGAAAACAAGCTCAGAGCATCTTACAGAGAGTCATAGTAATGCTTTCAGAAATGAGATATGAATTGCCACACAAGTAAGTGCTCTGGATGGCAATTTCCAACCTACAGCAAATCTATATACGTGGCTTCCTTGTCTTTATAAAATGTGTTAGTGGCACAGCTGCTGAAAAGATACAAGGCCTGGATGAAGCCCTAAGGAAATTTTTAATGGAATGAAACAATCAGAGAAAGATAAGCAATGCCTTTCCCCTTAAAAAATTCAATGGAGTGCTTTTATTATTAATTTCATATGGAAAATTATTAAAAATGGAACTACATGCACAAAATATAATCCCCTTTATGAATATGATGACCCCAAATCTCATTTCAGACCCAGTTTTCAATACAAGGAAGTTGTGCAGGAGCATCTGATTTATCTTAGGATATTCTTGTTAAAATCACCACAGTCTGTGGAGAGAGCCAACTCTGGCAGGAATTCTATACGTATCGAAATTAAAGGGATTTTTAAAGTGAACATTCAATTTTCCCAAAATAATTCTGAGTTTTCCTAGTGTTGTATCTTTAAATAAAATAAACGTGAATATTATATATATATAATATATGCATGCACACATATATATAAGTTCATACTGTACAAACCCTGCATGTAGTTATAGTAAGATAATTTTATATTACTGACAACCTATAGCTTTCCTTGCTCTGGTTATTGAAAATGAAAAAGCTCACTAGTGTTTTATTAGTGTCTTTAAGAAGGGAAAGAGAGAGGCTACTGCCTTGTCTGGCAATCAACTGCTTTCACATTATTCTCAAATTTTCATCATGAAATTACATTTATGAAAAGAGGATGCCGCAGGAGCAGGGGCGGGAGTGTGAATATTACAAGAAACCAAGTGAGCAAGCAAGAATAAGTCAGAATCCAACGCACATGTGGTGAATAAACATAAGACCAGGTTTACGTTCTTGGAATAATCAAGCGCGATCAAATCTGGCTATTACGGTGTGAGCTGGGGCCACTTCCCTTCCCTGAAATCACACCAAAAAATCAGGAATACATGTCAGCCTCTCAAAGCACTGGGCTGGAAAGAGGCAGCAATCTCATGGAATGACAGGGAAAGTGAGACTGGCAGGCAGTAATTGCCCCATCTGCATTGTAATAGTTCTCTCTGCTGACTTCCATTTGTACAACTTCTGTTAAAGAGCAACAGGGTATGTAGAAGGTGCTTGCAGGGCTTTTAAAACTTTTTGAACTTCTACTTAGAGCCACATACATTTTAGGGGAAAATTTCTGTTTGCCTAGACCAGTTTGTTACATTAGTAGAATGAACCTGCCTTTTAAGGATTGCATGTGAATGAGACCAGGTAAAATTTGTCATTTGTACAACTGACCAGGATCACAAATACTGAGATTCCATGTACAAAAAAGAAGTTCTTAACGGGGTCCTTCATTTGCATAATTGAAGTAATTCACTTGGTTCTCTGCTTTCCTTTCTGGCTGTCAGACTCAGCAGCGCATGGATGAGTTGGCTTGTGGATCACAACGATGATGCCCCTTGACCCTTCCTTGGTGGTACCAGATGCACTCACTGTCAGGTTGCCTGCTCTGTGCTGAGGAAGGCGTGCATCATATACAGTCGTGGGTGATTCTTCTCTGCTGTTCATTTGAGAAAGCAAGTTGGAGTGTTTTCTTTCTTCAGTCTTTAAAACACTCCTTCAGCTCGGAAGAGAGAAAGGTGGGGTGGCTTAAAGAGTAGAGTTGGCGGGAGTTCAGAGAATAGGTTTCTGATTTAAGCTCTGTGATTCACTAATTGTATAGTACTAATTACTCGTGTTACTTCTCCAGCCTTCAGAACACCTCCAACTAGAATGACCAAGGGCATCCGGAAGATGGTGTAGAGAAAGGGGTCAGGCCCAAGTTAGGCAAAACTATCCGCAAAGCCATCACTGTCCCCTCAGGACAGTGCTAACTCACTAGCCCAAGAGACAGTCTGATAACTGCCTTGAGGCTCCAGCCTTTGTGGCCTAGGCCTTCCTCTCTGATTGCTCAGAAACATTAAAATCATGAGGGTCAGGTTAAAAACAGAGGCTTCCCTGAGCTGGTTTGGTGTACAACTGCTGGAGGGGAAACTAGGGTTGAAGTAGGGGGCTTCATATAGTTTACTTGGGGGAATCTGACTGTAGACTTACAGTACTAAATAAATGGGACACCTGAAGGAATTCTGAGGTAGAATAGGAAACTTTACAGAGGAAGATGGATTTGGTCATGAGATCCCAATTTGCTATAATTTCAACATTTTTTTAGCCCTTAGGACAAAGAAAATGATACATTGCAACTGTCAGAAAGCACAACCCTACTTCATTTTCTTCCCTCTTCTTTCTGAGCATAGGTGGGACTACCAATCACTAATGTCAGACAGGACTGGTGAGGAAAATACTGTAAAATTTTAATAAGTAAACTCAATTAATTAGGTGATTGCAACATATTGCAAGTGTGGCCACAGACACTTGGAGGAAGAGCGATCACCATGGAGATGTTAACACCTCGAGATGAAGCAATCGCTGATCAAATCTCGATTACAGTGTCAAGATTACAAAAAGAGAGGGGACCCAGAACTTAGTGCCCTGATGCAAGCATCGGGAAGAGCATTAGCATGCAAGTTGTCAAGATCACACATGTTTACACGATGATCGCAGTGTTTATTCCCTGGTCGTAAAGAAGGCAGCAAAGCAGAAAAGTTCTACGAAGGGAAATTCATACCAGACAGTATTGACCTTCAGCTTTTTCCTTCATCAGTGATCACGGTCGTTAATTTGAGGGTTTCAGTTTCTTTATCTTTACAGAATGAGAATTAATGGTCATGCCTCTTACATCAGCTGTGAGAATGTAATAAATTAATGCATGGAAAGTACTTAGCTTTGGTCAACTTCACTGTCACTGTAGCTTCCGCTTATCTGTGATTTCAATTACTCCCATCACCCAAGGTCTGAAAATATTGAATGGAAAATTCTAAAAACAAGCAATTCATGTGCTTTCAATTAGGTGTCATTCCATGCACTAGGATGAGATGCCAAGCTGTTTTGTCCTGTGCCAGGCAGGATGAGAATCTTCCCTTTGCATGGCATATCCACACTTTATATACCACACACCTGTTAGTCACTTCACAGCTGTTCCAGTTGTCAGATGGATGCCACAATATCAGAAGCACTTGCCATCAAGCAACCCCTCTTTTACTTTGTCCCAAAGTTCAAAAGTAGACAGTGAAGGAGGCATCAGGCATGAAGCGTGCAGTGGCAGATGGCATCCTGTTACGCTGTAGCAACAGTGTAGAGCACAGAGGAGACCAGGGCTTATCTAGGGTTCACTAACATGTGAGACTTCAATCACTGTAGTTCTTAGAACACGTCCCCCGTAGATGAGGAAGGACTAATGTGCCCATAGTTTTGTTAAGGTGATCATTCTATTTTCAGGCAAGTGTATGTCAGGAACCAAGTCACATTATAAGCAAGGCAATTGGTTTCGGCAAATACCTATAAATCTTTATCATTTCACACAAAATAATTTTATACACATAGGGATTTAGCCCTTTCCCTTCCTTTCCTTCATTGACATTGGTCCCTCCCACCATTTGTCCCCATGTTATCGTGACAGTACAGTCCCTTAAGTTACAAGCGTAACTCTCTGATATTTAAATGCATCACAACATGGTAAGTACAGCAAAAGGCAGAAAATCTAGTATTATAATGTACAAGTGTGTTTCTCAGTTTCATTGGGAGTACTTTTATTAAAGAGTAGAGGCACAGATTTATAGTGTCTTTACTCCTTATTTTAGAGTGTGGAAAAATAAATGGAGCATAGGTATTGGTGAACTTTACTTTGTAAGTTGGCAACAGCTTAGTAGGCAAGTTGGGAACTTTTTTGTGCTGAAGTGGGATAGTCTAGTGTGTTTGAACACCCTAAAGCACATTTTGGGAAAATCGGCCTCTTTGCTAGCTAAGTGAGCTAATGGAAGCCTCATGCTTGTCTTTCCCAAGTCTTGGGTGATTCTCTTTGAAACAGCCATGGTAGCTCTCCAGTTAGTCAGTCTCCCGCCACCTTCTGCATGAGTTCCAGAAACTCCAAGGAGAGGAGGATGAAGGTTTCCACATGATCTACTTGACCTTCTCAAAAAACAATTCGAAGGACACACCAACAAGATAAGATGCCTGCAATCCAGAAGACCGAAGAAAAATCCTTGTTCTGCATTTTGGTCCATTGAGACAGAAGGAATGAAGGATTCTCCTTTTAGGGATAGTGTCGCCACACCAAATCATTGATAAGCCAGTTCAGTGAGCAGAGGTATTGCAGGAGAAAATAACACAAATGAACTAGCCCACAGGAAAAGGCTTACAAGAGTTTATATAACATTTCAAGTAGGAGGTCAGAATTTACAGAAGTTCAAAAGGTATTTAAAGGGCTACTTTGTGGTTTTGCCTTGAACCATCACTAAATTTGAGAGTGGACATATGTATTTCCTCAAAAGAGACTTTTCCACTATTTCTTTATTTGTTCCTGCTGTTGTTTCATTACTAGCTGACATATTATTCCTAAAGAATTGCCAAAAATACTAAGGATATCTTGGTGTGTAGATGATTTCACTTTGGGGGATATGTTTTGTTTTAAAAAGCCATTTGTTCTGCCTAAGTGTGACCTCTGCTACTTGCAGGGAATGGTAGAAGTATACAAATCGCAGACGTGCTAAGGAGAGTACTTGAGGAGTGCCATGGAAGTAGCAATCCTTTGCCGTTCTTTCTCTAAGAGCTCTAAGACGTAAATCATTCAATATCATGACACCTCTTTCTTTGTCCTTTTACATACAGCAGCTTAAATTAGCTTTAAGTTCCCTGAGGGTAGGAATGAGGTCTATTTTCAAACGTGTTCAGAATCTAGCACCTTGCTTAATCAATGTAAAATAGTAACAGTGCATTTTAATTGGCCTACTTCTAGAGCATTAGATTAAACTATTCTGCTAATTAATTGGTTGATCTCATATTTCACTTATATTGTCAGGTTATTATTTTTCCCTTTAGGGCTCAAGACACTACTGACAGTTCAAATACTTCTTCATTAATTATCCAGTCTCAGATTTCACATAATTTTTTAGTAATTATTTTGATTACCATATTTATTGAGCAACAGCATGTGTTGGGGACAGAGAATTAGTTGCGACTCTAATAAGCATATCAATCCATAGCTCAGAATCCAATGGAAGGTGTTCTTGGCTTGGCAAAGTAGATCCTTCAATTAGGTTTAATTGGTCAGACATTAAACTAGTTTCATGTAAGTGTCCAATAAACATTTTATAACATTGGATCAGGTTTCTTTTTCACCAGCCAAAACATTTCCTGTTAATTGACTCACCCCATCTTCCTTCAATAGCTGTGATAAATAACTAAACCAATCACTGCATTTTAAAAGAAAGCTGGGCAAGCCAGTAGTCTCCAAGAGAAAAGGAAGCAAGAGAGAGAAGGGTTTGGAAATAGCACAGTCGAAGAAGGAAAAAATTTTTCTTAAATGTCTTGCCTGGAACACAAGAGACATGGGGAAACACAAATTTCATGTCACCTTGCAGGCTTCCATACAAAGGCAATGGGTTAATCTCACAGGGTAGAAAAAAGCCTGATGGTGGACAGTAGAGCAAGTGAGAAATCTGCACACTCTAAGAAAAACCAAGCAATTAAAATAAAATATGTACATTGGAAACCTTTATAATACAGGTAGTTCCTTATCACACAAGGATGTGTTGAAATGATAGGCTTTTTACAAAGTCATCATCCACTTGTGAGACGCTTGCCTGGGTAACATGAGTCAGAGTACTGTCTTCCAAACAGCTTAGATTTTTGATGTGTGGCTGGGTGTAGTGTGTGGCAGCTTGGCACAAGGCACAGAAACAATCAATCCAATCATTCAACCCCAGGTATTGGTGTCTTGTGTAGAGATATCTGTCAAGGGAGCTCAAAAAGGCAGGTCATGGTGAGATACATCAGGGATGCATGGAGGGCAAGTAGAGTTAGGAATTTAATCTTAAATGGCTCTGTTCTGTGGAGAATGGATTCTGGAGGAGGAAAAATGGAAACAGGAGTACCAGCGAGGAGACTCTCAGTGTGAGACAGTGAGAGACAGAGATGGGAATACAGGATGTGTTCTGGAAGAAGCGCTGCTGGTAGGCGTGTAACAAGGAACAAAGAAATGTGCAGATAATTGTTACCATCTCAAGTGATGTCCAACAGAGGACTTCATGGTCTGTGAAGTCCCTCTGTGTAATTTTTGGCAAATGTAGATTGTGGCAAGCCCTTAGTCCTCCACCTAGTTTCCACTGATCCAGAGCACTTGTATGGGTACCCACATTGGTAATGGGACAAAGAGAATGCAAAAGTAAATCATACTCTACTGTTTTCTGCATTACTTTACCCCTAGTACCTACTGTGGTATTTAGCAAATCATCAGAATCTGATACACATTTGACAAATGAATGCAAGGCCAAAAAATCTCTACACATGCACATTTTTTTTTAATTGGTAGCTGATGTTAGGTCTAATTGCTCTCCACTAACTCAATCTTGCCTTTACTGTGGAGTAAACGTTGTACCTTGTGATGACAACACAAATAAACAGCTGTAGGCGTCAGCACTTAGCAATGGTATGCATTGGAGTACTTTTCACATTTTTCTGGTACAACTGTGCCAAGTCTTCTGATTTGGAGAAATTAAAATAAAAAAGAACGAAGAGCCAAGCTGACGTCCGATCAAACTCCCTGAACAGCATGTTTGAGGTTCAAGGATACTTGTGACAAATGGACCCTAAGGAAGATTCCAGCCAGACTGTGCTGTTAACCACAGAGCCTTGACTGAGCAGTTGATCTATAAAGTCTAAATCCACTGACAATGAGAAAAATATACCGATGTGCTTTTACAGTCCTGCCCGGAGAGACATTCAGGCTCTGGTCCTTTGTTTTAATTGATTTTGATATTTAAAGGACAGTGACAGAGAGAGAGAACGAGAAGGAGAGGGGGAGAGAGGAATCTTCCATCTGCTGGTTCACTTTCCAAATGGTCGAGTGGTCACAATGGTCAGGCTGAATCGAGGACACTGACTCTCCATCCTAGTCTCCCATGTTAGCAGCAGGGTCACCGGCTCCTGGCCCAACTTCTGTTGCCTTTCTGGATACTTTGTCAGAGAACTGGATCAGACCGAGAGCAACAGCGATTCAACTCAGCACTCATGGGTATTGGCGTTGCAGGCAGCAGCTTAGTCCTCTGAGACACAAAGTGGCCGAGGAACTGATTCATTTGATCATCATAAAAAGGGGCCTGTTTTGTCAAGCTGCTCTACTCACCTCTCTTCCGGTCATTCTGGAGAAGCTGCTTCCTGATGTTAACAGCTGTAATGAAAGTGTACATGCTGTGCGGTTCTACAGACCCAACAGTGGCTGACGCAGCTGTCCCTGGGCTTGCTTTCCATCTCCTCACCTGTCACTCACAGGACTGTTTTCTTATCCACCTAATCTGTGGAGTTAATTCACCCCTGTGTACTGTGAGGCAGAGGGGAAAACAATCACCCTCACACAGTAAATTTCACTCTCATCAAACAGAAGTGGTTGCTAAGGAAACTAAGCAAGAGAGTCCCTGCAACCAGCCATCACAGCGTGAAGTGAGTTTCCAATGAGGAAATGGCTTGAGGGGCAAAGAGACCCTTCAGGAAAAACACTGACCTGAAAAAAAGAACCAAGGAGTTGCTGTTCCAAATGATGTCTTTTTTCCCCTTTCTCAATAAAGAGAAGAGCTTGCAAGGGCCCGGAGAGACCGGCAGGCTCAGTACACTAGATGAGATTTCAAAGAGTCTTGATCAATTAATCCGACACAGATAGATCAGAAGCATTGTGCTTCTGGTTACACGTGGAGGTGAGACTTTTGGGCGAGGAGACAGGAGGAAAGGGGACAGGACGTTAAACGCTTCTGAACCGCTGGGTACACTATAAATAGGAGTGATTGCCTTTATTTATACAACGCCTTTTGTCCAGGAGCCTTCATGCACAGCACAGACACTGCCTCCCCAGGCTTCCAAACATCCCTGTGAGCTGAGGATCAAGGACAGGGATTATTTTACAGATGGGAAAACTGGCACTTGGAAACAGCACATGTGCCAGGGCGCCTTCAGAAGGCAGGACAGCAGCAGACACAGAATGCTGGTAAAAATAACAACAATAAATTTCTTTTTTAAAATTGCTTGTTAACATCTTCCCTGCTGGATGAAGGTGTGTGTCATAAAATGCCTTTAAAAATCCAAGTCTCCCTTTCTCCCCCAAAATAGTGTTTGGTCACTCAAAAGTAGGTTGAGATCCCTGTCTGACACTGTGGACTGGGGGTGGGGGGCGTCAATGGTGAACTCATGAATCACATTTACCAGATTGCAATATTCCAGGGAAGCTCGTTGCTGCTCTTGAATTTCCTTCCCTCCTTTGATGGAAGTGCTTTGAGGAGATTCATCGGGGTGCCTCCCAGGCATGTGGATTCTCCATCTGGGAGTCTTCATCAATCAAACCAATGTTTCTTGGTTGTTTACTCTGTTCAGCTCTAGACTTGTTAATGAATAGCAAGTGTGGCCTCTGGGACTGACCTGAGGGAATCACCAGACCTTCCGCAGGGAACTGCTGACAGCAGGTGACAGCAGGTGACAGCAGGTGACAGCAGGTGTGGAACTCAGAATACATAGACATGAAGTCAAAGCTAGGAGATCTTACAGGGTGTGAGCAAAGAGCATTAGGATTCTGAGAAAAGGCAAGGATGATTATTTAATGTTGATGGGGAATTGAGCAAGGGGTGGAGTCTTGAACTCTAAGTCAACAGCTTGGTCTGTGTGTGCATGAACTATTACCAGTCTAAGATAAAAACACATCTCAACATAAACTGCTTCACAGTCGTCCTTCATACTCATTGCAGAGACAGGATTTAGCAGGCTTTATTGTTATTTTTTATTTTCCTTATAAACAGTTACATATCTATCTTAAAACCACAGCTCCTTTACTAGGTTGGGTTCTTTGGAGTACAGTCCATGCTGCCCTTGAGAAGGGTTCCGTTTGAACCTCCAGTAGCCACCTTCATGATTGACATTAATCAGCTGATGAGTACACATAGACCAGACAAGCAAACCAAGGAATATCAAGCATCTGAAATCACTGATAATTGTACAATGATAAAAACCAGTATTACTCTCCACATAGCAAACATTTGCAGCTGATGGAAAGTAAGTGAAAACTCATAGTGGAGTAACCAAGATTTGGTTGTGGAGAACTGAGCCATGACTTTACCACGCTCTGTCTTCATGGGCCTGCGACAAAACCCCAAGTCCACGTTCTCTCATTCATCAAATAAGAATGAAAGTGGCATAGCCATGAAACTGTCAGTATGTCTGCCTAGGTACTCAGCTCCAAAGTTCCCGGCTCTGGCTCCAGACTCAAAAAAAAAAAAAAGTGGATTCCCACAGCCATGCCATAGACCTGGATTGAGTTTCCAACTTGCAGTTTGTCCCTGGCACCAGCAGGAGTTTGCAGGCTACAGGCATTTGGAAAGTGAGTCAGCCAATGGAAGTGCTGCCTCTGTCTCTCAAAAGAAAAGTTTAAAAATATGTACAAATGAAATAATTATTTATCTTAGTGATTTGCAGAGGAATAAAATTAAATAGTGCCTGCAAAAACACTTTGCAAAATGTAAAGCACTATATAAATCTGTCATTACTGCCCTCAATAGTTTAATTTAGCATCTCATTAATTTATGTCATCCTTTACATCCTTCCCTCATCAAAGCACTGTTGCCAACAACAGGCTGCTTAAGGCTATGGTCGCATCTGCTTCAGATAAATAAAGTAAGACTGAAATAACAATATTTCTGTTAAGGTCCAACAGTTAGGAGCGAAGTCCTGGGTCAGACCCCTGGTCTCTACTTCCACTGACTAGCTCCTAGAAAGTCCCCTTAGCAGATGAGGGTGGAGATCATGTGGTTGTCTTTCTCCCCCTTAGTTTTTATCCTGTAGTGCCCCACAGCAAAGCAGAATTTGCAATATTTTGTTTCCTCTATGCTCACTCAAGGCCAGAAGGGTCCCTCTTTCCTGATAACTAACAGCAGCACTTGACCAGAGCTCCCATCGGACTCCCACTGTCCTGGTCCAACAGGGACTTTGTAGTTTCGCCATGCAAGCAGCTGACTGCTCTTTACCCTCAATGCGTGATGTGTCTTCTCCTGAAAAACTCCCTTAGGAAGTTTGAATGTCTCATGTATCCTCTCCCAGAGCTCTGTATTAGGTGGGGATGGAAATATACCAGGATTATCACTGTCTGCCAGCTCCATGCTTGGAACCCATTGCAGAACCTCAGCACGAATTTGTTCTGCTACATTACCAGGATCATGGTGAACCTCACTGAGCAATCACCTATTTAGATTTTTCTCTTTGTTATGACAAACAAGGCTCAGAGACTCACAGCTAAACCTCCGGTCCGCACCTTCTGAGTGTTCTGTGACATGTGACAGAGGCAGCACTTCTGGTGAATTGGGCACACACCCAACACTCACCCTCCTTCCTGCTGGCTGAGGCGCAGCTGCCCTCATTCTCCAGCTCCACGTCTTTTTCTGGTTTGATAGCAGAAATTCCTTTACAGACAACCCCCTCTGACCACATGTTTGGCACACTCTGCGGCTATCCGTTATGCTCTGCACAAGGTAGTGTCCACTGTCCACACTGAAGCCACTCTCCTTGGCCTTCTCCCACTTAGAGCTGAGTCTGTGGTCCTTTCAGCATGAGCACCACCAGCTGTTCTCACTGCGTCCTCTTCCGCGTGGTCCATTTGGGAAAGGATTCTCTTCAGCAGCAGGAGACAGATGCTGGGTACTTTGGGAGACATGTCTCAGAATTAGGTGCTAAGAGAACTACATGTGATCTTATAATGTAGTTGTTGATGGAGATTATACATAAAACATCAATGTGGCTTACCAGGTCCCTGTACCTCCAGGCTCTTTACTTCCTCCCTTCATGTGATCTGCTTATATGGCATGAGCCACCCCCCACCAGATGTTTTCTTGTCTGTGTTCCTTTTGCACTATGTTGGTTTGTGAGGATTTCTCCGCGTGTGTCACATTTCTTTAGATGTACCCAAGCTTCTCAATCAGTTCACAGGGTGGAAACTCGTGGTAATCAGGCCGTTTCTATCACTCCACAGACTTCTCCATGCTGTGGCTTTTAGGAAGCTGTAGTCATGGAAGCTTCCTGGATGGGGTCCTCAGGCTCAGCAGACACCGTCTCTCTTGCTCTCTTTGGTGCACACACATCTGTGTGTGTGCATGTGTGTGTGCCTGTGTGTCACAGATCCGAAGTACTGAGCTCAGTGAATCACAAAGGCATTCCTTTCACAGTAATGTTGGTGAACACACACCAACTTCCTTGTGACCAAAAACTCCACATCTACACTCTAACATGACACAAGGAGAGGAAAGAGTGTGCACCAATGAGGTGCCTAGGGTCCCACAACTTGCTAAATCACTTACTAGCTCTTCAATTTCCCCATTCCCTTCTAAATCCTGGCAAAACTCGCTGTCTTCTATAGTTTTATGCATGTAGCCTATCCTACTTACTGTTTACTATTCAATTCATGCATTGAAATATGTTTGCTGAGCATTTGTTGTCACTGTGTGCTGATAATAGAATGGTTACTGAAGTCACAATTTCCACTCTTAAAAAGCTGACTGTTGAAAGCGAGAAATGGAACATCAGGAAATTGCAATTCACCAAGTTCAGAAAAGGCTTTAGGCAAAGCCAGTGAGAAGTTGGGCAAACCATGGAAGGGCACATTCCCTTGAGAAAATAACCTGAATGTCTGGCCTGAGGATGAATAGGTTTTTATCAGACAAAACTCCTTTAGATGTAAGAATCCTCTAAATCAGAATCATATTTTTTTCTTGCATATTCATTGTAAGGTGCTCAATGACAAAGACTAAAACTCACACAAACTGTGCTTTCCTTGGCACCTAATGCTACAATCTGTATATTACAGGCACTCAAAACTACTGGCTGCTACCAAAGATAATCCTATTTTGCTGTACTGTAGTTGTCAATCTCAGAGGACAAATACTAGCCCTCAAATGGATTTCTCACCCGTCCACTTGGCTTAATTGACAAAAAGATGGTGCCAATGTGGGCACAATGGAGAATTCCACCAAACTGTTCCTTGAGTAATCTAGTGAGGAATTGAACCATCCTATCCTCACCTCAACTGCCATGCATCTCATTAAATTGAGTGGTGGTGAGGGATGGGAAATGTAGGCTTAGTCAGAAAGTGAAAAATAAAATAGATAATGTCCCTTTGCAGTTCACCCTGGCCAGGTAGAAGCTTGGTAGCTAACAAGCAACACTTTGCAGGGGTGCTCATTTAGGAAGCTGTTCATACCTCTGCCATAAACAGGCTTTCCTGACTTCACAGCGAGTCAAAGAAGGGCTGGTAGTGGGAACACTGGGAAGACTCCTCCTGTTCCCATAGAAGGTTTGCTCAGTGATGAGCAAATGGACACAGACATGCCATGAGCATCCTGCCTTTGTCCTCTTCATCACCTCTACTTGGCTCCTTCCCTGGCTCAGTCCAGATGAACTGCATGGGAATTCTCTCTCTCTTGCTGTATTCCCCATCTATCCAAGTCTAATTGCTTGGATGATTTGTTCAGAAGTCAATGATACAAACTTTTAGATCGTAGATTTTAAAGCACATGACATTTTTCAAAATGCCTGGCTACTGTAAGCTTTAAATAACGCTCAGCAAGTAAAACATGCTATCTGAACAGTGGCTCTTAGAGATCCTACCTAAAAGTCTCTGAAAGTCTCCTGGAATAAGAGGCTTTGCAAAGTCACCTTCAACTAAGGAGAACTATTGAGAGAACTGGAAAAGACGTAAGCGCAGGATGGCAGGAAGAAACCTTCCCTGTTTCCCTTCACGAAATGTGGGCTCATTCTTGCTTAGTCATTACAAAGCATGCACATCCACAGGCTGTCATTTTGCTTAGTCATGACAGAACACAACAGTGACCTAAAAAGAACAGCAAAGGGGATTTTTAAAACAAAACATGAGTATACATTAGAAAATAAAATAAAATGAAAAAAAAAAGCTTTAAAGCAATTCACAGATGGCTAAGAACAATTAAACAAGGAAACAGTTGAAATTTAGACTAAACATTTTAAATAATTGAAATTGAAAACTAAAACAGGAAAAGAAAAAGATGGCAAAGAAAAACAGCTTGTTTGAAAACAAATATTCATAGAAGCTATCAAGGTAAGAGATTAAAGAAGATGAAAGTTGTAAGATTGTGATACACCTGAAATCCGAAGATAAAATAAGACCTTTGGGAAGATAAGGTTGAGAAGTAGTAAAGAGAAAGAGTAAAGGTGCCTACAGAGGGATGAATAGGGGAAACAGGGGAGAGGGATAAAAGGAAAATGCTGGTGGGAAGAAGAGGACAGAGTTTAATGGCTCCTGAACACAGAGTTGGCTTCCTGGGCCAAAGGCTTTCCCGGTGTATGGAGAAATAAAGGTATTCACAAGTCAAACGCTAGCATTTCTATCTTGGCTGTCCTCATTTCTGCCTCAATGTCAGCTTCATGTTAAAACACTTAATTTTATAAATTTTATTGGAAAGACAGAAAGATAGAGACACACATCTTCCTCCTGTTGATTCATTTCCCTAGGAACGGGCCACGATGAGGCTTAAAATGAGGAACTCAATGTTGGTCTACTCCTGTTGACCCACATTCATCTTGTGTGTGAATGTTAGACAGAGTCGGGAAGCTGGTAGTCATAATCAAGCTCTTTTCAGGAAGACCTGACACTTACCTGTCAGGCCCCTGACTGCTCCAGCTGTCATCATCACCTTTGATGTAGCTCAGCTCAGGTGTGAAGCTGAGTCAAAGCCATAAAAATAATGCCAGGCCACGAAGACATCACCAGGCGGAATTCTCTGGTCCTTGCTAGGTTCTCACTGCAGAGTGCCAGCTGTATTTCCACCTTGATTCTCCCTTATTCGTATTGCTGTTAACCCCTGGAGACTGACTTGGTTATCTCGTCATCGACTAGGGCAAGATCCCCATCACCCTCATTTGACTCTGTCTGGTAGAATCACTGAATGTCTTCTGCAGCTGTGACACAAATCCTATCTTTGTGGTGCTGATCTTAGCACCCTGTAATGCCAGTAATGACAGTTTCTGTTTCTTCCAGTGATAACGTATTCTGATTCTAATTCCAACCATCTGTCTCAGAGCACTGGTCGCCAGGGAGATCAGGACAGAGCATGTGTTTGTTCCTACATCAACCTGTTCAGAGGGCTAGGAAAACGAAGCAGAGCATGTCCTACCTGGGGAGTGACTCAGAGAAACCTGTTCCGTATGAGGGACAACCCCATTTATTCTCTGCAATCAAGGCACTTTGGAAACTGGCAGATCCCTCCTTTTCCTCTATTTTTTCCCCCAGCTAGTTGTTTGAAATGCAAAAATAGCAGTATGGGAAGAACATGTCACAGCCTCATTCACACAGAAATCGCAGACAACAGGAGAGGTATTGTCCACTTTGAGGTGCTGTCCATTCAGAGCTGCCACACCTGACGTTGCTTCTCATCTCTTCACCGTGATGGGCTTCCAGATAGTGAATGAAGGCCCCCTGGGCGACACCATAGAGGCAGTACATCTGAAGTGCTACAACTGACAACACAGACAAGTTATCAAGTTGCTTAAAGCTCTCGGTATGCCATTCTTATAGCACCGTGGTTCACATGGAAATGATGCAGGGAGAGGATATCAACTCAAATGATAAATCTTCCCCTTGATAAACTCAACTGACAAACAAACCAAGTAATTAGATCCCATTGTGGGACCTAGAGGGACTCTCATTTTGTCTTTTTGTGGGTGAACTGAGAGGCTGGGGATATAGAAAGTGCAATCACTGTTGGCTTCTGCGAAATACTGACTTAGGGTGAGGAAACCCCAGAGTGAGTTCCATGTGCAAGCATCACAGCTGCCCTTGCTAGGAAACCACAGCATCCTCAACCGACACTGACCTCCTCTGGACACCTAGGTCAGTGTGGGAAGGAAGTTTTTATTTCTCTTTAATCCCAGAGCTGTTTATTTCCTCTGAGGCTGGATTAATGTTTCTCCAAAGAAAGAGTCAGAAAAACATTCATTGGTGTGTAGGGTTATCAACTGAAGGCTCATGCTTTACAATCCTACAGAAAAGCAGTCACCCAGGGGGCAGCTTAGACAGGGAGGTACAGGACTGAACATCAACACTCAGACACTGAGAAAACGTACTTCCTGTGCAGAGTGTATCTGAGAGAGGACCGCGTCCATATCAGTAACTCTGTTTCCTCAGTTGAGTTTGTTGGTATCACCAAAGCTGACACCGAAGTAGAATTTGCTACTCCTGCACTTTCAGCTCAGGTCCTGACACTAGAGCTCTAGTTCAGCCTTCTTAGTGACCTGGGAAGCCACGTCCTTGTGGTCTTGTTTTGTTCGAACCAGACCTTATTTCAGATAAAAAATGTCTTAGAACTCATCCTATCAAAACTCAGCTTGAACCTGTTCCTGAATTCTGTGCAAAGGATTTCCGTGAGCCTCCTCTTACAGCTATGAGAACAGTCATTGTCGGGATATAATCTCAGCCTGCTGGGTCATCTCTGTTATGAGTCACGTTTTCTTCTGAAGCAGTCGCTGAATTTATTTTCTTTATAAATATTTTCTCCATTGGAAACTCTGGATGAGGATTTAAACTCCTTCTCACAGATCCTAGCACTTGGTCCTTCCACATATGAAGACTTTTGCAACAGGAGGAACATTCCCTTCTCAGCACAAATAATCTAGTTTTTTTCACAGTAGTGAGGTAGAGTAGGGGGTTGTAATCCACAAAGTTATTTGGAGTTAGAGTGAATCACTGAAGATGATGAAATGGTAAAAATAAAGAATAAAGTTAAATTTAAAAGTCTGTGACTCTGTAGTAAAATGCCCCAACTGTGTGAACATTCTATCATACTTCCATTTGCAGTTCTCAAAGTTCTTACTAAGTCACTAAGGGGCTGGCCAGGTGGCACAATAGATTAAGCCACTGATGGCAATCTCATATGAGTGTCAATTTGAGTTCCAGCTGTTCCACTGTAAACTCAGCTCTCCATTAATGCGTCTGGGAAGGCAGCAGGAGATGGCCCAGGGGCTTGGGCTCCTACAGCACATGTGGGAAACTTACAAGGAATTGACTTTCGCATATGTTAACAGCAACTTTATAAATATTTAGGGAGTAAACCAGCAGATGGAAGAATTTCTCTCTCTCTCTCTCTCTCTCTCTCTCACACACACACACACACACACACACACATTTCGAGTAAATGAATCTTGAAAAATGTGTCACCTCAATAAGGAGTGGTATACAGGAAAAGGTAAGTCAACTCAAGGAAAGCAAACACTTCAGATTCTACAAGCCAAAGAACAGATCACTTTAGGAAGCCACTCATTGGAAAAGATGATGAAGAGGAGGATGGAAGAGGGAAGAGAAGAAAACATCACACAATTCCCATTTATTCGAACTGACAGGAGAGCAGCGAGGCCACCGGTATCCAGAACAGGTGCTGCATTTTATTTTGGATGTATGTATCATGGAAAGAGTCTGCATGAGAACCTCAAGCCTCATCTGAAATCACACATCTTCCAAGAGTAACCAGAGAGAAGGCTGGAGTGGCAGAAGAGGAGGTGGGTTTTCTGTGTTCTTCTCACAAACGATGTGCTGAGGTCTAAAGATGGGCATGCATATCGCATGGATAGCTGTTTGCATTTCAGGTGGCTCTGTATACAAGTATGCCTGTCCAGCTCACCTCCTAGATGCCTGCCCCACAGGCCTGATACAGAAAGGACATTCTAGAAAATGCAACATCTTTAGACTCTTAGGATTTTAGAATTAGGGGAAACTTACTGCTGTCTTTATAATCCAATTGTCTGTCAATAGCATTGTTTTTTCTCATGAACCACAACATTAGACTGTGCTTATTGTAAAACAAATAGCCCATAATTTAAATATTAAGAGTTCAGAAGTTCTTTTACATTATTTTTGGGTGGGTGGGGTGGGGTGAGGTTATATTGTTACTTTTTGTTTTTTCCCATAAGGCAAATTTCTTTTAAGATAAATAAGTGCCTTGAAAGACATGTTTGAAAGTGGACAACTAAGTGCCAATTAGCACACTTACAATGTTGTGCAATCATGACCTCCACCTAATTTCAAAATATTTTTATCTCTAAGGTAACATTCCACGCCAGTTAGGAGGTTTTTCTTCACTCTTCTGTCCCCTCCACACCGGCAAAATATCCTCTTTGCATCTGTCTCTGCACTTGACAGAGTATTTCACACACGGAGTAAACCCGTATGAACCTTCGTGTCTGATTTTTTCATTTCATGCGACTTTTGAGACTCCTCTCTGTTTTCGTATCAGTGTTTCATCTCTTTTCACGTTTAAAAAAATCTTCCATTGTGTGGATAGACCATAATCTGTTTATCTGCTCAACTGTTAAGGGCATTTAGAATATTTCCACCTTTTGGCTGTTGTGATAAATGTATGACACATGCACTTGAACACCTATTTTCAGTTCACTTGAGTGCACACCTAGAGTGGGATTGCATGACTGTACGTGGTGATCCTATGCTTAACTTCTTGGGAAAACACAAAACTGCTGCAGCCACTGTATCGCTTCACATCCACACCAGCAACGTTTAAGAGGTCCAGTTTCTCCACATCTTTCCCAAAATTTGCCACTTTCCATTTTTCATTATAGTCATTCGTCATTTCCATTATTATAAGTACATTTTTCCCAATGGTTATGTGATTCACTTGAATTTTCCACAACGAGTTAACCAGTCCTCATGACATTATTGTCATTACACTCATGAAATTGCTTCTAATGTAAATAGTATTATGAATAGATCCTGACACAACATTTTAAGGTTCAATTAACATCATCATTTCTTCAAAAAAAGGTCCTGAAATCAGCCATCTAATATCACAGGTGAAGAACTTGAGTGACATGAGGCAGTAAGAATTCTAACTCATGTTGCTTCTACTTGAGCCAGTGGTTTCCAGTTTTGTTTGGGTCAAACAGATTAAGTGGAATTCAGCTAAGATCAGTGAATTACTTTTTACAAATAAATTTCTTCCTTTTAAAAATTCATCTGATAGTTAGGTAGACATAGACGAGGAAAGAAAAAGAGAGGCGCCGAGGGAAAAAGAGAGAGACATTCTGGTTTACTTCCCCAAAACCCTCAAGAACTGGGACTGGGCTGAGACCAAACCCAGGGGCCATGAACTTGGTCCACATAGGTGAAAGCAAGCCAGTTGCTCGAGTCATCACTGCTGTCTGACAAGGTCTACACTCAGAGGAACTTGGCATCAGGAATCAGAATTGGGAACGAAACCAGGCTCTCTGCTGTGGAACGTGGGCATATTAACCAGCAGGTTAAACACACGCTCCAAAATTGTGAATCCACTGAGTCTGATACTTTTCAGAAACAATCATTTCAAAGTTAATTTCTAGTACTGTGCAATCACTGTGTTCTGTCCTGAGTTGTAAAAGAGCTATGAACACAGCAAATCTCTGTTCAAATGCTTTATCGTATACTGCATGTTGTCAGCAGCTTAACATGCACAGCCTTCAGCAAGTTTTCCTGTAGCTCCATCAATTCTGCGTGGGTGACAAAGTTCCAGAATTGGTTCAGCTCACTCCCAGTGAGTCAATGGCTTTTTCACAGACTTGTTTTCTACTTCCGTGGTCGTTTGTGTGTGGGTTGGAAAATGACAGGTGGGTTTGTGCTGTCATTAGTAGACCTCTATTTAGTGGCATTTTCAATGAGGTATGAGCTGTTAAGAGTGAGATGCAATGATACGTTTTGCAATTTTTAGTGAGTTCCCAAAAAGAAATATATCCAGCCACATACAGTGCATAAAACTACAGTCTGTTTCCCCTCTAATTGGTAATAAATGTAAATGTTTAGTTATGCCTGGCTAGGGAGCTATGAACAACACATCTGTCTGACTGCTTTTTCAGTCTTCACAAGGACTACAACATTATACCATCTGTAGCCTGTGGCAGAAGAAGGAGATAGAGAGAAAGCAAGACGAAAATTTGGAGAAAGGGTATTGCTATAAGTGGATGGGGAATTGATTCATTCGGCAAATATTTATTGAACGTTTCTTACAACCTGGGAACTAAGCAAAAAAGGTGTTGAATCTGAGGGGAATCATAAATCTCTCCTCGAGTTTTAACTCCACTGACAGAGTGGGGAAGTCAGAGAAATGGAGATATAAATGTCAAATTTATTATGGGAAAAAATATGGGGAGTGAGGCTCAGTTTGCAGCAATCATGTATATATTAATGCAGCTGTACATCTAATCTGAAACATCTAGAATGAGCTATTTTATAAAGAGACTTAACTCACATTAGAAATGCAAGCTCTGAGGGCCTCACCCAGTCATAACTGACTTAAACAAATTCCTGGGGAGTACAGAATATCACGTGATAAGACACAGAGTGTGTATTCCCACAAGTATCTGCTCAGGTGTGATCACGTGTGTTTTCCGGTTTCTCTCCCTTTCCTTACAAGGCACCAGGATTCCATCATGGGGACTGCATGCTAATAACCCTAACTAATCCCATTCCTTCCTAAAAGGCTCCACCTGGAAACACCTTGGTAGGATTAGGGATTGGGGTTGGGAAGGAATCAAATCACATCCAAACCATAGGAGTGAGTTTGCTAAAGTAAAACCCCAGATGGCTCACTCTCCCAGACACAGGGACTACAGGAGGCAAAACACAGACTCCTCACCCCATGGCCTGGCAAGGGGCAAAACAGACAGATTCTCTGCCAGCAGGTAGTACCCAAATAGAAAGAGAAAGCGGCTTGGCACAGGCCAGCTTTCCAGCTCTGATGTATCAGTGCCGACAGAAAGGAAGCAAGAGAAATACACACACTCCGATCCCAGTCCTGCTTGCATATTTGTGCCACGGGAGAGCTTTAGCAAAACCCAGACCAGAGATTCTAACTCCACTGGGCATTTTTCCCATGTTGCAATAGTTTTAGTAAGATCAAAATTAAACAATCCACATAAAAATCACCTAAGATACAGAGGCACACCTTCAACAACAACAAAAGACTACTGATTTAACAAAGAGATTATAGAATATTGTTACTTGAAGTTAAATAACAAGAATGTGAGGACAAACCACATTTGAAATTCTAAGACTTTACATGGTTAATATCACAATATTCCACAAACTGATCTGAAAATTCAATGCGATACCTATCAAGATACTGATCTAGTCTATAGAAATTGATAAATTCTAAAATTCCGATGGCTATTTGATGAAACATTAGTATCTTCACAATCCTAAAAGGTTGAAAAATTGAGAAGATTCACATTTCTTGGTGCTCAAATCCACCAAATTCCTACCATGATAAAAATGATGTGGCAATGGGCCAGAATAGATATGCAAAGTAAAACAATCCATTGAAATCTCGGAAAAATATCTTCACATTGATATTCAATTGATTCTTTATAATGTGTCAAGATGAAATAATACCAAAATAACACTCTTTCAAACACATACAATGGATATCCATAGGCAAGAGAAACAAAGTGGGGGGATTCCTTCATAACAAATAAAATTATCTCCAAATTGACCATCTAAGAATTTCCATGCATAAGACATAAAACTACATAATTCTTAGAAGAGAACTTATGGGTTACATTTTATGACCTTGACAGATGTAGTTGTTTCTGATTTAATAAACCAAATGTATGAATCTGTGTGTGTGTGTGTGTGTGTGTGTGTGTGTGCATGACTTCATCAAAACTCCTGAGGTGGGTTTTATCATAGTGACTAAGATGTCCACAACACACACCAGAGTAATTACATTTCATTCAATGGTTCCAGTTCCTGACTGCAGCTTTCTGTTCCTTCAGACCCTGGGAAGTAGTAGCACTGCTCAACAAACTCTTTCTGCATCACATGGGAGACATGGATTGCAATAATAGCTCCATGTTCCAGTTGCAGCTCATTTCCAGCCATCACAAACATCTGGGAACAAACAAGCAGGTTTAAGCTCACTCTGTCTATCCCTCTGTGTGTACATGTGTACATGCGTGTCTGCCCCTGAAATAAATGAATGAATAATTCAACAACATTTGATAACTTTATGCCTAAATATTCAAAAGTGCCTCAGCAAGAAAGTGGAAAGGCAATTCACGGAATCTTAAATACATTTGTAAAGAATATACTTGATGAACACTTAGCACATCTAAATTCTGTACAGAATAAATAAAACTCTGTAACAATGGACCAAATAACCTAATTAAAATAAAAATACATTTAAGTATTTCTCCAAATCAACTGTATAAATGATCACAGCTGCTAGAATAAATAGTAGTAGTCATAAAGCATACTGAAATAAAAATAATAATTAGATACAATTCTTTTGTCCAAGTCCACTATTCTACGACACTTGATTGATGAGTTGAAGCCATTAACATTCAGGGTTACTATCAATAGGTAGTAATTTTGACTTTTGACACAATCTGCTATTCTACAACACTTGATTGATGAGTTTAAGCCATTTACATTCAGGGTTACTATCAATAGGTAGTAATTAGCAATGGGCTGTTCTTTGATGTAATCTTCTTTTGTTATTTTACTGGGATGTTCTTCACATTTGCCTGTGATTTTGGTGCATGCTATTCCTTTTTTCTTTGTCAAAGAACATCTTCAAATATCATTTGTAAAGCAGATCTGGAAAGGGCAAATTCTTTGACTTTTCTTTACTATGGAAGACTTCGCTTTCATGTTTCAAAGACAAAGGCTAGCTTTGCTGGGTATGTTATTCTGGGTTCACAATTTTTCCCCTTTAAAATATGGAATACATTGTTCCATTGTCTTACAGCCTGTTGAATTTCCCGTGAGAGGTCAGCTGTGAGTCTGATTGGAGTTCCTTCATATGTTAAATGATTTTTATGTGCTTATTTAAGGATGTTTTCCACATGATCAGCTGATGAGAGCTTGATTATCATTTGTCATGTTAAAGATCACTTTCAGTCAACCCTGTTGAAAATTCTGTGCTTCTCCTCTCTGTTGTTTTCCAATTCTGTCTTCAGTTTTTCTTTATTATTTATTATGTCTTCTGTTTTTCTTTATTATTTCACTGGATATATCTTTTTAAAAAAAGATTTATTTTATTTTTATTGGAAAATCAAATGTACAGAGAGGGGGAAACACACACAAAAAAATCCTCTGTCCACTGATTCCCCCCTCAAGTGGCCACAGTGGCTGGGGCTGCACTGATCCAAAGCCAGGAACCCAAAGTCTCCTCTGGGTCTCCTACATAGGCACAGGGTCCCAAGACCTTGGGCCATCCTCAACTGCCTTCTCAGGCCACAAGCAAGAAGCCAGACGGAAACTGGGACTTCTGGGATACGCATTGGTGCCCATATGGGATCCTGGTGTGTGCAATGCAAAGATTTTAGCCACTAGGCTGCCACACTGGGCCAGATTGGATATATCTTTAAACCCAGCTTCTCTTTCTGTGCTTGTCTTTTAATAGTGTCTCTTAATTCTTTAATATTTTACCACAACAGAGGACGGAGGACAGAGCAAATCATTCAACTACTCCAGCCAAGTGTTGGCAGTGAAAATCTGGGCAAACAGAGACTCTAAGGTGAACTATGTCAGCCAGTGGATTCCGGAGAGATTTCATGGCGCTTGGAATGGCGAGATTGGCAGCAAATCAGAACTGCTGAACTATCAAAACCACTTGAGCAAGATCCTCGGGGCATGCTCCACATCGGGGACCTGTGATGGGTGGGAGGTTGAGTGGGATTTCTCCCTTTTTTTTTTCCCCTTACCCCAGGAAAAGAGAAAAAAAATAATAACGTGGAAACAATGGTCTTACCCACTTTCCTGTAGCCCTTGACACTTTGTGCCCTAATCAACTATGTAAAGATTGTCAAAATTAAATAATTACAAAAAAAAGAATATTTTCTTTAGTTTGACTCAGTTCCACTTCCAGCTTTGTGATTGTTTCCCTATTGTGGCAAAAAGTGTCTTCCAATTCTGATATTCTTTCTTCTGCCTCGCTCATTCGATTATCGAAGCTTCCCACTGAATTTTTAAATTGCTCCATTATATTCTTTTTTTAAAGATTTATTTTATTTTTATTGCAAAGTCAGATATACAGAGAGGAGGAGAGACAGAGAGGAAGATCTTCTGTCCGATAGTTCACTCCCCAAGTGACTGCAACAGCCTGTGCTGTGCCAATCCAAAGCTAGGAGCCAGGAACACTTCCAGGTCTCCCTCGCTGGTGCAGGGTCCCAAGGCTTTGGGCTGTCCTCTCCTGCTTTCCCAGGCCACAAGCAGGGAGCTGGATGGGAAGTGGAGCTGCTGGGATTAGAACCAGAGCCCATATGGGATCCCAGCACCTTCAAGGTGAGAACTTTAGCCGCTAGGCCACTGTGTTGGGCCCCATTGTATCCTTTATTTCTAATAATTCAACTTGATTTTACTTCAGTGCTGCTATTTCCTGTGTGATATATCCTTTAAACTCCTTGAACTCCTGTATGTGCTTCTGTTGCTGCTAAGAAGCTTCATAACAAGTTTTCTAAAATTCTTCTTCTATCTTATTATTTACTTTATTTTTTAAATAGAGTATCTCTCATTTTCTTGATGTGTTCTTCAGTTAACTTCTTGATGTATTCTTCAGTTAATTTTTTTTAAATAAAGCTCCCCAAATAATCTTAAACATGTGTTCCATGGCTCAAAAACTCAATGGTAAATGGAAAGTCACCGCTTCCTCTCAGGATCTCTCACTTTCTGGAAGCAAAAGGCATGAAAGCAGCCACACTCAAGCCAGTGTCTTGGATTCAGGAAGTCAACATGGAAGACATGAACAGACGCTAAGAGTGAGTCAAGTGATTGAGAGGCCCCCTTCGAAGTTGCAATAGATTAACAGTGAGCATAAAATGTAAAGAAAGGGCAGCAGCAAGTGACACAGATTGCTCTTGAATGAGCATCTTTCAGGGCTCCAAAGACGACAACCAACCATTCTTCTTGTAAATTGCCTGCTGCTGTGGTCTGCCTTGGCCATGTGTGCTAGCTCCCTTCAGGGCTGTAGGGCTCTGCAAAAGAGCCCACACTCCTTGAGTGTGTTCTGAGGAGGACAGAGGAGGCTGAATGTAAAGTGCACAGCCTACTGCCCCCATGCAGCACCTGTAGGCCTTTCCTTGGAGGCTGGGAAGCTGCAGCAGTGCAGGTCTTCCCTCGGCTGCTTGGCTTGAACATACTTACGTAAAAATGAAGGCTTCCGATGGTTTATTATGAACTAACGACTTTGCAGGCACTGCACAAATATTTGACTCCATTTCTTGGTTTAATCACAAGTAATTGGCAACAACAAGCAAAACACGTGAAGATGTATAAACATTACATTATAATGGGTTTTATTGATAATTAGATCAAACCAAGATTCAGTACCAAATTTCTTAGTCCATTATTTTTTTTTCTATACTGTTACTTGAGACTCAGTATATCATGTTAAAAAATAATTTCATTAAGTCTCTTGATGGCTTATGAGAAGAAAGGTAAAATTGAGAGAGAGAGAGAAAGACAATTCCACCCTTGGGTTAACTCTCTAAATGTCATTAACACCTGGGGCTAGACCAGGCCAAAACCAAGAACTAGGACTCAGTCCAGGTTTCTGATGTGGATGCTAGAAAGTCAGCTACTTGAGCCGTCACCTACTGCCTCCCAGAATAGCATTGATACGAAACTGTAATAATGAGACCCAGCCAGGAAGAAAAAAACACAGGAGCTCTTGCAGAGTATGGCAGTGTCTTCATCACTGAGCTAAACACCTGCTAGCTCTTGCAGAGCAGGGGAGAGTCTTCATCAATAAATATCTGCTATAGAGAGTTTTATTTAGCTCAGCACGCTGGAGACAGGAAAGTGTAAGGTTGTGAATGCCTAGGTCCTTATCTCACATCTTATGTACCGTAACAACGCAGCTGCCATTAGGTGAGGATGTGTGTGAGTGGAAAGCAGACATGTACAAAAGGAAAGAGTGGACAGGTCAGTCACACTTTGTAACGACCATCCTCCTGGTATTGAGCAGTCTGCAGGGGAAGCCCCTGTGGCTCAATCACCCCTGCAACATCCCACCACTTCCAAACACCACTGCACCAGGGATCAAGTCTCCAATATGGGCATTCGAGGGGAAAAACAAAACATATTTAAGCAAGAGCACCAAATAAGCAAATGTTCTTTCATTTCATCTAATCATCATAGTAACCTGCAAGGTATCTGCTATTCATTTTGAACAATTTTAGAGACTTAAATGTTTGAAATACAGTGCTCCCACATAGGATGGACTGGAACAGAGCAAGGTGGTTTTTGGAAAACAGGAATTCCATTCTGCAGGCTGTAACTAAAGGCCTGAGGTGAAGGAAGGAGTTGTGTAGGCACAGTTGGAAACTGATTGGGTGTGAATATTTGGGGAAAAAAAAGGGGAACTCTAAAATGACTTTGCAGTTTGGGCATGAATGACCATATAGACAGAAGGCAACACAGCTCACACACATTGGCCATGAAAGAGCAGAGAAGGTTAGGAACTGGGGAAGTGAAGCCTACCCGGGGATGTGTGTTGGATCTGAGGGTGCTAGGGTTCACCCACATTTAACAGCCTGTGTTCTAGGTACAAGGAACAAATGAGGAATGAAAGAGATAGGAACACAATGGACAACTAGGGAAGGGGGAATCACAAATCGAATTTACAGAGATGGGCGAGGGCCAATTCAGAGTCGGAAAAGGCATAAGCAAGAGAGTGAAAAAGACATGGTAAGGCTGATTGCTTGGAGGCATGGTGAGAACTGTTTGTTATAGAAGAGTAAAGGAAATCTTTTTACGATTTTCCATGCCTTAAATTCTGCATTACAGACAAATATTTCAGACCAAGACACAAGTTGGCTATGAATCTCAGCCTGAAAGAATGTGTTCTATTACCTGTTTTTTGTGTCATTCAATTCATTTTTAGATACCATTTGAAAAGTTTGTAGGATGGCCTCTTGCAGTTTATCCATGGGTGACTGACCTAGAGAGTGAGGTGTCTGGAGATGCTTTCATATGAAGATTAACTTACATATGTGCCCATATATAGCCAGTAGAAAGACACCACACACACCCACTCTCACCACACCTCAGTGCATTGCACTGTACCACATTTGCATGGATAATGAAGGCCTCTTCCAAGCATTCAAAAACCTATCACATAGAAGAAACAATAAACTTGCTGAGCATACCTCCAGTGGATCAATGAGTGAGGTTTATGCAAATAGAATTCACCTTTACTCAAACACTTACTAGCATGCACATTTAACAGCCTGTGTTCTAGGTCCAAGGATCTGATAAGAAACAAGATAGATAAGGACCCTGTCCTCCTGGAGTTCATATTCTAATGACAGACAGACAGATAATCAACAAGACAAATGACTTCATGTACTGAGAAGTACCTCCAGGAAGAGTGTAACGGAAAGAGACAGTGAGGCCAACAAGGGGAGAACAGGAAGGGGGGGCAGCTCTTAAGGTCAGGTGCTGGGGAAGACCTTCCAAGAGCGAGATGCTGGAGACCAGAACGGCAAGATGCCAGTCTCAGGAAGAGCTTTCTGGACAGTGTACAAGATTGGTGAAAAGGCCTAGGCCGTGTGTGCAGGAGAACACATCACCCGGAGACAACAGGAAAAGTGGGATGTGCAGGCAGACGGAGCTTACGAGGACTCTTCTTCTTTTTTATTGCAAGTGTGATGGGAAAATACCATGCAAATTTTGGACAGGCAACACATACTCAGGAAGTCAGTTAAATTACGCTTTTAAAATTCTGGCTGACTGCTGTGTATATTGGAGTAGAGGGAAGCAGAATTTCAGGGGACAGTGACAGTAGCTGAGAGCAGAATGGAATCACTGTGGATAGAGAAAAGTCGGTCGAATCCAGAAACACTTCCTAAATAGAAATGTCAGGACTTGATGCTGATGAACTGAATGCTGGGGGAGGGCTGTGAGGAGAAAATCAAGAAAGACTCTTGAGTTTTGGGCTCAAATGTTCAGTTGAATGGATATATCATGTAGGAAGCCAGGCACCTGAGTTGGAACACAAGAAGCCTGGCCTGGGGAGGGGGAAATAGGAGCTACCAACACCCAGGATGGATTTGAACCATGGGACTAGAGGTAGAATATCTTAGGAAAGAGAGAGCACAAAGGTGAGCCTTTAGAGTTATTGACGTTGGGAGATCAGGGCAGGTGTTTGGGTGGAGTGATTCCAATGTCTCTAAGGTTCTAGTCTGGCTCTGCCCCTGATTCCAGCTTCCTGATAAGACCCCAGGGTGGCGGCAGTGTAACTCACATCCTCCGCTTCCTGCGGTGCCTGTGAGAAAGTGAAGCTGTGCTTCCACCTGCTTGCTTCCTTGCTGGGCTCAGTTCTTGGGAAGTGAACTAGTGGATGGAGATCCCTGTCTCCCTCTCTCTGTTTCTGTCCCTCTGCCTTTCAAATTTAAAAAAAAATTTTTTGTAATTATTTAAAGAACAATTAGAGTAAGCAGAATGAGCAAAGGGATGAGATAATGAAATGATAAAAACCGGAATGAGAAAAATGAATTCATAAAAGAAAATATTTGAAAAAGAGAAAGTCATTCCTTTAAAAAAAAAAGTAATACTCAGATTCTGCCTTCCTGGGTGGGATGTGACAGTCCTCTGTCTCCTCTCTTGGGTGGTGAAAGCAAATAATTATATTATCAGCAGGAGAAAGTTAGCCAAGGCTTGTCTCCAGGTGTTCTTGTTAGAGAAACTGTTGAGTCCTCCTAGACTCCCTCCCCTACTGCTGGGTCCTCACACTGTTCTCAAGTTTTCTGGGGAGGGGGATGTTTCGTTGTGCGATGAAGATTCTTCCCTCTGCCTCAATCCCAGCTCTGGCTGCAGACCTCCCAGTCTGTGCCAAAGGCCTCACTCCAGCCTCAGCATTGCCACTCCTAAAGTCTGGTGAGCTCCTTGTTCCATTACAGCCTTGACTCCCTTGTCTTTCAGCCCATCATTGTAACCACAATTTTTTACCTGACAGCTCTCGGACTCTTTATATCTTGCATAAACAGAAACTTACCTTTTGTCTGGCACCACAGACATTTCTGGATTCCAGTGCTTAGTTGGATCTAGTTTGGGACAACTATTTCACACAAATCTGGTCATGAAGATCAAAAAGCCTCCAGACTTAAATGAGATAAAACCCTTGGCAGGAGCGCACCAAGAATTGCCTGCACAGTTGGGAACGTGATGTGCGCAGGCTGCCAGGACCTTGGGACACTGAGATACTGCAGTATTTTGTGCACAGCGCGCCAGGAGCCTTGGGACACCGAGATGCTGTGGTATTTTTGACACAGTGTGAGGTGAGTCCCATCCTCTTTCTCGGGGCGTCACTCAAGAAGCAGACAAGAAACACAACTGCATTTTGTTTCTAGCATAAAAATATCCTTATTCTGAAATTATTGCTATACCCTCTCCTGTTTTGTTGTAGGTTGCAGAAGCTGTTAATTCGCTAACAGGATATTTTGCTTGCGACTAACATATTGCTGCAAAGGTCTGGAGTCTAAATGCAGATTATACACGAGAGAACAGTTTCTTCTGGTCCAAGACGACTTCCCCCCTTCCACTCCACCTTGTGGTTTCTTACACCTAATTGACACTTGGCAGATCCTTAATGAATTGTAATGAAATCTTTCAAAATGTAGCTTCCGTGCTGAAGCACATGGTTTGAATCTGTGCTCGTTACCAGCATCTGACACTTGAAGGGAAAAAGGATTTTGTAAAACATGTTTTTTACTTCTCTACTATTCTTTTAGTGTGAAGATAACAAGTTGATGCTTTCCTATATGTGGCAAAAAATGCTGACAAGAAACTGTAAATTATAGTTTGGAAAGAGCCAGTTTTGTGCAATAGCAGGTTGAGCCACCACCTTTGATGCCAACATCTCAGTCCAAGTACTGGCTTCTCCACTTCCAATCCGGCTGCCTGTGAATGTGCCAAGGAAAGCAGTGGAGGATGGCCCAAGTGCTTGGCTTCCTACCACTCACGTGAGACACCTGAGTGATGTTTCTGACTCTTGACCTGGACGTGGCTGTTGCAGCCACTTTGGGAGTGAATCAGCAGATAGAAAGTCTCTTCCTCTTGTCTCTTGGTGGCTCAGTGCACTAATTCTCCACCTGGAAGCACTGGCATCCCATACAACTGCCGGTTCTTGTCCTGGCTGCTCCACTTCCCATTTAGCTCCCTGTTTATGGCCTGGGAAAGCAGCAGATGATGGTTCAAGTCCTTGGGTGCCTGAACCCCTGTGGGGGATGCAGAAGAAGCTCCTGGCTCCTGGCTTCAGATTGGCTTTAGTTGTTGCAGCCATCTATAGCATGAACCAGTAGATGGAAGATATTTCTCTCTTTCTCTCCTCTCTTTAAAAATTGCCTTTCAAATAGAATAAAAGAATCTTAAATTATACACTTCTGAAGACTCAAATATTTTTCCAGTTTTCCTAGTAAAATGGCATTACCTTGGTACAGATGAGGGTGAGGGGAGACACACCCTGTCACCACCCCCTTGCGTGGCACACTATTTTTAATTGCAATGTGGTCTGGCATCGACTCAGAGAGAAAAAGAATTGTAGCTAGCACCAGGATCGTAGATAGCTCAAGCACATTTTGTGTGAGCCCTGCACTTAAAAGGGTTGCACTCTCCTGTCCTCATTCTCCACTGCCCTGCCCCTGGCCTGCGTCATTCACTTTTGCTACTTACTAGGCTTCTGGGTGTTTTTAGATGTGTGAACCTGCTCTGAAACATGACAGAACAAGAAATATGGTGGTGCTTATACATTGTTATACACACGTTTTATTTTGACCACAACAACGTAAACATCACAATTTCAAGACGGAACAAGCATAAACTATAACTGGTTTATTGAACAAGCTGGGATCAGAGAAAAAGGCAGAGAGAAAGCGGCTTTAATGCCCTTCCCCCACTGCCCCTCTCTAGTCCTTCCATGGAACTGCTCTGTCGCTCCCCTAACAGTCATGTCATCGTCTTTCTCTTACTTTGAATGTGCAGGAAGTTCTGTCTCCTCTGATACCATCCAGTCCACATGCCAGCTGGGAACTCCCTGAGGTATGGGAGCCTGAGGAAGGAAGCTAGGGCATCTTTCCCTGTTCTCTATGTGCCTGTACTTGCCTCTGTCCTGCTGTCTGAGGGCAGTCTGTCCCACGCTGGACTGAATGCAAGAGAAAAGCAGAGACCACAGTCAACCTCTGCTGGATATTTGTGTCATGGTTCTGCGACTCTATGTGTCCACAGCCCAGCATAGCCGCTTACCTGCTAGTTTGTTTCATGAGGTTCCCCATGTCTCCATGGAGGCTCCTTGCCTGCGGACCCTGACAAAGGACACGTCCTCTCCAACGGGGCTTTTGTGCTTCCACTGGCATCGCACATCCTAACGCATTGGCACTGACTTTCCTTCATGGTGTACCTTGCCTTTCCCTCTCATCTTACTGGCAAATCTCTTTCAATAGCACCAAAAGGGCCAGGTGCCTCTTGGAATGCCTTCATCACACATCCCAACGTGGGGGTTCAAGTCTCAGTCCTACTTTCAATCCCAGCTTCCTGCTAGAGTGCACCATGGGAGGTAGCAGATGGTGGCTCAAGCAATTGAATGCTAGGATTGAATTTTAGGTCCTTGGCTTTGGCTGGCACAACCCCAATTGTGGCAAGAATTAGGAGTGAGCCCATGGATGGAAATCTCTCTATCTTTCTCTTTCTGTCTCCCAACCACCTAAAAATAAAAGTGCTAAGACCTTTTGTGAGGTATACAGGGAGTCCACGGAAGGTGCAGAGAGAAGCCATTCTGATGCTGGTGATTTGAGAATTGCAGGCAACTCTTTGCTCGATCTGTGACCACTGGTCTGCAGATGTGGTCAGGCAGGCAAAGTCCCTGGGAACCCCAGTCTCTGGGGCTTAAGTATCACACCAATGTGGGAGGCAAGGCACCCCCCACTCTCACATCACAGGGACAGCACCTTCCATCCCTCGTGATCATGCCCAGCCTCACCCAGGTACCTTAACCTTTTCTTATTGCACCTTGGGTAATTCCTGGATTAAGGGGGCAAAACAGGCTCCAGCTTCTGTGTAAATGGCTTGGTGTGTCTCTTCAGCTTGAAGGGTTCTCCCAGTGACTACCCTCAGCTCCGAAATAGCAGTAGCCATCACACCCAGAGTTGCATCACACAAGAACTCACCTTCTACTAGAAGCCCATCTCTTTGCTTCTACCTCAGCTCCCCTTCTCAGTTGACTTTTAAAGGCCGCCTTCCTCTCTTTTCCATATCTTGTCTCCTCACATTCATACCAAAAATGCTCTGTAAGCCTCAATCTTAACACAAAGTTGGTTAAGCACTCCCTCAACTCCCACATTGTTCTCCATTACAGTAAGATTTCTCATCTCCTCTTCACAAACTTCCTAAAAGGGTTTTTCACACACGCTATCTCCACTCTCAGCACTTCCAATTTACTCTTCCATCGACAGGCTCTGACTTTTGCCACCATTACTCAACCCAAACTGCCCTTGTCAGAGTTAACAGCTTTCTTGTTGCAAAATGTGATGCACACAGTTCCTTCCTGATCCGGGCCACTCTGCAGCGTTCGCCTGTACTGTCAGACATGCTTTCTGCCTGTACACACCATTGCTTTTACTCTCAGGGCACCACACTGTCCTGGATGCCTTCTGGACTCTTCCTTCCAAACCTGTCTTCCCTCAACCGAGCAAAATTGTTAGGCTTCCCCAAAACCTTGTTCTGGAATGTTTTCTCCGATGTGGTCTTCCTTGTGTGACAGTCTCCGCTGCTGCAAGTCTGTGTTCTAACAGGTCTAGGACTGCAGCATCTGTCCTGGACCTCTCCTCCCTCTGGCTTTGCCTCTTCAACTGTCTACCTAACACGATGTGCTGCAGCTGTCTCACGATTGACATATTTGAGTCAAATGTGGTTTATCTTTCAAAGCTGTTTCTCTCAATCTATTCAACAATACCCTGCCTCCCTATCATAAAGAAACCATCTGGGGGAGCGTCTTTATTCTTCCTTTTCCCAATGATCCACTATTATCACATCTTTACTGAGGGTTCATTACCTATCCAGTTCCCACTCCATGCTTCCTGAGTCCCTACTGATTCTACCTCCCCAATACAGCCTTGCTCTGGTGGCATCTTTCGCTTCCTCTGTCACCACCTGAAAGAAACCTCCACCGTGTTTCTAGCTCAACAAGTTTTGCAACCAACCGCTCTGCTTTCAGGCTGACCCCAACCTTACACCAGATCCATTCCTACCCAGATTCCAGAGAAATGTTTGAAGTATGATTACTTAATTGTGACCCAAAATATTTTAATTATCTTGCAACTGGAAAAACATAATGCTCATCTTAGGTAAACCCTGGCCTTCAAGTCCTGGTTTTTCTTTTTCATAACAAACATGCCTCACACCCCTCACAGCTGTGCAAGCATTTTGTTCCTCCGAATCAGTTAATTTTTTTTCTTTCCTCAGGACCTTGGCCCATCTCTAAACGCATTTCATAAATGTATGTCCCCTGCCATTCTCTATCATGGCACTATTTTTTTATAATTATTGTAATTTTATCATTTAATATCAATAACTCACTGGAATGTAAATTCCATACTATGTTAGTTTCTCGTGGTTCTTTCCTCATCACTTAATAAAGAGTCTGATGGGTAAAAAAGGCATGAAAGGATAGGAAACGGTGAATATGGGCACATATCGAAAAGATATGTCTCATTGTCCAGTTGTTCCTGATATATCCAGGCATTATGGTCTGGGATAAGCAAACAGAGCAGACTGCTGGGATCCTGCATTCATCCCACAGGGATCAGGCGATATCCAGCTACAGTGTGCGCCAATCTGTCATCATCTACTCTGGAGGGACATCGGTCGGCAAGACGTAAAGTCTGCCCTCACGGGACTTTTGCTCTCATTGGTGAACTAGACCTCAATATACTTAAAAAAATAAATATTTGATGGTATTACATGACGTTGGTTGAGAAGAAAAGCAAAGCAGACAAGAGAACAGAAAGTGGCAGTAATACAGCCCTTTCCCACGGGGTGGTTTGAAAGGAAGTCCTGTCTGCGGAGGTCAAGTAGGCAGGGGTGCCCAAAAAAACCGATTTCTGACAAGAGAGCAGCAGGTACAAAGGACTGTGGCACAGAGGAATGTGAGAAGTTGAAAAAAACAGGGAGGCATTGAGGACTCTAAGAGTATAAAACCAAACTGAAATGGAAATGGGGGAATGAAGGAGAGGAAGTCAGGGATTAATCGTAGGGAATCTTAGCAGACATGGTGAGATATTGAAATCTGCTTCTGAATGTGACAGGAGAACATGGTCTTGTTGATAGTTTAAAACATTTTCTGGCCTCCTTGTGGAAATTGACTAGAAGTAACTAGATCTAGGAAGGCCAGTTGAGAGGCTATTGTAGTTCACACAAAAGATGGTGGATATTCTTTAAAAGGCAGATAGAGACACCTGCTAGCAGAGGTCTTTAAGTATAAGGCAAGTTTTGGACAACGCACTTACGTTGAGGCCTGAATGTTGGTGGAGTTCACTATAAAGTCAAAGCCTGGCAGATGGCACACTGCAGAAAGTGGTAGGTGGGGAGCTCACTTTTGGTCACCCTGTTCTTGAGCTATACTGAACACTGCCACGAGTTGGTTTGAGGATATACAACTTGTACATTCCTTATGGACCACCGAAAGATGAAATGAGTGAACCACTTATATCCCCCAAAGCCTCATTGCCAAGTTATTCAAGAAAGGAAGTTTCAGATCATATCTTAACACATTTGCAGACTTAATGTCATTAACAAATAGACAAAGAGAAATTTGTATGTAAGTATGGTGGACTCAGCTCATTGTCCTTTTAGATGTTTCCACCATTGCACTGAGTGAGTTTACTCACCAGAAGACACCATTGTAAGGCAGGGACAGACATCCAGAACTCCCTTGCCCTGACAGCTAGAAACAGCTGCTGAAGATTCAAGCTTCAGGGACAGTCCCTAAAAGCAGGGACCAAAGGCCTTGCTAGATTTTTACATCCTGCTTTTATATGGGAAGGGAATGCCCCTAAAATATTTAAGCCAATTCTCATATCTTGATTACCTCTAATTTGACCTACGAAAGCCCATTTCTAACATCCATTATGCTGATTAACAAGCCACTAATTTCACAAATGAAAACCCAGTTTTGACTTCAGCTTGCTAATTAGCAAAATGTCTGGTGTTGATCAGAGTTAAAGATAGCTGGAGTGCTTGTAGTGGCTGCCTCTGGAGGAAGGCCTTTCCACAGGGAAGCCATCTGCACTGCAAATTCCTGATGAGAGGGACTATTTGTAGCTAAAAGAACCTGGTACATACTTTTGGCCTGCACCTTCCATATTAGAGCATTTTAAAACAGAAAGACAGATGATATCACAAGTTTCCTGCAGACAGCAATACAGAAGCATCACGTAGGCACTGGAAATCCATCCAGACGTATGTTGCACAGCTCAGGACTGAAATCATAGAATGATATTTGAAGTTTGCTGTGCAATGATGTGAGCTCATTTGAAGAACAAGCAGAAGGAACAAGGTCCAAAGACTGAGACTTGGGACACTCCAGCTCTTACGGTCAATGAAGAGAGGAGGTGACTGACAAGGTGATGAAAAGGGGACCAGTTAGGCAGTATTTGATATGATCCTGAATTCAAAAGACAGTCTTGTAAATGAAAAATGACCAAGTGCTTCAAATGTCTTGAGAAATTAAGTGATGATGATTGAGAAATAAACATCAGATGTATCAGCCTGATGGATCTAGCAGTACTGACAACGGCTTTTCCTTACAACATTTGAAATGGAAACTTGATGGGAGATTGAGTGCACATCAGAAGACAAGAGTAGAGTTTGGACAACTTGTTGAAGTTGTTGAATTTGGACAACATTGAAGAAATTATTCAAGAGGCACACACACACACAGATACTTCATCAGTTAGCTCTCCAAATTCCGCCACCAGCCACAGGTGACTGGACCTGGAGTAAGGAACTTAATTCACATCTCCCAAGTAACTATCAACTATGTTTTCCCTTGAGCCATCTCCTCCTGTCTTGTAGAGTGTGCATTAGCAGCAAACTGGTGTTGGGGAGGGAGCTGGGTCTCACACTCAGGTACTCTAATATGGGATGTGGTCATCCTACCTAGCAGTTTAAGCATTTTCTCAATGCTCACCCTCCCTGGAGGAACTGACCTCTTCGAGGGCGGAATGAATGAAATCAGGAGGGTACCCATTGCTGATGCTCTTCCAGGGGGAAGATATTGCTGTCATCCATTATTTCTGTCCTGGGAGTAAATTTCCCATCACCCAACTAAATTCTCAACCTATTGGAGAGTTGAAGAAGGCCCTGTATGATCCACTGGAATAGAAAACCAGTAATTTCCAAAAGAATTCAAGTTCTAAAATCAAAGGTCCCGAAGAAGGCACACCCATCCTGGCACAGACCAAGAGCTTCTGCCAGGACAGTCATTGGCAGAGGGTTGGGCCTGAGAAGTGGTCAATTGGCCAGACCCTCAGGTTCTGTCCTGATGAGGAGTTTCCTCTGGCCCAGCAGCTGCAGACACAGGCAAGGTAATTCATCAGGAGCCAGCTGGCATCTGTGTGAGTGCAGGGAGAAACAGCAGTTAACCAGGAGCCAGCAGGCAGAGTCCCATGCTTCACGGGACCCTTCTGAGACCTGTTTTCTTATCTGTCTGACCCAGACTCAGTTTACTGACCGAGAGGTTCTGTGCTTCGATAAAAAGTGCAGACCCAGACAGGCCCAGACCTAAGGAAGCTGACCTTGACCCTAGTCTTCTCCTTTCTTCTTATCCCGTGACCCCTGGCTTGGGGGCTAAAGGTGTTCACTTCTGGTCTCTCTGACACATTTTTATTTCACTCAGACTTTATAGTCAACGTGTCCATGAGCAGGGACTTCAAGAGGAAAAGTGACCTCACAAAGACCCCTTTTCTTTTCCTAACCTTACACCCACACTCAGCTTGAGTAACCTGGGGCATGGGATAAAACATTCACCTGGAACTCTGCAGTCCCCCTCTTTTTGGAAGCCTTTCCATTAGAATGCTCCAAACAAAGGAGTTGATCACTTGGAAACAAACTCAAACCTGCACCTCTGATGAAAAGTAATAAGAACCACTACCATTTGTTGCCAATTGTCTGCAGACTGAAAACAGATAATTACAAACACTCTGAGTTGCTCCCACCACTTTAACCCCCTCTCTCCCCAGTTTCAATCTCTTTCTACCTAGTTTCCAAGGAACAGGCATCGAATTGTCCAGTCCTTAGGCAAAGTCACATGCTAACCACCACTTCCACCCACGTTTTTTTTATGGTCTGGTGAGCTCCTACCCACCCATCAACACTCAGCTCGAACGTCACTTCCTCTGCTGTCAGGGACACTGTTGACCACAGAGCCAGCATATGTCACTTCATTCTTTGGACCATTTCCTAAACCGTGCAGACAATGCAAGAGAAGTTCTTTCAGGAAAGGGTTTCCTCTCTTTTACAATGTCCCAGGGAAGTGCTGCTGCCTCTGGAGTGGGTGCATGGCCAGAACAGACTGAAAGTCCAGATTGTTCCCATCACCACCAGCTTCTACCTCACCATAGCCTTCCTCTCTCTCCCTCTCTCATTAGAGACAAACAAGAAAGACCATTGCTTCCCCTGATGCTTGCCCTCCTCTTGCACCCATTGGGGAATCCTAGCTCACATTAGCCCACATGAGAGTAAGAGCATAGAGAAAAGCAGAGAAATGAAACCGTTGATTTGCCCACAGTGACTTGTGTCATGTGGTTGCAGACATGATGAATTTCCTTGCCCTTTAACTCAGTTTGAACTGGGTTTTCTGGTACCTGAGGCCAAATGCCTCTCCCTGAAACATCCACCCTCCTGCACACAGAGCTGGCATTCCTCAGCACTGCTCTCTCTCCCAAAGGATTCTGTCAGTGTAAATTTGCATTTCTTTCCCCACACAAGAGTACAACATGCTCCAAGTCTGTGTTTCTTTACTATCTTGCCCAACTCCCAAGACACAATAGGTTGATGAGTGTAGAAGGTATGAACAAATGAATGAATGAGCCCCTAGGCGATTCCAAATGCCAATCCACTGAATTCTAAGTGATTAAGAGGAAGGTACCAAATAAGAAACAAAGACAAGCAAGAGCCCTTTTCAAAGGGAACAGGCTAATAATGAAGCAATGCTGCTGCTTTGGATTAATTAGTGTCTTTGAACTCAGTTTTCCATTGTTCCTATTTGGAAGAGGGATGGGACATTGTAGCAAGATTCAAGCAGGTGCATCTACCTCAGAGCTTACGTGGGAAACAGATTTCTTATAACCTCAAATCTCATCACCAGTACACATCAGCATTTTGACTTTAATAATCTTTCTAGGTTTCCTTGAAATAGTGATGAGTGGATCCCATAGGGCTGCTGAGGTTTTGACAAAGTTACACATAAATGGACTGGGTCAGGAGCTGGCTCTGTGATATAGTGGGTAAAGCCACTGCCTGCAGGATTGACATCCCATATGGGCAACAATTCAAGGGTTAACTGCTCCACTTCCAATCCAGCTCCCTGGAGAGGCACCTGGAAAAGCAGTGGACGCCCCAAGTGCTTGGGACCCATGAAGGAGACAGGGAAGATGCTCCTGGTTTTGGACTGGCCCAGTTATGGCCATTGGGACCATTCAGGGAATATATCAGCAGATGGAAGATTCTGAAGATTCTCTCTCTCTCCCTCTCTGCCGCCCCTCCTCCTCCTTCATTTACCTTCCAAATAGATAAAATAAATCTTGGAAAAAAAACCCCACTGTGTCAGCTATGGTGATCCTGGGCCACAGTGATTAAGATATAAGGAGGCCTGGTGGTACTGTGTTTTATCTTAACTGAGATAGCTTCCTTCAGAAAGCTGCTCCTGGCTGCATTGCCCTAAACCAATGCCCTCAGCTCCTGTTTTATACCGGATCTGAGCTCAGCCCAACTGTACCTGCAGAGATGGAGGCCACACAGCCCTCAGGATGATGGTGATGGCCATGGAAGTTTTCTAGCTAAGGAAAAAAAAGAAGAAGAAAAAGAAAAAGCTGGAAGGAAAGCTTAAAGATTACATAGGTAGAAGAGAGTGGAGTTTCTGTCTACTGGAGCCTATTCTGCCAGGGCTAGCTGTTTTCAGCCTAGGCTTTGCTGCAGAAGGGTGCTGTTATCCTGTAGGGGAGGGAGGACCGCTGAAGCACAGGGAGCCTGGGAAGCACAGCTTCTAAACCAAGTTCTAGGCTCTCACAGCTCAGGCAGAGGCCCAAGAGTGGGAGAGCTTTGGAGCCTGGATCCCAGCGAATCACAAGGTCCACATGGGAGCTGAAGCACCACAGGCAGCTTACTTGTGTATCCGTCCCTTTTCTGAGAAAGAATTATCTATTAGTAATTTAATTCACATCCTGCAGTTGGTACAATGTAATTCCCTGACGACCTGCATTCAGGCCAGTGCACTGGGGGAGCAGAAAAAATGAAGTAGGACTCTCAGAAATCATGTTCCCTATATGAAAATAGATTAGGCAGTGGGAGGGACAGATTAAAAATAACCTGAGAGAGTGAGAGACAAAACAAGTGAACTGGTGAGCGGGAGGCACAGACCACAGCACCCCGGTGAGGCCAGATCATGGAGCCAATGCAGGGCACGGAAGGGGAGGGGAAGAACTTCCAGGAGGCTGCAAAACTGTCCCTTCGTGGCCCCAAGAAAATCATTCTCAAGGAGATGGGGGTTTTCTGTAACACCAACTTCCCGAGTAGTCCACCTACTCTTCCACCCATTTTTCTGAAGGAAAAGGAAAAAAAAAATCAACAAACCATGTGTAGGTACATAGATAAATATTCTCTCAGCTTTGAAATGGATGCATCTGTATTAAATCAAAATCAGAAAATTTGGCAAAGTATAATGAAAAAGTTACCTCTTTTACCATATCAATGAAACTGTTAGCCACATTTTTGCATGAAGATTTCCTGCTTTACACTCATATATACCTGTGCGCGTGTGTGTGTGTGTGTGTGTGTGTGGTTTATGACGCCACAAAGTAAGCGATCAAATTTTAAGTTCCTAATTGGAGAAGGTATGTGTGGCTGAGGCTCTAAAAGTTTCTAGAGTTTCCTGGGTTCCATTTGATATTGGATTCTCCTCTTAAACACCTCAAGTTTTCATGTATATCTTTAACATCATGGTCAATACCTTTAAATTTTTATTAAATTTTTGTACCTCGTCATCTACACCTATTTCCGCATTTCCACCTCTTTTAAAAAAATTATTTGTAAAACAGAGTTACAGAGAGAGAAGCAGAGACGTCCAAACAGCTCTGTCTGCTGTTTCCTCCCGCCCCAAATTGCAGAATGGCTCTGAATGGGCCAGGCTGAAGCCAGGTATTCTACCTGCGTCTCGCATGTGGTTGGCAGGAACCCAAGTACTTGAACCATGTTTTGATATTTCCTCAGGCATTACTGGAGAACTGGATCAGACACAAAACAGAGGAGACATTAACCAGTGCCCACATAGGACATTAGTGTTGCACATGGTGCCTTAAACCCTGGCAGCATGAATTATCTCCACCATAAGAATTATCACCAAAGAATTAGCTCCATGGGCTGATGTCACTTCCACTCTGATGACTGTTATAAAATTACCATATGATTTCAAATACAGTATTGTTAGTATACAATTCCATTTTATTTATATGTAGAATTCTAGATAATTAATAATTGAATGCATTAAAACTTTCATTCCTTTGCTGTGTATCTCCACAGATTCAGCTTCCAAATATGCCTTGTCAGTTGCACGTTTCTCTGGGTTCCTCCAGCATCTGCAGGAAAGCTGACCCAGTTTCTGAGAACTGCTCAAGGTCTGGGGGTGCATAAGAAACTGAGGCAAGTGCTTTTTTTGCTTTGAGAATGTAAACCCTTGCTTGTCCCTCTCCTACAGCTCTCCCACTTCTGTCTCAGCCCCATACTATTTGTGGAGACGGAGACAGACACTGCTGGTGCCAACTACAATCCTCAAGGCCTTCACAGCTCCTCTCTCTCTCTTGTCTTTCTTATTTTTTTCTCAATTACCCCTGTCAGGCCCGCTGTGGTTCATGTTAGAAGCTGAACGTTTGTGCCCCTCTAAAATGCACACGTGGACAGCTCATCCAGAATGTGACGGTGTTAGGTAAGAGACGGGGCCCTGGGGTGGTGATTGACCATGTGGGCAAAATTCCCTCCTCATGAACAGCATTACCACTACACTTATGAAAAAACCCCCAGGAAGCTCGCTTATTCCTTCTGCGGTATGAAGACACAGAGACAGCGCCACCCCTACACCAGGAGCAAGGCCCTCCCCAGACACCAAAGCTTCTGGGATTTTGATGCTGGATTTCCCTGTCTCCAAAACTGTAGTTAATAAATGTTTGTTGCATTTGAGCCATGGTGTTCTACAGGATTTGGTTACAGCAGCCTGAGTAGTCACTGATGAACCCAGCTCCTTCCCCTTCCCTTTGTCTATGTGGCTTTGTAATCCCTCTCACGAGAAGATCATTGTGAAGCTCTGCAAAAGTTGAATTGTTAAACATGTTAATCCTTAGCTATGAATCTACCTTCTAATTCCAAAAAGTAGTTCTATGCACCACGTCATGCTGTCAGAACCATAGCATTTCAATCTTGAGAATTATGGGATAATTATGGAATTATTGATATCACTTGAAGAGATATGGCAAGGTGGTCTCTCTGTCAGTTGACTACCTCCATGAGGTGGGTATTGTCACCTGAGCCACACAAGGACGTAGATTAGAGAAGAAAAGATTAGAGAGAAATTCTACCACTTGGAAATCGCTGAATCAAGGTACCAACTGTGCCAGGTGAAGGTTGAAATGGTCTACACCATGCAGCTACCCAGGTCCTGCCTCTGGGAATTGTTATCCATATCTGTCCCTGCTAAAATATGGACCTTAACATGGTACTGGAATGTGCCAAACAATAGGAAACCTAGACACATGTGGAAATGCCTTTGCCTTTGTCTTTATTTTTTCCCACAAACAACAATTTTCTGGCCAGGAAAGTATTATACTGCTTTGGGATTGGCCTTATTTTGCTGGTAATCACTACTCAATTCTGGTCATTTTGTTATCCCTACATTCTCTCTTAATATCATCAACTTTCATAGCTTTGAAATGTCTTCCATATGCTGCCAATTCTCAAATGTATACTGCACCTGCACTGTTGACATTTCTGACCTCAACAGTATGAAGCACTTACTACTAGGCGTCTCCATTGCAAAGTCACAGACATCATGCTGATTACAGCCCTGACAAGAGTGTGCACTGTCCTCCACGTCCAGCACCCGTTTCTGTGCCGTTCTTCCCCCTGCCTCGCATCATCATCATGCAGGACATGGCCTTTCCCTCTTTGCTTCTTGTCTTCCTTTGCTTCGTTCCCCTCATAAAGTCATCCTCCAACAGTGTGAGCCAGATCATCCCTTTCCAGTGCCTGTTGCTTTCGTGACAGCCCAAATGCCTAAGTCGTCCCTAATGATGACAGTACCTCAACCTTTAAGACTCACCTGGATATTAGCCCTCTATCACCTATGTCGTGTGCGAAGATCTTCTCCCATTCTGTGGGTTGCCTTTTTACTTTGTTGATTGTTTCTCTAGCTGTACAGAAGCTTCTTAGTTTGATGAGGTCCCAATTGTTTATTTTGGTCTTGATTTCTACTGCATCTGGAGTCTTTTTTAGGAAGTGAGGGCCTACCCCTAAGTGTTCCAGTGTGTTTCCAACATTTTCTTCCAAAAGTTTGAAGGTTTCTGGATGTAGGTTTAGATCTGTTATCCATTTAGATCTGATCTTAGTGTATGGTGAGAGATGTGGATCTATTTTTTTGTTTCTGCAGGCTATCAACCAATCCCAAAAGGTTAAATACCACATGTTTGCCTTAATTTAAGATGATATGATGTTATGTATAACATGTTATGTTTTGAATGTTATATGTTGTGTATAAACTAAAATTGAAGTATAGGTGAGGTGGTCACAGAAGGTGGCTGGGAACCCGCATTTACTTTTAACATATTGGTTACTCATTACTATGTCAATTAATTCCATAATGATGTAAATTTTTGCTGATGGTATGTTGGAGCTTTCAATTGACTGGGATGATACTCTGCTGGCTCTGTCATCAGACCAGAGAGGGTATACCTAAGAAGCCGTTGAACTTGACGGGACAATAAGATGCTGGACTCTATGTTTGGTATATGCTTGCAATGGGGAAATCTCAACTGAACTTGAGCTGTGGTTATGCAACAAGGTGGAGGAATCCACCATGGTGGGAGGGTTTGGGGAGGGGTGGGGAGAACCCAAGTATCTATGTAACTGTGTCACATAATACAATGTAATTACTGAAGTTAAATAATAAATAATTAAAAAAAAAAAAGACTCACCTGAAAGTCTCTGCGTACCTTTCATTATTATTTATCTAAACTAACTCCTCAATCTTATTCTTCATCAAAGCACCTTTTACATCTTTATTATTTAATTTGCTTCGTTAGTTGTTTGAGTGCTTCATTAACTCTCTAAAAGAAACATTATATCCATCTTATTCAGTATCATTTTCCCTGATTTCAGAAGATAAGTCAGTACACAGTAAATGCCTGATAAATATTTATAGAAAAAAAACATGAGTCTATTGTGTGTTTACTGAGCACTTCTTCACAGTATTTCTTAATTGTCTTTTTGATTTTGCTAATATTTTTCTCTCAAATGATGATCACTTTTTAACTAAAAATATTTTTATTCTAAATTTTGGAAGGGAGTTTATGTGTAATAAAATAGCAAAACAATCTTGCAAATCAAGGTGTAGATCCTGCGTAGTGAACAGAATAGCTACTTACCTCTCATCCACTTTTCACCTTTCTATTCAAATAAGCTGAAAATGTACAAACTACCATATGTCTTTGTATTTCTCATAGCTAAGAGTGTGCACACTAAATCCACCCATGCAAAAAAGACTATATGGTTTATATGTTTTGCATTTTAATAACGACGTCTGCATAACATAATTAGAGACTTCTTAATTCATGGGATAAAATCTTCAACTAACTTTAGCGCAAAGCAGTTAATGGGTGGTATATATTAGTCTTCTCATGTACAAAAATGTTTTGAATAACTGGTTGAGTGTAAGTTTTAGGGCAATCACCCTTTCTCTCACAGTTCCAGAAGCTACACCAATGAAGTCCAGCACTGATCATTGAAGGGGCTATAACAAATCCATCTGCAACCTCACATCAGTGCGTCTGTGGTCAAGGTCTCCAGTGTTTTGTCAGGGGAACTGCTGGCGTTGCTTTCTTCCTTACAGTTTGAGGTATGCCTGGCTGTATTTAGTTGCAGAATAAAGTTTATTAATTTTACCTACACAAGTAACTGATTTGATCAGCCCAACCTGAAATACATTTTCAATCAAAACGTATTTTCAGCATCTTTTCTAATTTAATCTGACTCTGATTGTTGATACTTTTCAGAGGCACTTCTCATTTCTTGACAAAGTTTCTATCGTGCCAATTCTATGTTCCTAAACTCATTTCTCATAGGTTAGGATCTTTTCCTCTGCATTCTTGCAGAACTTCACAAGACACTCTCTTTTTTAAAAAAGACTTTATTTATTTTGCTTGCAAAGGCACATATACAGAGAGGAGGAGAGACAGAGAAGCAGATCTTCCATCTATTGATTCACTCCCCAAGTGGCTGCCATGGCCAGAGCTGAGCTGATTCAAAGCTCGGAACCCAGAGCCTCTTCTGGGTCTCCCACGCGGGTGCAGGATTCCAAGGCTTTGGGCCGTCCCTGATCACCCCCTCTCCAGGCCACAGGCAAGGAGCTGGATGGGAAGCAGGGCTGCTGGGACATGAACCAGTACCCATATGGAATCCCAGTGTGTGCAAGGTGAGACTTTAGCCATTAGGCTACCGCGCTGTGCCTGCCCAAGCTACTCTTAAAAATTGTGATTCACTTTTTTCTCAGTATCATTTCTAACTCTCAGGGTTTTGGATATAAAATCCAGTTCTTCCCATTTGGGTGTACATGAACTCAGGTTGAAAAGCATCTTGGTGAGTCAAGCAAGAACTAGATTCCAGGAGAGAAGCAGAGAAGCAAGATAGGACAGCTCTTGTCACAGTGGTTGCAGAGCTTAGAACAAGCCCAGGGATGCAAGTATTTTAATGCTCTGCTTGAGTTACACCTGTTAGAATCCCACTGAATAAAGGAGTGAAGTGCTGGGACCATTAATGCAATTTGCCCGCTCATGCTAATTTAACTAATTAAACGAATGAAGAGGTTCTTCATCCCTATGAAAGCAAGCAATTGTTTTTAAAGCACACCCCGCATGTTGAGTAGCACAGAAATAAATAATTTAGGAGAAAAGATATGAATCTTCCCTTAGAAATTCAACAATCATAAAACAAAATCTCTCCTAAAATAAAAAAATTATAATAATTGGGTCAAAAATCACTTTGAGGGGGCATTTTGCTTACTAACTGAAGTACCACATGAGAAGCCTGAATCCAACATCAGAGGCCTGGGTTTGAGACTCTGCTCTGCCCCAGCCCCCCAAATCTAACTTCCCAATCACTTGTACCATGGGAGGGGGCAGGTGACAGCCAAAGCAGTTCAGTCTCCATCACCCATATGGGAGACCTGGGCTGAGTTCCTGGATCTCAGCCTCGGCCTGATCCAACCTCATCTATTGCAGCAATTAGGGAAATTAAAGCAGTGCTTGTGAGAGTCTCTCTCTCTCTCTCTCTCTCCTTTACCCCTCTTTCTTCACTTGATTCTTCTTCCTCCCAAATAAATGTTACAAAAACTATGATGAACATTTTACTCTTCTTAAGTTACAAAAAGTTAGCTTGACACAATTACTAAAAAATTGGCAAAGCACATTGGACTATAGCTGGCTTCAGCTGTTGAACAATGGTCTGCTGTTTCCTGCTCCCAGATCTCCACCCCAGAGTTACAGCACCCATCCCCCAACCGAGTACTGGCTCATGTTCCTCTCTGAAGGATCGTGCTTAGGAAAGAGGCTGCCTTACCTTAGGTGTTAGGCATGTTCCTGGTGTCGGGGACAACAGATACGTCAGAGCCCTTTGAGATCAAGGTGTGACAAGGGTTGCTTAGCTCTCACTCCCACCCTGTTATAGTTCCCTGACTCCCTTTGACCAGGCAACTTCTGCTAAGTCACATGCTCTCAAATCCCTAACTCAGACTCCGCATTTAGGAAACCTAGCTTTGGACAGACAGTAATAGCTGTTCCAGAAGTGTGATCAGACACAATAGCATGTGGTTCAGAGGCAACAGGGTCATAGAGTTTCTTTCTTCCTATTCTGACTCCAGCGCCAGGATGCTGGCATCGGTCAAGTAAGTGCCCTAGTGCATGCGGCTGCCCTTTCCCATTGGAGCTAACCGCAGTTCAGGTGGCTTCAACACCCCCCACAAAATTCCAGAGTCCTGACCCCTCTTCAGCTAGCTGTGAAATCATTTGGTGCAGGACCATTCTATCCCTATCAGCCTCTAGGATGACTTAAATTTGCAAAATTTTGTATCCTCTAAAAAAGTCATATAGCTGCCAAACATAGTCATGCGATGTGCATGTGTGTGGGTATATGTGTGTGTTTGTTCTTGAGATAGAAAGAGACAGAGACAGTCAGAGAAGAGATTGAACAGTTTATGAAGCCTGGGAATAATGTCAGGGAAGACAGTGATTCGTAGGAATGGCGCTCAGCTTTCCGATGTCTGCATTTATGCCTTGCCACTCCAATTGTGACAAGAATCTACGCAGATACAAACCAACAGTTCCCCTGGTAATGCCAGTGTCTGGAGAGCTGCCTGCCACTCTCATTGGTCCTTATGCCATTGTTAAAGCTAGTGTGCTGATTCTGGAGTGAGCAGTTTCCATTTTGGTCACAAGGAGTCGACCATTTCTTATTCTATGCAGTCAATTGCTTAAGTGCAAAAAAACAAACCAGACGCTAGTTACCAAAACTTTGAGTCACTTTTATAACAATTTCTGTTCCTAATACCGCTCTGAGATCCAAAATGAATTCATATGTCCTTCCTTTGGAGTTCGTACGTCTGTCTCCAGAACTAGTGTTGTCACATTTTTGCTTGACTCTGCTCTCTCATCCCTCACCCCTGCGTTCAGTCAGCCATGTCCATCACTTCAATCAGCCCGCTGGACTCAGGGCTTTATTTCTTTCCTCTTTCTGAAACTTTTGCCATCTAAACAAAGAATGCTGTAGAAGCAGTGTTCTGTACTCTTCAGTGTGACACTGTGGTTGGCAGTATTTCTTATTAGTACAGATGCCATGTCCCTTGAGTCAAATAAATGATAGGTGGGTCATGTCAGGCCAGCTCACTCAGCCACCACCCTCCTACCACTGGTACAGGAAGGATTGTGTCATGCTAGATGGTAGAGAAGGGAATGAGTTCCTAAATAAGTAGAGCTGGGTTGCCTCATATGTAACTAATCACATGTCTCTCAGAGGCTCTCACATCAAACACAAATAAAATGCTATTAAAATGGGCAGGGGGGGGTCAGGTGCAGAAGCCTAGTGGCTAACGCCCTCACCTTGAACATTCCAGGATTCCATATAGGCACTGGTTCTAATCCCAGTGGTCCCACTTCCCATACAGCTCCCTGCTTGTGGCCTGGGAAAGCAGTCGAGGACAGCCCAAAGCTTTGGGACCCTGCATCCACATGGGAGACCCGGAGGAGGCTCCTGGTTCCTGGCTTAGGATCAGCTCAGCTCCGGTCGTTGTGGCCACTTGGGGAATGGTCATCGGATGGGAGATCTTTCTCTCTGTCTCTCCTCCTCTCTGTATATCTGACTTTCCAATACAATTAAAATAAATCTTTTTTTAAAAAGTGGGCAGACTTGGCACAAGTGTGGGCTGGGACTGGTAGCACCAAACCGGCCTAAACTCCAGTACTACCTTGTGCTCTGGAGGACCAGCGTAGATGTGGGAAGGACTAGGCTAGGTCTCAGCCCCTACTGAGCCATGTGGGTATGGACGAGCCATGGCTGGGTTGAAACACCCAACAGTAAGAACCAGATTGTGTTGAAGGCCAGTCAGGAAAAAACCACTGTTCCTGCTAGGACAGGAGGTGAACTGAGTAGAGCTGGCTCATGGACCCAATGGTATGCGTGAAATCTGGCATTGGGAGAGGTTCTGATGGAGGAGCCTGGACAACTCCTCTAGCAGGTAAGTGCAAGCAGCATGACAGGAAACAGCCCAGAACAGGCTATGGAAATTGTCCCACTGGCATACATTTGGCATGGGTTGGGAGTAGACCAGGCTGAGCCAGTTCACATCACACACTGGTGAATCCAAACACCAGAATAGAGTGTGGGTTGGGCCAGGTTCGGTTGTGACACACACCAGTGCACATTAAGGAATGCCAAGGTGAGATGAGCCCTACCAGATGTGGTTGCAGCGCACAAACAGTACATGTGAAAACCGAGAGGAGGAGGCAAAGCCAGCAGGGGAATGTGGGCTCCCCTGCTGGACAACTACTCTCATTGGAAAGTGTGAGTTGGGATGGGGGCAGATCAGACTAGGCAGGGCTACAACTCCTGTGGGCCTCATGTGAGCTAGATAAGGGAAGAGTGGGTGAGGGATGGTTGGGCTTAGCCACATAATTGGCTGGCAGAGGCTGGCACTTGGAGCTAATTCTGTCAAGTTAAATGCCAGAACCACCTGGAGAGTGCATAATCTGGGAGTGGGAGTGGCCTAGTAGGGAAATAGTGGGCACCTCCCTCGGGGTTACCACTCTCACTGGAGAACACAAAAACCAGGACAGGGGCAGGGGTGGCTAGACAGAAAGGCACTTGCCAGTTTGTACATGGGCTGGATAGTAGGATGGTTGGGTTGAACTAGGCTTCAATGCCCTTTGACATGTACGAGAGCTAAATGGGCTGTGGGACAGACTGAACAAGCCTGTAGTGCGTAGTGGCAAGCATGGGAACCAGGGTAGGGTGCAGAACTGGTGGGGGTTATGGGAAGTCATCCCAACTAGGCTGCAGCTCCCACTGGTTTGCGTGAGGACTGAGTATGAAGTGAGTAGGTTCAAGTGGAAGGGAAGGCTGGAAACAGAATTGATCCGGCAATAGCAACAACCAGCATGTGCAAAAGCTGATTGGCACGAAAGAAAGTGTTGGACCCTGTGCTGGCAAACTCACGCAAGAATCAGGTTTGGGATCATTTCAGATGATGAAGTTTCTTTGGAGATCCCTCCAACTGAACTGCTGATCTTAGAACCCCAACCATGAAGAGACTATGATAGCCAGTGAACTCTGAATAGGTTTCATTGCGATTGGAACGACAAGATTGGCAGCAATCCAGAACTGCTGAACTATCAAAACTGTTTGAGCAGGAGCCTCGGAGCGCGCCTCACATTGGGGATCTGGGATGGGTGAGAGGCTGGGTGGGGCTTCTCCCTTTGTTTCTCCCCTGACCCCAGATACAGGGAAAGAAATGATAGTATTAGTGTGGAAACAATGGTATTACCCACTTTCACCCTGTAGCCCTTGACCCTTTGCACCCTTATCAACTAAGTAAGATTATTAAATAATAATAATAATAATAATAATAATAAGAAGAAGAAGAAGAAGAAGAAGAAGAAGAAGAAAAGTGGGCAGAGAACCCAATGCTCTATCATAATGGGTGGGGCAGCAGCATTGGCTTCTCCACAGCACAGTTGGAGTACACGTGTTGGCTACTGGAGCTTCAATTTTACCTGGAATGTTCTTCTAGTCAACTAGGCAGCATCTACATTGTGACAGACTTGCTAGCAATAATTTGTATCCAAAAAGGAGCTTACCCACAATTGGTACTCAGAATCATGTCACTTCTCCATGTCAGAGAGCCAGGCAGTGGCACTGCCCCCTTGCATCCGCATTTGGAACGTTCCCATCACTTGGAACACTGAAGTGCCCTTCTTTGCTGCTCAGAATTGTGGTGTTTCAAAATGTAAAAATTTTGACTTGTTAGTCGTTAGAAAAATCAAGTTCTGAAAGCCAGTCCCTCCTCTCCACACCCGTTTCTATCAACATCCACAGTGAGTCACAAGTGATCAGGGATGCAAGGATACAGATACTGCTCTGCGGAAGCCAGCGCAGTGCAGAGGTTCCAGAACTGGATACTAATAGTCAAGGAGAATTACAAGTAAAACAAGCTGCCTCCAGGTCTGAGAGCAGGGCAAGGAAGTGTCACTTTGGCATCAGCGTGCAGTGGAAGGGCTTTTCTGTAATCTCATTTTACTTTGACACATAAGCATAGCTAATACCAAGATATTTGTGTATGCTGGTAGGAAACAGACATTTGTCTGCATCAGCCTGAAAACCAAAATAACTCATGATAAATTGATGGGATTATAATAGCAGAAGGTGTGAGTTTGTCAAGTCCAAAAAGCAGCACAGGGAGGTAAGAGTTTGTTCCCCGCAGGCCAACAGAAAACAACGCTGTGGATGCTGTGCAGCATATTGAGAAGCTGAGGCACAGAGCTCTAGGGTCACACAATGGCAGTGTGGGCGTCTGCACATATCCTGACAGTTCCCTTTGTATCCACATATACATATGCTGATGTCTCCCACTGCAAACTGCAGACCACTTAGACACTGCCACGCTGTGAGCAACTTTAGGTTAGAAGTGCTGAAGAAAGTTACCTTGCTTTGGGGATGAAACCTATACCAGAAGAAACACTCATACTAATACTGATAACATCATGTATTAGAAAGAAGTCCAATCTGAACCACCAAATGTAATACTTATTCTCTCAGAGATGTCTCACAATTCATACACATTCACTCTTCCCAATAATCAAGGTTTATTCTTTCACAGATTTTACTTATTTGTTTCACTTGAAAGGTACACACACACTGGGAGGTGATGAGGTGGAGATCTTCCATTCATTCACTGATTTACTAAGCAAATGCCCGCAACAGTCAGGGCTGTGCCAAGCCAAAGCAGCAAAGAGGAATTCGGTTCTGGAGCTGGATCTTGCACACGGGTAGGAGGACCCAAGCAGTTGCATCATCATCAGCTGCCTCCCAGGCTTTACATTAGCGGAAAGCTGATCAGAAGTGGTTCTTGAATCCAAACCTAGGGACTCTAACATGGGATGTGGGCAGCTCAAACTGGTACTTGAGCACTGTGCCAAATCCTACCCCTGTGGCTTGGGCACCTTCCTCCACTACCACAGCCGGACAACCAAATTTCATCAATTCCACCTCCATCGTATTGTTCACTCTGATCTTTCTCCCACTATTTTCCATATTGTTATCTGAGATCATGCCACTATAACCTAGATCCCGACTATTTCAGTTACTGTTTTTATGGTGTCCTTACTTCCAACCGCACTCCATCAGTTCTCCAAACTTTTCCCTCTACACAGAGACAACTTCTAAGACCACAGATAAAATAGCTCTCATCTGGAGTAATTCATTTCTGCCTTCATGCTCATATGCAGAGCCGTAGAGCTTTCCAACCCCTGTCTACCCAGGCTAACACCTTGTCATTCCGTTTCTTGCCCCTCAAATCTCACTGCACTGCATACCATGCAGGTCCAAGGAGAAGCCATTCACTTTGGCTTCACCACCTACCCTATCCTTACTTGGGAATCACAAACATCACCTACTCTGAGACATCTTCCCATAGTTTTATTTAGCATCATAAATCACACATTGTACAGTTTGCTCTGACAAAGCTAAGCTCTTGGATAGAGGTAACATCATTTTACTCTGTAGCACCAATAGCTCAGTAGGAATAAAATTTTGAAAACCTGGTCTTTTGTAAAGTGTATGACATCTCTTGAAAAAGCTTTCCAACTCCTTTTGTTCTGAACTCTCTGAGCAACTTCAAATTACTAGTTCTATACCATGTTACCTTCACAGTGGGAAGAAATCTGGACAGGAGGACATGGGCATCCCTGATGATTGCACTGTGAATTTTTCATCCTAAAAAAAAAAAAAAGAAAGAAAAGCTAATTTATCAAACTGTCTTATCACTCTTCATATAATTAAATGAATGGAAGAAGGTGAGAGGCTAAAACACCAATAGGAAAAGACACACCCTGAGCCACATGTTATGTGCCTTCTCTCCTTCCTCCTCCCGTACGTCATGCGACACTCCAGGACATTCTATTGGCCTGTCTTAGTTCTAGGAGGCTGGAGCCTTCACAGAGAATGGGATAGTAGAGCAAGAGCTGCCTTACATCATGCAGGCTGGTTGAGGCAACAGACTTGCAGTGCAGTCTGCCATCACCTCTGTGGAGACTTCAAAAGTTTACATTTGACTTTCTACCAACACAAACGGGACTTCAAAGCAAATACCTTCCATTCCTCTCACAGATGTTCAGTCAGTGAGAGTCTGTCAGGTACACACTAACCATCTGTCTTTTCTACATACACCAATTGTTAGGAAATCTGATGGGCTCTCAGCATTTGGCCCACTCTATCCATGGTGAACCGATAGCAGTAGCCTTTCCAGATCTGGCTCTGGGCACCGGAAGAAATTGTGCTAAAAAACATTAGAATGAAGGCCAGTGCTTTGGCACAATGAGGTTGAGATTCCACTTATGAGACCCATATCCCATGTTTAAATGTCTCATTTAAGTGATTTTCTTTCAAAAGATTAATTTCTTTTTATTGGAAAGGTAAATTTGCAGAGCTAAAGAGAGACAGAGAGATCTTTCATTCACTGATTCACAACAATTGATGCTGTGCTAATCTGAAGCAGGAGCTTCATCTGGGTCTTCATGTGGGTGCGGAAGCCCAAGACGTCGGGCCGTGCTCTGCTGCTTGCCTAGGCCATGAGCAAGGAACTGGATCAGAAGCAGAGCAGACAGGACACGAATCGGCACATGCCAGCACTTGCAGATGGAGGGTTACTAGGTTGGATCATCACGCCTGCGCCAGTTGTTCTGCTCCTGGTCTAACTTTGTTTTAATGTGTCTGGGCAGCAATAGCTATGGCCCAAGCACCTGATTCTCTGCTACCAACATAGGATTCTCAGATGGAGTTCCTAGCTCCTGCCTGCTGATTACATCCTAGCTGAGTCCCAGCTGTTGTGCGCATTTGCAAATTGAGCCAGAAGGTGAAAATTTTCTATTTCTCTCTGCGTTTCTGCGATTGTCATTCAGTCTGCTTTTCAAGTGAACAAATAAGATGCAATCAGAATAATTAAAAAAAAACAAGAACTTACTTATATCAAAAAGAAAAAATCTGTGAACACACCAAATAGCATCACTATCAGTATGAAGATCTGGCCACAGACTATGGATATACACATAGGAAAATCAATAAGTGCCAACTCCAAGTTGAAAGAATACCATTCTGAAAATGTAAACTGGTAAATATTAAAGTGATCTGTCCAGAATAAAGTGTATATATCCACTCACATTTAGAAACCACAAAATGAAGGTGGTGAGTCCACTCGGAAAGTCAACTACTGATCTTCTTAAAGGCAGAGGGATGGGCTCCTGGGCTCCTGGGTCTCTTTTCTGGTTCTGTGATTCTGCAAATAATCCTACGAAAATGTTGTCAGATATGTCAAGTGATTCATGTCTATTTTTACCTCTGGGTACAAAAAAATGTCCACAGGCAGTTGACTCATCGAGGGCCCAAGTGTCAAGCAGCAAATTGTTCTTTTTTTCATTTGTATCAATCCTTGTGACCATCCTGTGGCACTTGGTGCCTGCAGAAGGTCGCCCAGGAAGAGACATCCACAAGGACAGCGTATGTGGAGCAGCCATGTTCCTAACACTGACAGCAAACCTGCGCTGAGGCTACTAGCCAACCTGAATCAGCACAGGACCAAACATGAGGTGCTTGTGGTCACAGATTTAACACTGAGAACTGAGGAAATCCATGGAACTAAACACCAAAAAAAAATTACACAGGGAGTGAAAACTTTCCATAAAGATAGATGAGAAGAGACAGCGCCAGATTCCTCCGCTATTGGGAGCAAAGAAGAAATAGTTTAAACAAGCGCTCCATTGAATAAAAGTTTCACACTCTCATTTGGAAACTTCATGAAAGAGAATGTAAAACAAAGAACAATAAAAAACAAACTTATTACGATGGGAAGTAAGAGTTCACTAAATTCGGAGATGTGTTTATACATATTTGACCATGAGGATTAGAATCCTGCAGTATGTTAAATCATTAATATATTCTATATTCAGCATTGTATGTTTAATATTGCCTACACTTATTTGGATACCCCTATGTCTGTTCAGTAATTACTAGCAATGAGGCAGAGAATCATTAGAAAAATACCCTGCTGTTATAACCACATATTACTCTAAAGACACAAATTAGAGGTTAACGTACATGTAGCTGATAAATGCAAATGAAATACTGCATCTCGTTGGCACGGAGATTTATTTCAATAAATCCTTGAGTTTATAATAAATCTCCATTTCAAGTTTTCAAAGTACTTTTCTGACATTACTGGTCAATTACTACAAATGCAAAATTTGAAAGAAAGAGTGAGCTTGTTCCAGATCTCAGATGAGAAAAGAGAAGGTTGATGTGAAATCTTCCGGTTGGCTTCTTCAGTAAGATGAGGCTCAAGGGTCAGCAACTGGAATGCCAAAGAGCTGAAAACAGCTTTAGCTCCTGGCAACCAATGCTGCTGCTTTCACCCATTTCCATGCACTTAGGGTCCAACCTAAACGAGCGTTTGTGAGTGAGGACTCCTGGACATGGCCTTACCTAATAGCGCTGTGCTCGATTTTCCCCATCTCACAACAGTCTGTGTGATTCACAGTAGCTGAAGCCCATCACTGCAGAAGAACTGAATTGAATCTAGAAATACAGTTCTGCAGAAGATCATGCACCAGTTACAAATAACCAAGTCCAAGAGTATTGACATGCAAATGTCTCTGAAACAGATAAATGGGAAAGGAAGTTACAGAATGGCATATATACATATACATATATGTGTGTCATTTATATATACATACATATATATTGACATTGCTAATGTTTTGGGTTTTTTTAAGATTTTTTTTAAATTGGGAAGTAAGACATACAGAGAGGAGGAGAGACAGAGAGGAAGATCTTCAGTCCGCTGATTCATTTCCCAAGTAGCTACAATGGCTAGAGCTGAGCCATTCTGAATCCAGGAGCCAGGAGCTTCCTCCGGGTCTCCCAAGCAGGTACAGGGTCCCAAGGTTTTGGGCTGTGCTTGAGTACTTTCCCAGGCCACAGGTAGAGAGCTGGATGGGAAGCAGAGCTGCTGGGACATGAACTGGCACCCCTAAAGGATCCCACCGTGTTCAAGGTGAGGACTTTAAACACTAGGTTAGCGTGCCATGCCCCAATATTAATGTTTTGAAACACAAATGACACTCAACCTTTCTGTACATAATTAATTTTTACAGAACGTAATTCATTGGGTTACATATATGGAATAGATCTATTTTTCTGCCACTGTCTTTAACTGTGTTGCACCTTGTCTTCCAAATGCAAATCTCACAGTTTGTTGGTCATTTTCATATATTAAACACTCCAATTCAGAGCTATCCATTTGGCCCATCTTAAATTGCCAACTTCATCTACTCCATCCCCATGAGCCCAGCTGCAGGGATGTGGAGTGAGCAGTGTGACTGATCTTCTCTTGTACCCTTCCTCCGTCTTCTGGGCCTCTCTCCTATTGTACCAAAGCATAGTGGTGAAATCAGACTCCCTCAGAAGTCTTCTCTTGGGTAAATCTTGCTGGCCTTTAATGCCGCTGGATTGGTAGACATGATTCTTTGGGGAAAAGTTAGGTGAGTTCAGCTGAAAGAGATGGGAACTTCCGGTTTGCTTTCTTCTGACACTGTTCCCATATGGCTCAAGCCCACAATGTCTTGCTAACAAGCTCTCTTCTTCTGAGCTGATCATCTCAATCAGGTATCAGCAGGAATGTTTAAGCTAACTGCCTCCGGGTCCACTCGAGACATAGTAAATTGCTTTATTCTCCCCAAACCAAGCAAGGTGTGGCTGCTTTATTTTGACCTCTATGTCCCATCTTCTATTCACCCTGTTGAAACAAATGCTGAGATCAGGAGAGTTACTCTAAGCAATGTCCGGAATACTTACTCTTTTTTTTTTTTTTGAAGATTTATTCATTTTATTACAGCCAGATATACACAGAGGAGGAGAGACAGAGAGGAAGATCTTCCATCCGATGATTCACTCCCCAAGTGAGCCGCAACGGGCCGATGCGCGCCGATCCGATGCCGGGAACCTGGAACCTCTTCTGGGTCTCCCACGTGGGTGCAGTTTCCCAATGCATTGGGCCGTCCTCAACTGCTGTCCCAGGCCACAAGCAGGGGAGCTGGATGGGAAGTGGAGCTGCCGGGATTAGAACCGGCGCCCATATGGGATTCTGGGGCTTTCAAGGCGAGGACTTTAGCCGCTAGGCCACGCCGCCAGGTCCCCGGAATGCTTACACTCTTTTTTTTTTTTTTTTTAATTATTTTGCATTATGTTACAGTTTCATAGGCTCTGGGAATCCCCCCCCCCACGCCCCTCCCCCCTGGTGGCTTCCTCCACCTTGATGCAGTATTACAGTTCAAATTCAATCAAGATTCTTGGAATGCTTACTTTCTAAGCCAGCGTTCTCTTGAAGACATTCTCAAGATGTGAAAGTGGTTCTCTCAGAGCCTTCCAGTAGAGACTGAGGATGACTTCAATGATTCTCACGATGTCCTTTGAGGATGGAAGGGGAAATTCCATAGCATCCTTTCTAGACTGAAGCCAACACTTTATCTTTCATTTTGAAGATGGATTTGGGAATGACAATGGCAAAGGACCTAGAGAATTCTTCAGAGAGTCACCAGTGGCTTCTTAGTTGAACTTCAATTCTGCATCCTATACAGCTGTGTATTTAACAACAGAATCACTTGATTGACAGCATTCACCACTACATTTGGGCATAGAGAGTTGAGCAGTGATTAAGGGACCTTAGTTCAGCTATATCGTTTGGATTTTTGTAATGTTTTTACACATTTCATTCATTGCCTCACACTATTTGGTCACCAGAACTGCCAAGAGTATGTTCATTCAGGCAACCGACACTCTCACCTCAATTCTGACACACCACATTGTGTTGATCACCACTGATTCTTCATGAATAAAGTTTTTGCAAAGTGTGATGGTAGAGCTGTACTTTGCACAAGAGTAATTGGAGTCGCAGAACATGGCACAGACTCTCTTTGCTCACACTGATAATGGGACACAGACGACAGGTCAAAGTTCCTTTTCTTGTTCCATCTGCTACAAGTCTGGGTGATCATCTGTTACAGCCCGACTAATGAGAGCAGTAGAAACCCTGCCAAGCGGAAGGGGCACTTTGACAAGAACAGGCAGAGGGAGAAGATGTGGTGCTGAGTGCCACATGGAGTTACCACTCATCGGGACCTCCCGGTAACCAATTAGAGGGCTGGGGACAGGCTTAGCCAATAACTAAAGTGCCTGGGATGCTCTCCTGGTTGTTAATGTTCATGTGAAGATCAAGAAAGGCTTAAGGAAAGGGCGCAAGTCAGTTAGCCTCTACTGTGGTGGGAATGGGGATGCGAATCGTAGATTTTGTGTTTTTGTCAAGACTTAAAAATCTGAGCAAGTGGTTAGGGAGGAGAGGAATCAACCACCTCTAACAAGCTCCACTGACATTAGCCAGAGGATGCAAAGGGGAGATCAAAAGAAAATTCTGAAGGCTTCAGATATAGCACAAGTATAGTGACTTTGGATCAGGATAAGCTTATCCTAGTGAGTGTGAGTACTGATCTCCACAAGCAGTTCCATCATTTCCTCTGTACCTTGTCTTGGAGCATAAACTCACAGGGAATTGGGATCTTCGTTGTTTATACTCCGATTTCTCCGTTACAATCTGGGTTCCTATTATACCTCTTTAATCAAACACTGTAAAATTGGGTCCAGAAAAGGAGTGTTCAGAGATAAACAAGTGCAATCATCTCATTTTATAGACGTGAAAAACAGAAATGTTATTTTTGCTGTCCCAGGTCTAACTGGGTTCTAACAGGAGAAGCAGCAGTGGAATTCAGCTGCTCAGATTCCAAGATTCACTACTTCACCACACCATTCTGCCTCTAGGGCTCAAAGAAGTCCTAATTTGAAGGGAGCAAAATCACAGGTCTGTGCCTTATGCCCTCAGGTTAGTAAACAGAGAACCTCCCACCAGGGACTCTTGCACTGCATTTCAAAAGGCCAAACTAACTTTCCCTCTACATCATTTGCAAGTCTTTGCCTCCAGGAGCAAGGCCTACCAAGGTTGAAATGCACTCCAAAAGCTGCCTCGCGCACTTTCTCCTCCTTCATCTTGGAATTCCCCAAGGACCTGCAACCCTGAAAAGCCCAGTCTACTGCCAGGCTGGGATTCTGCTGCCTGGTCACTTTGTGTTTGTGTCCAGGCAGGTGGTCATCCTCTTTGAATTTATACCTAATAAATACAAGTGACTATAAGTTCATTCTCCATTTCTTCTATTTTCTGTGTCTCTTTCCCAATATTTAGTGCCCCATTTCTGTGCTATATTCCTAACATTATTTATTTTATTTATTTAAAATGCGTATTTATTTGAGAGACAGAAAATCCAAGAAGAAAAAGACCATGAGATAGAAAGAGATAGAATTCCCATCCCATTCAGTGCCTAAATATTCACAGTGACTGGACTGGACAAGATGAAGACCCAGAACTAATTCAACCCAGAGCTCCCTAATTGGTGACAAGAATCAGATGATTTCAGTCATCATTGCTGTCCTCCAGAGTTTGCCTAAGCAAGTGGCTTGAGTCAGCAGCACTGCTGGGTAGTGAGTCAGTGCAGGCATGTGGGATACAGCCATCTTAAATGCTAGCTCAAACACCTGCCCCAGAAATAATTTTTAAAGATAAAATTCACTTTGGTGGTTATTGTCCCTCAACATCAGTGCTGATGGTGAAAAGTAATAATAGTATCTTACACCTTTTCAGATCACCTTCACAAATCCAGTCTCATTCAATTGCACTTACCCTGAGAAGCAAACAGCATGTTCATTGTTAGGTCCATTTCACAAATGCGGCAACTGAGTTCAGAGAGAGATTATGCTGTTTGCCGAAAACTGTGCAAAGACTGGCAGTTTTGACTCGTAGTTTAACTTTACTACCGTAACATCAATCACAATCCTTTGGAGTTTCCACAAATTTTTAACATCCTAATTGACGGCTTTACACCTGAACTTGATGTTTTATTCATCTCCACATGGGAAAACCACAGATCAACCATGTGTTTATTTTCAGATGTGTCTGCTAGAATTTCATTATGAGAATATTGTATATTGAAATTAACAGCCAGAAGCCACAGTGACTCAAAGCAGCACAATATGAACCTGTTTTTCATTTTCTTATCTTGAACTGAATGCCTTTGGGGAAAAGGTTTCAGTGTGTGCTTTTACAGAGATACAATGACCTACCGATGGAGCAGCGCAGAGGCACAGGGATCACCCCCCTTGCTCTGCACGGGCTCCCCCTCCCCCACACCGCTTGTTCTGCCTCATCTCTCCTCCCAACGCAAGGTACTCTCAGTTGCTCTGTGAACAGTAAAACAAGATCACGTGGCACATGGCAAGCTCAGGCTCTGGTTCCTCCTGCTTCTTACCTTCAATATGCACCACTTGGCCATATTAATTTCTGTCACTGGGGGAGATTGGTCAGTGAAATCTAAATGGGCTTTTCCTATTTATTGATACAATTTTGTGGCAAGAGCAATTTTCAGAGCTTATTTTCCACTCCATTGAATCTCACGTTACTGCAAATGAATATATTCCTCGGTCAGTGCAATGGCAAAACACAGTTGTAAGTGCTTTATGCTTCATTTGGATAAAGAGTTTAGGATATTACCAAGTATAAAAGGAAGTTAAGCGCCATATTTCATTAGGAAGCTGTCTCCCCTGTTAATAAAACCTGATGCTGGTGAAAGATGTTTTTTTAAAAACAGGGTAGGAACTTGGTGACTCCGATGCTCAAGAAGGCATGGTCATGCTTCTAAATGCTACCTGAGGAGTCCATAGCTTCTCCAACCAAACCAATCACAGCACACCAGCCCGGAGATCAGAAAATGTGAACCAGATGTTTTACAGAAAACGTGATCACAAACTCAAGCCAGTGTGTTTTTCTGCAGGTGTTGGCTTGGCCACTATGGCAGGCAGGCACATGCAAAAATAACCAATGTGGAAGCTACAAGTTGGCCTGTTCTGGGATGATGAATTGTGGATTTCAACGTGAATTCACAGATGGGGTTTCTGTATTTTATGTGTTTATTGAGTAGAGAATCATGTTGTAGCACCTCATTTCTCAGCTGCGAAAAGCCGAGGCAGCCACAGGCAGCATTAGGAAATCCAGGTCACTATGTGCTACTGGTTCCCCCGATGTCATCAACTGAATAAGAAGGCAGCATTACTTTGGGCAACTGGATTTACATCTGACCCTTTTTACATCCCTACCTCTGGGGTGACCGACCCATGTCTCGATTGATCTACATCACCGCCACATTATCACTCGTTCACACTGAAGCTGGTAGGACATTTTCATTTAGTCACCAACCCTGGAAAAATAACAGGCTTCCTCATGTGTACCAATTAGCCTTCCTAAACCCACCTGCTTTCTTCTTCTATCACTTCCCTAACAGTTAAATTACATCTCACACTGTACTTCCACCAAATTCCCCTGAAACTTCCAAGTCCAGGTCAAGAGTGCCATCTCTGAACTAATTCCTTCTTATCGCTGTCCTGTCAGGCCAACTCAGGGGCCGTGCCAAGGCTCTGGTCTCCACATTTCTGCTATCTATCTTGCAGACAAGCCTTGCCAGATTTCCGTCTCCAAAGCTCCAGCGACTACATTTTATCACACTCATTTCATGTATTACCCAAGAAGGGGCAAGGCATCCTCAGAGGAGGGCAGCTGCAGACCTAGCCTCCTCTGCCTCCTGTCTTATCTGGCTTGCAGGGAAAGCAGCATCCAAACCGCTATCGAGGCAGAACAGTCCCCACTCGAGCTTCAGTACTCAGCACACAGACACTGATGTAGAGGGTCCTAAGCCTAGCAGCAGCATTTTCCAAGTTAATAATGTCTGAATTCTGCTTTTTCTTCTCTGCTTCTCCTGAATCCATCTATGGGCCTTCATCTGTACACAGGTTCTGATTCTGGATGTTGGAGCTGCCTTGGCCACGCCCCTACCTGTGTTTTATGCCCAGCTGGGCTTCTGAGCACTTGCCCACCCTCAACGTTCCCAAACCCTGCAACCACTCATCTCAGGTGAAAGACTTGGCTCTGCCATTTGATACCCAATATTTTCCCCAAAACCGCTGGGTCTTATTTTCTTCATCTGTAAAATAGGTACAAAAATACCTATCTTATAAAGCTGTAAGAATAACATGACCAGGGCCCAGCGTAGTAGCCTAGAGGCTAAAGTCCTCACCTTGCACGCACCAGGATCCCATATGGGCACTGGATCTAATTCTGACCTCCCTACTTCCCATCCAGTACCCTGTTTATGACCTGGGAAAGCAGTCAAGAATGGCCCAAAGCCTTGAGACCCTGCACCTGGCTGGTGGCTCCTGGCTTTGAATTGGCTCAGTTCCAACCCTTGCGGCCACCTGGAAAGTGAATCAACGGACGGCAGATCATCCTCTCTGTCTCTCCTGCTCTCTGAATATCTAACTTTCAAATACAAATAAATAAAATCTTTAAAAAGAAATAAAATATATACATGTAACAAGACCAAAGAGGCCTTGTGTTTAGTAAGGACCTAAGGAGTATTATTCTAACTACTCACTTAAAAATGTTTGTTCACATCCACTTGAAAGGCAGAAAGACATGAAGAGAAAGAACGGAGCAGAAGATATTGCAGTTACCAATTCACTCACCAAATGCCTGCAATGGCTAGGGCTGTGCGAGGTCAACGCCAGGATCCTGCAAGTCCAGCAAAATCTCTGGTATTAGTGGCAGGAACCCAGTTCCTGGGTCATCATTTGCTGCCCTCCAAGATGTATTAGCAGAAATTGGACCGGAAGTGGAACGGCAGAGACACAAACAGGCATTCTGCTTCTAGGTGTTGAAGTCTGCTTGGACCGTGAGCTTACACGGATTCAGACATCCCAGTCAGTGGCACTGTACCACAGTGCCTAACCTCCACCTGATCTTTGTTTAGTGTGCTGCTATGGTTACTCATGATAGCTTTCTGACATCTTTTTTTTTTTTTATAAGGATGTGGGCTTTTTTGGTTTGTTTTAATCTGGGTGGGGGCAGAAAAAGCCAAAGATTTGTCCCTTAATGGTCCATGATTTAGCAATATTGATGAGAAGTACAGGAGTAGCTTGAAAATAAGCACATCATAATCAATCATAGCTAGATGTCGTCCAGAGATTCAACGCCTATCTTCTGTTGAACTTGTATCTGCACATAAGTGAAATTGTTTTTCAACATGCTTTCCCTAGAGTCAGGAAAAGCCAACTAGAAAAAAGTCCAAAACCACTTTATCTGAAATAAAAGAAAATGAAATGTTTTCGGCTATCTGCTTTTTAAAATTGTAACTTGATCAGCACAGGCTAAGTTGTCATCTGAAGAGTTGCACTAAAGCAATAATGCTGGATCTCAGGTGGAGATTGACTCAACATCTGATTCCTCCCCTTTCCCTTAATTAATCTCCCTTGCTTCCTTAATTCAGTCCCTATATTTTCTCATCTGAGATGGACAGAGGAAAAAAGACATTTTCATCGAAGAATTCCAGATATCACTTCCTGATCTTTAGTCAGGAATAGCAATGCTGATCTTTAAGTTTTTTTTTTCAGTATTCACATTCTTGTGATTTTAAAACAGAGTAAGTGTACACCCAGTGTGTACCAGGCACTGAGCTGTATACCAGAGAGTGCAAAATCTTTCCTGAAAGACTCTGTGAGGGAACCCCAAATGCAAGAAAAATCTTCAAAGTTGTTTCATCAGTGTGGTAGGACGATAAAATGACTCTACAAAATAGGCAGTCGGTGAGCTCTCTGCTTTCCAGGTGAGTACAGAATCACAACTTCAGGGCTGATACTTCATTTTTGCAACCATCTACTTCCATATTCTCTGAAAGAATGTACTGGAAAGTCTAATGGGGAAAAAGCGTTCATTTGAGTGTCAGAAAAAGGGACTTCTCATCTTGGTGATGGACCAAGGTGGGCTCGGAGTCAGCACTGGAACCATGTGTGTGCAGCTGGATGCGTTTTCCTCAGCAACCCTAAACAAGAACAGAGACATGGACAAAATGGCAAAAAATTATTCAGGCGTTTGGAACTCAGTCACCCTTTGGGCTAAGAGAGACCAAAATTAAGAAATAAATAAACAAATAAATAAATAAATTAAGATCTCAAACTGACTAAATACTTGTCCAAAACTATTGAAGAAGAGAAATGAGGAGAGTGCAGTTACCCTAAATTTGTAAGATGGAAATGCTTCCCATTGGTGGAATTTGAGACTTAAGTGGAATCCGTATAATTGGTAGCATGCAGTTCCTTCAGTTGTCCATTTTCTCTATGGAGAGGGAAAGCATCACTTTGCAGGTTGTGGTGTGTGATGGGCGTGGCAGACCAATGCAAAGAGAGAGAAGAATTGAAAGGCAACATCCTTCTCAAACAAAAATAAGGTGGATCCCGACATCAAGGAGTGAAGAACGTTCCATTTGCAAGCAGAGTCTGTGATTACGAAAGTCATGCCAACTACATAATGATAATGTTTGTCTGCTCTCCTAGACTATGAGCTCTCTGAGAAAGCTTTGGTCTTGCTCTTACTTGGAAGAGTGGGAGGAGAACAGATTGAGGGAATGAGCTAGAGAGCATTGTAGCTTTGTCATGTCTCAGTTGTTTCTTCATCTACACATAAAAGAGTATATAGCCTACAGATTCTTAGGGAATTTGCGATGATTGAACTAAATAATATGTGGAAAATGTCCGGCACTGAGAAACCCACTGTTTTTTGTTTTTTGTTTTTTGTTTTTTTTCCTCTCTGTATCTCCTCTTTTCCCAGCACACAGCAAAGAGGATACTTCATAGCAATTACTCAGTAAACAAGAGGCATACCTTTTCTGGCCAGCCTCTCTGCTCTTGTCACAGCAAGCATGGACCTGGGAGAGCATCTCCTTCCTTTTTCCCACAACATTTTTAGGTGGACACTAATAGAATGGGCCTTATTAAGCCGCAAATATCATCAGCCCTACACTGAAGATCAAGCCGCTGAAACAGAATATTTCAGTGACCTCCTCCAAGTGATGCAGGTACTAAGGTGACAAAACTAGGGGTTTTCTGACTGCTGAAATAAACACTCTCATGTCCTCATGTCAAGGCCATTAAATTCCAAACTCATCCTCTCCTATGCTACCGCATGCTCTCTTCTACAAACTGCACTTTTTCTTCTTACAAATTCTTCTCTGGGTTTGAGATAGTTTAATGCGGTAAAACTTCCATTGCTTTGCCAACAGTAAACTTTGTGACTCTAAGCTTTGCAAAGCATGCTATCATGCAGTTATTTCAAATATCTTCTACGTCAGCTAACAAACTCTTAGTGAGAAGTACTATTTGGTCTCAACTTCTGAAAGATGCTAGAACTGTACCTGAATATCTTGAGTCATAAAACAGAGGGTGAGTGAATTAGCTTAATCAGTGACATAGTCCCTTCAGACTTTTTTTTTCTTCCATTTAACAGTTTGGTAGATATAATTCTCTCCTTCCCATTGTCCCCTGCGTTTTACAACATACAGTGCTGTAGCTACAGTCTCAACTCCAGTGTTCTGGTCTTTGTGTGTGTCATGACAGTATAGGTATAAGCAAGGGTAGAGAGTCTAGTGTTTGTTGTCTAAGCACATTTAAGAGTTTTATTCCGGGGGCCCGGTGGCGTGGCCTAGCGGCTAAAGTCCTCGCCTTGAAAGCCCCGGGATCCCATATGAGTGCCGGTTCTAGTCCCGGCAGCTCCACTTTCCATCCAGCTCTCTGCTTGTGGCCTGGGAAAGCAGTTGAGGACGGCCCAAAGCTTTGGGACCCTGCACCCGCGTGGGAGACCCGGAAGAGGTTCCTGGTTCCCGGCATCGGATTGGCGCGCACCGGCCCGTTGCGGCTCACTTGGGGAGTGAAACATCGGATGGAAGATCTTCCTCAATGTCTCTCCTCCTCTCTGTATATCCGGCTTTCCAATAATAATAAAATCTTTAAAAACAAAAAAACAAACAAAAAAGAGTTTTATTGGGGCCTGCTTCCATATAGAAGTAGAGACGCATACTTGTAGATCTTCCGTTAATTCCTGGTACTCTGATCTCCATTACATCATTAGTTTGTGGGATTACAAGTGTATACTTGTTTACCTTCACATCTTTTTGTTTTGTATTTTGGATGAAAGTTGCCTTATGTCAGAGAGAATATATGATATTTGTCCTTTTGGGATTATCTTACTTCACTGAACATGATGGTCTCCAGTTGTAAACACATTGTTGTAAATGATAGAATTTGATTCTTTTTAGTGGTTGAGTAGTATTTCACGGAGTTGATGCACCACCGTTTCTTTATCCAATCCTCTTTCAATGAGGTGCTGGGATGTTTCCATGTCTTTGTTACTGCGGGTTGTGCTGCGGTAAATATAGATTCAGGTTGCTTTCTCACACATAGATATCATTTCTCTGGATATACTCCCAGGAGCAGCAATGCTGAGTCACATGGCAGATGAATTTTCATTGCATGAGCATCCTCCATGCTGACTTCCAGAGTGGCTACACAAGTCTGCAATTTCTCCAGCAGTGGAGTAGGGTACATTTTCCCCACACCCTTGCCAGTAGTTGTTTATGTAGTAAATTCATGTACATAAGAAGTTCTTGCAGAGTTAAGTCAAACTTCAATGCAGTTTTTACTTGTATTACCCTTATTGCTGGTGAGCTAGAGCATTCTTCCATGTCTATTGTTCATTTGAATTTGTTCCTTTGAAAAATACTGGTTCGTTTTCTTTCCTTGCTTCTAAACTGGTTTCTTTGTTATGCTGCTGTTGTGTTTCTGGAGCTCTATCTAAATTTCGGGTATTAGCCACTTATCTGTTGTGTATTGCGCAAAGATTTCCTCCCTTTCTGTTGATTGCCTCTTCATTGGTTGACCATTTCCTATGCTATACAGAAGCTTCTTAGTTTGATATAGTCCCATTTATTTATTTTGGCCTTAACTGCCTGTGCTTTTGATGACTTTCCTAGGACATTTTTGCTTGCGCATATATCTTTTAGAGGGATTCCTATGTCTGCAGGCTGCTGTCCACTTGTCCCAACAACTTTCATTGAAGAGACCAACCATTTTCCCTGGATTGTTTTCTAGTCTATTGTAGAAGATTAGTTGGCTGCACATGTGTGGGCTCTCTTTTGGAGTTTCTATTCTGCTCCATTGATCTTCCTCCCTGTTGCTGTGTCAGTTCCAGGCTGTTTTGTTGACCACTGCCATTTAGTATGTGTTAAGATCCAAAATTGTGATTCCTCCAGCTTGATTTTTATTTTTCAAGATAGGTTTGGCTTTCCATGATCTCTTGTGTTTCCAGATGACTTTTTGCATCAGATTTTCCAGCTCTGTGAGTTGTAGTTGGGATTTTGATTGGGATCACATTGAACCTTTACATTTCTTTTGGCAATATGGACATTTTGATGATGTTAACTCAGCCTATCCAGGAACATGGTATATTTCTCCATTATTTAAAGTCTTCTATTTCTTTTATCAGTGTTTTGTGATTTTTTCCACATTTGGTATTCCACATCTTTAATTTGTTTATTCCAAGGTATTTAAGGTTCTTCTCTGCTATTTTAAGGAATTCCATCAGACTTTTATGTTCTCTGTGGAGAGTGAAGCAGCCACACAGCCGCTGGAGTGTGGTAGGGTTGGGAAAAACAATACAAGGAGAGAGAAGAAACCAAAACCAACTTCCTTCTGAAAGAAAATCTCCTGTATAATCTCTTCTGTAAGATGGCAGTCATTTCTGCCTATGGCTCCTTCAAGGTCAAAATGAAGCTGTCTTGTCCAACAAGACTGGCATTTCCAGTGCAATGCAAGCTTCAAGTCCTTCCTTCACTTGTATCCCAAGAGCCTAGCACAAGGCATGGAACTTTGTAGGTTCCTGGTAAATATGTATTGGGTTAACAATTGGATTAATGTCTTTTGTCATTCTGAAAACACTTAAAAACACAGTGCTTTCACACTGAAATAATGATAGTTGTATTCTTTTCCATCTGACCCACTTTGCCCAGGAGCCTAACATATATTGACCACTACTGGGTATCAAATCCAGTGTTTCCTATGATGTTAAATGTGTGAAAAATATTAAATTTTCATAATAACCATAGAAGACTAAAGTTACTATTTTATTTTACAGATAAAAATATGCATCTTAGGTAAGGCAATGAGTTCAAGGTAACTCAGCTAGAAGTAATTTCTAAATTAGTGTTTTTTTCATTGCACTTTATGGGGTGGTTTTCATGAAGGTAAAGAAATTGATACTTTTTGTGGTTTGCTTTCTCTTCCATTTCAATTGCTATTTTGCAGGCAGTTTGATCTAAGTATCATTGAAGTAAGTATATCAATTTTGAACATTCATTATGAGCCAGTCATTCTAATGCTTCTCTATGTTAATATACTTCATCATTTTAGCATTCTTACAAGGTTATTGATATAATTGCTCCTAGTTTATAGACTATGGGTGAGACATTTGAGAAACAAACATGAACAGGGTCATATATTTTATAGGCAGTACGCCCATATTTCATATCCAGTTAGTCTCAATTCAGGGTCTAAGTTCTTAACCACCTTTCTGTAGTTTCCCTTCACAGTCCACCTATATTGGAGGTACACATGGAACAGTCCAAAGCTACCGAAGTCTAACCGGTTCCCACTTAGCAGGGTGAAGGATGTCCCTGAAGCTTTTCATCATGCCTTAGGCATCCATCTCCAGAAAAGCAGCCATGGGAAATTCTTGCTTGGTTTGAATTGTTCAAGTTCCTACCTTTTCAAAAACACATATTGATTAGTGACATGGCCATACTTTCTGGTTTCTCAAAGTAATTGGTTTTGAATTCTATGATATTTCAGAATAACATACAGTTGTTGATTGCACCAAGTTTTATCCCTTAACTGATGAAAATTCTGCCCAAAGTCACTAGCTGCTCACATTCAAGAACATTTCGGAGAGTCAGTGATGCAGCTCAGCCCATGGGCACATTGCACTGTAAAGTGGCTTAGGATGTGAATCAGACAGAATAGCTAAGGTTCCAGGAACAGAAAGTGTGGGAGGCACAAGCCTCAGAGGAAATAAGAGAAGATCAGAGCTAGGAGCACATGAAAAATGTGTGAAAGAATCCCCTTTGCATTTCCTTGACAAAAACCACACCACAAAACCTGCTCTTACCCTTCCCTCGAAGCTAAGCACAAAAGCAACCCTTAAATGAGAAACCAAAATTTAATTTTTCTGGTGACCTATCATGTGAATGCAACAAATAAACACAATTTTTATATTTCATATTATAATTGTTTCATAATGCAGTGAGCAGTGTTTTTCATTAAATTTTCAAGAGTGACCTAAGGACTGAACTAAATTACACTGGAGAATGTGTCCAAAATCTTTTCTTTCCTATTGAGAGGAGATTCTTTTAGAGATCAGGTGCATTGGTCAGTAGACGAAGCCTCTGCAATTAACCTGGACCTGTCCTAGAACAGGACAGCAAGCCCTTGTTTCTAAGCTGTTCTATGCCTGGGTCAAGGAATGCAGAAATGGCAATAGATTTTTTTTCTTCCTATTTGGATCAGCAGGATGGATTGTCCCTGATCCAGGGGCCTGGCTCTCTTTTCGTTTCCCTTTTGGTTCTTTCCTTTCCTCCTACTAGCATCCCCTATGTCTACCCAGAGGCAATTCACTGACAGAGGCACATTCCCTCTAGGACTTCCAAAGATCATCTTAACACCAGCAAGCTTTGGGATTTGTCATTAAGTAAACAACAGCCTCAGAATTGAGGGATGGATACTTAGAAACAAAAAAACAAAAACTTGAGAAACATTACCCACTTTCAATGAGTCTACAAACCCAGACAAATCCTCTTTTTTAGCATCCATAGATCATTCTGATTTGGAAATTAGGAAAAAAAAATCCAGGGCAGGAGGCATAACAGTTGAGATTCTGCTTGGAGGGCCTGGCGGCGTGGCCTAGCAGCTAAAGTCCTCGCCTCGAATGCGCCGGGATTCCATATGGGCGCCAGTTCTGGTCCCGGCAGCTCCACTTCCCATCCAGCTCCCTGCTTGTGGCCTGGGAAAGCAGTCGAGGATGGCCCAAAGATTTGGGACCCTGTACCCGCGTGGGAGACCTGGAAGAGGTTCCTGGTTCCCGGCTTCGGATCGGTGCAGCACTGGCCGTTGCTCTCACTTGGGGAGTGAATCATTGGACGGAAGATCTTCCTCTCTGCTCTCCTTTCTATATATCTGAGTTAGTAATAAATAAATCTTAAAAAAAAGATTCTGCTTGGGATGCCTAAACTCCACAGCAAAATAATTGGGTTCAAGTCCTAGCAACACTCCCACTTCTACTTCCTGCTGATGTGAACATTTGGGAAGCAGCAGCTAATGGCCCAAGCACTTGAGTCCCTGCTCTCCTTATGAGAGACTCGGATTGAGTTTCCTGGCTTTGGACAACAGTAGGGCTGATTTGAGTGGCGAATCAAGCATATTGGGAGATGTCTTTCTTTCTCTTCCTCTCCCTTTAGCATCCATGCATATGTATCTATGTCTCTGTTTCTCAAATAGATAACGTTAATCAATTACATTTTCAAAAGCCCCCATTCCTGTATCTAGGCAACCACTTGATCTCAAACAAGACACTTTGGTTCTCTGGGTTTCCATTTCCTCACGCATAATGAGAAGTTATATTAGATTATCAGATTAGATGCACAATTTTGGACTTCTCTTCCTCAAACAAAACGTAATATTAGAGATAATCAGGTTCCCACATTTTTTGATACTTTGGTAAATCAATATATATTCACATTATTTTGGGATGCAAGTATATTTTATTTTAGCAAAAAACATGTCTATATGCTACAAAGTGTCTTAGCGTTACAGATTGCATTTCTGAGAGTATAATGGGTTAAGTCCATATTTCATGATCTGGGGAGATGAGGGAGATGCCGTCACAACAAGCAAAGTACCCCATTTGGAAAGGGAAGTGCTTTGGAAGAATGGGTGAAGGCAGTAGTATTGGGCCAGATGTCCTGGAAGCAAGCTTGCACTTGTTGCTGTCAGGAGCTGCCACTGATCAGTAGGCAACCTGTATTTGTAATTTATTATTTACCACTGATGTCCAGCCAACCTGTTGGAAACAGATGCATGCGTTTCCCACCCTGAGGAGAATATTGAGGACAGTGACAATAATATTGACTTAGGTTGATGGCATCAGTTCCCAGGAAGGCACAAGTACTGGGTCAGTGTAACATGCACATCGACCAACACAGCAACGTGGCTGCACAGAGGGGCTAGATGTTAGGAGAGAAGCCAGAGTCTTTTGTGATGCTTTTCAGAGCTTCACATGGCATGACTTAGGGACTAGAAGAGAGATCCAGTCCTGCTTAATGTATAAGATATGGGCTGCATTTGAACAGCTTTTTGTTTATTTTAATTTTTTTCCCTCACTGCTTTACCAGGGTTGCTTATACAAGTTTTGGGAAATTCAAGGGCTCATTGAGTTAGTATCAAGAATTATGAAAATACTTGAAACTTGAAAGGAGACCATAAACCTGACCTTAGCAATTCTGAAGTCTAGATTGTATCACTCCAGTAGTCCCTAGTGTGCGATTTGGCATTCCTTTTAATTTGCCTCCAGTTGTAATGAGATAACCACGGTTTTGAATCCAGTAAATGCACAATTCAACGCAGATGGTTTTCTATTCCTGGCAGTCCAGTTCAGGTCTGAGTCAATGCTGCTTTGAACACAGGCTTGTTTGAGAAAATAGCATTCATCGTAAAATGACTGACGTATAAAAGTCTATGCTGCTAATTTAGGAGATGATTGGAAAATTCAGCAGTTTAATAACCTTTTATTCATTCATCCATTTAGCAAACATTGGCTGGATGTAGACTCTATATGGAGTTCTGTGCGAAGTGTGGCTATGTAACGATATAAACCTGTAAGCACCTTACATTTTATAGGGTAAAGGAACAACACATGACATACACATGAACAACCAAAAAATACAACAAGATAAACTTTATGCAGGAAACACACACACACACACACACACACACACACACACAAAAACCCTGTTACAGAAATAATGGGGAAAAGGCAGCATTGGATGGCTAAGTTCCTCATCAGAGTAGTTGAGATCCACCAGGCTTGCACTGCCTAGGGAAATCAGTCCGAAGTTCTTGGCTCACTTCTCTGCATCGTCAAGGTTATAACACTGGTGTGTGTTATTCCTGCTTGTCTTAGGAACTGGATTAAGACCTGGAATACAGTCAGCTTTTGTCAGGAAGCAGCTTGATACCTAAAGTCGTGTATCAAAACACCTGAACATGATTCTTGGCTCTGCCAATTATTAGCTGCGTGATTCTGAGCAAGCCATCTACTCCTCTCATTGCTTTCCTCTTACACAAAAGGGATAATGCCTGTTCTACCTATTTCTATCAGATACTGATGAGGGACAAATACATATGAAATCATAAAGTGATATGCAACTGTTAGCTGTGCTATTATTCAGTTAACTCTAGGAATTTTACTTGCAATCTCACACTCTTAAGATGCCAGCCAAGAAAACATTATCTTGCTCTTCTCCTCTGGCTTTCTAAATAACATGCCAGGAATATAAACTTTGCCTTCTGACACACAGTGTGCACAAACTTCAGTCTGCAAGCAGAAGAGGCATCGTCAATGTTCTGCACTTTGGGAATTGGGAGTATGTTGGTTCGTCAGTTATGTTAGGTCTTGGTGGTGACTTTGCAATGCTCAAATTATATCAAGAAATAATCAGCAAATAGAAAAATTGTCTCATTATGCAAAGTAAAATACAATCTGCCATAAAAAGGAGAATCATACCGGGAAGCTTGCTGAACAGACTCTGCCTCCAATTAAGGTCCGAATACAGAGCTGCACTTCAGTTGGAAATCCATTCTCCAGAATGGCTTAGATTTCAAGCCACACGGTCAACATTATAATAATAATCTCATGCTGTTCTCTACAATTTCTTTTCCCAAGAAACTCGGAGCACTATCCCCACATTGTCTTGGCTTTTGTCCTCAAATCTAGTTGGGAGGATGAAATTTACCTGCAGAATCAGGTTGAGAATTTAACCAAGGTTCAGGTGTTCCATTCCAAGTCTTACTGATTGGAACCACTTAAGTACTGATAGGCAGGTGTTATTGGCTGAAGTGTCATGAATAACAAGAAAGCTTGTAGGACCCCTGAGACAACAACTACAGTGTGGAAAAGCACTGGACTAAGCACTGAGCAAATACACAAGCCAGTTGAACACGAGGAAATCAAAAGACGCATTGTGCATTAGCATGGACCCTTCCAGAAAGACCAGCAGTGATGTACTAAACCTCATTTCATGAAATGTAAGGTGGAAATGAACACACACTGTTATCCTTCCTTACCACGAATGCAAAAAAGGTGAAAATTAAATGCCAACACATTATTTTCTTAACATTGATTGTAAGACCTATCTTGATTTTAGCTAGGATTTTTCTCCCCCTTAAGTGAAGGGAAGATACCATCAGACTGATGTATGGGTTGATTTATTGGTTTTGGCACATCTCTAAAAAGATTCGCTGAAGTAGGGAAACCTAAGGAACACAGGTTTGATTTGATTTTAAAAGTTTAACACTTTTCTCCATGAGCAAAAATAAGGACGCTCCAGGAAAGCAGAGGTTTGCAGGCGTCTACAAATGGCTGCAGAGCCATGCCAGAGCAGGTCAGGCTAACAACTTGGGCACCACCCCATTCAGTGTTGGGAAGTTAGAATTTGTGGAAGTTGCCATATGCTTAGAAGAAGAGATTTTAGAACAAGCAAAAGGATCTGTTATTTCTCACAGCAGGCAATCCACATAAGGAACTCATTATTCTAGGAGCTAGTACAGACTAAAAAAGATAATTTAGTTCAGAAAGGGTTTTAGATAAATTCATGGATGATAGAACCATAATAGAGTCCATCCTCTACACACTTAAATACTCTTATTAAGTCATCACATCAGCTTTTTCCTTTTGTGCTAAATAGCAATGCCTCCTTGAGTTATCGCTAATTGTCTTCATTTGCCAATCCTTCAATTTTTATCTGTCCCCTTTTAAATTGGTGGCCTCTTCCCCTGCTCCACCTCCTTTCAAAGAATTTTAAAAAAGACTATCAGGGGTAAGTTCTTGCCTGAGTTTAAAGTTCAGAGAGAGAGAGAGAGAGAGAGAGAGAGAGAGAGAGAGAGAGAGAGATATTATTCTTTGAATTCTCCTAGCACCGAACATAGTGCCTGAGATAAACTCCTGTTGGATTGATGAGTTAGTGAATGAGTGAACATGTGTCACTCCAGGGGTCTAGACTCTAACTGAACCCTGGGTTGTCCAGGTGGCCCTATGCTCTGTAAGAATTTTGTGTGTGTGAGTATTGGGTGGCAGATTTGATAAGGGAAGGAGAGAAGTTGTTCTCTTTCATGAGGAATTTGGGTCTACAACCAAACACTTTGGATACTCACATTTGGTGGCAACTCCTACGATGTGTCAAAGGAACCGTTAAGGAATACAGGTAACATAGCACAGGAAAAAGTTCCTTAAGAAAGCTGTTCCCTGGTGTGCATGATTCTGGAGCTGTCCACAGGGGCTCAGCAGACAGTCGTCTGGGGGTAAGGCAAAGTGAGTTTCACTGAGTTATCGCCATACTCTGAGTGTTTCTAGTTCAGAGAGAGCCAAGAGCTGCTCAAAGATATTCTACAGAGAGAGAGAGAAGGAGAGAGAGAGGACACTGAAATATTATACACTGCCTCGGGTGGCTAGGGGTTAAAAACAGAGACAATGGACTCAAAGGCCATGTTTTGCTCCCCTAAGGGTAGAGAAGAAATCCCTCCTGTTCATAGGCATGAAGGCCAGGTGGAAGTCCTCTCTGCTACAGTCACTTACCAAAAGGTACCTTTGGTGGACAAACTTGAGCTCACCAACATTGCCCAGGTGTGACCTGGCAAAAGGATCTCTTTGACATCGCTCAGTCAACACAGAAGAAATCCAGAGCAGTCAGTGCCTCTGTGAAATCAAGGGTCTTGCCCTTCCCCATTCAGCTCTCCAGATTCTTACTGATGACAAACGTAACTACATGCGCACACAGAGCCTCGCAGATACGCATGTATGTGTGTATGCGTTTATTTCTTCATAGCATCCTTTTGAGACAAGTTTTAAAGCTTCCCATTGACAACAAAAGCTCCTCCAAGAACATTTGTCTTTTCCCCCATGACCTGAGTTAGCACTCATCATAGTATGCTTTATACACTGTGTTTATAGAGATGACACCATGTGAGAATGAAATGCTTTATGACTAGTAATCTGTCTTGTTATATAGGATTTATGAGACCAAAGAGGCAACCCTCATCACTGATCTTTTCCGCATGTCAACGTTTTATATATTTTCCCTTCTTTTCTTGTTAAGAAATTGAGGATTCATTTTGTCATGTGCTATTTATTGATTCTCCCCTTCTTTCTGCAATATTTATTCAACATAATTTTACAATAAGAAAATATTGCTGAAATGAATTATTTTTGAGCTGTTGACAGGCCTGTGTGTGTGTGTGTATTCCTGGGTATGTGTGTCTACGTACCTTTATGCCCATGTATTTGGGACCACACAAGGGACAAACCCTTTTCCTAAACAAAAGAATAAAAAACACCTCCCTTAAACACCAGTTTCTCATACTGTGTGCTTGAATTGTGATTACCTTCTCTGAGAAGCACCAAGTGGCTATCTGCAGTTGTACAGTGTCACATCCATGCGTTTCTTCAGTAAATACCATTTGTCTTCATGGCATTCTGCCTTTCACTATCCTACACTGGGTGTTCCTGCTGCTACCAGCTTCTTTATCTTTAACAACGACAGACCACTCAGTGTTCCTGAGCTTCCACAGAGGTTTGTCTTCTGCTAGGGCGGAAGGTGACAGGGTGGAAGGTTTGTCTTCTGCTAGGGTGGGACAGAGGCACAGTCTGATGAACCAGAACCAGGAGATGTTAAGACAAATCTTTTTGTAGAACCTCTTGCAAAATCACAGTGGATTTGGGAGAAGAAGCCAAGGACTGTGGAGACCTGCTGGGATCTGGGATATAACCGCTTGTCTTGACAATAGCTCTAGAGACAAATACACACTTACACTGTGTGTAAGGTCTGGATTGAATAATTCACCGTTCCCATGCATAGTGTTACAGTAACATCACAGGGCCCTTTTCAACTCTGATGCTACACCTGTATGCTGAAATGCAGAGAACTGAATGCTTATTCTAATAGCAGTCACTGAGGCCAATGGCAGAGTACAAAATCAGTCCCCACCAATGGCATGCAGCAGACAATATCTTCAGTCCAAAGCTCCTTCTTCCCAACTTGGGCATGACATAAGTCTCTGAGCCCCAGTTACCACTTAAGGAATCACCAGTGAGGGCACCAACCACTTCATAGGAGCTGATGAAATGTTTGAATAGAAATCTAGGTATTGAACCCTAAGGAATACCTGATCCACAGTAAATCCACAGTAAAACAATGCTTTATTATAATATTTTACACTAGTCTCAAAGGTCTCACATGGTTTGTTTTGGTGAAATGCGTAGGATTTTAAGACTACTCAAGGGCCCGGTGCGATAATGTAGCGGTTAAGGCCCTCACCTTGAACATGCCGGGATTCCACATGGGCACCGGTTCTAATCCCAGCAGCTCCACTTCCCATCCAGCTCCCTGCTTGTGGCCTGGGAAAGCAGTCGAGCATGGCCCAAAGCCTCAGGACACTGCACCCGCGTGGGAGACCAGGAAAGAAGTTCCTGTCTCCTGGCTTCGGATCGGCACAGCACCAGCCGTTGCGGCCACTTGGGGAGTGAATCATTGGATGGAAGATCTTCCTCTCTGTCTCTCCTCCTCTCTGTACATCTGACATTGTAATAAAAATAAATAAATCTTTTAAAAAAAAGGACTACCCAAAAGGAACTGCAATATAATTTTTCTATGATAAATAAGCTTAAAGCAAGCTTTTTATGAGCTGAACATTTTAAATAAAAATGAATTAGAAAAATCACCAAATCAGTTATTACCTAGGGTGATAAAAACTAAAGGAGTATCTTTAATTATGTATGTCTAGAGGTTATTGGGATCCAGCCTTCCTTGCACACTTTTGAAAAATTAACTAATCTTCACCTGAGAGTGTTGGCCCAAGCATATTTTTTCTGCTTTCTTAGATGGATCTTCTTCCACTCTGCTAAATACAACAGATTTTTACCTTGAAATTTGGCTTCATCCATCTGCAGGGGCAGCCTGAAATAGTCTCTAGAAAAATAAAAACCAAAATAACCTGTTGGATTATGCTTCAGTTGACTTTTGCTATACCACTAAACATCCCAAAAGCTCAAAAACATAACCATTTATATAACTGGTAATTCTGATAGGTACTGCTTTTAGCCTTGGCTGTGGTGAGCTTAGCTAATTTCAACTAAGATTGAAATGCTATACTCCACAAGGTCATTTATTAACCTGTCTAACCCTGGTGATGTCTTAGATACAAATTACAAGCTGGTTAGTTTTTTTTTTTAAGTGAATGAATAGATGAATGAGTGAATTTATTTGTACTTGGCTATTTTTGGTCACTGTGTGGTATAAGGTTCTTTTTCAGAAAATTGCAAAACAATCAGTAAATTGTCCCCAGACACCTTTCATCACTCTTTGTAACCAGAATTAATCCAGTTCATCCCATTCCCCAGCTAGATACACATCCAGACCTGCCCTGAGTGCCCTAACAGGTAAATCAACGTAACTTCTCCCAAGTTCTCTGTTCTTTCCCTTTAAAACTCTGATTCTGATTCTTTCATTCTCCTGATCAAAACCAGTCTTCCTCTCTTGATGAGATGAAACACAAAGTCCCATGCCCTTGCACCAAGAGAGAAGCAAATTGTTGCTATTTTTCTAATCAATCACAGGATTTCAAAGTGTACCACACCATTCTTGATCACCTGCCCACATGGCAATGTTGCTGTGGAAAAGAGAACAGACCACCTCTTACTAACACTCTTCATTCTACTTCGAAAAAAATGTTTTGGGTGTCGACCTAAAATAGCTGCTTCAGCCCCACTCCAACAGCATTTAGTTCTTCAGAATGCATTCATCACAGCCTGCAGAAGTGACAGACACGCTCTTAAGAGGAAATCCCAAGACCAAAATATCATCTGTTCCTTCCGACAGAGGACAGCATATGGGCGGGGGGGGGGAATGGAAGCCTGAAAAGATGACCCTAAGGAGAAGGCTGCTTTCAGTCACCACTTACTGCTCCAGGGGGAGCCCCGCAAAGCCTCCAGAGAGCTGCAGAGAAACTGAGAAATTGGAGACCCCATTCTGTGAACGCCAGCTTGAAATGAGCTCCATTTCTCAGTGTAAGCAATGGGCCAAGCATGATTAATGGAGGACTCAGTCCTTGATTTAACTGAATGCAGCTGGAGATGATGCTAAGGCCTCCCAGAAGCTGAAAGCAGCTGGACCATTAGCAGAGACCTGCATACTCAGTGGAGGGAAGGAAGATTGAGGTAGAAGCAGCAAGTGACCAAAACCAAGTGCTCTGTGCTTTTCAGCTTCTGAGAGGTATTCTGATTTGTCTTATTTGTGGTCCCTGGGCTTGGTCACAAAGATGTCTATTTCCCACTTCTTTTGTTGTTGTTAAATTTTTATTTTGGGATTTTAATGTATGGTACAATTTCTTTGAGACTGGGTTTCCCCCTGCACCAAACTCCCACCCTCTGACAGATTTTCCCCATGTTGTTACAGTAGTATAGTTCTTCATAAGGAGTCATGATTTCATCAGTCTGTTATTTAAGTGTGCCCCAACATTGCCGGTACAGACAATGTCAGACAGTCCAGCATCCCACTGTCTACACATTCCCAACAGTTTAATTGGTAGTCCATCTTTGATTTGGAAGCAGGGATGCATACTGGATTGTATCCCTCACACCTGATACGGTAGTCTCTATTACTCTATCACTATACATTCCCATAAGTGAGAAACCACAAAGTAAGGTCAACAACCAGTATGAAATTAGAACAACAACGAAATCATAGCACCATGAAAAAACACGCCACTGAGGAACCAATGCATGGGTGACAAAAAGAAAACACAACAGTCTCTTAGGTAAAATGATGCCACCATGTAATCCATGAGCCAGTGCTGAATTTGACTAGAGAAAGGAAAGTATTTGGAAGAAATTTAAAAAAACAGTATGAAATGGGTTATTGAAGTTACACTTTGCATGATGGTTTCCTTATATTAGAGAGAACATATGGTATTTCTCTTTTTGTGATTGACTTATTTCACTGAGCATAATGGTGTCTAGTTGGGACTATCTAGTTGCAAATGGTACAGTTTTGTTGTTCTTAATAGCTGAGTAATATTCCACGGAGGAGATGTACCACTGTTTCTTTAAACACTCCTCTTTGGATGCACATCTGGATTGTTTCCAAGATTGTGCTGCTGCAAATATAGGATTACAGAGCCCATTCTCATATGCAGTTTCACTTCTTTTGGGTATATTCCTAGAAGCAGGATAGCTGGGTCTACTTCCCACTTCAGAAGATTGAATTCACTTCACTACTTCCTCTCATTTCCAAGGCTATTCTATGTTCAAGTTCCTACCCTGTGGTGGTTTTTTTTTTTTTAAGATTTATTTATTTTTATTGGAAAGACAGATATACTGAGAGGAGGAGAGACAGAGAGGAAGATCTTCCATCCAATGATTCACTCCCCAAGTGGCTGCAACGGCCGGTGCTGTGCCGATCCGAAGCTGGGAACCAGGAACCTCTTCCAGGTCTCCTACGCGGGTGCAGAGTCCCGAGGCTTTGGGCCATCCTCTACTGCTTTCCCAGGCCACAAGCAGGGAGCTGGATGGGAAGTGGAGCTGCCGGGATTAGAACCGGTGCTCAAGATGAAGACTTTAGCCGCCGGGCCTTTAAGTTCATACTCTATGGTTGTTGTCACACACTGAGCTTCCTGCCTCTGAGCATAACTCCTTCCTCACTAGTCTGCTCTCTTCCATGTCATTATCACCCTGTTTCAAAGTTGCACATAGCTCTCAGCATAAAAATCAAATGTTTTGACTATAACCTCCCTTGTTTCTCTATTCTCCCCACCTCCACATACACCTCTCTTCACACCCACATCTCACCACACACCTTCAGAAGAGTCAAGGAAACCACCTGTGCGTACTTAGAATATGAAAGCCTCCTCTAGGCTTCCAAGTCTTTGCACAAATTGTTCCTTCTTCCGGGAAAGTGCTCTGTCTGTCCCCACTCCATCTAAGACTTACTCATCCTGCTAAATTCAGCTCAAGCATCACCTCTTCCAAGAAACCTTTCTCAAGATTCCTAATATGATACCCATGCTCCTCTTTCCTTGCTAATTCTCTCACAGCTTTGCCACATTATGCTTCAATGGGTGTCCTATTTGCCCTGTTTCACATCCACTCTGAGATTCTGTTTTAGTCATTTTTCCTGGTGTTGAGCGAGGAGTGAAAGCTGGTTAGCTTTTTTAAAACGAGTAATGGAATGAGTGACTGCATGAGTGAAGTCACCTGCTCTTGGTTGTTTCGTTTTGATATCTACCAGTTGAGTATACAGTTGTGGCCACCAATTTCCCAGCACTCCCCATCACTTGGGTTTCTCCTGCACACTTTGCCTCCCAGATGGACACATGGCCAGATCTGCCCTTTAGAAGATACACCGTATAAATTGACAGATAGTGGAAAACAGTTGAGAATAATAATCCTCCATAATCATATAGAGGTTTACAGTTTATGAAACTCTCACATTCATTGCCTTTATCTGTCTAGTTATCGCTATGCAGTGGGCCACAAAGGTGTACTCTCATTTCATTTTATGCCTGAGAAAACTTGAGCTCACAGAAGTGCTTCCGCTTTTCCAGGATCATGTAAGTAGGAGAACTTCACATTCTTTTTCTTTTTTTAAAAATTCATTTCTCAAAAGTTCATGCTTGAATGGATAAGGACAATTTTAACCTAAAAGGAAAGAACTGCTAATAATAGATATAGAATGTGGGCCAAAAAAACTCTTGAAATCCACCAAATAACACATTGTGTAGGCTGCAGTCCCTCCCTCCCTTGTCAACACTCACACACACACATAGAGAGAGAGAGAGAGAGAGAGGGAGAGAGAGACTGACTGGTTAAATAGAAGAGAAAACTGTATTCTAGGTTCTTGAACTCACATCTGTGGAGTGTTATTCTGTGGGCAGTGTTCTCAGAATGGAAGATGTTGGAAACCATACTAGCATATTTATATGTGTCTTTACTGATGCCCTGGGATCCCTGGTCTGCTCATTAAAAACAGCTCTTAACAGATTTCTCCAAGAACCTGCACCCAAGCCTGTAGCACAGAAGCCTCCTATGGCTCAGATAAGTATGTGTTCAGTGGGCACCCAGGGGTCTAGGGTAAAGAGTGAGTGGAGGAGGAGGAAAGATTGAAGAAAGAAAAGCGGAAGGGAAGAGGAAGAGAATGAATACGAGGAGTTCCAGAATGTCATCAAGTGGCCTACAGAGAGATGCAAAGATTCTGTGTGTTAACACCACTATGGTTTGTCTGTTCCTTAAAGGTCCATATTCTGGAAGTTTGTTCCCAGTGCAGTAATGTTAGTAGAGAGATTGTAAGACGGGGACCCGGGGACAAATAATTGGGTTACTGTGTATTTCCTCAGAGGATTAAGGTCATTGCCTGGGAACTCTCATAGATCTGAATCAGTGGGCTACCCAATTGTGAACTTTCAGACTCCAAATCCATGAGCTAATGACTGTTTTCTATATGACATATCTGACTTTCAGTAATTTGTCAAACAGGCTAGCACCGTCATCCATGTCTACTAAAGGACTACGGGCTCCTTAAGAGCAGGAACCACGATGGAGCCTAGCTCAGCTGACCGAGTGGCACCAGCCCGTCAGTGTCTGTCGCTGCTCTCAGTGTCTGCAACCATTGCTCATCCATTGCTCCCCTCACCAAGTCATCTCACTCCGAAATAGAATTGAGGACTTTTCTGTGGATGGTTATTTTTTTAATTAAAAAAGATTTATTTATTTTTATCGGAAAGGCAGATGTACAAAGAGAAGGAGAGACAAAGATCTGCTGTCCACTGGTTTACTCCCCACACAGCCACAATGGCTGGAGCTGAGCTGATCTGAAGCCAGGAGCCAGGAGCTTTTTCTGGGTCTCCCACGTGGGTACAGGGTCCCAAGGCTTTGTGCTGTCCTTGACTACTTTCCCAGGCCACAAGCAAGGAGCTGGATGGGAAGTGGAGCAGCTGGGACATAAACTGATGCCCATATGAGATCTTGGTGTGTGTAAGGAGAGAACTTTACCCACTAGGCTACCTTGTCGGGCCCATATGGTAATTTTTTTAAAAAAAATCTGAGGTGAGATAATATAATTCTGAAGTTTGGTACCTTTATGAGTGAGTGCTGCATCCCTGCAGAAAAGGGTCATGGTTACTTCCAATGGATTATCTGTGTTTGCAGTTGTTGTGTTTGTTTGCTTGCTTGCTTATAATTTCTCTGGACCGTCACAGATTAGGTTCTCAGGAAAGCACACTGTGAGATAGAATTCAGCGTGCGGAATACTTATCAGGAGCTGCCCTCGGGGGATATCAGTGAAACGAAGGGAAGCAAGCTACACTGAGGGAGGGAGAAAGACAGTCATGACAGCCACATGAACAACAGATTCCCCCTACCTGGTAAGGGAATGAGGCAGCTGAAGTGATCTGTTAGAGTCAACCCACATCAGGCTGCAGTAGCTGAGCCTTTAACTCATTTATTTCATCAATCACTGGAGACACAACAGCTAAGAAAGAGCAGTACCTTGAGCAAGGTGGTTCTCAGAAGCTCAGGCAAACTCCGAAGAGGCTGACAGCTAGAGGCTATGTACTCACAGCACTCACCTAGACTGGAACAAGTCTCAAAGAAAATCTGAAGTGGACAAATCCACTCCTAACATTGCTTCTCCATTGAATCATTTGGGCCACCTCTTGCATGTTGCCTTGTGAACTGGCTTCTCCAGGATTCAAGTGGTTCTCTTTTTTTGTGGGCAATTTAGGAGTAGCAGGTGCAGAGCTAAAACGAGGCAATCAGAGAATGGATAACTGGCACAAAAAAATGCCTCTTAAAGTCTATGTCCTAAGTGCCTCATCTTTTTATATATGAGATATCTTCCAAAATTTCATGGAAAAGTGAATTGAGAGCTAGTATAAAACTTCCATGAATTTTTCAAGATTTTTAAAAGGATTCATTTATTTGAAAGGCAGAGCATCAGAGACAGAGGGATTGACAGAAAAGATTATCTATCCACGGGCTCATTCCCCAAATGGCTAAAACAGCCAAGGCTGATCCGGCCCAACACCAAGAGCTAGGAGGCTTATCTGTCCCAACACCAAGAGCTAGGAACTCTGTCTTGGTGTCCTCCATAAGTGACAGAGACCCATCTTCTGCTTCCTTCCTGTGCACGTTAGTTGGGAACTGGATTAGAAGCAGGATATCCAGGACTCAGACCTACAGCAGTATGTGATGCCAGTGTTGTCATCAGTGGCTTAACTGGCCGCGCCACATCGTAGCACATCCATGGACTGTTTAACGACCCCTCATATCTTGGATTATTGATTTATATAATTTCCATGCCATAAAACGTACAGTTCAATGGCCTTTAGATTTTAAGGGGGTTGAGGGTATTTGCTTTCGTTGTTGTTGAATTTTCGAATGGTTTGACTTGATCGTAACATGATTCAAAGATAAGCTTTTTGAGAAACTATCGAGTTGTTTGCAAAGCAGCTGCACTCCTACATTCTCTGAAACAATGTGCAAGAGCTCCTGTTTCTCCATATCCTTGTCTACCCTTGCTTTGGTCCATTTTTTACTTGCATACCCATCCTAATAGGTGTGAAGTAGTTTTCACTGTTTGATGTATTACCAAATACATCACTTCATCATCTTTGGAGAAATGCATGTTCAAATATTTGTTCATTTTTAAGTTGTGTTGTCTTTAGGGCAGGGCATTTGGCATATCAGTTTAGGTGCCTGTTGGCATGCCCACAGACCATATTAAAGAGCCTTTTTCATGACCTGACTCTGCCTCCAATTCCAGAATCCTGTGCTCTGCACTCTGAGTGGCAGCAGGTGATGGGTCATATTCTTGAGTCTTTGGCACTTACAGGGACACTCAGATTGAGTCATTGGCTTCTTGCTTCGGCCTGGCTCAACTCTGGCTGTCATGGGCATTTGCTGGAATGAGGCAATAGATTGGAGCTCTGTCTCCTTGCATTTCAAATAAATAAAATAATTTTTAAAAATTTAAAGTTCTTTATATATTCTGAATTTTATCAGATATAGTTTTGGCACTTCTAAACCAATAAATCCTAAATCTGAAGTATTTTAAAATCTGAAACTTTTAGAATGTTGATAGGACATTCAAATAGTTCTTTTTTTTTTAGCATGCCATGTTTTATATTTTTAGACTAAGCATTCCCCAAAAAACAAGATACATGCAAATATTTCAAAATCCAAACTTTCAAAATCTAAAATGGTTTCAGTTCCAAGCACTTAAGAAAAGGAATTTCTAACCTACGTATGGTTTGCAAGAACTTCTTCCTATTCTATGAATTGTCATTTCATTGCCTTTATGGTATGTTTTAAAACAAAATGTTTTAAATGTCTACCCAACACACTTTATTAATCTTTTTGGAGCTGTGTAGTGTGTGTGTGTGTGTGTGTGTGTATGTGTGTGTGTGATATCTAAGAAGCCATTGCCATCCCAAGGCCACAATGCTCTATCACTATTTTCCTCTTGAAGCCTTATATTCTAGCTCTTAAATTCACAGATTGAGATAATATTTGTATCAGGGTAATACCAGCTTCATACAATGTGCAAAAAATTAGTATCCCCCCTCCTCACATATTTTGGAAGAGTTTATGAAGTTTGGTGGTAATTCTTTACACAATTGCTAGAATACACAAAGTCATTCAGGTCTGACTTTTTTGTTCTGGGCATGCTTTGAATGAATTCTGTTTGTTTACTTGTGTAGTCACATTTTCTATTTCTTCTTGAGTCAGTTTCGGTAGCTTCTATCTTTATAGGAATTTATTCATTTATAAATAACTTAAATAATGAGTCGACATACAATTTTTCATAACCTTCCCTTAAAATTCTTTCTACTTTTGTAAGGTAAGCAGTAAGCTCCTTATAACATTTTAAAATTTATTTTACTTGAGTCCACTTCAGTATAGTTAAAGATTTGCCAATTGTGTTTATTCTATTGTATATTTAATTCTTTTTCTCTATTTTTTCATTTCTTTCATTATGGTTTCTTTTTTCTCTATATTTTTAAGATATGAAATCAGGTATTGATTTAAGATTGTTCGCAATATTAAGAAGGGACCAATAGGTATAAAGTTTTCATTCCTTCTTGCCAGAATTTCTGATATGTTATGTTTTCAGCATTTTTAATCTCCAAACATTATCTGTTTTTTTTTTTCTATTTGACTCACTGGTTGTTTTAAAATGTGTTAATTTCTGCATATTTCTGAATATCCTCCATTTCCTTCTGTCACTGCTTTCTACTTTTGTGCCACTGGGGTTTAGGAATGCATCTAGTTTTATTTACATCCTTATTAAAAGTCACTGAGACTGATTTTATGGCTTGCCATATGACTTATCCTGGAGATTGTTCAGTGTACACTAGAAAATAAAGTCTGTCATGCTATTGTTGACTGGAATATTCTAAAAACATCAGTTAGGTCAGCTGGTGTATAGTCTTATTTGGGTCCTTTGTTGATCATTATCAATTTTTTCTATTAGTTATTGAAGGTGAGATACACACACACACACAAAGAGATGCAGACACCTCTCAACTTGCAAGGAAATTAATTCTGGAAACCCCATTATAAATTGTAAATATCATTAGTCACAAATACATTTAAGAAAGTTAGCGTTCTCTAAAATTTCACCTTTGACACTTAATGCCTCTCCAGTCGTGATCCTGGTTACTGGTATAAATTGGACCAAACTAATACTAATCATCTCATAATACATTACTCATTCTAGATTCCCTGGATCCTCAACTGGTCCTCTTGTTCAGTGGCTTACCTGATAGTTTAACATGAATCCTTAGCCCTCGGTGATCTGACATCTTGATTGCATGATTTTTTTTTTTTAGATTGTTAGAGAGAAAGAACATCCATCTGCCACTTCTCTACCCAAATGGCCGGTTCTGAACTGACTTGATGCTGAGGACCAAGAGCTTCTTCTAGGCCTCCCACATGTGTTCAGGGTCCCAAGACTTTGGGTCATCCTCCATTACTTTCCCTAGCTATAAGCAAAAATTTGGATAGAAAGCAGATCTGTTGAATCACACACCGATGCCCAAATTGAATGCCAGCACTTACATCCTGCTATGCTACCACACTGGCCCTTGCATGAACTTTTCAAGTTTAGTTTATATAGTTATCCATTTACTATCACAGGTGAATGACAGAATATAAAGAGGTACCAAATAAAATACCAGAAGACCAAGAATATTTCTTAGGTAGTAGCAACACTATTTCTTGGATCAGGGCCAAATACCTTACCTATTAATACTTGAACACAAGCAACTTGAAGTTTCCAAGTTATACTCAAAATTTATAGTTCAATAAGACTCTTCTTGCATTGCTGTATGAAAATGCTCCCCATTTGGGAACACAGATGTCTGAACCTACGGATTCTAGAACCACAAATTCCCTAAGTGTATTATTAGGAGTGATGATACTTGGGGCACTTCTGCTTCAACCTTGGTTCTGAGTCTCATGCATGCTCATAAATAAGGCGAAAACAGCCAATGTGGATCTTGATTACTGTAAAATGAACCCCCGGACAGATGTAACACTATATGGGAACCTACTCTCGTGGGTCAAACTCCATAAGCTCTCTGACAGTGGTGCTGGTTGAGATATTGCAGTAGGGAAAAGAAAATGTATTCCTAGAATGTACATTAGTTTCTGTGTGTCCCCTTCCGGGATGGAATGAGCCCAATACGTTCAGCTTTCCACCATGCATCCATTTGTTCTCTTAGGGCAATGGTACCTTTTAGGGATTGAGCAATAGTCTCCTTTGTGAGAAGTTTGGGTATCTGAGGGAGGCAATAACTAGACCAGGCTGAAGAGCAGGAATCCATGCATAGACATCTGGACCTGTGCATTACCTTCCTCTCTGCCACCACGAACACTTCGTTGTCTGGCAACTGATTATAATGGCAGATGCTTTGTCTACTTGATTATTTAGAGTCTCTTCCATGAAAGGTGTTCTCCAGCAAGTATTAGCATGTGATACAAAAATCTTCACAATTTGTGTCCACTCTCACTTCTTTACCTGCATGGTTGAACTCCATTCTTCCTTAAACTAAATCTTCCCATATGCATGCATTTTCAGACACTTAATCAGTCACCCAAGCCATTTTCCATTGTCCATGAAACCATGTAAATCCTAACGTTAAGCTACTTTTTCATCAATATCAAGTGTGTTACTGTTCCTGTTCAGAAATTCTGCCTACTTGGAAGATTTTTCTTGCCACATTTTTTTTCAAACTTATCCTTTGGTACTTATATATAGTGGAGCTGTTAGTCATTTTCAGCATGTATTCACCTATATTTGAACCAAGTTTAGTTATTTCCTGTTCTATGAGCTGATTGGTATAAACTAGAAGGGGTGCTGATGGGACAGCAGTTGGTAATATGGATTCGGGCTGCCTGTTCACAATGCATGATTATGCCTTCCATCCTTATATCTTATTCCAGATGTACAGCACGCACATATATATGATAATGAGTTCTTGTTGTGTTTACCTGAATTTAGAATATAGTAATCCTGATCAAACACAGATCCTGTTTATAAGTCCTAGATGCATGACTTCCTACTGTGCAATGACCTCCGCCTCCTTCCTGTCTCCATCAGGTCCCAGAAGCATACCAGGTGGTGGTTTTGGATAGAAGCATCATTTTCACTGTAGATAGCATGGCCCTGCTCTAGAACTCCAGAATATCTTGAGATTCACCTATTAAGGTCTGCCATAAATTCCACATTTTTACATCACTTATATCTCTAAAATCATGAAATCTGCTCTGTTGTAAGATTTAACTGGTAGGCTGCCTTTGTCTCATGGTCCAAGTCTGTTGAAGGACCCTTTTTCTGTTCTGATCAGCACTCAAGTGTGGCACTTGGTATGTGTATCATGTGGCATTATCAAGTGGGAAATAAGCTGATTCCATAGCATCAAAGGTCCATAATCCATGTGGTTTTGTTTTGCTCTTTTTTAATTTTTTGCTTTATGCTAGGAGGAGCAAGATGCCATCAATTGTATTTATTTTGGAGCAGGTATTCTAGAATATCATGATCATTAGATTTCTATAAAGTCTGCTGAAGCTATAGGTATCTGAATCTTCACAAAGTTTGTCCCTCTTGCGAATATAAATCTTATAAATCTTATAAATCATACCACTGGAAGGGAGGCAGGCACAATTCATATATGTGTAGTTGTCCAGTCCATGGGAATGCAAACTGTCTCTAATCCTCTTTTACAACAGGGTCAGGAAACCAGACATTTCCCAAATCAGTGACCATATTCCATATTTTCAAGGCTATGTTAATCCTCCTTAGTAGAAGATTGCTCATCTGGCATAACAGAAATTAGAAGTTGGTTGAATTTATTTAGCCTAGTATTTCCACAGGAATCTGATTGACAACTTAAATGGAAGTATTAATCACCAAATGGAATTGGCAATCATCATTCCTGATTCCTTTAGTATTAGCCTCTTTTCTCCCTATTTATTGAAATGACATTGGGTTTTTATTTAATATCTTGTCCAAGAAGCTTAGGCACTTATACTTGAGTAGTCCCAAGAGGGTGAAGGGCTCTGGCGCAATAGCATAGTAAATAAAGTCCTCGCCTTGAACGCCCCAGGATCCCAGTTCTAATCCTGGTGGTTCCACTTCCCATCCAGCTCCCTGCTTGTGGCTTGGGAAAGCAGTCGAGGACGGCCCAAAGCTTTGGGACACTGCACCCGCATGGGAGACCTGGAAGAGCTTCCTGGCGCCCGGCTTCGGATCAGCTCAGCTCCAGCCGTTGCGGCCGCTTGGGGAGTGAACCATCGGATGGAAGATCTTCCTCTCTGTCTCTACTCTTCTTTGTGTATCTGCTTTTACAATACAAATAAAATAAAATTAAAAAGTAAATTTTTATTTAAAAAAAAAGAGGGTGAAGAACCAAAGACCCGAATATGGTGATTATATAAACCATCAAGCATTTTTAGCTCATTTAAACATCAGAGAACTTAAAAAAAATTTACTTCAAGTTGGTCCCAAATTCAACGAACCCACTGGCTGGACTTTGTTATAGTACCTGTTTTAACTTGTCCAAAATATGTCTGTCTTTATTGAAGCATCACACAATATACTCCACACTTCAGATACCAATGATAACTCAACAGATCTAGCAATCCTAAAAACATTTGGTTATTTTCCTTTCTCAGCATCCCTGAGTGCATCCCCATACATCATTTTAGGGGACTGGCGGGAATATGAATGTGATTTTTGCCATCATATCACAGAACCTTTCCTCTAAGACACCCTTTCTCCTGTTCACTTATGGGCCATGAATCCAAAAACATTCTCAAGACCAGAGAAAGGACAAAAAAAAAAAAAAAATACGATTTTATTGGAATGCCTGGCTCAGCCTCCTGAGTAAATTTCCTTGATCTCCTCTTACAGCATAGGCTGAGTAACACCGTTGTTGGATGCACATATATTTGGTCCCTGAGGATGCTAAGGTCTGTTAACCATCCATAACTCACTGCAGATCTTCTTGGCTGACATTTCAACCTTGTTACTCTTTATGAAATTACATCCACTTGATTAGCATGTGCTACCAGCTGTCCTCAGTTGTCTTGGGGTGCCAATCATCTCACTGTTACTGTGTTCTTGGAGGGTATTGCCTAACATTATCGCTGCTCCCTCACTTAACTTCTTGAACTTAATGCCCTCCTCATGGGAGTTTTTCTTATGGCCTTGCTGAGTTGTATCTCTTCTGAAATTTCCTATGGAACATAATCTTCAGGTGGGACTTCTGGCTCTACATAGTGGACCCCATTTAGTATGCCTACATTTGTGTTGCTTATGAATTTCCTTCTTCTTTTTCCATGAAAATTCTGGCACATGTTCCTGACTCAGTGTGAGATATAGTTTTCCATGCTTATAGGAACCATCCTTGTAACCAGCTTACTATCTTTTTGGACCTTTGCCACAGTATTAAATCCCATATTCCTAGAAAATAGAGTCTTCCCTTGCTATCTGTAAAGATTAGTTCTGTAGGTTCCAAAATTTGAGGATGTTCAAGCCCCATATATGAAATAGCATAGTTGTGAATTACACGTCACATTCTCCTGGATACTTTAGATCATCAATAGATTAGTTACAATGTAAAAGCTATGTAATTGATCATTCTGATGCAGTGTTTATAGAACAAAGACGGGGGAAAAAGAATCTGTGTATGTTTAGTGTAAATACTATTTATTTCCAAGCACTTTCAATCTTCAATGATCCATGGATCAATTGATCCACAGATCAAGAACCTACAAATACAGAGGGCGAATGTTACTCCCAACTCCATATATCTTCTTTACTATGTCAGATAGTTTGGTCCCCTGATCCAATACTGCCAGAAGCCACTCCCACATACACTCTTTCAACTCCTGATAATATACACTGGATAAGTCCTTCAGCTCTTTCTGAGGCCCAGCATTATCTGTGAGATACAGGCACAATGGTTAGGAGAAAAGATGGAGTAGAAACTGTGGGGGAGCACTGGCTGGTTCTTACAGAGGAAATCGCATAAAGGAAGCATCGTAGTCCTTAATAAAGTTAGGTGACTCACTCTGTAGGCTCAGGGTTTCAGAGGACTCTTAAAACTCAAGACTGTTGAAGGCATCAACCAAGATGCTCAATCATGTGTGTCACTTTTGCTTTCCAAACTGGTATCACGACTTTAGCGCACCAAACCTGCCCTTCTTGGGAGCTGAACTTTATTTGGAGCATACTTCTTCACCGTTAAATCATGGTGAACCTTCACAGCCTTCTCTACCCTTCCAGTACTTGAGGTGAAGAGCTTTTCGTATTCTGCCGGAAGAATCTTCTGAGTTTCACATTCGGTCTTACAATTGCCTGTTAATCACTCTGATTCATATACTATACATTTTTTTTTTCTTAAATAGAGGTCAGTGAACTGTTTCTTTATATGATCGCGTGGTAAACATTTTAGGGTTAGAAGCCATAAAACCTCTATTACAACTATTCAATTTGTGTTTTTAGTACAAGAGCGGCTATAAACAATATATAAAGAAGGGAAATGGCTGTGTTTCAATCAAATCTTATTCATAAAGCATGTAGTATGTAGAACTGGGCCCATGAGTTGTGGTTTGCTGATCCCTCAGTACAGTCATTTGAACTTAACAAATTGTCTTTCAGTTCCACTATTCTTATCATTGATTTCATAATTCTCAGATATGTGGTACACAACATAATTGGTTGCTGCATGGCCCTCTCTTGGCATACCATCTAAACCTGGTGAAAGTTTCAATAATAGAACTTCCACCTGTGCCAAGAAAAATCTATGCTGCTAGCGATGGGGCCCTCAATGTCCGGTGGAAACTAAGTCATCTAGCTCCAAACTTTCAGCTCTTTCTTCTTTTTAAAGATTTATTTATTATTTTTGCAAAGGTAGATTTAAAGAGAGAGAAAGAGAAAAACCTGTCCACGGGTTCGCTCCCTAAGTGGCTGCAATAGCCAGAATTGAGCTGATTCAAAGCCAAATAGTGGAGCCAAAAGTGTCTTCTGGGTCTCTCACACGGGTCCAAGGTCCCAAGGCTGTGGACCATCTGCCACTGCTTTCCTGGGCAACAAGCATGTGGCTGGATGGGAAGTAGAGCATCTGGAATACAAACTGGCAGCATATGGGATCCCGGGGTGGCATGCAAAGCAAGAATTTAGCCACTAGGCTATCATGCCAGCCCCTCAAACTTCCATCTTTCTTAACACCTGATTTCTTGGATCACTCCAACTGCTGCTGGTTGAGTTCTCTGGGAAGCAGACTGAGATGGGATTAAGTGTGAAAGACACTTATTAGAAAAGTACCTGGGGGAGGGAGAAGAAATGAGATTGGATAATAGGAGAAGCTGCAACAAGCTAAAAGATCCACACAATAGGCCTGCACCGGGCTAGTGGCTGAGGTTTTCACTCCCCATCTCTAACCATTGATGCAAGTCACTTGAAAAACGTGTTGCCTTTCACTAAGTGCTCTTTGTAGCTGATGCAATCCCTACGTGAGCTGAAAGGTGAAGGCTATTTATAGACAGCAATTTCTCCAACTGGGGCAAGAAGCACTTCTTTGGTCAGGGGCTAAGTGGTGAATTTCTAGGAACCTCTCCCTTCCCACTTATCTATGTTTGCTCCTGACCTATGCTGGGTGTGCTTATGCTTCTGTTAATCCTTGGCACAACACATACCATGGCATTCTTTACAAGGTATGGTGCCCTTGCTTCTTTCCCTTTTGCTGGCTGGTACTTGGGTATCCCATCTGCTCTCACAGAGGATTTTCTGCTGCTCTAAGAATTGAAGCTTTCCTTCCAACAGTTTGTAGCACTCTCATGAGCACTGTCTCCACTTCATTGCATTTGTGTATCTGTACATGGTGAGTAGCTAAGCCTCTGTGAAAAACCTTTAACAGTGCTTGTGTTTGCTTTCAAAAAGTAAATAATTGTAGATTTATTAGGGGTGGAAACAAAAATCAATGGCTAAAATAACTCAAAGCAGAAATTTCTGAGAGTTCACTACATGATCTGTTCAGTGAGAGGAACCAGAAGAACCATTTGGAGATAGAGGGGCTCCCCCTTGTCCAGGCTGATTTTTCTAGTGCCTTTGTTTTTCTGCTCCGTTTCCCTCTGCCTGCCTGCCTGCCTGGAAGGGGACTTTTCAGCTCCACTTCTGTTCCTGAAATGTTTAGTATTGGTTAATATGAAATACAGTTATGGAAAAGCAGAAAACATGTAACATGTTTTTGAAGAATGGGTATTTGGTAGAGGAAGAAGATGTTTGGGACAAAACTGCAGAAGACACGAAAGGTTTGGAAAAATGTGGGAAAAACTAAGCAAAAGGAAAAATGAAGCGAAGAAAAGTAGGATGGAAGACAATGAAGTACCAGCGAGAAGGACACTAAAGAAAGAGGAGGAGGAGGAAGGGAAAGATGGAGAATTAGATGAGTTGTAGGATGCTGAAGAAGCAAAATAAAGAAGAGGGGTAGGAAAGGCAAGGGACAAGACCAGGAGGAGTGGCAAAGAATGGGCATGGGTGACCAGCCCGAGCTCTAGCCTTGGAGCAAAGCAACACAGCCCCCTTGGACAAACAATATCACGTCCACCCTGAACCTGGAACTCACCATAGAATGACACTGACAACTTAGGAAGCAGGTCAGGTGGGAAGGCTGATCTTGAACGGAATTTCTCCACTCATCCTGCCCTGCCCTTTCTTTGTTTTTCCAAAGCAAGTGATTAGCAAGATGCAATTTTCCCCAGAGTATAGAAGGGTAAACTGAAATAGGTTCCTAGAAAAATGAGCACAAAAAAATCCGCTCCTGACAAAAGACAGAATCCATGAGCCAAGGGATTCATACAAGCTGTTCTGGTAGATCAGTTTCCTGAGTCTCCCCTCCCACTTACTGCACCATCTAAACCTCTGTTATGAAACTCTACCCTTATCAGTAATCCTTTCTAAGGTTGAGAGAGAGTTCAACATCACCTTTGTCTGCAGATTTAATACTCAAGAAATGTCATAAGAAATTCAAGATAACTGGAATTATTTTTTTAAATATAGCTTTACTCTTCTCCAATCCCCTGCCAGCAGTGAAGTGGACTCCTTAAACATGCCTTGTAAAAGCAGATTATAAAAGCAAAGATAGAAGGGAAGCAGACATTTAAGCACCCCACCTGCCTTCTATGCCAGTCACCAAGGACCTCTGAATGTACATGCTAGAAACAAGCAAGAGTTTTACATTCCATTTGCCTCAAATATGCAAGGATCATGCTCCCAGTCAATCTCCTTCACCTTTGGCAGTAATTATTCCCCATCTCAGCATTTACCTTCTTCTTCCCTTTCTTATTATATAACAGTGTTAGCCCTCCAGGGTGCAATTATTTCTTTGATCCAGAAGACAGAATCAAATTTGGTTTTATATAGGATCTCTCATATCTGTGGCTTGGAGCACTTGGAAAGGCCAGGCTGACGCAGAGTGAGGAGAGGAGAGAAGTTCTAACACTCTACTTCTCCATGTTAACGTGGTATGTTTCCATCCAGATGGTGGGGGTCTGATCACATCACTGTAGGATACACGTGATTCCTACATGATGCTTGAACCAACAATAGGGACTCGACTTTCCTAATGTTAGCCAGTACAAGATCTCTGAGGTTCATCAGCGCGCTAAGGACAAGGGGCAGAGTGATGAGGACTATCTCTACAGCTATCTGAGTTGGGAGGAAGTGATGAGAAGATCATGAGAGAACCACATGTTGGAAAATAATCTTAACAGTCCCATTTACTGAATGCCTATTACATGCAAGACATTTGATGTTTACCTTTGGCCATGGTAAGAGGTTTAAGCTGGATTCAAATCTTAGCTCTACTTCTTACTAGCTCTATAATGTTCAACACTTCGATAGCTTCTCCTTTGCCTCTGTTTTCTCATCCTTTAAAACAGGGCAATAACACATTCTTCAAAGAATAATCAGAAATAATTAAACAAGCAATGTTTTGATTAGTTAAATGGAAAATATTTATTATTTGGCTATCATTGTTATTATCATTCTCCAGCCAATTCTGCTGCCCATGCATTTTTTTTAAAGATTTATTTATTTTTATTACAAACTCAGATATACAGAGAAGACGAGAAACAGAGAGGAAGATCTTCCGTCCGATGATCCACTCCCCAAGTGACCACAACAGCCAGTGCGCGCCGATCCGAAGCCGGGAACCAGGAACCTCTTCCTGGTCTCCCATGTGGGTGCGGAGTCCCAAAGCTTTGGGCCGTCCTCGACTGCTTTCCCAGGCCACAAGCAGAGAGCTGGATGGGAAGTGGAGCGCCGGGATTAGAACCTGCGCCCATATGGGATCCCGGTGCGTTTAAGGTGAGGACTTTAGCTGCTAGGCCATGCCGCTGGGCCCTGTCCATGCATTTTAAATGAGGAAACTGTGGCTCTGGAGAGTTTGAACAACTTGTTCAAGGACACACAGCAATGAAGAGTAGGCCTGAATTTGAGCTCACTCTGCATGATTCCTTCCACTGTGGAATGACACCTCAGGGCATCCAAGATAGTATCCATGGCAACTGTAGAATGACTATGGGGATAGTTTTTCTAGCTATCAACAATATGTCAGTTCAACTTCTGCTAGGAGCACCTTTCCCCTATTCCTACCTAGCTCATTCTTGGGATTTCAGAGGTTTCGCTGTGGTCCAGCAAGAATATGTAACAAAAAAAAAAAATGAATAATGCTAAAGCAGAAAACATTCAACAGTGAACTTTGAAGATCTGTGGCATGTAAGCCCAGTTGTCACTGAGTATCTAATCACACCCCCCTTCTAAGTCTCTTTTTTATGTTAAAGTCATTCATTGCTTACTGAGCATTTTTCACATGATAGAAACTATTTTAATTCGAGAAAAATGACAGTAAACAAGAAAGATAGGATTCCTACTCTGAAAACTAACAGCAATCATTGTGAAAATGTTATAATTGAATATTAAGACAGGACAAGACCTTAGAAATAATCTCGTATCTCACTAACATCAGAACACCCAAGAACGTCTTTAATGAAAAATACTTAATTATAATAATTGAAGAAATGTGTAATTGAAGTAATTACATAAGTTAAACGAGAAAGAAAGAAGGGTCAGACATTTTAATAGCAGCATGATAGATGGATTTAGCTAATTAGATAAGGCATTCTTTTTACGCTAATTCCTCCTAGCATGGGCTTGTCAGTCATAGAATCTGCTCCATTCACCATCCCCTCTAAAGCCCTTCTCTTGAGATAAATAGTTCTGGGTTTTTTATAAACAAAGACTTGCCACTGACTAGATAACATGAAATCTGACTCATGTGTAGTCAGTTTATAAGCTGGTCATTAACAATCTGATCTTTTTGTTGCAGCATATAGTTGGAACTTAAAAAAAAATTATTTATATGTTTGAAGGTCAGAGTCACAAAGAAAGAGAGAGAGAAAGGAAAAGAGAGAGAGTTCTACCTGCTGGTTCACTCCCCAAATGGCCATAACAACTGGACTGGGCCAGGTCAATGCCAGGAGCCAAAAATATCTTCCTGTTCTCTCTCATGGTCCAGCTGTGACCACGGCCTTGGGCAATCCTTTGCTTCTGGAAGCTGGATTCAAAGTGGAGCAGCTGGGATACAAACAAGCGACGAGATGGGATGCTGGATCTGCATGCAGGGGCTTCACCTGACGGTGCTGGACCCAACCATCTGATCTCCTGCTATGAAAAGCTATAGGGCTCTGGGACATGGTGAGTAAGCATAACGTGTGACTCCAGCATCTAATGTGAGTGCCAGCTGGTGTCTCAGTGGCGCCAATTCCAAGTCAGCTGGCTGCTCCTAGCATGAGAGAGGCAGCAGAGGGTGGCCCAGGTATTTGTCCACTTGTTCCCACCGCCCTATCACACCACCCCATGTGGAAGACCTGAATAAAGTTCCTAGTTTTTAGCTTCTGGATAATCCAGTCCTGGTCATCATGGCCATTTGGGGAGTAGACCAATAGATTAAAAAAATTATCTCTGCCTCTCTGTCTCTCTTTTTAACTTTGATCCTAAATAAATAAACCTTTCTTAAAAAATAAAACCCTATAAAATACAAGTTAAGAAGTTTAGAAGTTCAAGTTATCCAGTATTTTTCTCCAGAGTTATAGTAGGGTAGAGTTAACTGCAGGAACATATTCATAAAGAGGAGTTTAAATCTATGAAATCACTGACAAAGCAATCAATGAGGTAGAAACCATTAGTATCCCTACTTTACAAAACAATAAATAGCACCAATGTTTGAAAGCAGAGAGTTTAACTCCAGAATCTGTGTTCTTAGTACTTAGCATCTCCAACGGGAGCAGAAATGAGAACAGACGCACAGGGCGCCACATGCAGAGACGCAGTCTTGGCAGTGGTGTCATCATGTGGATCTGCACATTGTTGCTCCTTAGAGGCTGACACATGTGATCTGAGGGTTCAGCACTCTCGGGGGACACAAGCAGGGGACTTTCCCGGAGTCCCAGGAGAACACTGTCTTCTTTATTGCCAATTTCTACTATGCACTAAAACAACTTGGGCACATTTCTTTTAACCCGGAATCTAATATTTCTTTTCAACTATGCATTCCCTACACATACTATCCCCAAACTGCAGAATTTGTAACTTATATTAAAAAATATTAAACATTCCATAAGAGTGCATGTCTCCGGAGTACAATGGGATTCAATACAGGTACCAGAATATATAGTTTGAACTGATTAAATGCGCACACCCAACATCTCTCCATTTCACCATTACCATCCATGTTCAGAGCTTTCGAGCTCTTCCCTTCCAGCTAGCCACAATATACATTACAGGTTACTGTAGGGCACTAGAAATTATTCCTTTCATTGGACTGTTTTAGTATCTACTTTCTGATCCCTGTCTATTCCTTTGCCCCTTGCTCCTCAACTCCTCAACTCCTCTCAGTCAATAAAAATTTAAATTTTACACTCAGGTTGCCTTTTAAAAACAACCTCCACATATAAGGGCAAACATACAGTATTTGTTTTTCTGTGTCTGATTTTACTCAACATGATGTCTTCCATCTGTCTTGCTAAAACAATGGAATTCATTTTTATGACCGCATCATATGTCCTTGTGTCTGTACACCACGTTCTCCGTCCCTCTGTTGATGGGCATATTAACTGAGTTTAGGTCTTAGTTATCAGCAATGAACATGAGAGTGAGAACCTTTGATATGCTTATATCATTTTCTTTATACATTTACCCAGAAATGGGACAGCTGAATCATATGGGAGATCTATTCTTAGATTTTTAGGGAGCTTCATATTGTTTGTAGTGGCTGTAATAATTGACATCACCACCAAGTACACAGGGTTGCTTTTGCTCCTTTTGCACACTCTCACTGGCATTTGTTATTATTTGTCATTTCTTCATTCACTTGATTGAGAAAGTAATGGGGAAAGAACAAGCCCATCCATCCATTAATTTCCTCTCCAAATGCCTGCAAAGGCTGGAGCTGGGCTCTCCCAAGTTGGTGGCAAGGACACAAGTACTTGGACCATCAGCAGATGTCTCAGAAATGCATTAACAAGACGGTGGATCAGAAGCAGGAACAGGACTCAATTCCAGGCATGCAAATATGTGATGTGGGTATGCCAATTGATACTTAAACGCCAGCACTGCAATGCTGGCTCTTATATACCTTTTTGATAGCAATATTTTTTTAATTAAAGCACTTTATTTTTTAGTAGTTTTGCATTTTCTAGGAAAAAATGGGCAGAGGTCCAGAATCCGTTCATCCTTCCCTGATCCTCCTTTTCAACTTCCCATGTTATAACCATCTTGTGTTAGTGTAACAAGTTGCTACCAGTGATGGGTCGATACTGATATATCATTAACTAAGTCTATGGTTTGCACTAGGGCTAACTCTTCATAACACACACTATACAGATTTTTAAATTGTTTTTTAGAAGAGTCATGTATATTTAAAAAAGCAGAGTGACAGAGAACAAAGGAGAGGCACATCAAGAAAGATATAGGACATCAGCTGCTTCAGTCCCCCAAATGCCACAATACCCAGGGTTGGGTCTGAGTGAAGCTAGGAACCAGCAACTCCATCTGCAAGAATCCAAGGAATGGAGTCATTTTTTAGGCTTTCTCAGACACATTAAGACAAAGCTGGATTTGAGGTAGAGCTGATAAGACTGAGGCTGGGGCTCTGATATAAGATGCCTGCATTGCAAGCAACAGTTTAGCCCATTGTGCCAAAATGCTTGCCAATTCAGGTTTTTTTTTTTTTTAAGTATTAAACTGAATTTTTTTTTAAAGTAGGTCACACAGCAAACCTGGCTGTATGCTATGTGTAAGAGACACACCCAAGCAAAAGACTTGGGAAGCTTGGGAATTAAATATACACCAGGGAAATTCAAACACTAAGAAAATAAGGGCGATTTTACTGACACCATACAACATGTAATTCAAGACAAAGATCTTAAAAGGTGGAAGGAAGAGTATATACAGCAATTGTAACTGGAATGACATCTCATTGTGGTTTTTATTTTTATCTTCCTTTCAGCTAATCATCTTGAACACTAACGCTACTGAAAAAAAAATTCAAAATGGATCAAAGACCTGAATGTGATTTCTGAAACAATGAAATTACTAGAAGAAAACAATAGGGACCACTTCAAGATATGGACATAGGTAAAGTTTGTGGTTTTGTTTGTTTGTTTGTATATGAGTTCTCAAGAGTATGCACAGCAAACCTTGAGAAATGAAATTCTGTTAAACTAGGAACCTTCTCTATAGCCAAGAAATCCGTCAAAAGAGTGAAGGGACAACCAGAAGAATCAGAAAACAGTTTTGCAAAGTTCTTATTAGACATGTGGTTAATATACATAATATAAGGGCCTCAAAATGTGTATCGGTTGCAACAACACCACATTTGATAATTTGTTCTCTTCTTTTTTTTCCATTTAGCCGCAAATATTATAAAATCATCCCCTGAAGAGGAGACATAAGGAAAGAGGAATCCGAGGGTGGGATTACCACCTGTACTCCTCTCTTTCCTGTGTCCACCACATGGAGATCTGCCTGTTGATGACACTGGAAATCATCCCTTAAGAAAATCCAGCTGTCAAACCCATCACACCTCAAAGCCTATGTCTCCTGGATGCGCAGCATGGCGTACCTCCTGTTCCTCATTGCATGTTCCATGTTACTGTCTACTCTGGGTCTCCTTCCTTTGCTGTTTCTGTGATGGCGGTCTCTGAAAGTCTTATTACAGTTTGGTTATTGCCCTCCACAAAAAATAGATCAACTCAATGCTGCCTGTTCCATGCATTTTCCTCCAATGTCGAAGCCTACTCTTTGTGCAGGTTTCGCAAGCCATCTGCATGCATAACTTCTTCCACTCTCCTCCAAAAGTCCCCGCAGGCTTTTTATTCCTTCAGAGGGGTTCGTGGCTAATAACCACCATTTGTGGTTTAACAAGAAGTAAGTTGTTTAGGTGAAGGAAGACCTGGAATTAGAAATTAATTAGGCTTATAGTAGGGAAAATATAGAACTGAGACTAATGACTTTATAAAGAGAATACTCTTCTTTATTTAGTACAGTGCGATTTCCATGTTAGAACTGGTTGCAAATTGTAAGATCCACTCTAAGAAAAGATGCAAACCATTGCCTGAACACAGGACTGGGAAGGGATTCACAAATCATCAGATTAGAACAGGAATCTGTCTCTCTACCTTGTAAGTCAATAGGGTGCTGATACTGAAATCTACTTAAGTAATAAAGTAAAATTATGAGCAAGAAGAATGAAAGTATGTAGAGAATAACCCCATGAGAAAGAAAACGGAGAAAAGTTTCTCCTTCAAATTTTCCTTGATTTTTCTCTTAGTGAGGACGAGAACACTGCCAAGTTTGAAGCTTATAGCTTCAGACATCTCTGAGTTACACAATCACAAGAAAAAGATTGAAGTATTTTCTTTAAGAGGGGGACTTGAAGGAAAAAAAAAAAACTATGTGGTCTGACTTGGAGGCAGAGAAGGTAGTGGAATTGTATCAGTTCAAACTTTCAAAAGAGAAAAAGACAGCAGAGCCCTCACTGCAGGATGAGCCATGAAGCATAGCCATTTGCAGGCTAAATCTTTTTGTGATGAGAAAGATGAATATCCTGAAATGTTATGGAAGAATGGCACTTGACTCATAATTATGCTGGGTTTCTCTGCAGCTCAGTGGGTCCACATCCACAGTAAACTCTAGCTGACTTGGACAATAATTACCCACATAAATACACTGATTTCTGGGGAATAAATGTTTACAAGGCTTCCAATATTAACCTCAAATCAACTCCTGGATATGGTATTATTAAGCGCATTTTATGGAGGAGGAAGCAAAGGCTCACCAAGTTTAAATACCTACCTCAGGGCACATAGATGTTAATTGGCACAACTAAGAGCAGAAATCCAGATTTTCTGACTTTAAATTCTGGGCCCATTTCATTAGGTTATAAAACATGAGTATGCCAGCCAATTAGACTGTCATTGGACTACTCAAGCAAGATACTACTCCACATCTTTCCATGATCATGCCCTTGTTGTGAAACTTAATGTAGATTCTGGGCCATTCGAGAGGGAAAAAAAAAAATCCTTCTCATCAGAGAGGTAAACACCACTTTTTTCTTTCTTTTTTGCTCTACCAGCAACTCATACTAAAGGAACAAGAGTTTTGATATGGGATGTTCAATGACTGGTTTTCCATGGCACTTGTCAATTTTTAATGCAAACTAAATAAATCCTAGAACAAATGTTGCATTCTTCCAACTGGAAACTGAAGGAATCATTTTTCTTTACCAGAGACAAGCTCTCTTTAGGAGATTTTAAAGGCCTGCCTAAAGTCATCTGAATGTGAAAATAAAATCTCAGAGGCCAATAGACAGTTATGAAAGAGAAAAACAGATGTTCCTGGATCAAAGAACCCAAAGTGATTAGAAAATTGATGGGGATGGCCTATTTGCTCTAGATGCGAAAGAGTTGCTTCTATCCAGAGAAATTCCAAAGAGCAAACTAAGGAGAATTTGGTGTAGGTTCAAAATTTGAGTATTATCTTGTTCTGCACCAAAATTAAGAAGAGATTAGTAAGTGTGAGGGAGTCCAGCAATCTGCCCTCTCTAGGCTGAAGACACTTGCCCTTGGCAAAGCCATAGGCAAACAGTACCTTGAATGTCAAGACAACTACACAGAGTTTCCAAGAACAAGTTAGGACACTTCAGTAAACGGCAGCCTAAAATACCCATAGCGCCATTGGGATGATTTTCAAGGTGATTTGGCTATTTGAGATAGAATGAAATGGCAGCCTAAAATACCCATAGCACCATTGGGATGATTTTCTTTTTCTTTTTTTTTTTAATTAAATTTATTCATTAATTACATTGTTTTGTAATTACATAGAATCTGGGATTCTCCCTCCACCCTCCCCCCATGGTGGGTTCCTCCACCTCATTGGGATGATTTTCAAGGTGATTTGGCTATCTGAGATAGGATGTGGCTAAGTTTACAGCCTACTCTCTGGGCATAATGAATAGCCTTAGTTGTATCATTTGCCCATTTCTGTAGTATGATACTCCCTCTTCGGGTCATTGCAGGTTTCCAATGTCATATCCCTGGACACAGAGTTGGGAAGAAATATGCACCATGAGCTCTCATGAACTGGTACAAGGCAGCCCAGCATATCACCCTGTGGGGTGGTACAAACTTCATGAAATTTGGCCTCTAAGGGAGAATTTGCTAACAAGGACATGAAGAAGGCAGTACAAGATCAAGGCGTGATGTGAATTAGATGTGGGTCTGTTGCCATACTACTTCCTGAGTGAGATTTATCAAGTTAGAGTTTGGAAGCCAAACAGTTTTTGTTTGAACAATAAATGATCTTGCTGATCAGAGCTCAGTGACTTTTTACATCTCACTGAAAGAGAGCCTATAAGAAAATGCACATAAAGACACATAAAGAAGCATGCATGTTTGAAAAGCTAATGTCTGATGGAATGATATTCAGTGCCAACATACTCTAACGTGTCCATATGCCTTCTTTACAGTTAGCCTTTCTTTTTCAGTTGGTTAGTAGCTGTGTTATGCTGATGGTAAATATTTGAGTATCATTTTGCTCTATGCCAAAACCAGAGAAGACAGATCACACATATTCACTACATGCAAGGTTATTTCAAAAATGTTCATGGAAAGTACAATTAAAATTTGTTTATTTTTGGTGAACACAAGTTTTGAACCCTATACATGGGAGACCAGGAAAGAATTTCAGACACTTAGGTTTGGATGGCCTAGCTGCCCAGTTCTGGCTGTTGTGACCATGTGAGGAGCGAATCAGTGGACAAAAAACATGAAAGATTCTCTCGCTCTTTTTTCCTGTGCCTTTCAAATAAATAAATCTTTTTTCTTTTTTTAATAAGAGCTTGTGAATATGTAGCATGGTTGAAAAGGAGGCCTCAAATAAAATGGATGCTCAGGCTTGCCACCACTGAATCTGAATTTAGAACTATGACCCTGAGTAATGGGTCTGCATGGGAATTTGAGTATCCTTGCAGCTCTGATGGCTCATTCTTGAATTTTTTTTTTCCATGAGGTTTCAGTTAGGCATTGAATAAACATACTTATATCTTGACAAAGTTGCACCACAATTTTTTCTCTCTATTTATTCTGCACTCTTTCAGATGTAACTAAGTCTCAACCACAGTCTTTAGGGAAAGGCAGAATGGTCTGCACAGTTAGTCTCTACTCCCAGGTAGCCTGTAGCTGAAAGTCTGATACTCTTTTTGTTTTTAAGACTTTATTTACTTTTATTGTAAAGTCAGATATACAGAGAGGAGGAGAGACAGAGAGGAATATCTTCCGTCCAATGGTTCACTCTCCCAGCGGCCACATTGGCTGGAGCTGAGCTGATCCGAAGCCAGAAGCCTCTTCCGGGTTTCCCAAGCAGGTGCAAGGTCCCAAGGCTTTGGGCCAACTTCTAATGCTTTCTCAGGCCACAAGCAGGAAGCTGGATGGGAAGCAAGGCAGCCGGGATTAGAAGCTGCGACCATATGGGATCCGGGCGAGTGCAAGGTGAGGACTTCAGTCTGATACGCTTACTGAAGACACATTTTTATCTGAGATCTAAGTTACTTTGTATAAGATGCTGCCAGGTCAGCCTTTCTCAACAAAATCACTTGATGAATTGAGACCCAGGGAAGATCTAATGCTCTAAGGCAGGGGCTGGCAAGCTTTGCTCTAAAGACCCAGAATGAATATATTTTAGGCTCCATAGGTCATGTGTTCTCTTTTCCAGCTGGTCCACTGTACCATTGCAGCATTAATTCTGTCAAATGCAACACACAGACATCTGGGAGGGCACATGAGCTATGAAACTTTACTAATAAAGATAGTGGGCTAGATTTTGCCCCAAGCAGTAGTTTGTCAATCCTTGTGCTGAAGCATAAACTAAACATAAAAACTTAGCTCCTTGTCTATGCATCAGAGGTGGTATTAATTATGTAGCAACCTTGAGTGAACTGAGAAAATAGTCCTTCAGGTCATGTACTGCTTCTTAAGCAAAGATGAGGAACTCCAGGTTGAGAAACACTGTGTTCGCTATGGCTGATGCTTGGAACCGAGTAATGCAATTTAGATTTAAAATGTCTCTCTTAATTCATTGATGCCCTCCACTCCACTTTGTTAGAGCTTTCTCACATAAACCAAATTCCCTCATTCCTTGCCTTCCTCACCCTGGATATGCAACTTGGTACCTCTATAAATTCCTCCAAAGGAATCAAACTGCCCCACATGCAGGCTGTAAGTGATAGAATAGTTTTTCACACAGTGTATTCTAGCAAACTCTTATATAAAGCAATTGTAAGTTTTCCCATTGCTGCTTCTTCTTTTTTTTTTTTAAGATTTATTATTATTGGAAAGCCGGATATACAGAGAGGAGGAGAGACAGAGAGGAAGATCTTCCATCCAATGTTTCACTCCCCAAGTGAGCCGCAACCGGCCGGTGCTGTGCTGATCCGATGCCGGGAACCAGGAATTTCTTCCAGGTTTCCCACGCGGGTGCAGTGTCCCAAAGCCTTGGGCCGTTCTCGACTGCTTTCCCAGGCCACAAGCAGAGAGCTGGATGGGAAGTGCAGCTGCCGGGATTAGAACTGACGCCCATATGGGATCCTGGCGCGTTCAAGGCGAGAACTTTAGCCACTAGGCCACGCTGCTGGCCCCCTAGCAAACTCTTAAATGTTCCCAATACACATGTCTATATCTCAAATTTTCTTTTCAATCACGCCAATGCTGTGAATAACTCTTCATGAAGTTGCACAACTCTCCACCTGCCTGTCACTTACTTTTATGTCTTCCCTTGCCCCATAAGCATTTCCAGTGTGAAAAAGTAGTCCTGCCTGACTCTTGGGTTGCATCTTTAACTCTGCATGATAAAATCCATTTTAGACTTCAACAGAAAGGTCTCACTGGGGACAAAATTAATCAGGATCGGCGGAAGTCTGTTGTAACAGGATACAAGTGAGCTTTATTGTTACACTGATAGAGTTTATCAAATGTTTTAAGCCTGAATGTGTATGAAGGAGTAAAACCTACATATTTTACCTATTTATATTACCTGCAAGTCATGCTGCTTGAACTTAAGGTACAAGTTGAAGTCTAGGACATCCTGAATCTTGGACAAATGATACCATACTGGTGAAAACTTGATGCACAGAATGAATGATTAGGAAGCTGACATTGCTAAGTAGAGAATGCAAAGAGTCAATGCTGGTATGGGGTAGAAATAAAAAACAAATGTTGGATGGGTTGCCAAGCACACAGTTCTGTTATGAAGCATGGCCATGGGGTCGGTGCTGTGGCATATAAGGCTAAATTTCTACCTGCAATGCCAACATTCCGTATGAGCACTGGTTCAAGTCCCAGCTGCTCCACTTACCATTCAAATTCCTGCTAATGTGCCTGGAAACGCAACATAAGATGACCCAAGTACTTGGTTGGGTCCCTCTCACCCATGAAAGAGTCCTGGATGAGGCCCCTAACTCCTGGCTTTGGCCTAACTAAACCTTGGCAATTGCAACCATTTGGGGAGTGAACCAGTGGATGAAAGATATTTCACTCTCTGTCTCTCCACCTTCAAATACATAAATAATTCTTAAAAAAAAGAATCAAGGATATGTATGAATCACAATGTTACTTAAGCACAGATTATGCTTTAAGTAATTTGAAAAACTGTCATAGACTGAAGAGAAATCTGGTTGCTTTATCCTTGTAAGATAAATTTCAAGGTTAATGAATCCCTTACCTGCGGTTCAGTTCTACTGAATGACAGAAGTGGGCCAAATAACAAACACGGTGGTTATTTATGTGTCACTGGCTGTCTTTGGCATTGACACAAGCTTTGACACTTTGAATTTCTGTGTTAGCATCTCCTCTTCATTGCAGCAGCTGTTGGCTCAGGGAAAGTGGGCTATTGTAATATTCCCAAAGGTCTAGCAGTAAACCCACACTTGCACCCTTTGACGCCAGTTTTGGAGACAGGAGTGGCAGTTGAAATCCAACTTGCATGCTAACAGCAATTGACCAAAGCTTGCCACCTAGAATGGTATGTTGAGGATTCTGTGGTCTCTTTTCAGATAAGAGTTTTGTCACCATTAATTCTCTGACTGCTATTGGCCTTCCAATACTAACAAGGAATTTTCAGAAGAGTTTTCTAGAATGAAGAAGTAGTTGTTTTGGTTAGAGACAAGTGCGGATTTGAATGTGAACTCTTTCACTTGTTGGTGCGTTGTTTTTTCATTTCTTTTTTTTTGTTGGTGGGGGAGAGACCTTGGAAATCTGAGTCCTTTGTGAAAGGAGAACATTATATATCTAAAACTATATGTAACTATATACATGTATATATAAATGTGTGTGTGTATATATATATATATATATATATATATATATACACACACACACATATATGCAAGTAGAAGCAGGATTAAAGGCTGTAGGTCTTCAAAGTATAGGACAGACTGTTACAGAGACCAAAGTGACTGTCAACAAGTTTGTCTCTCTTTCAGGAACACAAAATTGAAAGGCAAGGACTTGAATGAAAATGTAATTTAACATACAATCAAATAAAAATTCTAAAAGTGCTGGAATCAGAGAATATTCTTGGAATGGACTCTTTTCAGTACCACAAATTTAACCAACTGAATTCCTTAAGTATCTGCCTTGTCAACCTTTTGAAATGAAGGTTGATTGGGTTCAATGGGAAATCTGCATTTCATCAGGAAAATGGCACACACTATCCTTGGCTTAGTCTCCTGAGGACTAGTAATTTAGACCACTGTGTGCAAAGCATGAAGCAAAAACACAGGCCTAAAATGTATTTCAGACATGACGAACAGGAGGCATACATATGCATGGCTCGGGCAGCATGAAGAAGCAGAGCCTTCAGTCTCATTGAACAGGTTTCCAGAAGAGGAAAGGTCCCAAAAGCAGTCTTTTATCTTACAAATAGTGGTTTATAAGAATGGAGACATTACAAGAAAAGGAGACACATTAGATTAAGTGTGTTGATTTGTCTAAATATTAGGGGTAAAAGAACTCAATTTTCAAAGGGTAAATGCGACAAGAGCAGTCTTGTCAAAGGCCTGTTGGATGTTTCTGAAGTCTTTGCTTCTTCTGAAAAGATTTAATGCACCACCCAAAGGAATCTGACTATCTAATAACCTGAACAAATAAAAACGTGTAGTGAAAGAAAAAGCATGCATATTATGCCTCTGCTTTCTAAAATAACAGTGAATTGTGCACTAGATTTAGCAGGTTAATTAAGGAGTCTGTTAGCAGTGAGGCGAAAACTGGCATGCTCCCAATTTTGGCTGTTACCAGCCAAGACACAGACATAACTGATATTTCTCCAATACAACCAAGATGTGTCACCTAATCCAGAGAAAATGCATTATCTGTAATAGGCTTAGAGTCAGACTGGAGGCCGAAATGTTGCCAATGTTTTCAGATCAAATGAGAGGTCTCTGAAAAGCTGAGTAAGCTGTTTGGCTGATAGAACAGTTAAAATTGAAGGGACAGTTCAATGGACTGACACTGGTTAAGAGAATCATTTAGTCAAGTTCATGACATACTCTTCCTCAGTCCTGCACCTTTAAATCAAGTTGACCCTCCCAGGGAACACGTGGCTGGCAGCCAGTTGGTATGGGCAGTCTGGACAGCCCATTCCCTGCAATTATTCTGGTCATCATCCCCAGGTAAGCCAACTGAGCATTTGGAAGGCTAGAAGTAGAGCAGGCAGGAAAGCTGATTCGGTGCAACATGTAGTAATTAGCAGCCAGTATGCATCTAGCATTATCTTGGTGTTTATGGGTGTACTCGGTGTTCTGAATACACAGGTCAAACATGGCTCCACTTGCCAAGAGCTCCCCATTGAGTTAGAAAGACAGATGGCAAACAAATCATTGCATCGCAAATGATAAAGCTATATATAAGCTGAAACGTGAAAGGGCAGTTACTTCAGAATCAAGAGGGTGAAGCAAGGGTTAGAGATGAGATAGAGAAGTGGTGGTCCTTAAAAAATGATCAAAGTTCACTCTGTGAACAAAAGAAAAGAGTGTCTTCCACACAATCGAAACAAGGGTCAGTGAGCGGACAAGTGACTCTACATGGTATGGCTATAGGATGGTAATTATGAGTTCAAGAGGCTGGACTGCAGAATCAGGATTCTATTCTGAGATTTTAATCCTGAGGGACATGGCTCAGGCTGGGAGGAATCTTGATCCTTTCCGCAGAGTCCTGTGGCATCCCCAGCGGTGGCACCCCACCCAGTTGAGTCTGCAGACCTAAGTCAGCGTCATCTGTAACAACATTGTGTGTCCTTCACTGCCTCTTCTGATGGGATTTAATGACGGTAGTTTTTTTCTTGGACAAATATGGACATCTGCTGTATGCTAGTATTATGAAAAACACACAGAGAGAAGTTTTGCTATTCAATGGAATCAGCACGGAATTACAAGTCTGAAATTAGTTCAGGCTTTAGTTTTGACACTTAACAGCTGTAAATTTGGGGCAAAGGGCCTCATTTCTTTAGACGAAAGTAACATTTATATTTTCCTGTATCATGGCCATGAAGATTAAATGACGCAAAGCAGGCAGAATACTATGTGGTATAAATAAAATATGATTATGTATTATATTTATAAAATGAGTGATAATCATGTTATTAGTTTATAACACTGACAATATCTAATTTAATGTATCTATAATTTAATCATATAATTTATAATGTAAATGTTATTACCATTGAATAAACATTCACACACTTATAAATTGTATTTTGTATTTGTGTGCTATTTTATATTATTTTATAAATATAAATATAAATATTTTATAAATATAAATATAAATATAAAATTCTGAATATAAGATATTTATATAGTCTAATATATATAATTTCATATTATTATATAAAATTTTTTGTATTATTTTGTCATATAAATATACATATTTATAAAAACATGCCCAGCAGGGGTTGTCTCTAGTCCCTAGTCAGTAGAATGAGCGTTGCATAAAGTGTGCTGTTAGCATAGCTGTTAAAGGTTGATGTGTGCCAACTATTCAGCTTGCCCATCTTCTCCTTTCCCTGTCAGCAGAGTGGCACTGCCTTGCAGCACAAGCCACCTCCTGCCCTGGGGCTCCAGGGACTGGTCCCTGGTCTTCTGAAGAGCTCATATGGTTGGGCCATTTCTCCTGGAATCATATTCATCCCTCCTAGAGTTTCATGACCCTCAATATCTAAACTTAACCATTCTCCTCAACTTCATCATAAACTCATATTTCTGATAGCAGACAACAAAAACTATTCGCACCATCTACAAAATTCATTTATTTCAACATGAAATGAGCTTTTCCTGACAAGCTACAGTAGGAGAAGCAGGGACTTTAAACCTATTCAAAGCTTGGTCCCCAGAGTGTTACAAGCCATGGTCTGACATGGAGTTGCCTCATTTTGACTTAGAGCAGATTCAGCCAAGGACAGGGGCTGAGCTGCAGTGTCTGTGTTTGGCACACAGCAGAAGAGTGGGAGGGGACCTGAGCTTGGAGCAGGGAAGAGGTCGGTGAGGCTCATGGGACCTCCGCAGCCCATGCAAAGTGTGGGTCCACAGACTTAGACAGCTCAGGACCGCCTTACAAAGAGGGGCTTGTTTCTATGAGGCTGAGCAGCTCAGCAGCCACTGCAGCAGGAAAGGAGGGGGGAGCAGGAGGGAGGAGGGAAGTGACTGCGTTTTCCACAAATTAGGGAAAAAATCAGACCAGGCGGCATAATGGTTGAAAATCTGTGCCAGCGTCTCTAGCAGGATGCCACCTGCGAGCTGGTCACGGTGACATTCTGAGAACAAAACCAAAGGAGGCGTGCATGGTAACCAGCTTCTGCTGCTCACCAGGATACGGCAACCCGGATGGAAAGAACCAGGGTCATCAGAGCCGCCCGCAGAGCGGCGTATCTGAGGGTGGCCAAGGCCCCCTGATAATCGACGATTTAGCTACAGCCTCCTGATTAACCTGCCAGATCAGGGAGGGAGGCAGGAATGGGTTCATGAAGAGAGAAATCCTACACAGCCTTAGACAAACGAGCCGCTTTCCTTACCACAATTCAGCCTTTACATTTCCTTACAACCCCCTCAGGAGTGGACAGAGGTCACCTGTGTGAAAGAAAGGAGCCATGTATTTGTTCCCTCCCTGCTTTTATCAGAAGGGATGACAGAATTGTGCTCCCGAATGCCTAGAGCCACACAAAGAAACAGACTAGAAAGAGTATTTCTCTGATAATATTCTGAAACTGTCTTAGTCCCAAAGAGCCTTACTATCAAGGCACAATGATCAAGAAACAGACACCTGAAGAAAGGCTGGCAGGAACTCCCTGAACCAATGACCTCTGCTAGGTGATAGCGGCGACCAGTCAGAGGGCAGCACTTCAGGCCCCAAATGCCTTCCTTAGCAAATAGAATCCCAGGAAATGTCTCCCGTCTTAGGCTATAAAGTAGCTTCTCCTCCATGACTGAGGTCCTCAGATGCTTTGAAAATGCAGTCATCCCAACAAAAGGTGGCAGTTCAAGCAGGTGGCCTTGTAGCTCTCAGCCAAGGATTTCCAAGCAGGTTTACACCTAGCAATGTAGTCCTGGTGCAATAAATGTTTGCCAAGGGATTTTCCCACATTCTGTGCACTAAAATCCAACTACAGGAAGAAGCACTAAAGCCTGGATGAGAGAATACATAAGACTAAAGAAAAACACTTGCACAACAAAAAACAAATTGCATAATGTCAATGAGCAGCTCAAATCTGCCACGGTAACACACCTGTTTTCCAGAGAGGGAGATGCCTGAGAGAGGAGGGAAGAGGAGAGGCAGTGAACAGTGGCATTCCGAGGAACTTGGACTGTGATGGATGTCCTGGGCTCCATTCTCACTCATGTAGAAAATTACAGTGTGGCTGCTCCAGATACTGCCCCGTCTTGGGTCCTTCTGTCCCCAGTCCCCATGCACTCCCCTGCAAGCCCTTCCTCACAGGCCATGGAAGGAATTCAAGATTCAAAATCTCAAATGAAAGAAAGAAAAACCCCTCTCACTTTCCTGTTTCTCCCCAGAACCCCCTTCATTCTCATGGAGAATAGTATCTTCCCTTACGTGATTTCAGGGAAAATTCATTTTTCTTAGTGCTCCAAGTTATTTTCCCAGAGGGCTCAAACATGGCAGCAACCATTACCTCCAAGAATGTCTTCATCAAATTTGCCATGGTGCCATGTCTGCTAGATTGGTGTGACTTTATCTAATCCCGCATCCCTCGCATGGGTCTCCACCTCTCCACTCCCTCCCACACCCACACATAGCCCGCTTTGCACCAGCCAGGTTTGTTTGATATCTTTGTCTCTCCACCTCATTAGTGTGCTACCATCTTAGGCAGCTCTGATGAGATCTCCACCCCATCACAGGAGATGGAGCAATTGAGTAGTTGTATTCCTAGCATCCACAGTATGTCCAAATCTCCTTTAGTCTCACCAGGGCAGCCTTCTACAGGCCACTGTCACAAGAGGGTTATACGAAGCAGTAGGTGAAATGTAGTGCCATCAAAATTTCATGTGTCTGGGGGGGAGAGCGGGGGGAAGGGTGGGGTGATTCCCAGTTCCAACGAAACTGTATCACATAATACAATGTAATCAATGAATTAAAAAAGGAAACTGTATTATAAAATAATAACAACAATAATAAAATGTATTAAAAAATTTCATGTGTCATCAGTTGAGAGATACATACTGAATTCAAATTCATTTGCGCAACCTTTGCCAACAGATCACATTCCCTAGACATCACTGTTGGCTACCCATCTCTATTCAAACCAGGAAGTCTGAACTAGCTGCACAAGATGTTTAAAAAGAGTTTCTGTAGACCAAAGTTGCCATACAAAACTCAAGCCAATTAAAAAAGATGAATGAAAAAATGCTTCAAAGATTCATTCAAAGCATGCTCTTCATACTTGTTTTGTGAATTAAATGTACATCCAAGCAGGGGCATGTAAGTCCATCTTCAGGCAAGCAACCCATAGCTTTACTGTAGGAGTTTTCCTGTTAAAGGAACTTTATGACTCCTGCAAGGAAGCAGATAAATTGACATAGCAAGTTGCTAGCTCCACCATCTAAGAATAAGCTGTGTGTTTGCTGCACAACAGGGATTGGAACACATTCAAGGGTTTTTAAAGAGAGCTGCTCTAGCACTAGACCCTAAGCCTCTATGTACCCCCATCAAAAACACTCCAGCTCTATTCTTTTCAAATCCAGATCAGCATCAGAGATGTGGTTCCATCCAGCTGGGGATGTGCAGTGTCAAGGCTGACCTCGATAACAATCAGGCTCCATACTTACTTTAGTAACTCCACCTGGGCCTGGTGTTGTAGCCTAGCAGCTAAAACCCTCACCTTATATGTGCCGGAATCCCAAATAGGCACCAGTTCATGTCGCAGATGCTCTGCTTCCCATCCAGCTCTCTTCTTGAGGCCTGGGAAAGCCGTGGAGGACAGTCCAAAGCTTTGGAACCCTGCACCCTCATGGGAGACTGGAAAAAAATCATGGCTCCTGGTTTTGGATCCACGCAGCTCCGACCGTTGCAGCCACTTGGGGAGTGAATCAGCAGATGGAAGATCTTTCTGTTTCTCCTTCTCTCTGTATATCTGCCTGTCCAATCAAAATAAATAAATAAATAAATCATTTTTTTTAAAAAAAGGAAATAAATTCAGCAATTTGGATTGCATGAAGGGAGTGATGAGGCAGAGAGGACAATGGAACCCAGCTCCTCCCTGGCCAGGACAAATGCCACAAGGAATGCCAAGTAGGTCTCCTGGGAACATTGTTTTTCAACTGAAGACTTTTCTCTGCAGGAAGACACGTGCTGAAATGTGACCGAAACTCACGTCAAGAAGAAAAGTACATGCTTGGAACTGGAACCCAGGGTTGTCGCGGGGACCTCATGACAGGTGACTCCTGGAGTGTTGCTGTGGAGTAGTCTTAGGGAGAACAGAGTGAGAGCTCCCAACCCACCCCGTCTTCTCTGCTCAGCTCTTCTTTCTGCCCCCTTTTCCAGCACGGCCTCCCCTAATGTTCACTCAGTCTTCCATAGCCCTCAGTCCCCAGCACAGTGCCGCTCTGTCCTCGGGTTAGCATCTTACGCTTTTGTTCCTGCCAGCAATGGACCTTCCTATTTCTGAGCCCCTAGACATTCCTAGGCTGGTGCCCGCCTTCCCTATACCTCTCATCATCCCTCTGACTTCTGTCCCTAAAAGCTGACGATAGCGTAGCAGCTAGCTTCCCTAGCTCTCTATTCTTAGTTTTCCCCAAGATAGCCACAAAGGTCTTTTGATTTTAAGGGTTTACGTTTAATAACTGCAGAAAGAAAAACAGAGGCAGACTGGCAGTGACAATAAATACAGTGAAGCTACAAGTCAGAAGAAATCTTCAAAGTTTCTACAGCATTGCTCTCTGGGCTATAGTTAAGATTCTCCTTTAAGATGGTTGCTAAAAGCTGTGGTTGATTTCTGTTCCTTGTTTTTATTTTTAAAGTTGTATTTACTATACTCTCTGCTTTCTTGCACATACATATTGACCTACCTAGCTTTGCTTAACTGTGGCATCCATCTCAAAGGGCCTTTCATACACAGTAGTGTTCCTTTCTCTTAACATCCATCTTCTGCAAAATGAATCCTTTGGACATAGATATTTCAACATTTAATCTCTGCCTCACCTTCCATCTTAAAGACCCCAACTTAATTTGTTCCTTAAGGCTCTTCACAGAAGCAGACTATATATGTGACATATATCACAGTAAATAATTGATATATACACACATATATTATGTATATCATATATACATATATGATACATATTATGTATCATACATAATATGATATATATATTTCCAAGAGAGAAATGGAATAAAAGATATGAGATATTTATATTCTAATAGGGAACTTTATGCATTATTGGCACAAGTGACAAAGATAGTTGCATCGTCCCAATGTCTGGGTGGAAAATTCTACCTTCCCTGTGCCTAGAGCAACCATGAGGGCCTTAAACTATCTATATGGACTTGAGTTAAGGGCAATTCCAGAAAAGCTGGTGGAATCTAGCTTTTCAATGGGATCCAAATCCCAGTGACCATACACTTGGGAGGAGTCAAACCAAAGAAGTGCCATGCTGCACTGGATCTGGCCCCCTGTTGGTGTGCAGAGGATCTGCAGTGTCTCAAGCAACACTGCAGCACAACCAAATCAGACATAACCGAAGCTCCGCCAGGGGCAGCCATAAAACCAACACTTGAATATACATGCCAATGTTGGGAGCAGCAGTACAGATCACCAAAAGTAGCAGATTGTTTGCTCCTTGGCTTCAGGAAGCTGCATGGACTCTGCTCCCTCCCTGCCACAGCTCTGGGAAGCAAAGCCAACCAGGAGAAGTGGCACCAGGGAACACAAGCAGAATAAGGATGCTTGTGGCCATAGCAGCATCACAGGAACCATCTCAGCATGTCAGAATGTATGGCGCGTTCCATTGTTCGTGCTGGGTAAAAGACACACTATACACTTCATGCTCATTGTAATGTTATTTTGTTGATTCAGGTGACAGAGTCACTTGTTCAGAGAAAGCTGGAGGGTGATAGCTATGCTAATAATCACAACAACAACAAAACAATAGGCAGACATTGTGGGCTATAAGGACAACCCTAAAACATTTTTCCACTTTGTGTTTTTTGTTTCACAAATTTTTTTCAGGGAATTGGCTAAATAAGAATTGTCATCTCAATTTTTCAGTGCACTTTGGTCTGAGAGAATTGACCCAAGCCTACATCAAGAATTGCCTTGATCTGAAATGCACTGTTGTCCACCTCTCTCTCCATGTAGAGGTAATGTGAAAACAAACATAAAAAGCAGCCAAAGAAGAACGATGTCTCCAAGCTTGGTCCCCATACACCAAGACCAGAGCTCGTGTCTCTCTGCCCTTAGAGTACCTGACCCTCAAGGCAAAGAGAAGTCTTCTTCAGTAATCAATGCCTTTAGCTGCCTAGTCTAATAACAGATTGCTAGCGACTCCATTGGTCTCTGAGTTGCACTGAGCAGAGGTGAGGTGGCAGAATTCCAAATAACCCAGCAGTGGCCTTGCTTGCCTGAATTTCACACTGGGATCTGAGGTCTGGCTCCATCCTCTCACTACTTCCATATTAGGATTAAGTTTTTGCACTCCTGAGATGTTTTTGCAAAGGAGTGGAAGGTTGACTTTCCTCACCTTCCTTCTCAGGCTTCTCCAAAGTTCCCATCCAAGAGCCTCCTGAGTGACTCAGGAGATTTCATGGAAACAGAACCACACACGACCTGCTGTAGCACCACAGAATTCCTAAGGTAACTATGCAGATTAGACCCCTCCATGATCCTGGGCGACTTGAATTTAAGGCAAATGCTAATCAAGTACTAAAATGAGTGGTACAGGCAGCAAGTGCAAAGGGAGTTCAAGGAAGGGAGAAAGTTCACATCTCTTTCAGCTCAATTTATAAAGGCCAAGGGATGTTCTTCTCTCTTTTTTTTTTAAGATTTATTTGTTTTTATTGGAAAAGCAGATATACAGAGAGGAAGAGATACAGAGAGGAAGATCTTCCGTCCGATGCTCACTCCCCAAGCGGCCGCAACGGGCTGGAGTTGAGCCAATTGAAGCCAGGAGCCGTGAGCTTCCTCCAGGTCTCCCACACAGGTGCAGGGTCCCAAGGCTTTGTGCCGTTCTTGACTGCTTTGCACAGGCAGGGAGCTGGATGGGAAGTGTAGCTGCCGGGATTAGAATTGGAGCCCATACGTGATCCTGGTTCATTCAAGGCAAGGACTTTAACCACTAGGCTATCGCACCGGGCCAGGGATATTATTTTTTTTTGCCTTTGAATTCCCTCCTTACCCACCCACCCTTTCCCCCACCCACCACCCCCCGTTGAAAGCACACTGCTGCCACAGCACCATTCACAGCACACCCCTTTCTGCAATGACATACTGAGGAGGTTCTTAGATACGGGAACATCCTAACCCAGTCCCTGACACTGCTTTACCAAAGAAATCATGTAGTTGACAAGCAGGAAATGAGTCCCCACTATGTGTCAGACATTGTGCTTGGGTCCAGAAATATTATGATCATTTTTTTTTTATTTGAGAGAAGAGAGAAAGAGAGAGGGATCGAGAGACAGAGAGAGAGGAGATATGCCATCTACTGGTTCACTCTTTAAATGCTGGGAGATGTGAATTTAAGGATACAAAATTAATCATACTTTAAATATCTTCATGAAGCCTCTGATTGAAAGAATTGGAGGGTAAGTGTATTCACATACTATGAGTTATACAGGCTGTGGAGAGACAGAGGTGGGAGTGAGAGGGGAAAGGCAGTAAATAGCACCCTTCATGCTTTAGGTACCAGCAAATGATCCTCACCCACAACTTTTCAACTCCTGAACCTGGCAGAACAGGAAAAGGGAGTGAGGAAGGCTGAATACACAAACATGAGTGTGATGTGCACGTGTCGGGGAAAGATGTCAGACTTCTTCACAGAGGAGCTAAATTGAGATCCGTGTGTAGACATAAGACCCCACACAGGTCTTATAAATACAGAGTGCCCTGGTAAGCATTTGTACAGAGAAAATGTGGAGAATGCTAGTGACACATTTCTCACAAGATCTGTATTCTACCACTATATTTTAAGACAAAACTTCCCAACATGATAATTTAAGGAAGTGGAGTTTTTAGAATAACAAGCAAATAGATGTAATCACTAACGCTGGAGGTAACTATAACTCCAAACACACAAAGCAATTTTGGACACAGACACCAATATGAAAGCAGAGGTGGACGTTGCAGGCTGAGCTCCTCTCTCTGAAAACATGACTACCAAGATCAAGATCATGTATACAAAATTTGGATTAATTATTTGGCCAACTGGGAATGAAAAGGAAACTGCTCTAAAAGATGTTGGCCTCACATATGTCTTGTCATTGGTTAGAAATTATATAAATGCACACAAGCACATCCAGACACACCCTGTAGGCCCTGTCTTAGCTAACTTTGTATGAAATCTGATGCACGTATATAAGCTTCTCCTTTCCTAAATCTGATGGATTTAACTATTTTCCATTTCCCCAATAAGCACTCACTAGCCTACTGCTCTAACCACCTACCTATAGAGTTTTTCTAGAAAAATATAACGTCTGTCTGGAATGTTATTGACCATGGAACAAGGATGGAGGACTCCCACGAAAGTCACTGACTACAGAAGAAGTCTGTTGTTCACAGATTCCACGGGCACTTGCAGACAGGAGCTGTGGGGCATGACCCAAGGTTCCACTGTCAGCATGAAGCAGTGAGGTAACCATCCTCCCCACCTAAAATAGAAACTCTTTATTTCCCTGACAGCTAGGGAGCCTCAGCATCTTTCCATATGTCTATTAGCCATTTGAATTTGTTCTTTTGAAGAAATGTCTGCTCATTTCCTTTGCCCTGTGCTTCACAGAGTTGTTTATTTCACTGTCATTGAGCTTCTGAACCACTTTATAATTCCTAGATATTAGTTCCCTGTCAGCTGTGTAGTGTGCAAAGATTTCCTCCCATTCTGTTGGTTGCTTCATCACTTTGTTGATCATCTCCTTTGCTGTACAGAAGAACCTTCTTCGTTCAACATGGTCCCATTTGTTTAAACTGGCTTAAGCTGCCTATGCTTTTGGTGACTTTTCTAAGAAGTCTTTCCCAAGTTCCTCCATCTTGGAGAGTGCTTCCTATCTTTTCCTCTAATAATTTCATGGTTTCTGGGCGCAGATTTAAGTCCATGATTCATTTAGAGCAGATTTTTGTGTACGGTGATAGGTTGGGGTCTTGCTTCTACCTCTGCAGGCTGCTATACAATTGTCTGAACAATATTTTTGAAGAAAATTTTCCCCGGGTTATTATCCATTTTCTTGTACAAGATCAGTTGGCTGTACATGTGTGGGCTCCTTCTGGGGTTTCTATTCTGTTCCGTTAATCTTCTTCTCCATTTCTATACCAGTACCAGACTGTTTTGATGACCACTGCTTTGTAGTATGTCTTGAGGTCTGGAATTGTGATTCATTTAGCTTTATTTTTATTCTTCAGGATAGCTTTGGTCATTTGTGCTCTATTGTGTTTCCAGATGAACTTTTATATTATCTTTTCTGTTTCTGAGAAGAATGTTGTTGGGATTTTGATTGGGATCATGTTGAATTTATACATATTACTTTTGGGAACATGGACATTTTGATGATGCTGATCCTGCTGATACAAGAACACGGTAGGTTTCTCCATCTTTTATTTATTTATTTTTTATTTCAGTGAAATTGGCCTACATTCAGAACTCTACTAACAACACTTGCTGGCGTGGATATGGAGGGAAAGGTACCCTCCTACACTGTTGGTAGGAGTTTAGACTAGTATAATCGCTATGTAAGTCAGAATGAAAAGTGATAAGAGAACTGAACATTGATTTGCTAAGTGACCCAGCTATCCCACTTCTGAGAATATATCCAAAGGAAATGAAATCTTCTTATCAGAAAGGGATCTGTATCCCTATATTTACGGCTGCACAGTTTACAATACCAAACCCATGGGAACAACCTAGATGTCCTTCAAAAGAGGCATAGATAAGGAAACTGGTACATCTACTCCATGGAATACTACTCAGCCATTAAAAAGGAATGAAATTCTACTGTTGGTATCCAAGTGGTCCCAACTACAGTCCATTATGCCCAGTGAAATAAGTCAATCCCAAATGGGAAAATATACATTTCCCCTGATATATGGCAACTTTCATGCAAAATACATGGTCAGTAGATATATAGATTAACATACATGTACATATAGTCATCTAGTGCAACTCAGCATTTCCATCACCATCCTATGAACATGGTCCCTTTGAAAGTCACTGGTTCACTCTGCAGCTTCCTTGCCTGACTTGCCTGTGGCATTCAACATTGTAGGTCACTTCCTCCACTGGCTTTTTTTTAAGATGTGCGTATTTTTATTGCAAAGTCATATATACAGAGAGGAGAAGAGATAGAGAGGAAGACCTTCTGTCCATTGATTCACTTCCCAAGTTGCCGCTATGGCCAGAGCTGAGCCAATCCAAAGCCAGGAGCCAGGAGCCTCTTCTGGGTCTCCCACATGGGTGCAGGGTCCCAAGGTCTTGGGTTGTTCTCAACTGCTCTCTCAGGTCACAAGCAAGGAGCTAGATGAGAAGCAAGGCTGCTAGGCCCAGGACCAGCATCCATATGGAATCCAGCACTTTCAAGGTGAGGACTTCAGCCGCTAGGCTACTGCATCTGGGCCCCTCCATTGATATTTGCAGTCAATGAAAAAATCTCTCTTTCCTTCCCTGGATTCTTCTCATGGATCTTTCTTTACCCTTTCCACTTACATGCTACAGGTACCAGCACTCCAGCCATGCTCTTATTCTCATTTGACTCTGTGTACACTTCCACGTAAATTTCTTTCAGCTGCTTTTTCTTATTTCCTGGCCCTGCATGCATGCAAAGTAGATATATATATATGAAATGGATTCTTTTTAATTTCCCCTAATGGTCAAAGTTCTTTCAATGCAGAATTCTTGGGGAAGATCAGGATGAAGCGAAGATACCTAGTGGCCTGAACACACACACACATCGATGAGCAGGTCCTGGGCATTGATTGGACAAAACTGTACTCCTAAGTGGATGGCGAAGATTCTTCTTGGACTGTACAGTGGTTCCTTCCAGCACCTTCTTTTTTTTCAGAATGAATTTCTTTTTCTTTCAGTTCTTCAGGTGAACAAACAAACCTTACAAAAGTAAAGCATTTTCAAGAAAGTGACACAGTTGGATAGTTCATGGCAAAGATTGGAGGTTGACAGAGTGTGGAGTGAGGAATAAAATCTATGTTCTTGACCCCAATCTGGTACTGTTTTCTCTTTATGCATTACATTTTAAAAATTTGTTTTTCATTTAAGCCATTTTTACTTTTTTAAAATTATTTTTGATATATTTCCACATAAGGTAAGAGGATTACAGACACCTGTGGGTCATAAACAGGACTGGAGTGGGCCAAGAGAGGAAAAGTGAGAGAGAGAGAGAAAAGTTTCCACTTCCCCTACTGGGTCCATCCGGGAGAGAGAACGCGTTGCTTCATGCTTCACGCATATGCCAGGGAATGGACATGGCCACCTGATGCCACCTCCAGGACACCAGTCAAGAGAAGAACATCCTTGGAAGAGGGGAACACTGGACAGATTTGACTTCCAGCTCTTGACCCTAAGCTAGAATCCTTGCCATCCCATTTCATTCCCTCATCTAATAGATTGTTTTCAGGACAACTAGTGGTAAATCCAGTAAAGTGGAGTACAAACGTTCCCGTTACAAGGAACCATCCACAAAATTGTAGCAGAGTTACAGCTGCTTTGGTCTGGCTTGGAGAACCATGGCTAAAGCCAAAGATTCCTGGAAAACAGAAAGAGAGAGAATGAGAGAGAGAGAGAGAGAGAGAGAGAGAGAGAGAGAGAGAGAGAAAGAGAGAAAGAGAGAATGAATGCAGAAGAAACTAGAGAAGCATTTTGGACCCTCATCAGGAAGATACCTGTGTGCCAGGCTAAACTATGCAGCCTGTAACCCACAAAGTCATTGGTGATCTTCATAACGGCAATCACATTATTAGAGCGAGGAGAGGGGATGCAGATGGAGGCAAAGGTACTATCATGGAGCGGAGAGGCAACATGGAAAGAACGTTAAAGTTTTCTGGCTTAATCTAGACTCAGTAACAGAATGCTCCAACACCCCAAATAAAATACATGATCAAAAACATGTATCAATGGGATAATATAAAATATACCTTAAACCACAGGGAATTGCCACTTTTTAACGTCAACAATGGCTGGAGAATTGGCGATTTCACATAGTTCAATCAAATATAAAATGACTGTCCATATGCTACTCTGAATTTAGGAGAGATACAAGAAACACATATCTCGTAAGAACTAAATTTCCAGTACCAAGGATCATATCTGTATAGTTTGCTTTATGCATTCCCTACAACAAAATTGCCTATGGCTAGTTTCTTAATGCTCTGGTAAAGGAAAAACATGTCAAAAATATTGCTTAGGATTTTGCTATTTCTTCTGTCTCCTCTTTGCTCTTTGTTGTTTGTTTATTTAGAAGTGTGTTGTGGAAGAGAGAAAAAATATCCCAGTGTAGGCGGGAGGAGAGAGAGAAGGGAAAGTGAAATTCAAGGTGGTAGGCAGGGAGGAAAGCCCCGGGAGCAGAATGTATTCAACCTAATCACAGAAGGCGAGAGTGACGCTGCAGGGCTGAACTGGCCTAGAGGGATTCCCAGAGAGTCTTGCTGGAGGGCAGCTCCAGAGAGAAGCAAAGCCCCTAGGGAACAGGTGTTCCCACCAAGTGCAGGAGGAAGGAAGAGGACTTAGCAGATCCTGGGGTGATCTCCACCTCAGCTACAGATGCAGCTCCAAACCAGGCTCACCGAGAATACCCCCAAACACACGCACAGAGACACGTTCTCACGGCAAACCCTGCTTCTGCTGCTTAAGGATCCACAAAACCTCAGTGTTCTTACAAGACGGCCCCTTTGTTCGCTTTTTCTCTGCAGGTTTAGGATATGGAGAGTGCATTTCTCGAACTCTGATTATCTCTCTGAACGGCAGATTCTCACTCGTTCTTGCTCTCAGTCCCACTCACATGCCCTTCTCACATAAATGTACACACACAGACACACGCTTACACACACACACACACACACACACACACACACACACACGGCTCCTCTTGCACTGAAAATTAACATTAAACTGTTCTATTCAAGGAACCGAGACTCTGCGATCACACCCCAAGAAGTGACAAGTTGCGATTTCCCACCATGTGGTGCTGCCCAGAGCAGGGACGGGGAGTGAGGGGAGGGGGTAGGCAGGATGTAAGCGGGCCTGGAAATGTCGAAGTTCTGTTCTCACACTCCCCCACCCCTCACCCGTGGCCATATGGCATGCTGCACCTGTTCTGAGAAATGAGCTGACATACAGAGCACACCCTCTTGGCTCTCCCCCGGAACCAGAATGTCATAACCCACAGAGGGCATAAGTGGTCCCAAACTCAAGTTTCCAGATGAAGAGAAAATTAGGAGCAGCCAGCAGCCTGCCTGTTTTCAAGGTCAGGTCTAGTTGCCCGGCTTCCTCCCTTAGCATAGGAAAGATCTAGCACTGGGGTTAACCTTCTGGAGCCAGGGGTCACCCAGCATTCCTGAGGGCGGAAGAGAAGCAGCAGAGGTCATTTCCAGTGATTCCTGATCAGAAACGCGGTGGCAGGCTGCAGGACCTGTGAGGTCCCAAGAGGCTCACTGCTGGGATGTTCTGCTGCGAACTCCACACCAACACAATGTAGCTCCTCCTATAAAAGAGGTCTATTTCCTTAACCCTCGAATCCAGCTGCCCTTATAACTTGCCTTGATGTCATGCATGATTGCAGGCTGGGCTTCAAGCTTTTGTATCTGCCACTTTACTTTCCTTGACTACCACAGGAAGTTCAGCCACGCTGCGGGATGACAACAGACAAATGGCCTCACAGCTCAGCCAACAGCTATGGGACTTCCAGGCGATGTGACTTAGGCCTTCAATGCCAGCTGATTCAATGCAGGCTTGAGGACAGCAGAAATTCCCTGATTTGTTCCAACTCAAACTGCTCCCTGAACCCCAGCTAATGTCTGAAGCCACTGAGTTTTAGGGAATTTTGGGTTTTGTTTTGTTTTTAGGTTTTTTTGTTTTGTTTTGTTTTGTTTTTTTGCTGCAAAGCTAACAGAACACTGGTTGAGAATACCTAGAACACAGACATTTAAAAAAAAAATCACTACAGAAAAGTGCCATCCAAAGGGAAAAGATATTTTTTCCCTGAAAATTTCAGAAAAGAATACAAGAATTTTCTATTTTAGCTATCTGAAGGTAGAAACATTTCTAAAAAGCATTATATATGTATTTTTTTATTCCTCTAACAAAACAAGCAAAGTCAAATTTAACCTTTCTTCACAGTTATAAAATGGAAACACAGTGCTCACACTGCACTGTGGTTCCAGGTCTTCCCGCACTGGAGAGTTCTATTTAGCAAATCCAGAGTGGCAGTAGCTGTTGTTCTCCCAATTTTTACCTTCATAAAAATGTTGTGATTTTTAACAATCCCAGAAAACAGAATCAGGAGCCGTGTCTCACCATGCATACCGCTGAGTTGATGGCCTGCTATGCCCAGCAGCCGTAACCCTGTCATTCCCTTTGTGTTTCTTGGCAGTTCAGGGTAGGTCCTGCCAGAAGGGCCACCACCGTGATGGGAATGACTTAATGACAAGAACACGTTCACAAATTTTCTGAATTCCTTAGAATCTTAGGAAAAACAAGATGTGACTTCAGACTGACCATTGAAGATTTAAAAACCATGAAGGAGAGTCAATACGTTGGAAAATGATTTCCACAAAATAGAAAAATTAATCCAGCAGTGAGTATAAAATGTTATGTCACAAACTAACCCATTTTATTACAAGAATGGAAGAGAAGTATGCTTTCAGAACATTTTAAAAGATGGATGTGTTAATCACCTTATTTGATTATTACACAATGATGTACATAACGAAACATAATATTGTACCTCGTAGATAGTAATAATTGCTGCATCAATTAACAATGAAATGATATTTGAAAAACCAAATCATCTTATCAACATAATAAGGCAGTAAAACCATATTGTTTGTTCTTGAATTTTGGATGTCTGATCCAGCACTGGATAACACGGGCATTTGGGGAATGAATCAGCAGATGGGAGCTGTCTGTATATGTCCCCTGTTGTCTCTCTCTCTCTCTCTGCTTCACAAGTAAAAATAAATAAATAAAATGACAGTGGTAGCTTCCAGCTTCAGGCCCAGCTTGTAAAAAGTTAATATGTTACCTAATGTATCCTTAAAGCAAGAAAAAATTGCACAAATTTGGACTCATCAGAAAACTAAGTTGTCAGGGAAAACTTCCACCCCAGAATGTTTCCCACCAGATTTGCTCAAACAAGCTCAAAGAAAGTCTCCTTGTGGCTCTATGAGGAAGTCTTGGGTGGGTGTTCTCAACAAAGACCACCATCCTGGAAACTTGCCTCAGAGGGGAAACAGTACTCTGTTTAGTTGTTGTTGTTGTTGTTTTCCTTCCTGTCTCATCTGAGGGGGAATGCACACACACACACTTACATAGATGAAAAGCACTTATGAAGATCAGAGCAAAGTACCAAGCTGAAGACAAAGATTTGATCATCCTGATAGAATGCTTTCTCTGTCCCAAGCTCAACCATCCCACCAACGAAGATCCAAACACACTTATGACAGCTGAAAGAGCTTCAAGGTGTAGAGGCTTTCTGAAGAACAGTGCTTAGAGCATTCCAAAATCAAGAAGGAAAAAGTTACCGGCACACTAAGGAATCTGAGGGCTTTTGTACATACAGCCAGTTTACTGTAAATCTTCACAATGAAACAGCTATCAACAAAATCCTGTAAGAAATGCAGAAATATTGAAAATTTAAAAAAAACTTTAGAAATGCAAGTTAACTACCAGGATGAGACTGCATTAGGCACAGATATCAGAATTATCAGGAAGGGAATTGAAAGAAATGTAATTAAAATGCTAAGGGATTTAGTGGAAAAATAAACACTTTGCAAAGACAGATGGTTGCTGTATGACTAGAGGTGGAACTATGGGAAAAGACCAAACAGGAAATGTGAGAAATAAAAAAATGTTGCAACATAAACAGCTTGCATAAGCTTGTACATAACTAATAAGTAGAAAGTGTGGCTCATGACCGGTCAATAGAAATTTTCCAAAATGTGATCTAACAAGCAAAAAGAAAAGAATAAAAAACTTTAAGTATCCAACTGATGTCAGACAATTTCAAGATATAAGACACAGGTGTAGTAAGAATAACAAAAGCAGAAAATAAAAGAGAAAAACCCAAGGAAATGTTTGAAAGAAATTAATGATAACTTTAAAAAATTGGATAGACATCAAATCACAAGTTCATGAACCCCAAAAGACACAAAATAGGATAGGAAACAAATAGAAGCTATGTAATATTCAAACTGCTATAAGCCAAAGACAAAGAAAAAGTAATGAAAAACTATTTTACTCGTACAGAAAGTAGGAAATGACAGTTACGCCATCATACATCATGTTAGTAGGTAGACAAAAGACACATTGTATTCCATGAAATGAAACTTAAAAAGTGAGAAGAAATAAAAACATTTTTGAACAAACAGAATTAATCCATTACCAGTTCCGTTGCCCTGTAAGAAATTTTAAAAATTCTTTATGAGAAGAAAAATAACCTGTATGACATAAGAGGACCATCATGGAGAGAACAAGAAAACAATAATAACAATAATACTAAAACATAAGAATAACAACAATAACAAAATGACAAATAAGAATGAGATGATAAGTAATAAGAACAACAAAGAAAGACATAAGAGAATAAGAAGACAAAATCATATCATTGTATGTTAACTGCTCAGAATAATACACAGACATTGTAGTGGGTAATTGTAGCATGTAAGTAAGAGAAATTAATAACAACAATGTCATAGTGAATGAAAAAGAGTACTTGAGAATACTGGCTTACAAAGAAGCAACACTGTATCTGAAATGTACAGTTTTATCTGGAAGTAGATTAGATGAATTAAAATGTATATTGCAAAATCTCAGATATTCACTAAATATTTTAAAAGGAAGTATACTTGATATGCTAAGGGATAAAATGCGATCATTTTCAGTGTTTATTAAAAGTGATAAAGCAGAGAAGCCAAGTGAGAATAAATTTGAACTTTAGAAGATAGTTACAAATGTCGTAAGTAATAATTAACTACATCAATAATCACTTTAAACGTGAGTGGTCTAAATATACCAATTACAAGACCGAGGCCACCAGAAGGAATTTTTCTTGAAGTATCAACTATGTGCTATCCGTGAGAAACTCAATTTAATTATAAATACTCAAGCAAAGTTGTGAGTAAAACACACCATGATAATGCTAATTCAGAGATAGCTAATTTCAACCAAGCCAAGCCCACAGAAGAGAAATTATCAGTAATAATTGGAGGTATTTTTTCATGATAAAAGGATCCAAATATTCAATAATACCCAAAATCCTAATTTGTACATTCAATATTTCATTTAACTACTAGATATCAAAAACAAGCATTAATGAAACGAAAAGTAGGCAAATCCATTATCGTGGTTAGATAGCATTCTTTAGCATTCATCTTCTGGCAAGAGGTGACCAACAAGGGTATATAGTTGTCCTGAACAACACTACAAATCAGCCTTTTAATTGTCATTTATTAAATATGGCATTCAAGAACAATGTAAAGCACATTCTATCTATAATCACAGGGGACATTCACCATATATTTTCAGATGACAGTGAAATTAAACTAGAAATTTGCATTAGGACAATAGCCAAAAAATTCCCAAATATTTGGAAATTAAATTGTGTAGTTGTTTAATACGCATTAAAGAAAACCTCGAGATTAATTATTTTAACTCAATGGAAACAAAAATATGATATATAAAAATCTGTAAGATGCAAGAGAAAGTAGTTATTAGGAGAAATTATAGCAATAAGTGTTGGTATTAGAAAAAAAAAAAAGACGTGAAATCAATAACCTGAGCTTCTCCCTTAGGAAAATTGAGTAGGCAGAATAATTAAAGCCTTAGGCAAGTGAAATGGAAGAAATAATAAAAAGTCAGACCAGAAACTGATAAAACCTGAAGAGTAATAAAACTAAAAACTGGTTCTAATTCATGCAAATTACACAGGGGTAAGATCCTATGCGTTTTCAGTCCTGAGGTACAGCTCCATTTGGGAACCAGTGAAACACAAACAATAAGTGGTTGATTCTCCAAAGGCAACAATAGGGAAGGGCTTAGAGTAACAGCTGTTGATACTTTTGTCCATAAACTGGGGAAAATGGATATTTTGAATGAATCAGCAGTCTCAAGCAATCTTGAAACACCTCCAAGAAAACTCCTATGTTCAAGATCAGGTAAGAGCCGTCTATGAGTTTGCTCTGTCCTCTGGGACCCTGGCTCAGCGGTGTGAACTCAGAATTTTGTTTTCTAGGTTGTACTTCCATTTTCATGAACGTTAGCATATGTTGCACCAGAGCAATTCTTTCAGCCAGTTTCTTGCTGTAGACCTCTGCGGGCCTAACACTCTTCTTCTGTGTTGCACTCCTTGCTTTTTCTCTCCAAGGTCATTGAATTTCTACCGGAACAAATGTTTCAAAAACCTTTGTGTGCCTTCTGTGTACATGTAGAGGTTCGCTTCAACAAATAAGAGGATCCTTCCACAATCCCTTCTGCATAAGCTCATGTACAGCGCTCGCCTCTGCTGAGATGGCTAAGGAGATCCATGACGGACTTCCCCTGAGAGCTAAGAATCTTCCATTGACAAAATGTTGACTGTTGGTGACCGAGGCAATAATGCTTCTGATCACTATATTTTTGTCTTTCTCACTAGGCTTCAATTTCATGGAGAGAATCATAGAAATGTAATGCCTTTTGTAATCAGCACAGGCTAAGAGTTTCTGTCATTGTCAAGCACCCTCAGCCAATCTCCTCTCCCTCACATTTTACAGCAAGAAGAGACCAAGCCGTACCTTCACCACTCTCATTGGAAATAGCTTCAGGTTGATATCCAAGTTCACACTGTATAAATTTGCCATTGCGTGCAACTGCTGGACAGGATTCAGCTAAGCTTTCTGCTACTGTAGAATAAGGATCCATTTCCCTCCAGTTTCGCAATAACATGTTTCTGTGTTCCATCTGCGCCCTCCCTGGCAGCAATGTTAACACTCTACAGCTTTTTCTAATGATTCAGGTGTTCTTTAAGAGTACCTGCTTTTTTTTTCCTGCCCTGTTCCTCTCTTCTTAGCTTTCACTAGCAGAACGTTTAACACACATATTTCGACTACAGTGTCAAAGCATTTCATACTAAGGTTTTGGTGTTAGTAAAATTGGGTTTCTTTCTGGAGGCTTCCCTGGGTCTTCAAAACTACCAGTGGCCACTCAAGTCTTTTCTCATCACATCACTCCAACAAGGACACATCCTTCTCTCTGATTCCCATTTAAGTAACCTCAATATTACAGCGGAACACCAGGCCCACTCAAATAGTCCAAAATAATCACCCTATGTAAGGTATGCCAACTAGCAGCCTTCACTCCAGCTGCTGGTTTTATTCTCACTTTCAGTGTGTTATAACATAGGTAACATAGGTATCATACGGTGGGCATTTCAAGGATGCCTCTCTTCTACCCATTGCAATAAAAAAAGGGGCAGGGACAAGTCTGAGAAACTCTCACAACCAAGAGGAACCCAAGGAGCCATGCTGATTAAACACACTGTGATATCCTGGATGGGATCCTGGAACAGGAAAAGAATGTCCAATAAAAACTAAGAAAACTTGAATAAATTGTGGAGTTGTGGTCAATATCAATGTATCAATATTATTTTATCAACTATAATGCATACACACACTAATGAAAGATGATAATAAAAGAAGAAGCTGTGTAGGAACTATGTGGGAACTCCATGCCACAACTCAGATTCTTGTGCCAGGCAATACAATGCCAGCCTAGAGATTCGTTATCAATGCAAAGAGACACACAAGAAAAAGAAATATCTTGATGCAAAGTAACATTTTTATGCTCTTGGTAATGAAAAAATAAACTGTGGACTTTACTCTAATTATAAGAAAAAAATGATACTTAAATTCTTATGAGAGATTTCATTAGTTATGTTATGTATCTGTGCATGTGTGTGTGTGTGTGTGTGTGTGTGTGTGTGAGAGAGAGAGAGAGAGAGAGAGAGAGAGATGGATTTGTCGGGTTTTAGGGACCAGACATATTGGTTGGTGAGGCTAACAGTGTGACAGACAAATCCACAAGCCAAATCCACATTAATCCTGAAAGAGGAGCCTTTAAGAAGTTAAGAATGTGCGGCTGTAGGAGCAGGCATTTTGAGATGCCACCTGTTGGGATGCCCTCATCCAGTATTGGACTATGGGCTTGAGTCCCAGCTACTTGGCTGCTGAGACAGCTCCCTGCTAATGCACCTACGAAGCAGAAGATGTTGGCCTCAAGTACTTCACTTCTTGGCCTCCACATGGGGATCCAGACAGCATCTTTGGCTCCTGGCTTCAGTGTGGCCCATCCTCAGATATTACGGCCGTTTGTGTTACAGACGGGCAGATGGAAGGTTTCTCTCTTCCTGCCTTTTAAGTAATAATAATAATAAAAATTATAACAAGCAAATGAATGCACATAAAAAGATGTTGGTCACAATACGCCGTTTGATTCTTCTAGTTGTTTGTCCACTATCATTCTGCTGTATCCTGGTCTTCATGAGAAACTTCTGTTTCATGCTCAAAGATTTAATTCAGCTGTCAGAAAACCTGCTCTACCATTGAGACCTCACAGCTTCTGAGCATATTTTGGTTACATCACATTTCATTCAAATTTTTATATTTGTCTTTATTACAAAGCCTGTTTCCCCATCACCTCCAGACTACCCCTAGATCCCACTGCTACTAAGCTTTGGGTAAGAGATTTTGCTTGATTCAACAACAAAAAATGTGGTTCCAGCATCAAGCATAGTGCCTGGGAAATGCAAGATATTTAATGAATGATTGATTAAATGAATTTAAAGGAGGAAGAGGATGAAAGCGAGATCCTAAGAGAGACATATCAGCCCCAAAGGAAGCAAACCTACTAAAGTTTAATAGAAACCTCATACTATGCTGCTTTGTTCTGTGATCTACAAGAATTTCACAAGTCAAATTTTAAACATGATACTCTGAGCTGTGATCCCTTCTGCCAATCTCTTCACCTTCAGAGCCCATTTCCACTGAGACCCTTCTCACATCCTCTTATTTCCCTCAAGTCCCCTTATGCCTGGCAGTCTCCCAGCAGCATATAATTCCTTGAAAAGTGCAAACCACTGTGATTTATATTCCAGTCACCTTCTGGAAGAGGCTGTGGTCCAGCTGCACATTTGTATATTCATTGAACCATAGTTCCAACTCTGTAGCCTCTTGACAGCTGCAGATGGCACAGCCATTTTTCATAAGGTGGGTGCAAAAGGGAGAGAGACTGGCTTAAACATTACCTGGAGGAGACAATAGGCTTGGAGGAACCAGGAGACTCAGGACTGATGGAGAATTAAGAACTGAGTAGGGAGCAGACAACATCTTCTCATTCTATTGGCATCCACTGAAAACTACTATGTTGCTTCTCCACTATCAACTATAGTTACACGATGTTCAGAATACACTAAATACCCTAGAGCTATATTAAGCAGCTTCAAGCAAAGACATCTCTCTCTCTCTCCTCATCCTCTTTCTTTCCTCTCTGTTTCTCTCTTTTAGTGTGATCTTACTTATCACAATTCTTACAGAGAACTCTTCAAGAACTGAAAATAGGAAGCAGCTGAAATGGCAGAAGGTGTTTAGGAAGCAAGTTACTAACAACAACAAAAAATGACCAGAAACCAAATTTTCTTTCCTAAAGTGGAGTTTATGGAGAAGGAATTACTTATGGGTCTTAGCTCACATCTCAAAGTAGCAGTGGTTGACACATCAAACTGCTGGCCCACAGGAGAGGGTGGCAAATAGCCCACAGCCTCATGTCTCACAATCTGGTTCAAGAGATGCATTTTCACCTAAGCAATTCTGTGTCTGAACACATACTGTTTTCTCCTTGCTACAATGGATCATAATTATGCTTTATTTTGTTTATATAAAGTAAACAAATTTCATGAGTCCATGATACATATTTAGGAGTTTAGTGCCATTTTCCATTCACCCTCCCTCCTGCCTGCTTTCCCTACCCAACCTCTTCTTTCTCTATCTCCTTTTTATCCTCCTAATGCTTACAGCAGCATATTTTCATTTCACTTCACATTCACAGGCTCAAAACTCCATTAGGTAAAGGTATTATCACATAGCAAGTAGAGAAAAAAATCTGCTATTCCTCAGGAATATAGACCAAAGCTGTAAGCAATAATCATATCCCAAATTTTCAATCTTGGGATTGTACAATATTTATTGTACTGGGTGTGTTAATTATCACAGATTTGGAGAAACACATGATGTTTGTCCTTTTGGGACTAGATGATTTAACTAAGCATAATGGTTTCCACGTGAACACCATTTCACTCTTTTCGTTGCTGAGTAATAGTTCATTGCACATATGCACCACGTTTCCTTTAGTCATTCATCAGTTGATGGGCATCTGGGTTGGTTTCACATTTGAGCAGCTATAAACATGGAAGTACAGATAATGTACCACTGATGTCATACCAGAAGTGGGATGGTTGGGTCATAGAGTAGGTAGGTCTATTATGAGATATCTGAGGAATCTTCATGCTGTTTTCCACAATGTTTGTATTAGATTAGGATACCTTTTCCCCCACATTCTTGCTAGCATTTGTTTTGTTCTGGTTTCTATATGACAGCCATTCTAAATAGGGTAAAGTGAAACTTCATTGTGGTTTTTATTTACATTTCCCTGATGGTTAGTGAAACCTGAGCTTTTTTGCATGTAGCTATTACTCACTTGAACTTCATCCTTTGAAAACTGCCAGTATATTTTCTTTGCCCACTTCTTAACTGAATTTTTGTTCATTCTGTTGTTGAGTTCCTTGAGCTCCTTATATGTTTTTTTGGCTTTGTTGTTGTTGTTGCGTTCCTTGGCTTATTTACAGATCCTGGATATTAATCCTCTATCAGTTACACAGTTTACAAATATTTTCTCTGATTCTTTTGGCCGCCTTTCACTTTGTTGGCAATTTCCTTTGTTACACAGAAGCTTTTTAGTTTAAAATCCCATATATTCATCCTTGTTTAATTGCCTGTGCTTCTGAAGTCCCTTTAAAGAACTTTTTTTTTTCCCTATGCCTATGACATGTAGAATGTCGTCCATATTTTCCTCTGGTAGTTTGATGGCATCATGCTGTCGCTTCAGATTCTTGATCAAATTCAAGTTGGTTTTAGTTTAAGGTGTCAAGTAGCAGTTTCGTTTCCTAATTCCATACACATAGGTCTGATTTTCCCAGCACCAGTTATTCTCTCTGGTTTGATTTTCATTTGTTTGTCAAAAATTAGTTTTAGATGTTTGGGTTCATTTCTAGGATTTGTCTTCATGTCTGTTTTTGTGCTAGTACCTCACATTTTCAATTACAACTGCTTTGTAGCATGTCTTAAAGTCTGGAATGTGATACATCCGGCTTTGTTTCTGTTGTTTAAGAATTGCTTTAGCTGTTTGGGTCTCTGTGTTTCCATATACATTTTAGCATAATTTTTTCTAAGTATGAGAAGAATGTCATAGGTATTTTAATTAGAATCGCATTGAATATGTAAGATGCTTTTGGTAATACAGACATTGTGATTATTGTTACTTTTGCCAATCCGTGACCATGGCAAATTTACGATGTTTTGGTGTCCTCTAAGGTTAGGAAAAGTGGGTGTGATCGTTGTCTCACATTTTCTATTTCTTCTTCCTGTTTCTCGGAGGAGGGGGTAAATAGCAGGAGACTACCTACCTAGCCTCCCAACTGCCCCAGTACCCAGGGATGGAGAGTGGCCACCTGGTATCAACCCAGGGCGCCAATGTAGCACACACCCCAAGGTTCTGCCCAGGTGGTTTTGATAGTTCCAACATGTTGTTGATGTTGCTGATCCAAAGATGAAGAACCTTAGTATCTTCTACCTTTTATCTTCAGTGTCTTATAATTTTAATTATAGAAATTCCTCACATCTTTTTTTAAACTTATCCCAAGTTACTTATAGGTTTTTTTTTAATAGCTGTTATGAATGGGCCTGTTTATTTATGTTCTTCTTCAGCAATGGAAATATTTGTGTATACAAAGGCTATTTTGTGTCTTGATTCTATATCCTGTAAGTTCACCAAACCTTCTTATGAGTTCTAAAAGTCTGTTAATAGAGTCACTTGGTCCTCCTATATAGAACCTTATATCATCTTCAAACAGGGATAGCTTGACTTCCTCCTTGCCAATTTGTATCTTTTTAATTTCTTCTTCTTTTTTTTGGTTAAATGGCTATAGCTAAAACTTCCAGGGCTGTATCAAACAGCAATGGCAAGAGAGGACATCCTTTTCTGGCTTCAGATCTTAGTAGATGCTGGCTATGGGGTTTTCACATGGTGTCTTCATCATGTTGAATGTTCCTTCTACACGGAATTTACTTAAGGTTTTTATCATGAAAAGATATGATATTTACCAAATGCTCTCTCTGCATCTATTGAAATAACCATATGGGTTGTTTCCTTCTTCACCTTGTTAACAGAGTGAATCACATTTCTGATGCGTATATTTTGAACTGTCCCTCTATGCCATCCATGTGGGACAGTTGAATTAAATTCTGACATCCTGGGTTCAGCCTGTCCTGTTCATTGGTATTTTAGGCTTTTAGAAAGTGAACCAGTGACTGGAAAAATGTCTGTCCTTCTCTATTTGACCTCTTTCCAGGTAAGTAAAAATTTTAAAAGAGAAAAAGAAATGACTGAGAAAAAGTTTATTGAAATGATAAAAATAATAAGGGGCCAGATGAAATATTTGTTAGACATGGACATTTCTAAAACAATACAGAAATACTGGAGCCAAGGACCTGCCACACATGTAGAAGACCTAGTTACAGATGTTGAACATGAAGAAAACAATGAACAAAATGAAGGTTGTATGTAAGTCAAATAGCGTTAGTAGAAAGCCTATTACACAAGGCTACTAAATCAATGAAATGTTTTAAATAAAGAAACTGAGAAGGAAGGAGAGTTGGAAGGCAAAAGGGAGGGAAGGAGGTAAGAAAGAATATCATTATGTTCTTAGCATTGTGTCTAGAATCAATGAATGTATTTAAAGAAAAATTAAAAGTATTGCAGTGGAGGGAAGGGGAAAAGAGGAAGGGATATCCCAGAGCCGAGGAACTGTACCATACAATTAAAAACAAGAAAAGCCACACATCGCAAAGCAAACTGATTTAATCAGGACATGGAAGCAAATCACAGATGACACGAGGTCAAAAATCAGTCTAAAATTTGTTTTCATCAAGTTATTCTTTTGCTTCTTTACTTGTTTGTTTCGATAGTAAACATGCTAGGCAAATTGAATGAAGAAAATATATTTGACAGGTCAGACGGTCCTCTGAGGAAGTCTGAGGGTTAAGCCTGTTTTAGTATTAGTGCTTTCTCCTAAATAACAGAAGGACCTTCAATGAAACTGTTAAGTACACCTGAATGACAATAAACTGGATTCTCTGTCATTGTCTATAGCTAGAACGTTGGGGCCTGGCGCAGTAGCCTAGTGGCTGAAGTCCTCACCTTACACACATCAGGGTGCCATATGGGTGCTGGTTTGTGTTCCAGCGACCCTGATTCCCATCCAGCTCCCTGCTTGTGACCTCTGAAAGCAGTCGAGGATGGCCCAAAGCTTCGGGACCCTGCACCTGTGTGGGAGACCCAGAAGAGGCTCCTGGGTCCTGGCTTCAGATCATCTCCACTCCAGTCACTTGGGGAGTAAATCATTGGATGGAAGATCTTCCTTTCTGTCTCTTCTCCTCTCTGTATATCTGAATTTCCCATAAATATTTAAAAATAGTTCAATGTTGAAATCATGACTGCAGCTGAGGACTATCATTATTGTAAAATATAGGGGGAAATGGGAGGGAAGAGGATGGAAAGCGATAGATCAGGAAGCCCTATACTACAAAACTGTATACTGCTAAACAATAATAATAATAACTACTTAAGGATAGAGAAAAGAAAGGGATTTCTTTCTATTTTTATAATTGTTTCTACAAAGAATATTGAATCTGTTAAAAGCTAATTAAAATATAACTTTCATTTCCTGATTCACTCCCCAACTGCCTGCCACAGCTGGGGCCAAGCAAGGAAGTCAAGCACATTTTTAAAGTTTTCCATCAAGGGCTAGCACCGTGGCACAGAAGCAGGTGCCTCTGCCTGTAGTGCCATTATCCCAAATGGTGTCGGTTCACGTCCTGGCTGCTCCACTTTCAACCTAAAGACCTTTAATGACCTGGGAAAGCAGCAGAGAATGGCCCCAATGTTTGATCCCCTGAATCCACATAGGAGACCCAGAAGAAGCTCATGGCTCGTAGCTCAGGAGTGGCTCAACTCTGACCGTTGCAGGCATTTGGGGAGTGAACCAGTGGAGGGAAGAATTTTTGTCTCTCCTTCTGTGTGTAACTCTGCCTTTTAAATAAAATTCACCATTTTTTAAGTCTTCCATGAAAGAAAATCTCAGAATCTTTTGGATGCAGTGCTGAATTCTACTAAACATTTAATTTTTTTACATGTTCTATATTTCAGAAAGAAGGGAACAACAGAAGACAGAAAGAGAAAAAAGAGGAAGTAAACTTCCATCCACTGGTTCGCTCCTCAAATGCCTGCAATGACTGGTTCTGGGGAAGAACAATGCCAAGAACTCAACCCAGTTTCCTCACACGGGTGGTAGTGATGCAACCACTGGATCAACTCCCTGATGCTCTCATGGTGCATATCAGCAGAAAACTAGCCAGCAGTGAACTGTGCTGGAGTCCAGGCACTCACACATGGCATGGCGGGCCTCTCCATCACTGTCTGTGACTGCTGGGCCAAACGTCAGTCATGAACCAAAGTCTTAAAATAAGTTCATTCTAGTTCTTAAGCTCTTAAAAAAATTGACAAAGCCAGAGTTGTCTAAATATCAAAGCCAAATGAAGTCAGTACAAATAGCAAATAGAAAAAAGGAAAAGGATGTGAAATTTATAGCATCTCTGAAGAATATAGAATACAATTCCCAACAAAATGCTAGCAGATGTAATTCAACAGCACATTAATAAAACCATGAATTATGATCAACTGGTACTCATTTCAGGAGTGCAGGTATGCTTCAAGATCTGTACATGCTAGCCAGAGTAATTAGCCCCCCCCTAAAAAAAAAAAAAAAAACAGCTAAGTTACCGAAATTGGACAGGAAGCAACTAGATTTACTCTGAAGATTACAGGGTCTTATGGAGGAAAGACCATATAGATGCCACTGAAAATCTATTCAAACTAATTCATGAGTTCATGAACATCACAAAATGAAAAGAGCATACAAAAAAAAATCATTGACACTTCTATACACTTACTCCAAACTATCTGAAAAAAAATCTAGAAAACATTTTGCTGCAGTATCTATGAAAAACACTTCAGATGAAAGGTCTTTAAACTGAACAGTATCACACATTGGTAAGATAAACTGAGGAAAACACAAATGGCAAGCTATCCAATGACAACTGCACCAGTCACAAAAGACAAATATGGCATGATCTAAAATGTATGTGTAGAGACAAAGAGTAGAAATGATTATCAAATGTAGCTTAGGTCAAGAGGTCAAGAGGAAAAACTGGCAGAGGATACAACATGTTAGTTAGGCAACAGGCATTTATTCAAAAGATTGAATGTATGAAGATTGAATGAGTATAGTCATCATTGTATCATTATTATAGCTGCAATGCGAGAAGATATAAAATGTTCTCACCACAATCCTATAACCAATGCTATTGTTAGTTAGCTATATTTGGTCATTATTTCACACTGTATAAATTTTTCAAAATAGACTCTACCTGACAAATGCTTACAATTTTATCTGTCAATTTAAATAGTAATTGCCTAAATTTAGACAAGGTTCTAATGTATTCAATGAGAGAAAACAGAAAAGACCATGGTCCAGGATGGGGCAAGATGCTGATCCCCATGGCACCATAGCTGGTATAGGGTTGATAGGGAACACATGGGACTTGCCCTACAAGTGACAAACTGGTGTGTCTAAGAATTTGCAGGAACCTCTCAAAGCATAACATCTCCCATGGGATCACTTGCTTCAGCTGGTAGTAGAGAAAAACAGGGGTGCTGCAAGCAGAGAGGGAGCCCTACCACACCGAGGAGCTGGCAGAGGTCTTAGTTAGTGGTTAGGATATAAAAATCTAACCATATTTTTCAGGGAGGTAAATACAGCAGATAAAATATTTGATGTTTAAAACTTGCCCAACAATTAAAGTCTAAGAAGAGACTGGAAACTCAAGCAGTGACGGGAAGAACACAGGTAGAAGATTTCAAATTCTCTAAGAAGAGAATTATCCTAGCCAGTCTCAAGAAACACCTTATATCTATATCCCACTTGGAATAATTTCTGTGATGTGATTCTGATAATTAGCCAAAAGAGAGAGGAGACTGCCAAGTTCATTTCAAGCTTAGGTATTACAAAACAGATTGATTCTTTGATGTGTGATTTTACTTTCCTTTTGCCTGTCTCCTCGCTGCCCCAGGATTTCTGCTGTTGAGATTTTGTTTGTGATGCAGGGGGTTCTTAGACGTGTGGCTAGCCCCCTATGCTTTTTTTTTCCTCAGAAAAATTCATTGTCCATGCTATTGTGGACATGTTGATGGATCCACCATGTTGAGGACATGTGCTGCTCCCGGGACACAGACGACTGAATCATCAATATTTTCTTAAAGCAAAGTGAACCCATCAGATTCTCTCTCCATAATTCAAAGTAATTGTGTGAGGAATGAAACAGTGTTGAGTATGGAATCAAGGAAGTCAATAAGAAATGTGGGCATGGAAACTTCTTCTACCCTCATGCATGTCAAGACAGAGAACATTTCCACAGAGAAAAACATGAAATAGGACTGCTGGATAAAACAGCGAGATGGAATCAGTTGTTAACACTTGCTTCAAAAGTGCTCAGAGTAGTCTGGGTGTCAAATTCTTTATTTCCTGAGACGTAGCTTTCCTTTTCTGTCCCTGGGATTTGCACATTGGTTTATGATCCCATTTATTAAGGTAGTTTGAAAAAGTCTCCTTTAAAAAGATTCATTTATTAATTTTGAAAGTTAGAGAAATTTTCCAAACGATGGTTCACTCTACAGATGGCCACACTGGCCAGTGTCGGTGCTCGGCCAGGTGGTGGGAATCAGGAGTCAGGATCCTGGAGCTTCTTTCAGGACTGCCGCATGCGTGGCAGAGGGCCAAACACTGTGCTTTCTGCTTTCCCCAGCCACTGGCAGGAAGCTGGATCAGAAGCGGAGCATCAGGGACAGAAACGAGCACCATATGAACTGGTGTCGTATTTTTTTTTAAAAAAAGACAAGCTCTAACTGTCTAAGATGATTTCAATACGTTTTTCAACAAAACTACATTGACAGCAAACACCCACATCCTTGGTTCTCCTGCCCTGCCCCTCCCATGTCGTGAAAGAAGCTAACGTCATTATCCCCCTCCTTCTACCCACTGCCTTTTTTTCCCGCTGATGTATATACTCCATCCAAGATTCTCAACTTGAACTCCTCCACTGTACTTGTTGGAGGCAATTGCTCACAGACATGGAGAACTCTCACACTTTCCATCTTTTTCCATCTTTTCCTTTTTTTTTTTTTTTTTTTTTTTTGGCTAAGGAAATAAGACTGTGGATGCTACGTTTCTCCCTTCAGTTCAATCAAAAACTAATATTCTATTTTTCTCACATACATGCTATGAGCAGGAATCTACATTCTCTTAGATGTCTGCTTCCATTTTAATATGCTTCATGTTCTCACAAACTCTTTTGACATATAAACCAACCCTCATTTGCATTACTTATGCTGTGTATTAGCTGGAATGCAATAGATTGAGCCATTGCAAGTCACTCTTATTGTAACTTCTTTCCACATGGCAGAAGACAAATCTGTTAGCAAACTTCACATCCTATTCTGTTTATATTCACTCTATGTGAATAGGCTTCAGTTTAAAGAGATCTTTATACTTGGAATACATAGAAACCCTTTTTGTCTTCTGCTTAGGTTCAGACCTTAGCAGGAGAAAATATTTCTAATCCTCACACTTTCTCTTGTTTGGAAAAAACGTCAATGGCCTTCTATGCCCGTACTCCTCCTTTCCCTGCCTCAGTGCGATGATGTAAATTATTGTGACTATGAGATTCTAGTTGCCTTTTTGTGTCCTTTCCCTTGAAGAAGCTAATGTCCCTTCAAAGAGCATCCCCCCACCCCAGTTTTCTGGTCATCTGGAAAGTTTTATTCTACTTCTCACTTGCCAAAGAACTTTTCAGAGGCCCAGCGCTTGCTAAGCCTGTGGCTAATCCTGAGATCCAATATTAGATAACAGGCTCGTCTTCTGACATAAGACACATTATCTAAAATTAACTTCAGAAGCAGTGGAGATCATATTTTTTGATCTCCACCTGTTTTAATTCTCATTTCTTTCCTCATTGATTTCAAACATAGTTTGCAAAAACAATAATATTTGCATGTTCCCATGAAACCTTAACATTGGGAGCACATTTTAAATGATTTGTGGGAAAAAGAAATCAAAGATAGGCATATTTTGGTGAGCCTGTTTTTAAAATCCATGGATAGTTCCTTCATTATATGCATTTTCCACAAATTGTTTTTACATTTGTTTTGATTGAAAAGGCAGATTTTACAGAGAGAATGAGGGAAAGACAGAGACACATCTTTCATCCACTGGTTTGCAACCCAAATGGCTGCAATGGCTGGAGCTGAGTCAATTTGAAGCCAGGAGCCAGGAGTTTTTTCTGGGTCTCCCATTCAAGTGCAAGGTCCCAACACTTTGGGACATCCTCTGCTTCTTTCTCAAGCAATAAGCAGAAAACTAAATGTGAAGTGGAGCAGCAAGGACACAAACTAGTGCCCATATGAGATGCTGGCACTACGATTAGCCAGCTGAGCCATCACACTGACCCCTCCACAAATGTTTTGAAGTTCTGTAATATCATTTGTTTTAATATGTAATATCCACTGAACATGTCAGCAAATTTTCTCTTAATTCCATGTGCCTTTGTTGCTCTATAAACCTTTCTGTATTCAATTAGTTCACTAACCCAATGCCAGACTGTTTCGAATCCTTTTAACTGCAAGGTCCCCTTCTTTGCTGTACTTAGCAACTCATTCCTGTTGCCCTGCCTTGACACAATCGAGCATTAAAGCCCTGCCAGATTTCAAATTCTCTCTTTTGCACCTCAATTCCAATATGCCCAGCTCTCTCATCTTATTTTCATTATCTTTACCTGCCAATCTTCCAGGTGATAGCCCACCTTTTGGCACCTCGGTTTTCTCCAGCTCCGCTGGACTTGTGGACTTCAATCCTTTCATCTCCAGCCCATATCATTACTCAACATCTGTCTGGCTTCTACTTTAGTTCTTTAGCTATCTGTCCCCAGACACAGATCAATCTAAACCTCTGCACTCTTACATTTCAGCAGCTGTGTAATGATAGAAAACCTCACTGTTCTGTGGATTGATGCCACACCAGATGTAAAGCCTCCAACTTCCGTGTTGTCCTGTTCTGTAACTTTGTGTAGTTCTCTGGGTGGGTTCTATGTAACACAAAGCTGGGCAAACCGCTATCTGCCTTCTTACCCCAGCCTTTCATCCCACACACTCTGAAATTGACTTTAGCCAGGACAATAACGCTCTCAAGCTGATAATAACTGTGAATTCCTACCCATACTGCTGCAGATCATTGAATTCAACAACCATCTTCATCTGCTTCTCATGGGTATAAGAGGAAGAAAGATTCTGCCTGAATCCCTGTTCCTCCTTAACCCTGTGAGGTCTCTGGCTTCTTCGGTTGGATCTGCTGACTTCTCTGTTACTGACATTTCTTCCTAGCTTATAAGTAGATTCAATTTTCTCCTGTTGGAAAAATAAGTCACTTACAGCTTTATTCATCAGAAACCACCAATACCTCTCTGTGTTTTCTTCACAGGTGAGCTTACATCTCCACATGCCTCCCACCCCCCTCTTTCACCCATTTCAGACAGCCCATTTTTGAGTTCCTATCATGCCTGAATCGTCAGTGACGGGGAACACTGTGCTTGTTGGGGATCCAACATGCCCACCATCTCTGATTCCTTTTTATCTCCTTGATAGCTGTTTCTAATTGCACAGCATAACTCTTCTCCCACCAGCTGTCTCAAATATCCAGGGTTCCCAGAAAGCAGTGTTCTCAGTGACCTTCTCTTGCTTTTGTGTGCCGTCTCTGTGCGAGCCTATCTGGTTTCATAATTTCATCTACTTTGTATAAATACATGGCTTCAAGATACTAATCTCAGACCGGCTTGTGACTTCTATCAGAACTTTTAAAAAATTTACTTTTACTTAAAAAAAAAGAAAGAAACAGAAAAAAACAGAACTGACAGAGAACCTCCTTCTGATGGTTCACTCTGCAAATTTTGAGTGAGGCAAGCAAGAACCAAACCTGGGTCCCCTGTCTGGGTTGCAGGAATCCATGAGCCCCCCATCCAGGTTGCAGGGACCCATGGCCACCCTGTCCAAGTTGCAGGGACCCATGGCCACCCTGTCCAAGTTGCAGGGACCCATGGCCACCCTGTCCAAGTTGCAGGGACCCATGGCCACCCTGTCCAAGTTGCAGGGACCCATGGCCACCCTGTCCAGGTTGCAGGGACCCATGGCCATCCTGTCCAGGTTGCAGGCACCCATGTCTCAAGCCATCACTGCTATCTCCCAAGGTTCACGTCAGTAGGAAGCTGGAACCCAGGCACTACCACATGGGATGCAGGTGTCCCAAGAGACATCTTAATCCCGGTCACCAATGCCCATACCTAAATCTAGGCTTTTCTTCACAGATTTTCTCTCTAGAATATTCTATATGTGTTTCAAATTGAGAATTCTCCACTACAAATTCATCATCTCAAGCATAAACCTGATTCTCTCCCTTTAGTTACTAACTTAGGGAGGGCTACAAACTGACAAATGGTCTAGACCAGAAAACGGTAGTTTATTCTCTATTATTTCTTTACACTATATACAACTTGTGGTCCATATTCCCTCTTCTACTTTCTAAATATGTCTTTTATCTATTACCTTTGTTCCATGCTTACTGTCATTCATACTTCTCCTTATACAGTTAAAATTTTTGATTGATTTCTTGTATCCTGGCCATGTGCAACCTATCATAAACAATGTATACTAGCACCAAAGAGCTCTTTATACTACACACATCTGGTCATGTCACTCTCCTGCTAAGATCATTTGCTGCCTCCTCAGCTAAAAGTTCACACTACTCAACACGGTCTGGAACCTATCAAACTTCCTTCCCATACTCAATACATATTTGGTTAATTATATTAAATAATTTGACCAAAGTCACACCGTTTATAAATGGTGGGGTAAAAAAAAATCAATCAAAAGTTAAGGTTGATTAACCGGCACTAAGTTAGAGTTAGATCAGGGTAAGAGGCTCTGATGGTCTGTTGTATGGTAGGGTGACTGTAGATAGTGATCACTGCGGATTTTTTAAAATGGAAGAAAGCATCTTTAATTTCTTCACCATAATAAGATAAATGTTTGACAAATGTGATTATTCTGATTTGAATATTATACATATCAAAATTTCACATGGTATCGTATAAATATACACATTTTTATGTGTGTGTTGAAAAAAAATAATATATTTATTTTACTTGAAAGTGAGAGTTATAAACAGAGAGATCTTCCATTCTGCTAGTTGACTCCTCAAATGGTTGCTATGGCCAGAGCTGGGCTGACCCAAAGTTGGAGCCAGAATTTTCTTCCAGGACTCATGTACATGCCGGGGCCCAATGACCGATGCTTCCCCAAGCCATTAGCAGGGAGTTGGGTTGGCAGTAGAGCAGCCAAGACTTGAGCTGACACCCATATAAGATGCTGGCACCACAGTCAGAGAATTAGTACCTACACCACTGTGTCAGCCCCAAAATATTTTTAAATGTGTGTTTAAAAGGCCTTCAGGCTGCGTGTGCAGTGCTCCACTCATCACTTCATCTCACCTACAACCTTGTATAAGGGATGTTTGAAAGCCATGATTAGCATGTTTCTCTTAATCACTTCTGTGTCCTGAGGTGTCCTCACACCACAGCGGGCTACCACTGAATGCGTGTGTGGTATCTTAATTGATGTCACCACCACCAGATGAGAGTTGGTCCCTCTAGGCAGTTAATGCTTACTTCAGAATAAAATTCAGCTCTTGTATGAAGAGGATTGCCCCAACGTAAATAAACATGGAATAGGAGGCACCGCTGCCCCAATGCCAGCATGGCATAGGAGCTCTAGTTCCTGTCTCCACTTCCAGTCCAGCTCTGTTAAGGGTCTGGAAAAGCAGCAGAGGACGGCTAAAGTGCACCCATATGGGAGACGCAGAAAAAGCTTCCTCTTTGTCTCTTTCTCTGTGTGCCTCTTGGTAACTACAACCTTCAAATGAACAAAATAAATATTTTTTAAAAATTCGCTGAAGATGGTGGCAAAGGAATGGATATGAAATCAGTATTTCAAAGAAGTAATCTTGTCCTGAATCAATTTCTGTGCATCCAAAATTTTGCAGAAATTGGGCGAATAGAGTTTCTCTTTTCAGGCTCAGACATTTTAAGTCCTTGCTTGCTATTCATTGAATCGCTTGGCTGTTCAGGTGGGTTGTTGAAATTTAGGTTATTGGGTCACTTTCCTCTGCCAACAAAATCGAAAGTGAAATTTTGAATTTCTGCTGCCTATAATTTTGTAGAGTCAGATCATTTAAGACCCCTCATAGGTGCTTCTTTAGGTTATAAGTTTGTCTTTTGACCTTTAAGTATAAACAAGAGAAATGAGAAACGTGAAGACATAAATCACACCATCTATCATCTCAGGACAAGTTCAACACAGAAAACTCCCCCCAAATTCTGCCAGGAGCCAATATATTCTCCAGCACCCTTCTACTACCCCCACCCCCCGCATCCATTGTCGGGGGAATCTGCTTCCATGAAAACAGAAGGGATGGCACACAGCAGACTCAGCAGAAGTGCAGCCCCTCCTTCTCAGACTTTTGGGAACTGTTTTACAGCTTTTTCCCCTGAGCCAAGAAGAAAGCAGGGCCTTATGTGCCACAGAGGTGTGGTCCTGTGGAATCCAGCTAGGAGAGGAAGTTTATGAAAGAGCCTGGAGGTGTGTGTCATCTGCATCTCACAGCAGCTTGCTCTGTGTGTGTGTGTGTGTGTGTGTGTGTGTGTGTGTCGATCTCGTAAAGAACTTGTGTAAAGTCATTTAATTGCTGAGAGTTAAGTGAACACTTCAAGTGAATTTCCAATGGCTGACAGATGAAAATTTCTGATTATTAAACCTTTATAAAATACTCACTTTACCTTGTTCTCATTCTCAGCAATGATGGGTCATTTAGGCCTTTTTTCTAAAAAAAAGGCAAAATGTAAAAAACAAATGGAATTATTCAAAGTAGAATGATAGACTGGCAAAATCCTTCAATGTTCACAAGATCAGGAAATGTAGCCAGTGCTGTTCTGTGGTGGGCTAAGCCTCTTCTTGTGATGCCAGCATCCCATACGGGTGGCCACTTTATGTGCTAGGTGCTCTGCTTCTGATCCAGTTTCTTGCCTGTGCACCGGGAAAGCAGCACATGATGGTTCAAGTCCTTGGGCCGCTGAACCTATGTGAACGACATGAACACTTCTGACTCCTGGCTCCTGGCTTTAGATAGACTCACGTCTGGCCACTGTGGCCATTTGGAAAAAGAACGAGCAGATGGGAGATATATCTCTCTCTTTCTCTCTCTCAGCAATCTTGCCTTCCAAATAAAAATAAAATATCTAACATTTAAAAAGGCTAAGATATTAGATGAAGTAGAAGAATAACATCTCTTGGAACATAAAATATTGAGTTTTAAGCCTCATCTTAGCCATTTGGTAGCTATGTACTTTGGGCCAATGGAGATTTTGTGTCTGAAAAATGGATATAGAAATCTTGAAATTTTATTGTTCTCCATCTGCCCAAATTTGGACTTGCCTGAGAATCAATTCTAAACTTTCTTTTCTTATTCAACTTACAGTTTCTTGGTAGCCTCCACTACACTTATGCCTTACTTTGCCACCCTTGCATAGGAGCATCATAGGTTTTGGCCACTGGCATGTATCTCTCCTCTGAGTCATTAATGTACAGTATGTAACTCTCCTTGACTAGTACAAGTGAACTCTTAAGTCACACCCTCCCTCATCCAACACGGGCCTCTTCCAGAATTCTAAGTGTCAGGCAATGGTTTCACTACCATGCCACCTGGTCTCACTTACAAAGAAATCATCACAGATTGTTAGCTCCCTGACACAATATCTGATTTGAAAAATATTACATCGATTTTGTAAAATAATCTTTGATTTTTGGTAGGTGTTCAATAGATGAGTGGGGTGTATGAAGTAAAAATGAATGACTATATTATAATTTTGGGTCAGGAAAATGGTGTACAATTGTCTAAAACCTAATAATAATATACACCGGTTTGAAAATGTACATGAATTATCTGACATGCAAATCTGAAATGATTCACTGAGGGTCCTAGCAATATTAACTGAGCAATCTGAGGAAATGTCTCTTGGAGGTTATTCAGTAATCAGTAAACTTGGGAAACCAGCTTCTCACAGTGTCGAGGGATTAAGAGGTTTAAACCTGGCAGTGAGTGCACAGGACACCAGGATTTCCATCATTCTCTCAATACCCATTCAAGGCCACACATGACGAGTGGGCTTCAAGGACTGCCTGTTTGCAATGATCAGAGAAAGCCCAGCATTTGGTTGGGGTCACTCAGCAAAATTGATCTGATGGCAGAAGTCCAACAAGACTTCAATCCATGATCTGAGACAAAAATCATTAGGATCGTCACAGCTGGAATATATGGACTACTCTTAGAACAGGCATTGTAAGTACTTTACATAAATTATTCATTTCCATGGCACAAGAATCCTATGATGTATTAAGTTGAGCTATATGGAACTTTCAACATTTGACCCTTTTTAACCCACAAAAATGACAGTTTTATATGTTTCAACTAAACAGATATGGCCACCATGCAAAAGGTGGCAAATTAGATTTCAAAGGCAGGCATTAGAACCAAAGATATCCTGATGGTGGCAGAGTCATGAGCAGAACCTGGAAGGCAAAATGTGTATTTTTGACAGCTAATGCTCTTTTTGGCTTATTGCTTCCCTAGGTTTACTGATTAACAGCCCCTTCACCCCTGCCTTGCTAAGTCATTGTAAAACTCTGCATCATGATATGGGTTCCCATGCATGTCTCTTTGAGAGCAGACCTGGGGAGCCAAGTATTTCCAAGGATTAAGTGGCAGTGGTGCTGAAGATGAAAGGATGACAGATGTTTCCTAGGCCCTGCAGGAGAGGAAAATGGGGTAATAAAAAGGCCGAGCCTAGGTGTATACGGAAATAGAAATACCCAAAGGGAGACTCTGATAAGCACTTCTCCCAGCATTTGCCATGATGTTCTCACAGCAGCAGTGACTGAAAACACCAGGCCCGGCTCAAGCCACTTGCTTGATACAAACATCATTACCAGAGACCTAGGAGTGGCAGGAACCTATGGGTCACACACCCCAGACATCTGCTTTCAAAGGTGAAAGTACTAATGAGCCTACAAACCAGGTACCCGACAAACCAGACACTTCCCCACCTATTGGTCTCAAGGTGTGGGTCAAAAAGAAACAGTGCCTGCCCCCATGAAGTTTATACATGCAGCTCGGTGATGTGAATCACATTCAATAACAGAAGACAAAGTTCAGCATGCAGTGGTAAGAATGAGGAAGTCAGGACCAGCATTGTGGCATAGAAGGTGAAGCTGCCTCCTGCATTAACCTGCATCCAATATGGACACTGGGTCATGTCCTGGATGTTCCACTTCCAATCAAGGTCCCTGCTAATGGGTTGGAAAAAGTAGTGGTAGATGGTCCAAATATTAGCACTTGTACAATCTCGTAGGAGATATGGATGAAGTTACTGGTTCGTGGCTTTGAACTGGCTCAGCCTTAGCCATTACAGCTATCTAGGGAGTGAATCAGTGGATGAAATATCTCACTCTGTTTCTCTCTTTCCCTCTGACTTTCAAATATCTAAGCAGATCTTTAAAAAGAGGACAGGATGACACAGAAATGAGCTGAGAATTGTAACACAGTTAGCAAACCAACCGCTGAGGCTTGCTAAGGGCCACAACATTGACTTGCTGACTAAAGGCAATGCACAGCTTCTCTGTGCCTCATTTTTAATTCATGAAGATGTGGCGAACAGTTGATCAACGATCATACTTCAAATTCTTGTGTGCATAATAACTGCTCAGTAAGACACTCTTTTCTGTTCCCCTGTATCTTGGTATACTTTGTGCTGCATAACATTGTCATTCACCTTAGGAAAATGAGTCCTTCAGGGTCAGTAATTTTGGTCCATTGTTATATCTGTTTAACTTGTTGTAATGTTGTTCTCAGGGGCTGGGCTATATGATCTGAAATTGATGGCCTTACACATCTTTGGGAAAGGGACTGAATGTTGAAGCAGAAATTGGACGCATTCTGTTTTCTGCTCAAGCTACTGTCCATGTTTCCTCATGGTAAAAAACTATTGAAGCTTGACTTTCAACAGCTGAGAAACTCATTTTGTTTTGGGCACATCCACTTCGCAATATTGCTCTAAAGTTGCTAGTTACAGAGGCCCTGCTTAGGGGAGCCATCATCATCAATGTTATGCTTATTAAGCAGAATGAATGGTGGTCCAGCAGCTTCAAGGGTCAGCAGCTTGCCAGGCCATCTGCACTTTGAGCAGAACTCCTGTTCTGGTATGGGAGTTTCTAGCAGAAAGTTAATAAACAAGAGAACTTCCTGTCTACCAGACATTCCTTTAGTGCTAAACAGTATAGTAAGGGGGTTAACATAAAAAGTCCTGGAGTAAACTTAAACTAGAATCAGCAAAACTAAAAGAATACTTTCTCAAACAGTTTGTCAAGTGATTTTACCCACTAAGGACAAGTTCAATTATCCATAAAACTTATGTTTTAGCAGATACTGACATCATTTGCTTTCAACACTGTCTGACATACATTAACTATTCAATAAATACTCAGTAATGTTCATCAGTGTTATAATGGTTAATATAAGTGTGAGTAGGCCCTGCCCTTGAGTTCATAGCCTGGTACTCTAATAACAATACGGCAAAATGTTAGCAAAGATCATTGTTATTATAAGTAATTTTGTTATAACATAATTATCAACACTGTTAATGATCTAATTTATAATTAAATTGTAGTAGTATTATTGATATTATTTAAAAACCAGTGAGTGTGTATTTTTATGCGTTAGTGATTATCCAAATTCATTAGATCATTATTGCCACTATACCGGTGAGGGAATGGAGATTCCGAGAGGGGAAACAGACGGATAAGCATATGAGTATAGTAGATGACTCTATGAGGATAAATGGGAGATACCATGATGGTATGCAGGAAGGGCCAGTACCACTGAGCTCAATTTTGACAACTCAAGAGTAATCCAGACAGATAGAGCATGATCACGTCTGAAACCTGGTGCCACTGGTGGATGAGAACTATCCCCCAGGATAGAAGCAGCTGGAGTGTTGGATGGTAGAAATGGGGACAGGTTGTAGGGGCATCATGCTGCAGGAGGAAACCAAGACCAGATGGCGAACAGCTCTGCTTTGTGTCTGAAGAACCATGCAGTGCAACACGGCATGGATTCTGTTAAGTGTACTGCAACACGATCAGAGGCTCTAGAAAAACAACAACTCAAGCTCAAAAGTAAGATCAAGGGTGCTCTAATTTCTAAAGTGTATTGCAGGACCAGCTACTCGGAGTTGTGAGGTGGACTCTCATCTCTGCATTGACAATGGCAAGGGTGACTTGCTAAAAAAGAATGACCCCACCTCCAGGCTTCCTCAGATCCTGAGTCAACCTCGTTTCTCTCTGGACAGAGCAAGGGTCTTCTAGCATCTTTGCACCCCATTGCTTACACATACATCCTTCCTATAGTCAGAGCATTCCCATTCACAGCTACCCCTTGCTCAAAACCATCCAGTGTCTTCTCAATTCTAGTCCTTGCAATTGGTTACAGTGCCTAAGTAATATGTCTCCTAACTCTTCAACCTCATTCCCATTAACCTTTCCTCTTTTTATCCACACTAGCTTCCTCATTGCTTCTCCAACACAGTTTAAGTTTGTATCTTGGGGATTAAGTAATTCTTTCTTTCTGGAATGCTTTCTCCTTCAGAAATTTGCATGCCGTATTTTCTCACTTCATTTAATACTATTCTTATATCTCATAGATGGATGATCAATAGAGAGTATCACTATATCCACACAGAGATAGAAATACTTTCTACCAAAATCATAAACTTTATGAATGTATAAATTTTATTTATTAATCTAGCTCTTAAAACAGTGTTGACCACTTAGTATGTAACTGCTTAATGAGGAATGTATATATAATACAGCTACAAACATGTCCCCCACTCACTACCACCCCCCAAAAAAAGAAGCCTTGGAGTAGGCATTATGATACAGTAAGTGAAACCTTTGCTTGGGATGCCAACATTCCATGTTGAAAAGCCTGTTCAAGAAGCTGCTCTGCTTCTGATGCAGCATCCTACTTATGACAGGTAAAGTTTTTGGGCTCATGGCACACTAGTGAAAGAGCTGAAAAATAATATTGGTTCCTAACTCCAGACTTGTCTACTCTCAACAGTTTTGGGCATCTGGAGAGTGACCCAGAGGGTGGAAAATTCTCTCTCCCCCTCTTTTCCAAATAAATATATATTTTAATAAATAAACTAAGCACAAGATAAACACAGATATCAATCTTTCAGTAGATGTGCATTAGAATATCAGATATTCTCCAAATGCCTGGCATCATGTTTGACACAGTGTAGACATAAAACAAGGCTAATCCTTGGCCATGTTAAACAGGAAGGCGGAGGGCCCGGCGGCGTGGCCTAGTGACTAAAGTCCTCGCCTTGAATGCGCCGGTATCCCATATGGGCGCCAGTTCTAATCCCGGTAGCTCCACTTCCCATCCAGCTCCCTGCTTGTGGCCTGGGAAAGCAGTGGAGGATGGCCCCATGCTTTGGGACCCTGCACCCACGTGGGAGACCCGGAAGAGGTTCCAGGCTCCTGGCTCCGGATCAGCACAGCACCGGCCGTTATGCTCACTTGGGGAGTGAATCATCGGATGGAAGATCTTCCTCTCTATCGCTCCTCCTCTCTGTATATCTGATTTTGTAATGAAAATAAATAAATCTTTAAAAAATAAATAAATAAATAAAATTTAAAAAAAAAACAGGAAGGTGGAATAGACATCTTAAGCAAGTAGCAAATAAGACTTGCCACTGAAAAGTACTGGCAATGGTTAAAGGAAAGTCCTAGGTAATCCCCACATCTTTATTTTCTTGGATGCTTCCTACCTTGTTGCTGCCATCATTTCCTTCTCTGTCTCCTTTCTCCGTGACTCTCTTTGACAGCACCAGCCACTGGCATTCTAGATTAACTTCTTGATCATGTTTTCATAGAGTCTTCTCACCTTGCTACTTAGAAATTTCCCAGGCATTTGCCTCCTCCCTAAAGTCCCAATTTTTGCCTTTTTTTAAAAAGATCTATTATTATTGGAAAGCCGGATATACAGGGAGGAGGAGAGACAGAGAGGAAGATCTTCCATCTGATATTACACTCCCCAAGTGATCCGCAACCGGCCAGTGCGCGCCGATCCAAAGCCGGGAACCAGGAGCTTCTTCTGGGTCTCCCACGTGGGTGCAGGGTCCCAAAGCTTTGGGCCGTGCTCGACTGCTTTCCCAGGCCACAAGCAGGGAGCTGGATGGGAAGTGGAGCTGCCGGGATTAGAACCGGAGCCCATATGGGATCCTGGCGCGTTCAAGGCGAGGACTTTAGCCACTAGGCCACGCTGCCGGGCCCATGCCTTTTCTGCTTTAAGAGATATTCTGAAATCTAAGTAAAGATTGTGCAGCTGTTACCGGGGCTACCTATGATTAGTACAATTCACTGAGATTGGTTGCAGACTTGAGCTGCCAACACAAGTTGATTCAAAGAGGTTCCAACCCCAATACATCACAAAGATTTATCTTGCAAATTATCTATTCATTAGTCAGAAATTAGTTAGGTTGTTACTAAAATTGCTTCATTTTATCCAATAAAACAGCAAAAGAAAAGTGAGAAATACAATGATCCATTTTCTTGTGGATGGCAGAGGACCACACTGTTAGAAAAAGAGGGCAGGTCTCCTGAAACATGATCATGTACCTCCTCTAAATGGTCATTAGAAATAGAGTCTTGAGGTTGGGTATCATTCCAATTTCAGTGTATATGCCGCCAAAGCAACACCTCAACATTCCGTAGGGTATACTGAAGAGCAGAGTCAATAAGTTTGATGACTTGACAAGGTCTTGCCTCAGTGATCTTTCCTTCAACCAATCCCTTCGAAGAAAAGAACGACATCAGATAATCCTACCCATGGGGAAGATATGATAAGCATGAGAACAGGTTAACTCAAAGATGATATCAATGACAGTGATGACCCCATTATAGGAACTGACTGTAGAATCTTTTCTTTTCTTAGATAAAAAGATCAATTTAGTAATGATGGACCTCATTCAAAACAGTCAGCCAGCCCTATGTGATGACTCCCACAATCACAAAGAAAACAAGGAAGTCTGACCCGATATTTTGATATTTCCAAAAACAGGAAGCTTAGGATGCTTTATCTGTATTCTTTTCTAAATTCATAGGAGAGAATAGAGTCATTTATTCAACTAACATGTGTTAAGCACATACAAATAAACATTTACTAAAGCAAGCATGGTGAGAAGGAGAGCATTGGGAAGGTATAATTTTCTCACATTAATATTTCAAAAATGTAGACGTATAAACAGACAGTACCAAAATCATCCTTTGTAAAACACTATAATATAAACTAAGTCAATCAGAAAAAATGATACGCAAGAGGTCTGAGTAAAATAAGTTAATTTGTTCATATTTCAATATGAAATATTGAGTATGCACAACATTCTTCATATTGTGAGGCATGAGACGCAGTCATGACCTTGGAATGTCTTAAAATTTGATGGAGAAGAAAGAATATAAACATCAAACCTGAATACAAATAAGCACAGTATAATATTATGTGCTGACTATTAAAGCAGAATGTGAACTTTGCAAGAATTTTGAGAGCAAGGAGTCACTCTGAAATAGTGAAATTGGAAAAAACTTCATACAGAAAGTATAAATATATTTGTTATCAGATGAAGCACACAATTTAAACATGCAAGGAAGAAACTCATTCCAGCCCAGGAACACAAAATAAATAGTTCACACAGATGAGAAAATAAATTGCATGTGTGTTACTAATGCTTATTATTACAGCAATAATATAATAGCCTTGCTGGCTAAGCAAAATTCAACTTTATTTCTTTTTAAAAGATTCATTTATTTTTATTTAAAGGCAGAATGAGAGAGAGAGAGAGAGAGAGAGAGAAAGAGAGAGAGCATACTTCTATTCACTGGTTTGCTCACCAAACAGATGCAATGTCCAGCATTAGGTCAGGCTATAACTACGAGTCTAGAACTTCACTCATGTCACCTTTGTGAGTGCCAGAGGTCCATGTACTTCAGTCATTTTCCACTGATTTTCCAGGCATGTTAACGGAGAGCTGGATAAAATGTCAAGCAGTTGGGACATGAATTGTCTCCCATGTGGTTTGGCATCATTGCAGGTGGTAGTTAATCCACTCTGCCTCAACAATGCTCCCACAGTTTCTTATTCACATAAAGTCTGAAGCAGATGTTCCCAGTTCCCAGGACATGACTGGTCTTACTCCCCATCCTTTAAGATTGTGAATGACCTAATTCCTTGTGTCCTGTGACTCTGGCCTTGCTGAATTTTAAGTCTTCCTTTACTTAGTAAGTGAGAAACAGAAAGGGCAATGACTGATTACACATGGAAAATTATCATGGATTTCCTGGAATTGAAATATGTCAATTTGGTCCACACTTCTTTGGCAAGAGCTCAGTCCCAGTACCACACTGTATTATAACAGAAGCCCACTGCTTGTCCGGGAGAATAACGAAGTAGTTACAGTAGCCTCTGTCACATCGTGTTTGGAGAGACAAACATCAAAGTACCTGGTTGGAAAACAAGGCTAAAGAAATAGAAGTGAAACGAAAGAAAGATAAAACACATGCCTGTCCTAGGAACTTAGGGAGGAAGGACAGACGTACACACAAAGTTAAAAACAAGTAAAAGTGCGTGATTAATTCGCCTATCAATGCACAAAATTGATGGCAAAGAGGGGCTTATGGTCTTTGTAGATTATTCAGGGTCACACGGTTGTTGAAGACTAAACTAAAAAGTAGAAATAAAACTAGATTCAGAGCGTGATAGTGCATGAGTGGGTAGGTGTCTCAAACAGGCTGGCTATCCTCAGGTATGTGCAGAAGGTAAATTCTCATTCAAATGAGAAGCAAGGCAGGACAGAGAGGTGATTATATAGCTAAAAGAGGGAGATGGTAGCCCAGTGAATGGTATTTATCAATGAGCGCCCTTTTGGTATTGACAGGAGGGAAATATTTTTTTTCTAGGATTATCACATACTATGGGACTTTTAACACATCTAAGCCATACCTGACTGTAGGCATCCCCTCAAATTTGCCAGTGTCTTCCTAGGGACATGGAGGAAGAATAATGTCTGTATTAGTGAGAGACAAGGTCAAGAGAGCATTTTTCCTAGTTATGAGGTTAAAGTTAACACAGATAAACTTGGAAGTACAAAGCTAATAAGGATCTTAAACTGAGTACATGACAAGGGGGTGGGAACAATGTGGTGGCCTAACAGGCTAAGTCACCATCATAGTTCCAGCACCCCAAATGGTTGCTGGTTCTAATCTCAGTGGCTCAAGTTTCAGTTCAGCTCTCTGTTAATGCCCAAGAAAGCACTGGAGGATGGCTACCCATGTGGAAGACCTGGAAGAAGCTACTGGCTTCTGATTTGGGATTGATCCAGGCCTAGACATTGCGGCCATTTGGGAGAATGAGCCAGTAAATGGATGGTCTCTCTCTTTCTCTCTCTCTCTCTCTGCTTCTCAAGTAAAGGTAAGATAGATCTTCACAAAATGATCTTAAACCAGTGATTATTCTGAAAATGTTTTTATGATCCGTTCCCCCTTGCTTTGACATACAAAATGGAGGCATCACTAATTTAAAATTGTGTTTCAGACCCGACTTGAGGCATAACTCACAAATGACTTAACATTCAAATCAGGTCAATTAGTCCCAATGTCACATATAGGCATTCAACTATTAAACAATAAATTCCTGGAAATTTGGAACGATCCGAAGTGAAGATCATTAAATCATTCTCTTGCCTCCTGAGGCTAGATAACAGGTAGGTGGAAACCACTTCTGCAAACGAAAAAAAAAAATCAATCTGACAAGAAACCAGAGAAGTTAAAGGAACTTGAAACTTTCTATATTTTCTTTCCACCCAACCTTATTTTCTGAATGTTTTAGCGAGCAATACATTTCCCTCAGGCATGTCAGTTCTCTCCTCCTACAGACAGGGATGCATTGCCCTGATTTCAAAATCACTGGAAACAGTTCTCTATCAAATAATAGAACTGCCTATTTGCCAAGGTACACTTTTGTCCCTATATTTTGTGCCCATTGAGTGGCCCTTGAAAAATAAGAGTTTTTAGCTGAAGAGCATGCTGAGTGGAATGGAGCCAGCCATTGGCTTAGATTGCCTGCTACTCCACAATCACAAAGCCTGGGCTGGCCCTCACAGCCCCGATGTGGCACAATCAGCCAGGCAGGTCAGATGCCCCTGCAGAAAGCATAAGACATGCCTCTAAGAAACGCCTCAGTTGCAAGAGGGACATCTCAAACTGGATGTTTGAAAATAACTATGATGAGACTCAGAGCACTTCAAGGGTTTCAAGGGGCACAAGGAAAGTTCACATACATAAGAAAAATTCTTAGGGACCATCACGGGCAAGATAGGCAGTATTTTACCAAACTCCTTGACATGTTTTCCTGACAGCTTCTCATGAAATCCTCAAGATTAAAACATCCCATTGACAATGAACAAAGTTCCTCCCCCTTTTAAAGCTTTACAGCTTTTGCGCCTGGTGTGGAGGCCTAGCGGCAGCTAACTACCTTGCAACCACTGGGATTCCATATGGGTGCTGGTTTGTGTTCCGGCTCCTCCACTTCCCATCCAGCTCCCTGCTTGTGACCTGGGAAAGCAGTACAGCACGGCCCAAAGCCTTGGGACCCTGCACCAGCATGGAAGACTTAGAAGAAGCTCCTGGCTCCTAGCTTCAGATCGACTCAGCTCCAGCCATTGTAGCCACTTGGGAAGAGAACCAGCAGACAAACGATCTTTCTTTCTATATCTCTTTCTCTCTGTAGATGTTCCTTTCAAAAATTAAAAAAAAAAAAACATAAATCTTTAAAAAAAGAAAATTCAGAGACCACTACACCAAAAATGGCTCTGATGTCACTGTTAGGTCATCAGAAACAATTGCTTCAATAAGATTCTGTCTTAGAGAACTCTCCTCTGGTGATCCAGTGGAGATTTTGGCTTAGGAAGAGAAGATGTATGTAATTTTGACGATCTAGAAACTGAGATCTTAGGGTTTTAAAAGGGTTTACTTGCTAGAAAAGCAAGAGGGGAAGACAGGAAAGGAGCAACCCATCCACACATCTTCTCTGGAAACGGATGAAAGGGAATCTCTGCCACGTTCAGGCAAGGAAGAAGTACCATTCACTTCATCCATGAATATTTATATGGTACTCATTTGATACCCAAAAGTACTGGGTCATTAATGAGTGCCATAGGACACCACAAACAAGCAAAAATTAAACCCTCCTCTTGTCACTGGCGTGCAGCAGAAATGATACAAGAAATAGGAAAATCTACAGTGTCTATGGAGAAAAGGCTAGGAGCAAAGTCAAGGAAGGCCCACAGGAAGCAAAGTGGAAAAAGATCTGAGCAAAGGTAGCAGTGAAGAGACAAAGTCAGATAGCCATGATGTGCTCAGCAATGTTGGAGCTCTTCGCTAGTAGTCGTGCTTGAAAAACAAGAGAACAAATGTTTCAAATACACAAAATGTGCTCTTTAGCCTAAGCCTTTCATTTCGCCTTTTTTCACTCACTGCCATATACATGAACCGGAGTGTCAACAGCTGATACATTCACCTGCACGAATTTCTTGGGACACTTCCGGAACTTTCAAAAATACTGCTTTGGGGTCTTTTTTTTTTTTTCTTGTATGAGTTCTTCCAAATCTCCCTTTACAATCTATTAATCACATTTAGTGTTAACAGAGTATTATTAGCTAGACTATATGCGAAATACATTCAATAGCAATTTATACTCCAATCATATGGATCAGCCAGGCTTTCACCAAATACCCTGGGACATTCCTAATTTGGGCCATTCACACTTCCTGTCCACGCTGTAGATCTTTCCACAAAGAAAAATGGTTTATGCCTGTTTTATAAAGTTTTGTTCAAATATTACCATCTCAGTAAGACTGACCCTGAAGTCTCTTTTTAAACTGTAACCTTAGGTTCTCCCATCCCCTTGTCGTCCTCTACTTTTTTCCATAGCCCTCACTCCCCTCAGCATAATGTATAACTTACTTTTAAAATGACATGTGTCTCTATATCCACTGCTGAGAATGAAAGCTCTGTGAGCACACTCCTATTACTTTCTTCTTTTTATGTTACTGTTGTGTTCCGTAACTTTGAAAAGCATACGACGCTAAATAGGTAATTTACTGAATGAATGGATGGGCAAGTTACTGAACAACAACTATGTCTAATTCTATCTGAAAAGGAAGAAAGTCTGAAAGCAAACAAACAAAAAAACTTTCTGTAGCTTTTCCAGCTTCTGAGATCTTTGCTGTGGCTTCAAGTACAAGATCATATGCAACTTAGCCAATGTCTAATCAGTTTACTAAGAACTCTTGTTAAAACCACCAAAGGCAGCATATGAAAGGAAGCAGACTAGGGAGTTAAGAGAGAGAGAGAGAAACCAGCTAATCCTTGGCCTACAAACTCCCAGCATCCCATATGGACACCAGTTCATGCCCCAGATGTTCCACTTCCAAGCCAGCTCCGTGCTTGTGGTCTGGGAAAGCCGTGGAAGATGGCCCAAGGCCTTGGTCCCTCAGTCAATTCAAAGCCAGGAAGAAGCTCCCAACTCCCAGGTTTGGATAGACTCAGCTCTGGCTATTACAGCCATTTGGTTAGCAAACCAGCAGATGAAGACCTAAAAAGCTGCTTTTCAAATAAAAAAAAAAAATGAAACTATGGAGGAGTCAGCCAAGCAACATGCAATGAGAATAAAAGTATGTGATTAATAACTACGGAAGATACAGTATGCAGGGAAATGGCTAATGGCTTGTGCCCTGCCTTTTCCCTGTCCTTCATGACACTGGGGATGGTGGAGTGAGAGGGCACGCCCCGACTGGACAAAGAGCCAGCCCTCTCTGCCACCTGTTCCGTGGGAGACAATGCCCATGCTATTGTAGCTGTGCTTTAATTGAACTGGGCAGGTTCAGTTGGATTGATTACCCATTTAGCAAAAATGCTCACACAGATTTCCTCAGAGAATTAAATGCACAGTAGTCTGTATATTGACAGAGACAAAATGCTTCTTTGAAGCAAGTGTTAAAATTCTCAAGAGTTGTCTTTGTTAGGCCTTGTGTTCAAGACCTTGAATTTCACTGTCTGTTTTCCTAACGGAAGTAGAGCTTTGAAATTACGTCAGAAGAGATAATTTGACATACAAATATTAAATTTATTTTCAACTTTTAATGCAGTCAGTGCATAAAGCAAGGTCAATCTTTATTTTCCTGGGGATTTTTAAAACTCCCTACAGACTCATTTCTTTCCAACACAATATAAATTGGGAAATCTACTGTTTCAGTTTTACCATACATAAACCTCCTGTTACCCCCACTCCCAGCCCTCAAAAATCCTATTTTAGGTTCTATAAAGCTCTTATTCCCATTTTACATCGTATAAGATTTTAAAACCTGGAATTGCCAATGAGCATTAACAAACGCACTTAATCCACATTCCAGCTGACATCAGCATTTCACGCTTTGCCGGTACTTGAAACAGTGAACGACTGGACATGCTCTGGCAGACTAGTTGTAGTCCAGTGCAACGCTCAGAAACAGACACTGAGCCAGGGGCCCTCAATCTCAGAGCCACTGTATAGCTCACTACTGCCTTGGAAACGTATGTAACATAGTACTGGGAGAATCAGAGAGAAAATGCATGAAATAGCTTACGTGGGCTCATCACGTAGTTTGGTCTCAAGAAGCAATCAATACATTCTCTCTCCTGACTTGATCTTCCCTCATCTATGAATTTGCCCCTCCTATTCAAATATTGAGTCATGCATATTGCTTTCTACAAACCCCTGCCTCATTTCAACTTCAGGTTGGCCTCACTCAAACTACACAATGGGACTGCGATGCTGAGCTCAGAACAGTTCTATCAAAAAGTCCTCAACAGATTGTGGGTAACTAAAGTAGCTGCTTAGGAAAAAAGATTGAGTCACCTGGTAGAAAGAGTTCTTGTTTTGCAGGCATTTTGAAAACAATGCAGCCTTATGACACTTTCGATTCTATCCTATTGAAATCTCAAGTTGTGGTTCTTCACCATGTGTATTCACAGAAATAGATTAATATCATTCACCCTCAATTAGAAATACAGAGGAAATTTTCATAGGAAATATCCTGGAAGTTATATAAATAATTAGCCAGCTACTCCAATTCCCACCCATCGTCCTACTAATATGCCTGGAAAAATAGCAGAGAATGATCCAAGTGGCTTGGCGCCTACACCTATCTGGGAGAAGCAGTTGAAATTCCTGGCTCCTGGGTTGGGCCTGGCCCATCCCTGCCCATTACAGTCACTTGAGAAGTGTCTTAGTGGATGGAAGATCTCTGTCTGTCCCTCTCTTTCTGAAACTCTGACTTCAAAAACGAAAGAAACTACCAAAAATGCTTAACATTGCTAATTGTCAGAGAAACACAAAAACACTAGTGAGAAATCACTTCACCCATGTCAGAATTGCCATCATCCAAAGTCCAGAGGCTACCAAGTGCTGGTGAAGATACGGACAAAAGAGGAACACATATATTCCAGAACTCATTAATAAAAACATATCCATTTAACAAGAAATAGGTAAAAGATTTGAAAAGAAATGTCAGAAAGGAAGATGTCTACAGTCCAATAAACACTTGAAAAAATGCTTAATGTAATTACTTCTCTATGAAATGCACTTAAAGTCACCATGAAATAAAAGCACACAACCATTAGACTTATCAAAAATTAAAAAGAAAAATAGCAATCAAAGCAGCAACCCAGAACTCTTACACATTGTTATGAAAATATTAAATGTTACAGCCACACAGGGGGAAGTTTGGGAACCTGTTAAAAAGGTAAATTTTGCATCTATCTTATAGCCCAGAAATGCCACTCACAGGAACTTATACAGAAAAAGAAATATATATGTGCCTGAGAAGATTGATATGAGATGGTTCAGAGTAGTGCTATTGATAAAACTTATCTTTTTTCCTCCTTCTCATTAATGCTTAAGCTTTGTTCAACTTCAGTACAGCTTCGTTCATGTTGAATACAACTTTAGTCAACTACTCAACTGTCTCACGCCTTAGAAACAACCTGTCTACTAACCTTACTAGACAGGAATCAGAAGAAACAGACACTTGGGGAAGCTTCAGTGACATTGATTGGATTGGGATTGGATATTGGTGCTGCCATGACAATGCTGTGTTGGACGATTGCTAAGGCTTAATGTATCCTTCAGATGCGACTAAACAGATGAGAATGTTAGGAGAAAAGGAACACAAATACCTCCAATACTCTCCATTGATCATTTAAATAGCTGAGGTCCAGGGGGTGCATATGCACAACACATATGAACTGTATTCCGCGCAGTGGTGAGCCCAGATGCTAACACTTTAATAGCTGATGTGGGAACCTAAGCATTCACTATACAGACTTACAGTTGATACCCATGTGCTCTGTGCAATGCTCACAGCCCATCTTGGTTGCACTGCTTATTCCTGAGTTCAGGATTTCTCCACTGCTATTACTTCATAGAGTAGACACACTAGCCTTTTGCTAGCAGGAGGAGGAGGAAATTGGTTTATAAGACTGGAGTCCCAAGAGCTTCTCTTCAAGGCTTTCCAAAAATCGTGGTTTGAAATGTATACCATATTTAGCCCTCAAATGTAACAGTGACCCCGATTCAAAAGGTTTGTTTTACCTACAAAGCTGTATAATGGAGGATAATAACAATGAAAAAGGTTAAAATAAAGAAGTATATCTATAAATCAACAGAAACTATTAAAAACCAATTAAAATGTAAATATAAAAATTCACAGAAAAGAGCAACTAAAAGAAAGCTTCTTTAGGTTCTGTAATATGAAGAGACTTTGTTCTTTTGTACTTAACTGTATTGGTTATGCATGGCCTTAATTAGCTTACACTCAGTCATCTTCTTTTATTCTTCCAATTTCGTTGCAATTTTTGTTTGGTCATTTCCTCTTCGATTTCTTTATCCTTTCAGATATTTTTAATTTAATAATGTAGCTTTTTGACTTTCTGGAGTATTCGATTGACCGTTAACATTTTACCTCTTCTCTATATTTCTTGACCTCTCTTTGAGATTATCCAAATATTTTATCTCACTGACTATTCATTGGCTGCCTGGGTTGAGTTGGATATTGTCTGATTAATTTGTCTTTGGGTTTTTTTTTGTGTGTGTGTGTGCATTTCATCATCTCTTCACCTAGGGGTAGCTCTTACCACATAAGGTATTAAGTTTTATGCTTTATTTTTTTCTACTTGTATGTTTTAACTAATTCCTTTTGATACTCTTTAGTATTTTTTAATAATGTCTTACTCTATTTTCCATTTATTTAATCATTTTAGACATATCCATTACATTGTTAAATAATCCCAAAATATTTAGCAAATAACTCCCTTAAGTTTGCTCTGGGTGTTAACTGTTGCATGGTGGATTATTTCCTTATGCATTATGTAGTTTATTTTTTGTTTGATCTTCAATGGACTTCTATTGAAATAAAGTACACGATCCTATGTAAACAAAGCACTATTCCTCAAGAGTAGCTTTATATCTGTTTCTACCATTCATCCTCTGAATCTTACTAGTAAAGGAGTAAACTTTGTGTTGACTTCATAGTTTGGTATTGCTGAGGATAAGAAGCTTGTTTAAATTTGAAACTCTATCCCTATTATCATTCATAGGCCTAAGATCGGAAACTTATTGAGAAGTTTTTTTCTTTTTAACACCAAACAATATACTAGACATGCAAATGTATTTGTTATTCTTATGTGTTTCACAGAAGATTGCTTTTAATGCTTTAAATTTTCGCTAAGGTTATAGTATTTTAAAGCTTCTTCGTTTGTATATGTGCATGATACTGGGAAAGAACGAGCATTTATTCCCACCTATTTTCCTTTTACTACAGGTTTAAGACTACATATCTCATGAATATTTTTTTTATTTTATCTCATGAACATTAAAGTAACTTTCACTTTACACTAAGCTGGAATAACTAGCATTGCACTTAGCATCTCTTCAAAACAACTATCAGACTTCATAGACCACATGAAGCAAGGACTTACAGTCATGAACAATGGGTAAGCAGAGCTGTAAGCCTTGGGAGAGAGGAAACACCCAAGTCCACATTGACACAAGCTCTGTCTCGTGAGCCATGGTTTGGACAGGAAGCGTGCAGGAGGTCTCATTGCCAGGGAGGCAGATTGGAATTCAATACAGTTGAGGCAGCAAAAACTTGAGCACCAGGTTGTAAAAGGAAAATAAACGACACGGATGTTATGCCTCATCTTGTGAAGGAGAGATAGCCCTCAGGGCTGGTCAGATGCTGAGTTTGAAAATGGTGAACTTTCAAGAAGTCTCTCAAAGAGTGGATACAGTGGGGAGAACATCGAACAGAGAAGCCAAAGGTATGGAATTATGGGAGGTGTTAAAGCCCTATTAGGGTGGAGAGACCCTAGTCAGAATTTCTGTTAAAAAAGGCCACACTTCCAAGGCAAGGAACAAGTCCCACATGAGGAGTCACAATCCTTGTCTGTAAAGACTGACAGTACAACGTTAGGACGTGCAGGTCACATGTGTCATCTTTGTTTACCCCCTTCTTTGCTGCTTCTTTATTTGTGTCCTCTTCAATTGCTTTGAAGTTTAAAAACGAGGACTTGCATTGTGGTACAGTGGATTAAGCCATAACCTTTGACACCAGCCTCACTTGTGAGTACAAGTCCAAGCCCTATATGATCCAGTTCTGAGCCAGCTCCTTGCTCATGGGCCAGTGAACAAGCAGAAAAAGGCTGAAGTACATAGGTTTCCCCAACCAAATCGGAGCCCTAGTTGGAGTCCGTGGTCCCTGGCTTCACCTTAGTTCAGCCCTGGCTGATTCAGTCCTTCAGGGAAAGAAATCCCTGTAGAACTGTAGTAAGAAATAAAATGAAATGGAATGATAAAATACAATAAAATAAATCAAATCAAATCAAATAATAAAATAAAATCCCACACTAATTAAAAAAAACTTGGTTATTTCAATCATATATGTAGAAAACCCTAGTGACTCCACCCAAACAGTTTTTATAACAAATAAACAAGTCCAGAATACAAAAGAAAAAGAAAGAAAAGAAAAATCAGTAGCATTTCCATACACTAACAATAAATTAAAGCAAAAAGGAATCAGGACTGCAGCATTTACAGGAGCAGCACAGAAAGGTATCAGTTAGACATCTTATCTGTATGCTGAAATCACAATACATCAATGAAAAAAATGGAAGGAGACACAAATAAATGAAAGCTATCTCATGTTCATATATTAGAAGAATTAATATTGGGTAAATGTTGAAACTATTCAAGTGATCAACAGCTTCAATGTCACCACTATCAAAATTCCAATGGGCTTTGTTCACAAAATGTTTTCAAGTGTTAAAATTCTTACAGGATTAAAAAGAGTCCAAATGTCCCTATTTGTAAAAGAAAACAGAGGCATCATTCCTTTAGATTTCACATTTATTAAATTCTTCCTCTGACATTTTGAGATTTATTAATTGTTTACAAACTCAGTCTGCACACTTGAGAAGCAGTAGTGGTTTTGTTTGGTTTTCATTTTTTGCTTCTGTTTGTTGAATTTTTTACCTAGTGAAAGATTAAGCCTGTAATTGGCAAGAAAACTGAAAGCATGTTATTGTAAAAATTTTTTTGAAAGATAAGAGAGGAGATGGGGGGGTACATGGGTATAGGCTAGGGTAAGAAGCATTGCTATGCTGATGAATCTGTGTTAAAAATATACGAAATATGTTCCCCTTATTAAATAAAAAAGCAATGTACTATTTATATAAAACCTGATTGTTACTGATATAAAGAATAACATATAGACTGCTGAAATGGAATAGAAAACCCAGATAAATCAAAGCATTTATAGTCAACTATACTTTCACAAGGATGCCAAGAAGATATAATGCTTCGTCAATCAATGCTATTAGGAAAACAAGATACCCACCTATAAAAGAAAATGGATCTTTATCAAACACAAAAACCAAACTAGGTTAAAACTTAGATGGGAGATACGAAAAGACAAATTGACTCTTATGAGAAAATAGAGAAGAAAAGTTCCTTTAAATCTGTTTGGAGATAATTTTTCGGTTTGAAGATTATTTGTTTCTTTATTTATTTATTACTTGTCTATTATTTTAGGATACAATTCCATAGGTGTTGTGATTTCCCCTAATCCCTCCCCAAACCCACTCCTCCTACTGATTCCCAGTAGTACTGATTTACAGTAGTATAGCCTTTCACAGTCATAAGTCCATCATTTTTCTATGTAAGTTTATCCTGACATTTTAGACATGGAAAATGGCAGAGTCCAGCATCCTATCGTCAAGATATATTTAACGCTTTTTTGGGAAGTTCATCTTTGATTTGGAAGCGGAACTAATACTGCATACTTTGTATCTCCACATCTAGCCATGATAATTTCTGTTTTACAGTTACTATACATAACCTTAAGTGGAAAGACATAAAGCAAAATCAACAGCAGGTAGAAAACTAGAAAATTTACAACATGAAGTCAAATAACATGCTGCTAAATGGTTAATGTGTTCCTGAAGCAATGAAAAGAAAATCAAAAACTTTATTGCAAAAAATAATGTTACTGTATGATCTATGAAGAAATTATTAAGAAACAAAAAAACCTTTTTGAATTATTGAAAATAAAAATATTAAAACTCATGAGATGTAGCAAAATCAGTATTGAAAGGAATATTTCAATACCTGTCTATTTAAACGTGTCTTCGCCCTATTCCAACTTCTTAATTCTCCAGATGATTTTTCTTAGACATCACACTAATACTACAGATAACAAAAGCAAAGTAAGCAAGAAACATTATATCAAATTAAAAAGTTTTTATAGTTCAAAAGAAACAATTGAAAAAGTGAAGAGACAATCAATGAATTGGGAGAAAAATGTGCGTACTTTATATCTGATAAGAGACTAATAAATAAGTTATATAGTGAACTCTCAGAAGAGGAAGAAAAAGATAACCTAGTTTTAAAATGGAGAAATACTAGATGAGATATGTTTCCAACTAAGGCCTGCTAGTGGTCAGAAGATATATTGAAAAGTCTTCAATATCACTAATCATCAGTGTAGTGAAAATCACAGTATTGTCTTCCACCTGTTAGGATGGCTGCTACAAATAAAGTGATAACAAATGTTCACAAGGGTGTGGGGAATGAAACACTTTTATACTATTGGTGACAGTGAAAAGTGACAAAGCCCATACTGGAAATATAAAGGATATTACTCAGAAAAATTAGAAGTAAAACTGCTGCCTGATTCAGCACTAATAATTCTGAATGCCAAAAGGAAAGTAAGTCAGTGTGAAAGGTTTCTGGAGTCTTATGTTGATTCACAATTACAACAGCTAAGAATGTGGAAATAGCCTAAATGCTCATCAATGGATAATACATACGATATGATATGTAGGTCACAGATGGACATAGAGGTAAACATGCACATTTAATTGAAATGGTATTAAGCCATAAATTTAAGTTAAAATGAATAATTTGCATGTATCTAATGTAGTACACTTTACAATTACATGTAGAAATACAGTAGAACTTAAGTAGAACAAAGTAAAAATACAACTATGTGAAGTGGTAAATATGTTGATTAACTTTATTGTGGTAGCCAACTTATTTAATATATATAGATATCAAATTGTCACATTGTATAACTCAAATATACACAATTTTTACTCACCAATTATAGCATTGCTTGATAAAAAAACAAATGTTAAAAAAGAAATATTATATGAAGGCAATAAGTGTCCTAGAAATGCATAAAAATAAGTCTAAAAATTTCAATATCAATCAGTATTTAACTAACTTCCAGAATAAAACAAACACTATGTAAAACAAAGCAGCATAGACCAGATTTTCTGCCACATATTTACATTGGAAAACTATAATAAAAGAACACAGAAAATGTTAGTTTCCAATAATGGCAGAGTTCACAAAAATAGCAACTACAAAACTAGGACAAAACATCTGAATATGTGAAATATCCTGTCCCACTAACAAATGCAAATTAAAGCTCCAACTCCATTAAATCAGAACATGTCCCTATTTGGATAGAGACTCTGCACGAGGTATCGGGTGAAAAATCAGCTCACCAAGATTGGCTTTCATCCAACACACGGGTTACTACAAAAGGTGTATAAAAATATGCAATGCAATTATGCTTACTATAGCGCAAACATTTTTAACATTCATGTATAGTTTTTTATATCATACACATTTCAATGACCTTGCTGAGCAAAAGAGAATAGCATATAAAGATGGACGTGAAAAATTTGGAGTGATGCACCTATAATCCAACCAATGCTAACTATTGCCACAAAAACACCAGAGGAGAGGCATGGATGGATGGATTCTCCCTCAAAAGAAAAAAAATCCCTCAGAATGAACTGGCCTTTCCAGTGCATTGGCTCCAAACCTCTTACTCTCCCAAACTACACAACACTATTTCGTTGCTTCATCCACCAAGTGCGTGACACTCGGTTATGGGAACTGATACAAGGACCAAGATCAGGCATGAACTTAGAAAAATTGATCCATGACACTAAAATCTATCAGATAAAAACTTTGTACCTCCAACCTTTCACGCAAGGCTTCTTCCCCAGAAAAGTCTAATCTTGCTTCGGAATTGAATGAAGAAGCTGGAGTTTGCGGTGCCTCTGAAGAGTTAGCAAGGAAATTACAGGAAGAGTGGGACCTCAGGTGGGGTAAGTCCCTACACAAAATATCAATGCTGCCCAATTCTTGCATAACACATGCAGGGGAAAATCCATGTAACCTGATGAAAGACAAAATTGAAAATCCTGAGATGATATTCTAGTTCCTAACCATAGTATGGACAAAACTAGAGTCTAAATCCAGCCTGACTTACTGTTGTCCAGAACAAAAGTCAACTACATGGCCTGGCATGGTAGTTTATTGGCTAAGTTTCTCACCTTGCATGAACCAAGGTCTCATATGGGCGCCAGTTTGTGTCTTGGCTGCTCCACTTCCCATCCAGCTCCCTGCTTGTGCCCTGGGAAGGTAGTAGAAGACCGCCCAACGCCTTGGGACCCTGCAGTAGAGGACAGCTCAAGGCCCTGAGACCCTGCATCCCATGGTTTACCAGAAGAAGCTTCTGGCTCCTGGTTTCAGACTGGCTCGGCTGGCTGATACAGCTACTTAGGGGGATGAAACAGTGGATGGAAGATTTTTCTGACTCTCCTTCTCTCTGTAAATCTGCCTCTCCAATAAAAATAATTAAATCCTTTTTTAATTCAACTCTCAAAAAGAAGAGGATAAAATTAAAATCTCTAAAACACATCATACACCCAATGCCCAGGTTAGAATTATAAACCTCAGACACAAATAAACAGAAATACATACCCTGAATCGAGAGAATCAATATAAGCTGATATTCAAAGACTCAGATAGTAAAAATACCCTGTAGAGACTTTAAATAAGTTACCCAAAATATATTCAGGAATTAAATAATCATGTTAGAAATATTAGTTAAGAAGTGGTTATATTTTTTAAAATTAATTAGAAATGACAAAATGTACACTGAGCTAAAAAATGTGTTCGGCTACATAAAAGTATACTGGAGAAAGAAGAGACTTGAAAACTAAAATGCTGAGAAGTTTAGCCTGAAATATAAAATCTAGTGAAAAATATCCTTCAGATAGAATAAAATATTCAAGAAGAAAAAATAATCTGCAATAATTCAGCCCTAACTGATCTGTTCCACAGAATGACAAAAGTGCCTCAGAACAAAGGAGAATGAGGAAAAATGAAGCTCAGATCCATACAAAAAACCGGGAGATTTCAAAAGTGCGAGTATATGTGATTGTACTTTTCCCTCCACTTGATTTAACAAATCTGAGATTAAATAAAACTCAGAGAAATTCATATTCACCATTTAATCATCTAAAACGTAAAATCCATGGAGTTGGTCCTCAAATATCCATTTACAATGCTGTGCAACTATCAGCATCAGTTACAAATTATTTTACAACCCCAAACAGAAATCTTCTAAGTATTCAGTAGCTCCCTCCAACCCTTCTTACCCAGCTGATTGGCACTTCTCACATACATGGCCCTCAGACAGTCATGTGGCGTTTGTGTGTGAGTGACTGCCACTCAGCACAATGTCATCGTAATTCATCCAGCACACACCTGCACCTCACCCATTTTTATGATCAATGTTTCATCATATAAACAACCCACTATTTGTCAATCATTATAAATAATGCTATTATAAACATTCACGATGTACAAGCTTTTGTGTGAAGATACATTTTCAAGTCTTTTAAAAATACACAAGTCATGAGAATTCTGAGATGAATCTGAATTCTGATTTACTGGGTGAATTGTTGTACAAATGTCCGCTGGATTTGTTTGGGTGCTAGTATTACTGAAGTCTGCTGTCTTCTTGCCGCCTTCTTCTTGACTTATTCTGTTCATTACAGAGAAATGGGATATTGAAGCCCCAAATGACTACATTTGATTTCCATCTCTCCTTTCAATTTCATTAATTTTCATTGACATATTTGGGAACCTATCATTAGCAGCTGATATATTTATAACTCTCATATCTTATTGGCACTTTTTTTCATTATATCTCTTCTGTTTCTCATAACCAATTTTTTTCTTGTTTATGTGATATTACCATCCTGTTGTAAGTCATCTTGGAAGTATTTCTGTGGACCATGGATTTCCATTCTTTTATTTTTAACATAGTCATATATTTAAATGTAAAATGAATCATCTGATTACAATTTATAGCTAAATAATGATTTGTTATTCTTTTCAACGTTTTTTTCTTGTAAAGTTTCTGTTTATTTGAAAGTGAAATAAGGGAACAGAAATCTCATCTGCTTGCTTGGTCTCCAAATGCCTGCACTAACTGGGCTAGGCAGGTTACCACCAGGAATCAGTCCAGGTCTCCCATGTATGTGAGTGCCACATCCCTAAATTCCTGAGTTATCACTTCTCCTCTGTATGGTAAAGTGATGGCAGGAAGCCATGATGAGAAGCTGTGCTAAGGCTCAGACACAGGCACTTCAGTTCAGGGTATGAGTACCCCAGAGAGTGCTTTAACTGCTCCCCTAAATGGTCACCCTCATTTTGAGGATTTTTTAATTGCTTCCGTGAAACATCTAACAAATTCTTGATTTGTAATTACATAAACTAAAACATGCTAATTTTTATCAGCCTTACTTATACTTTGCTGTCAATTCAGCTTCAATTGTATTTAAAATATTTTCTTCAATATAGTGCAAACATATTCTAAAGTATTTCATTGTGGTTATGATTAAAGAAATACTTAACAAAACAAAGTCATTTTAAAATGTCACAGGACCAGACTGGTTAAATATTGGGGAATTATAGAATCAAAATAAACATTGTTAATTGATTGTAAATAAGTCATAAAATTAAAATACTTGAGTCCACATCATCAATATACATAAATGGGGATGAGTAATAAGTTTCTTTCTGTATGGCAGAATCCAAGTAACAGAAAGGGCTAACAGAGGAAGAAAATACTTGATGTGAAAATTAGCTAGTAAGCTTCCTGAAGGCTTTATATTTACATATTCTTAAGATATTTTAACAAAATAATTAGTTACAAAAAGGAATATTTTAACATGCAGAAATAGACAATACTATTTTATAGCAGCCACCAAAGCTAGCAGAGCCAATTGAGGATAAAGTGATATTATACGCCTTCCAAAAAGATTCACTGAGAAGAATATAGCATCGCCTCAGTAGCATTCTTGCCAAAAATTCATATCCTAAATTTAATAATAAATATAAGCCAAATCAAAATGGAGGTGCATTCTACAAAGTAGCTGATCTAAAATCTTCAAAAAAAAATCAAGGTCAAGAAGTACACAGAGACACTGAAGAACTACTCCAAATTAGACATGAAAAGATGCAACAAGTAAATGTAACTCAAGATCCTGGATTTGATTCTAGACTGAGAGCAATCAATACCCATACAGGAATTTATTTGGGACAATTTATCAAAAGGATGAAATGGCAGTATTGTATTCATATCCAATTTCCTGATTTTCATAAGTCTAATCCGGTTATGCAAAAGTATGTTGTTGTTCTTCATACAAACACACTGACTCAGTTGAGTATAAAGGAACCATTTTTAAAAAGTGAAAGTAAAATTACACACACACCTGGATTAAATGCAAGCAGCTGGTGAAAATTAAGAATAAAATGAGAACAATTTTTTGAAGCTTTTCTAAACATTTAAAGTATATCAAAATAGAGTTCTACTTATATCATCACAGAATAAGAGCGACTGGTTTCATCATCTTTACTGGAACAACTGAAATTTGCATACATCATACAGAAGGTTTTAAGACAGAGTACCCAAGAAGTAGCATATATAGTACAGCATGAGCAAAGTAAAATGAATAAGAAAGCAAGGTAAAATGAAGGGGCACCAAGACAGAGTCCAGAAACTTCCTTGGATTGAGGAAATGTGGAGCTGAGATTGGGAAAACAGTGATCAGGTTAAGAGAGCAATTTACTGGAAAGAGAAGACCGTCACTTACAGAGAACGCTGCATATCTACAAAAAGTCCATCTCAAGTTTTCAGTCAAAAGACAACCCCCCCCCAAAAAAAAGAGGGAAGTTCTCAGCATTTACACATGTTCGAAAGTTACTTATAGTCCCACCATCTAAAATTAACATCTTCCCAAATCACAAGGACGTTGCTTTAGTCGTGGAGAAAAGACATTGCTAGGTTAACCTTTCTACAATGCCACCTTAACAAGGCTGAAAATTATGCCTCTAAAATAGCAAATGGTTTGTACATAATGTAACTGTGTTCCAGAGCAGAGTTCAAGAATATTTATAGCAATTTGAAAATGTCCCACATTTCAACAAGGTGAAATGCAAAGTCACTGTCTCACAACCAAAATCAGGAAACATGCAAACAAGCCTGAAAATTAAACCCATAATGAAGAGAGAGTTCAATCAATGGGTGGAGGTAAAGGATACAGCTGATGGAATTAGGGGATGGGGACATTAACAGAGTTATGGTAATTACAACTACAATAAGTAAGATTAAAAGTACACTGGTTGGGATTAAAAGCAGGCTAGATTCTACAGAGGATAAAAATCAATAATTTGGAACGTGTAATGTTACAAACTAAAGTAAACACATTGAAAAGAATACGAAATGACATCAACGATCCAATTTACATCTAGTTAGAGTTCCTGAAGGAGAAATACGTGGAGAGTACAGAAAAACAGTATTTGAAGGAATACGGCTTTTTTTTTCTACATTTGACAAACGTTATAAGCTCGCAGATTAAAAAATCTCTATGGACATTACTGCATCAGAAACACAAAACTACAACAGGTTAGCTCTTACTGAAAAAGGAGGAGGGTAAGAATGACAACGGGCATCCTGACAGAAACCATGGATGAAACAGCAACAACATCATAGCCTATCCACAGAAATGTTTACACCCAGTAGAGCGTCTGCCAAACTAAAGGCAAAATCAGAGGCTTTTCAAGAGGGCCAAAAACCAAGTGAGTTCGTCACGAGCAGAGCTGCTCTACAGGACAATGGCAGTGGTAGAATTCAGTGAGAAACAAAATGGGACACTAGTTGGGAATCAATAAGCATACACAGGAAAGAAAACCTCTGAAGATGGTAACCATGTGGGTTGAGAGACATCTTTTTATTAATTTTTAAATCTCCTTAAAGTTCAATGGGCTATTCAGTGGGAAAACATAAGAGCAGTGTATCAGAAATGAAACAAAGGGTTGGAAATGTGCCTAACGCTAAATGATGTGTGAACACACGTACCTTGGTGATAGATAAACGATCTAAAAATGTCCACAGGAAACCTTGAATCAACCATAATAAAAGAGAGAGAAAAGATTATTCAAATGGTTAGAAGAGCATCTGAGAGGTTCTGGAAGCATTAGAATCAAAGGACATTGGTACCTACCCTCAACCCTCTCCATGGGTCTAAATAGACCCTCTTTATGCTACATACGGGAAATATTGAGGTCAGCACCAAAGAGACAACCTTCTCTCAGGAACACTTCTGTGAAAGTCTGTAAAGTCTCAGGATAGAGCAGAACTGGGAAAACTTCCGTGATACAGCTGAACCTTATAATAAATTCCACTTTTCCAGTGCAGATGCTGAAGGATACCTGAGAGAACTGGAATGCAGGCTCAGGAGAGCTGCTGGAGTTTGAAGGATTCTGGAGAGTGAAAGAAACCCCATGTATTTTCTGGGCCTTTTCCCGAACCTGAGTAACGGAATTATTCATTGTTGCCAGGGTAAGTAGAGAATGACCAACGGGGTACACATGACCGATAGTTGTACAGGTCCCGTTAAAACACAATACGAAAGCTAAGTGTAACAGCACGTGCATTCCAAGACTTCAAATGTGTATAAAGCGGTGTTCTGTGCTCTCAACGGAGTGGTAACAGACCAAGAAAAGAACCAGTAATGCTCAGGTTTGCATAGCCTGTTAGTGTTCATTCTTTTTTTTTTTAAGTTTATAAATAAAATTTATTTATGGAAAAATTGATTTTTAATAATGCCTTTGAGACAATTCAAAGGATGGAAGAGTTGTTTTTCAATCAAGTTTGAACAAATGGCCATTTACATTTTTTTTTCGGTTTTCCACTGCTCACTTTTTTTTTTTATTAATTATTTTGAAAGTGTTCACTCTTTAAAGTGGAACCTAATGACTGAGCTCCGGGCTTCTGACTGGCTTGGTCTGCTTGCTGTTGGGGATAGTTGGGGAATGACCCAGTGGTTAAGGGTCTCTTGCTCTCTCTCTCTCCCACTCTGTCTTTCTGTCTCTCTCTTGTTCTCCCTTACCTCTTAAATGAAAAAACTTAAAAACAGGGCCGGTGCTATGGTGCAGTACTCTAAACTCCTGCATGTTGTACCAGTATCCCATATGGGCACTGGTTCATGTCCCAGCTGTTCCACTTCTAATCCCGCTCCCTGATTATGACCTGGGGAAGCTGCAGAGGATGGGCCAAAGCTTTGGAATCCCGCACTCATGGGGGAGACCCTGAAGAGTATTTTCAAGCTACCTATTGGGCAAAGGGTTATCTCCAGAATGTATCAGCAACACACACACACACACACACACACACACACACACACATACACACACACCCTAAGTAAGAATCAAACAAGGTCCTAAACAGATAGTTCCTTAAAGATGACATAATGGCCAATGGTATAATGAAAAAAATGTTTAGTATCACTAGCCATGAGGGAAATTAAAAACCAAAACCACACTTAGAGATCCCCTGTTAGAATGACATAGGTTCACATCCTTCACCTACTTAGGGTTGGTTTTTGTACAAGGTGACAGGTAGAGTCTTGCTTTTTTATTTCACTTCTGCAAGCAGGTATCTGATTTTCTCGACAGCATTTGTTGAAGAGACTACCCTTTCTCCCTGGGTTGTTTTGAGTTCTCTCATCCAAGATTAGTTGGATGTAGATGTGTGGGCTCACTTCTGGGATCTCTGTTCCATTGACCTTTCTCTCATTTTTTTTTTTGTACCAGGTTGTTTTGATGACTACTGCCCTGTAGTATGTCTTGAAATCTGATATTTTGATTCTTCCAGCTTTGCTTTTATTGTTTAAAAGAGCTTTGACTATTGAGGGTCCCTTAAGTTTCCACATGAATTTTTGCAACATGTTTTCTAGCTCTGAGCAGAATGTGGGGATTTTGATTGGGATTGCATTGAATCTGCAGCTTAATTTTGGCAATATGTATATATTGATTATGTTGAGGTTCTTCTCTAAGTGAAAATAAATAAGAAAGACACTAGTAAAGATATCTGAATAATATTTTCATTTCCAACTCGACTAAGTTAACAGAAAAGACTATGGTGAGTGAAGCACTTAACTGCACATGCTACAAGCAATAAAGTAAGTCTCAAAAGTTTAACACAGTTTAGATTATTCGCTGACAAAAATGAAATTGCATTAGAATCTAACAGAAAAATATTTGGAAAAACCTTGAAATATCTGCGAGTCTAAGACAACAACTCTAAAGAACACATTGATCAAAAAAGTATCATAAATAGATTTAAAATATTTTTGTTAAAGAAACATGACAATTGCAATTTACTAATATTTGTGAGATAAAATTATCAGATCTTATTTACAGATGGTTGCTTTATCATAATATGAAAAAGCAATACACACCCACCTTAAACTAGATAAAATGTTAAATATATCAACATAAGAACAAATATGACAAATTTAAAAATACTCAGCGAAATATGCATATAGAGAAAAATAAATTAAGCATAGATTTGGTTCTCTGAAAAATAAAAAATAAACACTTGTCGACTGATTTAATGCTTTAAAAAGATTTCTAATGAAATAACAAATACATGGAACAAAAGGAGAAATATCATGTCAGCTCTTCCAAATATGAGAAATAACGGTAGTGATATAATGTGAATAAAATTGTCAACTCATTCAACAATTTAAAAGGAAAAGATAATTTTTAAAGATGCAACTTGCCAAATTCTGACATAACTTGAAGTAAATTCATTGAAGAAATGTAATTAATAACTTTAAGGCTTACTAAAATGGCCCATAAATTTCACTTATCAGATAGCAAAAAAAATAGTATCAACATTATAAATCTGTGTTCAGAAAATAGTGGAGGAGTAAAAACTTCCCAACTTTTGTCTGCTCAGAATAAAACTAATACCAAACTCTAGGAAGGAAATTACAAGCCAACATTGCTAATTACTATTGACTGTTTTAAAGAGAAAATAAAAAAATTTCATCAGATCATCTTCAACAAGACACAAAAATCAAGCCTCAAGACTAAATATGGCTTGTCCAATGAATTTAATATTATTTTACAATATAAAGCTCATTATATGTAATTTACCAAATAAAAAGTTAATAAAGAAAACCATGGGAGATAGCTTGAACTGATGAATACAATGTGATGTATAACAATGACTTGTTTATTTATACTTTACAAATGCAAAAATCTCACAAAAGCTAAGAATGGAAAAAACTAACAGATTTATTAAGAAATACATTTAACATCGTAAATGATAATATATTGAATTCTTTTCTCAAATATGATTTTTAAAAATGCTAACCCTCACCATTTATATTCAGTTTGGTCTATGCAATAAGAAAGGAAATGAGTCACACAAAAACAGGAATAAAGAATTAAATTGTTTTTTTAATGGCATGATATTGTGAAGGGTATTAATGATTGTGTTTAATTGACTGGAATAAGGAAATTTAGCAAAGTCACAAAATTAAGCATTTTACAAAGATCAATTGTATTAATAAAAGCTGAACAAATGATGGCAAAATAAACTTCAAAAATAGCATCCTTTTCAATAGTATACCAAATTATAAACTATTTAGGGATAAAGATAACAAAAGAGCTCTAAGATTACAATATTTTAATTAAAATATGTTAATACAAAATTAAAGACAACCCCAACAAATGAAAGACTGTTTTTTCCTTCTATCTGTGGGGCATTGCATTTAGCAAACTTCTTAAAGACCCAAATCCAAGGATTCTGAAGTCTTAGATACAGTAGCATAGTACTGACATGTAATCCCTGCACACATTCTCACATACATCATGGTACCTTGGTTACTTACAACACTGAATGCAAGCAAATGCCCTGTTCGTATTTGTTACACTTCATTGTGTAAGAAGCAATAACAAGTAAAATGTCTGTTTATCTTCAGTATCAATCCAGTTTTTTAAAGTGGATTCATTGTGAGTTGAATCTTTCATGCAGAACAACTGTGTTGTGCTCTTGAATTGGAAAGCTTGACTATCATGGCCATTATGAAAAAACTAAGTCAATAAAGTTCAAAGAAAGCACCTGTCAGCTTTTTTGAATAAATTAGCAAATGCTTTCTAAATTTTGTATAAAAATGTAAATAATTTACATATTAGTTATATGTTTCATGTATTGAATTTTCAAAACAATGCTGAAATATTTAAAACTAGCTCAGAAAATGTATTACATCTCCAAGTCTTACTACAGTATTAGGTTGTGGTAAAGTGGCCTAAGCAAAACGGTAGGGTGAAAGAACCCTCTTCCTCCCACCACAGTCATTTTGGAAGCTATTCTTTAACAAAAGAGTTTTCAAGAGTTAGCTGATACTATAAGAAGCTGCTTAGCTTAGCCACCTGCAGACCCCCTTGAGTTTCTCTTGAAACCTGAAGAAAGTTGAGTAACCAGCTTTACCAGACTTGGGGGTAATGCCCAAATGATCCTCTGTTCAGCTTCACCCAAGACACATTGATGGGGATACTGGAAAGCTGAGAAGTTTGGATACAGCTTTGGAGTGCTAGTCAACATGGGCCCCTAAGCCTTGCTCCACACAGGACTTCAAACTTTGCGGAAGGCCTTGACAGCCCTTGTGGCCACCCCATACACATACAGCTTTCACCTATCCAGACTCCAACAGCTCACTCCAAAGTGTTCCAAGCGTCTTTTGCTGCCAAGGAAACCCACAACCAGCACATATCCAGCAGAAAGGGATCATCACCCAGAGCAGCTGTAATGCATTCCCTATGGATTTCACGCCTAAGGTCCTCACAGATCTTCACCATCTCCCCTGATTCCAGAACCACCTGACCTACTGTGAATGCCAGGACCCCAGCCCTCAGAGCACAGATTTCACAGTTACTGACTCATGCATCATTCCACTCCCTACTTCTGAGAGGTACCCAGATGATGTCACCAAGGGACCCTTGGCACAGTGACATGATGCAGAAAGTCCCTGTGTTCCTACGGGCGCCCCTCTATAGGGCTTGGTCCCCACCATTGTGAAGGAGCTCACAGCCTGGCCTATGCATGTGCCTGCAAGACACATGAGCATGTATCCAGTACAAGGCCAGGTGCCACCACCGAAGCAGAGCTGAATCCTTTGCTACTAGACTTACAAGTATCACTGAGACCCCAAGAGCCCTTGCAATCAGTGAAGATCACCCACACCTCTTGTTACCAAGGAACTTACGAGCTGCTGACATCTCAGACCCCTGGTTGTGAGCTAATGCGATGCTAGTCCACACTTACACTACCACGCACCATCACTTGACATCCATTGCCAATACATCCAATGACACATGTGATGATATTTTATCACCACAGTCAATACATACAGTCTGGAAGAAGTGAAACACCTTGAGAAGGCTTCCAGGAAGAAAAGTGATCAGGGAAGCATAGCGCCAAGAAAGCACAAAATAAAATTTTAGTAGCTAATTCTAGAAGATTATAATCTCAAGAATTGCCAAAGAACTGAAGAAAAATAAAAAAGAAGTTCTAAGAAAATCAGCAATCTGTAAGGGAACACAAATAAGCAATTTAGTGAAATCAGGAAAACAATACAAAAGCCGAACAAGAGGCTCAACAAGCAGACAAGGGAATTAAATAGAAATTTTGGAGTTGGATATACAATTACTAAACTAAAAAATTTTAATAAAAATATTTCAATAGAGGACTAGATCAAGCAGAAAAAAGGACAGGCGAATTAGAAGACAGATCTCGTGGAAGTATGCAGTCAAAAGACAAGAGGGTGAGGACAGCAGTGAAAAGGAATGAAGAAAACCTACAAGATCTTTGGGGCATTACCCAGGGAGCTAGCATTTGCAAAACATGAGTTGTGGAGAAGCAGAAAAACAAAAGAAAGGAACAAAAGTTTATACTAATTATAAACGAAAATATTCCCAAATGTAGGGGAAAGATATGAATATCTAGATATATGAACCTCATGCCTCCAATCAAATCCAACCCAAAGACTATTTCACCAAGACATATTATAATCAAACTGTCAAAAATCAAAGACAAAGGGAGAAATTTGAAAGCAATGTGAGAAGTAAGCTTATCATACACAAGGGGCCGTCATTATGATCAGCAACCAATTTCTCAAAAGAAAACGTGTAGGCAAGCAGATGTGATAATATATTCAATTTGCTAAGGGAAAGAATTTTTCCAACAAAGTACACTTTAGCAAACAAATATGTCCTTCAGAAATAAGGGAGTAATTTCAACACTAGGGAGCCTATCACCAGGAGAACTACTTTATAAGAACTCTAAAAGAGGTTCATCAAGCTAAAACAAAATATGACAAATTTATAAAATGGAAATCTTCGAAAATACAAAGTTTACTGTTACAGATAAACATACTGCCAAACTCGGAATACTCTCATACTCTAGTGGTAGTAAGAAAATCATAATTCCAGCCAAGAGGTTAAAGGACAACTGTTTAAAATAAATACAGTCACACAAATGTGTTAATGAATGTACTATTAAAAAGATATAAACAGAAAACAAAAAGCAGAAAACCCACAATCTGGATTTGAGTACCGACTCTGGGCTAACAATGCGTCGATTGAGTTCTCAGTTCTGGACTGCACTCTGACCACGGCAAGCAAATACTTGGCAAGCGAATCAATAGATTGGAGTTCTCTCTCTGTTTCTTTTCCCTCTGTCCTTCAAAAACATTGTAATAATAGTCAAGAGGAAAGAAAGAGAATTACTTAATGATAAAGAGATCAGTTCTTCAAGATGATATAAAAATGATAAGGATGTGCTCACCTGACATCAGAGAGCTTAAATATGTAACACAAATATTAACATTTAGTATATCTATAACTCTTTTCCCCTCACTACCTCTGCTTCATTCACCACGACCATAATGATCTCTGCTCGTAAGGATTTATGTGTTTAGAATGAGCCTACTCAGATCATTTAAAATTATTTCCCAATTTCTAAGTCCATAACATTAATTATATATGCACACATTCCTTTTGTCATGTAAGGTAAAATTTTCATGAGTTCTGAGGATTAGAATGTAGGATCTTTGAGAAGCTATTGTTCTGTTTTTCTATTACACCAGAGAAAGTTATCTGTGAAACACACACAAGCAAATATTTTGTTTACTGTTAATACATGGAAAGTTTCTCTGTAGTGTCTGTAACGATGTCTGCTTTGGCACTTACAGTCAACATCGTAATGGAAGATCTAGCCAGAACAATCACACAGCAAAGAAGAAGTGAAAGTCACCCAGAAAGAAAAATGAATTAAGGTTCTTAGAATGTCAATAATTGGAACCATTACACATTGTTTTATTCACTAAAGAAAGATCTAGTCCCTTTAATGAGTCCTCCACCTTTGACCCAAGCAGTGCACAGCTTGTCAATACTCACCAAGTATCCACTTGCTTTAGCTGAACATACCAGCTAAGTGCCATATGGTACAACTCAAGGACCACACCCTCCGCTGCTACATACTTACACATGTGAACTGATTTTAAAAACAACTAAATTTGAGAAGGTTTTAATATATAATACCAACACGTAACATCCATTGCATTTCTGTTGTTTAACAATCAAGAAGTGAAACCCGAAATTAAGAAGTTAAGTTCATTCATCAAAAAGAATAAAATATTTAAGAATGCATTTATCAAAAGAAATCATAGTCCTATACACCAAAAATTATAAAATATTGCTGAGATAAGTAAGGAAGACCTAAAAAATGAAGAAAATAATTCTTGCTATTGAAGAGCCAATGATGAAAAAGAGCAAATGTCCTATAATTGACTGTGGACTCAATAAAATCGATGTCAAAATTCTAGTGAATTTTTTTATAGAACTTAGTGGGTTGGTTCTAAAATGTATACAGACCTAGAATCCTAAGTATCTAGAATAACTGAACAAAAAATGTAAGGGCTGGAGCAGTGGCATAGTACGCTACTTTTCTGCCTGTCGTGCCACCATTCCGCATGGACACTAGCTTATGTACTGGCTGTCCCACTTCTAATCCAACTTCTTGCTTATGACCCCTGAAAGCAGCAGAGAATGACTCAAATCCTTGGGCCCCTGTACCCACATGGGAGATTAGTAAGAAGCTTCTTTCTCCTGGCTTTGTAATTGGCTCAGTTCTGGGCATTGGACCTTGTAGGGAGTAGACCAACAACAGAAGATCTCTCTTTCTGTCTAATGTCTGCCCTTCAAAAAAAAATAAGTAAATAAATCTTTTTTTAATAAGATTTATTTATTTTTATTACAAAGTCAGATATACAGTGTGGAGGAGAAACAGAGAGGAAGATCTTCCATCCAATAGTTCACTCCCCAAGTGACCGCAATGGTCAGAGCTGCGCCAATCAGAAGCCAGGCGCCAGGAAGCTCTTCTGGGTCTCCCACGTGGGTGCAGGGTCCCAAAGCTTTGCGCTGTCCTCGATTGCTTTCCCAGGCCACAAGCAGGGAGCTGGATGGGAAGTGGAGTTGCCTGGGTTACAACCGGCACCCACATGAGATCCTGTGCGTTCAAGGCGAGGACTTAAGCCACTAGGCCACCACGCCAGGCCCCGAGTAAATAAATCTTCAAAAAGAAAAAAAAATGAAGGCAAAATTATAAGACTTTTCCAATTTTAGAGCTTATGTATAAAATGACAATAAGAAAGACCATGAGGTATTATTCTAAGAATTAGCACCTAGATCAATGGCACAGAACTGAGTTTCAGAAAAGATTCTTTATCTATGATCAATTTCAAAAAGCAGTTCAATACAGAAAGAACAATTCCTTTTATTGCAATGGTATTAGACCAATAATAAATCTAATTGCAAAGAAAATCAAAAAGCTCTGACATTTATTTTTCACCACATACAATAATTAATTAAAATATAAATATAAAAGAAAAGTGCTAAATATAAAAGAAATAAAATGATAGGTGTTCCAGAAGGAAACAAGAACAGTGTAATTTCAGGTTGCAGGAAGAATTAGTGTATGCAACACCAAGAACAGGAGTCATATGTGGAATACCCAAAAAGCAGCAGGTACAATCCCAATGAAGAGCTTTCACTCTTCCAAATATATTGTTAATAAAGTTAAAAGTCAACTAGACCAGGAAATCTGATAAAGGATTTGCATGTCTGTTAAAAGCCTTGTATTCAAACTATATTTAAAAATCTATCAGACAAAAAACAAGAAAACAAAGATTTTTTGATAAACCAAACACTAAGATGACGGGTCTGTGTTTAAGTAGCTCTTACTGCCCTGAGGAGAGTCATTGAGGAAGCATACAGTGAAGTCATCTCACAAAACTGTCACTGAGTGTGGAACACCTACAACTGAAGACAACAACAGCACATGTTGGCAAGTATGCGGGATGATTTAAGAGGAACCTCACATGTCACGGAGGAAAACATCCGCGGGTGCAGCCACTTGGGATAGCCATTGGCAGTGGTTTAAAATGCTGAGCAAAATCACATGGGATACAGCAAGCCAACAGGTGGCAATTTACAAAAGAAATTCAAATACACAGCCACACAAACTTTTGCAATAATATTCACAGCAATGTTGCTTTTATAAAGATTCATTTAATTTTTTTTAAAGGCTTATTTAATTTTATTGAAAAGTCAGAGAGGAGGAAAGACAGAGAAGAAGATCTTCCATCCGATGGTTCACTCCCCAAGCGGCAGCAACAGCTGGAGCTGAGTGAATCGAAAACCAGGAGCCAGGAGCTTCTTCTGGATCTCCCACGCGGGTGCAGCGTCCCAAGGCTTTGGGCCATCCTCAACTGCTTTCCCAGGCCACAAGCAGGGAGCTGGATGGGAAGTGGAGCACACAGGACATGAACCAGAACCCATATGAAATCCTGATACATACAAAGTGAGGGCTTTAGACACTAGGCTACTGCATCAGCTCATGACATAATTAATAACAAAACCTGCAGGAAAAAAAATTTTAACTATGAATGGATAATGACTTAACAAATTGTGGTTACATGTACAAGGGAATTCTGTTCCACAATAAAAAAATTGCAAAATGTGGCACAAAACACATGAACCACAAAATACTACACTAATGGAAGAAACTAGTTGCAAAATTATTACCTATAGTATGACTCACAAGACAACAAAAATACAAGTATAAAGATCAGTGCTTTCCCACAATTGGGAGGGTAAACAAGGTTTAACTTCAGTGAGCCTGGAGGACTTTTTCTATGCTTTCAAAGTCTAAAACTAGATTGAGATGAAGGTCACATAACTGTAAATTTACTAAAACTGAATTGTTTACTTGCAAGGAACGATTTCTGTGGCATATAAGTTATACCTCAGTAAAGCTGTTAAAATATTTTGAAAATAAAAATAAAGTAAATTTTCAACGCCTCCATCCTGAATTCTACCTCATCCTAGACCATTGGTTCAGTGGTTATGCCACCAATCAGAGAGTTACGTCCCCTGGCAGAGTGCCTAGGTTCAACACCTGCCTCAGCTTCCAGCCTCTGGATTCTTTTCAGTGATTACTCCCTGTAGAAGGAGGCGGTTGATGGCTCAAGTGCTTGAGTCCCTGACACCGACATGGAGACCCACACTGAGTCCATGGCTCACAGCTTTAGTCATCACTGCAGGCACGCACCATAGACACTTACCTGTGCGTCTAACGGGTATCACCTCCCTTGGCTGGAAACCTGGGAAGAATAGCAATTAGGCCACTGACTGTTCCATTAATCTTATTTTATGTGATTTCACACCCAAGTTGTGCTAAAGTTTTAGTTGATAAAGCAAATAGAATTGATACCACCCATTCTTCTATTCAGTAAGTTTTTTTTCTTAATTCCCTTAAGTATTTAATAAGTACATTATTAAGAGATTTGCACTGGGAGCTATCTTTACCTTATAATCTGCCTAGATTTATAATCAGAGCATGACAATCTGTGAGGTAATAAATAGTGAAATGACAGAGACCGAAACGCATTTAGGAAGCTTGTGTGAACAGGAAAGTGAACGAAACAGTAAGCATCCCGGCAGATCCCCAGAGCTCTTCATAGAAGCCAGGAATATGCTGATGCAGGCACATGAAGCAGGAAAGATCTGAAAAAAGCATCATTACTAATGGACTTTCAAGAGGAGCTAAAAATAAAAAGGGTTACTGACTCGTGGCAGAAGAAAGTGACATGCAGATTAAATGCCTTTCCTTCATCCGGGGAGGCAAGGATGAATGAACAGTACATGCTTTTTGGGTTTTGTTTTGTTTTGTTTTTTTCCTGAACAAGATAAGAAATATCATTCATCAGAATTCCACGTATCCATATGATAATAAACAAATAAGTGTTTACTTGAAGAAAAAGGGGTTCTTTGAATCATGACAAGTTCATTTTAGCAATCTGAAATGGAAAGATATTGAGAAAATTCACGAAGTCCACTCCATTTGCTCCTTGGTTTGAACTCGAGGTCAGAGGAAATATTTTTAAAACATGCCATCATGAGTGCTCGTCGTTCAAGACTTTGTAATATTTGTCCCCATCAACTGCGATAAGCTGTGCTCCCTCTGATATACTGAGATAAGGACCTTATCAATTTAGAATAGCTGGTGTTCTTAATCTTGGCAACTAATGAAAAAACCATAGTGGATTAAATAAGTGGCCAAAGGGATGAATGTTTCATTATTATGATTGAATTTATATGCGTTCTTGGTCGCCAAGCCTTTTAGAACTGATTCTTACAAATGATGACTGCTTTCTTTTTGTCTGTTTATATTTACTGTATCCTTTAGATGATGATTTTTTTACCTCTTTGTCCAGCTCTGCATAACATGGTTTATGAGTAAAATAGACTAATACTAACCCCCTTCACTAAGACAAATGATATTGAGGGTAATTCAAAGTATGAAATCGATCCCACCACAGTTCTGTTGTTTCCAGCCTCGCCACCTCCCCTCCCCCACAATCTCACATTTCTAAATCTACAACTAGTCTAAAAAATGTGAAGATTTTTTTCTTGTCACTCTCCTGTTTAAAGCCGTCATAAGCTCTGAGTATCTTCCAGACGGATGCAAATATTGTGATGTGGCTCCTAAGGGCAGTTAGGGTTCATCACTCACGTATCTCAGCCTCACTTGTTAGTTCGCGCTGCAGTCAGCCATGCCCTTCCATGCAACACCTGCAATGATGTCACACATCTTGACACTCTTCCTACACGATGCCTCTCCCCGCAAGACCAAGGCCAACACTACCTCCAGCACTCTGGTCATTAGTTCAAGTTTATGAAGATTCGTGTTTGTTGTCCATCACTTCCATGAACAATTCTCTCACAGCCTTTCACATCACAGTGACATCTTTCACTTCCCTGCTGTCTCCCCACTACACCTCGATGGAAAAGGGCCCGTGTTAGTTAGCCTGTGTGCTAATACCATCTAACATTGTTTCTCTCAAATAAGTACAGGTGAAATTTTAAAAACGAGGGGAGGTTCACAGAATGATGGAAGAAAGGAAGGGAAGGAGGAAGGTAGAAATGAAGGAAGGAAGAAATGAAAATTTGGATTAAATATTTATCTGTCTCCCAAAATTGATATATTGAAGCCTTGACTCTCAATGTGATTGGGTTTGGAACCAGGACTATCGGGTGGTAATCTGGGTTATGTAAAGTCATGGACCTGGGACCATCATGATTAGATTACTATCATTATAAGAAGGGATGCAAGAAGGGCCCGGCGTGGTGGCCTAGCAGCTAAAGTCCCTTCCTTGAACGCGCTGGGATACCTATATGGGCAACGGTTCTAACCCCAGTGGCCCCACTTTCCATCCAGCTCCCTGCCTGTGGCCTGGGAAAGCAGTTGAGGACAACCCAAAGCTTTGGGACCCTGCACCCGCGTGGGAGACCTGGAAGAGCTCCTGGCTCCTGGCTTCAGATCAGCACAGCACTGGCCGTTGTGGTCACTTGGGGAGTGAATCATCGGGCAGAAGATCTTCCTCTCTGTCTCTCCTCCTCTCTGCATATCTGACTTTGTAATGAAGATAAAATAAATCTTAAAAAAAAGATGTCTGCAGAAAATCCACAGTAGAAGCTATGCCTCAGAGCAGACCATCACAGGGAGAACAGAGGAAGAATTTATCCTAAGTCTCTTCCCTTTGTTTGTCTTCCCTTGCTAAGAGTTTGGCCCAGAATAAGTAACCCAGAAATGATAAGGACCCAGAAATGATAAAATCATGTTAGTTCATGAAACAGGTCCAGACAGCTGCAGAGGCAACTGCAGAGGTGCAAATATGGCAGGTTGTTTGCAGGCTTCAAGGACATGCCATGAAGGGCAGAGTGAGTGGGATTCCCAGGAATTGCTAAGGCTGACTTACAGTGCAGCACCACCACAGCACAGACTTGACAGACATTCTTAGAGACACTGGAGAATATACTCTATGCTGGATTTCAGCAGATTACTCAGGATGCATTTAACAATCAATACCATGTCATAATATAATTCATAGTGCTGGTTCTTTTGTGGTAGTGTATAAAATAACAGTTTGTTATACAGTCCATGGAATCCTAGGTTCTGTGAAACACAGTTGGCCCTGAATTTGCCTTTATATCTTGGTGTGTAGCTATGTGATGCTAGGAGCTACAATCGCCCTCTTACAACCCTGAGAGGAACTAAACTGACAACCACTGGGTAAAACCGGTCAAAATAAGCAGTTTCTGTTTGTTTAGTGAGGTCTTCTCTCATCTCATAATAAACTGAGGATAGAGACCCACTGTGACCTTTTATGGCCACAGATGTGGTTAAACAATAAAATTGAAAATGAGTTAAAGTTTAAAATATGAGTTCCAAAGTTAGGAAGCTACTAAATACATACACACACATACATACATACATACATACATGGAAACATTGGTGTAGGTAATAATATTTTGGGCCCCAGAAACACAGACGAAAAGATTGTGAAACTAGATAAAGGTTAAAAATTGCTGCAGGGAAAAGAAAGAATCAGAGACACAGTCTATAGAATGAAAGGAAATCTTTGCAACTGACAAGGGGCAAATATCCAGAATATTTCCATGCTAAAAAAAAATAGATAATTCAATTTAATTGGACAAAAATTTGAAATTGTATTTCTCAAAATAAGATACAGGTTTATGAAAAGCTGTTTGGTATCAGGGATCACTAGGGAAATATTCGTTAAAACGACATGAGATATTCTTTACTCTGAGCAAAATGTTTGCTGTTCAAAAGCAGTAACAGACCATGGTGACGCGGTGGAGAAAGGAGAACTCCTGCGCGAATGCACTGCTGGTGAGAATCCATAGTGCAGCCACTACGTCAAACAGTATAGAATTGCATCTAAAGCCAGAAAAAAAGCAGTGTACAATTCAGCAATGCCATGACTGCGTATATAGCAGAAGGAAAGGAAATCAGTATTTCAGAGACTGATCGCACGCATATTGTTATTTTAGAACTAGTCATGATAGTCAAATTTCAGATCCACCCAATACACAGCAGTGGGCAAAGAAAATCATGGTGTGTAGACAGAGGCTACCAAACACAAGAGAGGAGAGTGGAGAGGGAAGGATGGGGAGAAATTGGCCAATGGATGCAAAGTTACAGTTAGAAAGAAGGAAAACATTCTGTTGCCATAGTTCAGAGTAGACCATAATTAACAATATTGTGTTACAAGCCCACAACAGCAAAAGCAGCGGCTTTCTAATTCTTCATGACCAAGACATCATAAATGAAAAAGGTAACAGGTATACAAAGTGCCCTGCTTTGATAATAACACAAGGTATGCATGTATTGATTTATTACCTTGTGTCCCATAAATACGTATAATTATTATCTGTCAGTCTTCAAAAGTGAAGCTGAAACTGTAACCTAACACTTAGTTATCCTTTCCCATAAGACAGTGGCAGAGCCTGTTCACAGACCAATTAATTGGTCAACATCTTCCTACACATTCTTCCAGGCCTGTAACATGAGGTTTCCTGAAAGAAGTTAATTTTCCTCACCCTTCTCTATCTACTGGCATTTTTGAAAAGTGGAGGTGGAGTGGGGGAGTCATGCCAAGTGCAAGCCCATAGAAATTCATTATGGAAAAAGTATGGGCATCAGAGGCTTCAATGACAGGCTTTTAAGGTTGTTTATAGAGAGCCATGTCATCTTTCCTTCCAAACATCTTGGCACCATGAACAAAACCAGAACACTAAATTGCATACAGATATTATATTCAAGCTATAAAACAATCAGCGCACGAGGTACCACCAATCAGAATAGACTCAACTGGGTCAAAGCAGCCAGTATGTACCAGCCATACCCTTCTTCAATCCTGGCGGTTAGCGCCAAATGTATCCATGGTCATGTTCATAACCATCTAGTGACTTAACCTCGAGATGCTCATATTGACTGGTTTGGCTCATATCACTTATACTTATAAATATTGCAGCTTACATTGCTAAATATCAGTAGAATTGTGAAAAATCAAAAATAAATGGCTATATAATATTTCAGGACCATCTGAAGAGGTCTTGATTTCCAAAAATACTCAGTATCAAAATAAAGCCCAAAGGATCCACAGAAGTGTATGATAAATCAATGTGATGATTCAACATGTCACTGTACAAATGAGAAGGTATACAAAACCAAAGCCACAGAATGTGGGGCGTAAAACCAATGGACAGAAGCAAAGCAGCCGTTTTCTGCATGTGGGTGCCTCCAGCATTCCTGAACCTGCGGCTGGGTGGGAATACCTTGAGGGCCATTTTCCATTTTCGCCAGAAAGGGCTGCATGGCTCAAGATTCCCAGTCAAGGCAGCCTCTTGTGCAGCAAATTTAGTATAACAGTATTCCCCCAGGTTAACCTTTCCCCAGTCAAGCTGGTAACCTTCACCCTTTCTCCCGTTAAAGCAGCAACATGTGACAGTCCTCTGCTGCTTCTACCAGGCAAGATGATGACACTTGCATGCATTCCTGAAGTCTCTTCCAAGACGGAAATTAAGCCAATGACTTTTTGTCTTGCTACTCCCAATAATCATCTTGAAGAAATCCTAGAGAATCTAGATGATGGTTCTCCAAGTCTCTGCTGTTCCAGCTCTCTCATTCCCTGCTGTCTTCTCTTAAATGGGTACCCGCAGTCATATTTAAGACGTATGCTCCCTTTAACGCGCCTACTCCCCGGGTCTCTGAAGTAACAGGATTAAGTAAACATTTGTGCATGTATGCATGGGGTGTCAAGTCACCTGCTGGCAGGTTCAGTAAATCTAGTCTTCTTAAGAAATATATTGCAGTTGTTATAGTTTATTATGTTCTAAGCAGAACTGAGGGGGAAAGAGTGAGAATATGATAGTGGTTTTAAGTATACCTAGGGTCCCTTGTTGTATGGGAGCTGCCAAGTGCAGAAATATATTAGCCCTGCTTCTCTACTAGTCTCCTCATGAAGTAATCACTTAAATGGGTTCTCAGAGTTCAAGGGAATTGGAAGACCAGCAGTAATAAAAGAAATGCCTTGAATTTTCCTCCAAGGCACTCCGAGGGCTTTGCAGACGTTATCGCATTACCACCTCTCCCGGGTCCCTGTGCTTCCACCCAAAAAGGATGTCAGCCACATGAGGGAGGCATTCTTTCCCCTGCAAACAAAAAAGGCAGAGGCTCCGAGACTTGCTGTGTGTGGCTGCTGCGGTTCCCAGAGCTCTGGCTCCTGAAATCCCAGTCCCTCCGTGAATCCTTGAGTATGATCGAGGAGTCAGTCTCAGCTCATGAAGTGAGACTCACACGTTGACCCCCACACTGTTTCTCCGAAAGGGAAATGTTTGGAGATGAGTTCAATGCCAGCCCCCTCTCTTCCCACGCCTGCTCCCCACAGCTCTTCATAGGCACACTCCTGGGTAGCTCTGAGCTATTTTGGGCTGCAACCTCATCTGCCTTTCACATTAGGCTTGGCGTTAATTATGACGCTTCAGTGAAAATGAGCCTTCTGACAGTCTCAGGCTTGGAGAAAGGAGGAGGGAAAGGCAGTGCCAATTATAAGCCGTTAGCCCTAATTAATGCCCACCTCCTACACTTAGTATTCCAGAAACAATCACCCCACTTCTGGGGGCGGGGGGACAGGGAGAACTCAATTCACGGGGACCAACAGCATTAAGCCAGTTACTTGCCAGGCCCCCATGGAACTACAGGATCTTTCAGGCAAGGAAGCAATTTATATGCATTAAGCAGGAGGAATGCATAATCCTGTGTTTCTCCTTTTAAACTCTCTTTTGACATTCTGGTGGCACTTCTTCCTTTAGGGGACAGAAAGTACCACCTTTTAGAAACACCAACCCCTTTTTCTTCTTTGTTTCCAGGAATCAGATCAATCAAATGACCAAAAACACGTATTCACACACTGAGTGTGATGTGTGCAAGTATTGTAGCAGGTCCTGTGAAACATAGGGCAGATATAAGGTATGATTCCTCGTTTCAGAAATATGTCAGAAGCATCGACCTCACTAAATCTGATTATCTTCTGGACAAGTCACACTTCCCTGCTGCTCAGTGGAGTACTTCAACAATTAATTCTGCAGGGAGTAAATTCAAAAGAAGAACAAAGCTGCTGTACAGCTCTTAACCAGAGCCCCATTGACGGTATTAAGGCATGGTTTCTGTTTCTCTGCCTACCAGCCACTCTCGATCTGCTATCTGCGGATGCTCTTTGACCCATTCCCTTGAAAGTAGTTCCACAACAGGTCACAGAGGGTCCTGGGCCTCCAGCAGAGCAGATGTGGAGTCAGTCTCAATTCTGTTTCTTTCCCTCTGGTGCCCGTTGAAATCCACTGAAGTTCTAGACCCCATGAGAGTCTCTGTTTATCTTGAAAATTCATCAGAGGCAAGGATTTGGCCAGATTCATCTTTGGATCCCAGGAGCCAAAGATAAGAGTCCCATCTTCATGAATTCAAAAAATGGTAAAACAAGTTATTAAAGAAGGGACTGTACGAATGAGGCAACTTGATTTCAGCCCATGAACCAACCTCTAGAGCGCCTAAAGTTACTGACCACGCCTTCCCCTCGTGTTGATTTTTCCTCGTGACTTTATGCAGTAGCCTCCCTCCCCTAGCTCACCCTTTTACTGCTGGTTGGCCTACCAGCACTTTCTGTGGTTGCAAGTGATCCTGCTCACTTGTATGTTGAGAACTTGATTTCTGTATGTTCAACTAGAAGGAAGCTTGACGAGGGCACAGATTTAGCCAGCTGATCTGCTTCTGTATCCCTAGCAAAGACCAGCACTGAATGAAGGAATGAATGAGTGGTTGAACATAGGACCATGCATCTCATTCAAGTACAAAAATTTCAGAGCTATGAGAAAAGTTATCATACTGTAACATTTAAAGTAATATTTGTAGTTAGGGAAAATAGGCCATTACTCAGACAACAGATATAAAAATGAGCAGACCTTGTTTTTAACTGCAAAGGGTTTACCACTCACTGGGGTCCAGAATGCCAGCGTGAACACACACACACGCACAGTTCCATTTTAAGAACTCTTACAATGCAGCCAATTAAGACATCTGACAGTCACTGGAAGACAAAATGAAAATAGTCCTGTTCTCTAGAGATTTAATACCTAGGATAAACTGATATAGATAAGAAAAGATAACTAACTTTATCAAAAACATCTCATACCTACTATGTGGGTTATTAAAGCATGACTCACAGAAAGCAATGGTTTTCATCGTCTCTTTCAATGGTTCAAGACTTCATTCCCCACCCCACCTCACACCATTGCAGAGATAAACCTGGCCCAAAACCAGGAGAAAGTGGTCCTATTGATAGCTGTGTACTCTTCAAGATGTAGGTCCTATCAGCAATGGGGAAGTCATTCACTCCACTCACCTATCCCAGAACCTGTGGATTTGCCTCTATGATCCACAGAGTGCTTCCTACAAGAAGGGCTTACAGTCAGTTGTAATGGTATCATTATCCTGGGTTTCATCATTAGAAATATTAATTTTGAGTGTTTGATGCACTCAGATGTGTGTCCAAGACTTGAGATGCATTTAATAATGACTTGTACTTCTCAGTCCTAGCGATGGTCTAGAGGGAAACAACCAGATGGCATTACTTCGGTTACTTTGAGCAGAAGCAGGTAGACAGGAAAAACAGGCACTCAAAAGGGGAAAGTTTGAGTTGAGAAAGAATGCCTGTGCCAGAGGTTCTAAAACCTATCAGGCCTTCAAATGGAGGTCTAGTGTGTGCCCATGCTGCAGGCACCAAGATCCCTCCGTGACCCAGTCTGGCAGGGCTGACCCTACCCACTCCTTAGATGAGTAGATTCAGGAAGACTCACTGGGAGGCAGGAGATGAGCATTCTCCATGGGAGAGTGAGGAGCTAGGGATTGGAGGCACACAGGGCTCCACTTCAGTGTTGCACACGTCTCGCTACAGGCCTCATCCTGCCCACTCTTTCCAGCTCGGTCTGACAAATCACACTTCTCCACATCACTCTTGCCTGCAGCACAAGACGGACAGGAGTGAGCAGCTGCTGTCCAGGTTCAAGCTGGACTCCGTGAGTGGTCTGGGGTACCAGTCATCTCCGTAGGAATAATGCCTGTTTACCTGCACAGGACTCTGTACTCAAACTCTGCTTGACACTCATTGCATTACGCAGGAGCTGCAGCTACATTCTCAAAAATGAGATTTTGATTCACCCAAGTCAACCTTAAGTCTTGGTGCTTGACTAAAATCAGCTGCACTGTTTGAGCGATGGCCATCAGGAGAAGAAATAACCCAAGGTCCATTTCAACATCATTTCTGGGACCCCTAAAGTTATGTGTAATCAAGGATTGTTTCTTATCTAAGTCACCAGCAGTTTTAGACAGAGAATCCCTTCAGTAAAATTAAAAAGCCATACCATTTGAATTTATTACTAATCTGTGATTACGTTCAAATACAGAGGAGGGTTGACTTTCCACATCAATCTTGGAGAGAAAATCATATGTGCTTTCTATGCTGCCCAGTTTTTCAGTTCCAGTATAAACACATGTTTAATATCAAAAGAGTAAAATGCTATGAAGATCAGTGGTGATTGTGGAAACTGTCAATTTTGTGAACAAAACTAATTATTTAGAAATTTTAAAATGCTAAATATTCAAAAATTAATGGGGAGTTAATGGGAGCGTGTTATGTAGACAACCTCAAAACAAGTATTATATCCTTTTTGCATTTACGAACGTTTGGTAAGATATAAATAACAAATAAAGATAGAATACTAATTCTGAGATCATCAAAGCCCACTAAAATCTTGGCCATACCTTCAACTGGGTAGCACAAGAATTGCCCAGCCTTTTTCTAACTGGTTAGGGTACCACCGATGGGGAATGTCTTCTTCACAGGTTCTTGCCAAGACAGGGAGGGGTCAGGGAATGCTTAGAATCTCAGGACCCTTCTGTACGCCTTTGGTGTCCCCAACTCTCTCCTTTCAAGAGGCATCCCATCTCCTGGCCCTCTCCCGGGAGGTGCTTTTCCTAGTTTTATGTTCAGGTGGTTGGTCACTTTGCAAATAAAACTTCTCTATCCACAACCAATTCTTGGCTTTTTATTTCTCTACCTAGCTGAGGGAATAACTTGCTGAGCTTTTGTGGTAACAAATTCAACACAAAAATAATAGAGATTAAGTAAAGCAGCATTTTTGATCTTTGCTGAGTTAGTAAATACAGCGTTCATAACATTGAAGAAATGAATCTTGAAGAAAGGCTTTGGTTGGCCTTTCTGTTGGTCCCAATTTCAACTCTTCTACCCACCTCCAATGAGCATGGATGTGGCTTTAGTGTGGCAACTATACAACATTTCTCACAGTCTAGCTGAGGCTTACAAATGCAGAAAGTCTTGTTCATGTAGAATGTCAAACAACTTAAAAATCTTGAGTCCTAAAATTTTCAATAATAAGATTGCATAAATAAGTACAATTTTAAAAACCGAACTGACCATTTAGTCCTATAACCTACTTCTCTAACGACAAGGTGAGGGGATTCGTAAAAAAAAAAAAAAAAAAAAAACATGAACGTAAACAAACAACAATAACAACAAAAAACCCACAGTGAATGGATTTCATCATTTCTTGCACCCCAATAATCTTACCTTTTAGTTTAATTCTATTGTCTTACTCATACTTTGTAGTCACTTCATATTTTTCTTTAGCCCAATTGTTGAGTTAATCCTTGACTTCTCAGGGTGATGTCAGAATGTGTCTCCTGTGGTTCCTTGGGCTTCTTCTCCCTCAGCTCCTTTCCTCTGAGCTGCACCTGCTGAGGAGGGAGCAGCTTCTCCAGGAGGTCCATCCAGGGAGCTGAACACAGTAATCAGATGAGCTCTGCAGAATCCAGTCCTGTAGGTCATTTTTCTCCGCAAATAAAAGGTTCTGTTCCCTGTTTAAATTGCTATCATTTGGTGGTAGCACCCTACACGCATAGCCTAGATTTATGCTTTTCCTGCACTAATGGCCATCCTCTGAGGCAAGGAAACAGACTGAAGTACTTCCACCAAGGCTTCTGCTGCAGCTTCTCACCTGGCTGCTACCCTCAGTTCAGACCCCAGGCTCCACTCCGCGGGTCTTTCCCCTCAGGCGGGTCCCCTGCTTCCACTACAGACTCCGTCTTGTATGACAGCAGAGGGAAACATCCCTACGTGTGTGCTTACTTGGCGTGGCACGTTTTACATTTTACTACTCTCTAGATTGAAAAAGCACCAATCTTACTAAGTACCGTGTCTTCATTTCATTTTACCCATGTTAAAAGGCAAAAATGATTCTTCTGTATCCCAAGTCCTTTCATGACCAGAGCAGAAAGCAGAAGGTGTGGATTTGGGCTAGCTCAGACAGGCTCATGGTGCTTCGCAGGTGTGTGGGGGCCTCCTTGTACCATGCTTTCTGCCATGGTTATGTCCCGAAACATGCTCCAACTTAGACATGTTCCACCCTGCCACAGCAGGGCCTTGCCTGTGCAACCTAGAGCAGTAAACATGCCAGAGTAATTAATGTCTTAACAACTTATTACAATCCTCGGATAATTAATCACAAAAGCTAAACATGCCGTCTCACCCTCCTAATGTGCTAATGCTCTAATTATTATGCCTCAATTAAGGGGAAGTCAATCCTCCTTGCTTAAAAGTGCATGCTTAATCAGGACTTGTGCATGGCTCCACCTGACAGGAGTATGTGGAAGGAGAAGACCTTCCCAAGGAAGGCATGGAAGGTGGCTTCAGGCAAGTATGTACAGCGCCCCCTTTTCTTGAATTTCCTCCTTGAAGGAGTGCTAAGCGCAGAGAAGTTAAGGAGCCTTAGGGATGTCTCAGTAGGTGGGGCAGGAAACAAGAGGAGATCTTTCCAAGTGAAGGTGCATGTATGTGCTGGCACAGATGTGTGTATTTTCTGAGTGTCAGCCCTTCCCCTCAAGAGGTTTGCATGTGAGTTGCACCCAGGAGCCTGGCTATTTTCTGAATGACCCAAGATTCCACTCCCTTGACCTTCAGAGAAGATGGTAGAGGAATTCAAGAAGTGTTTCCCTCTGAATTAGAGCCTGTTCTTGCCTCCAAATTGTCTTGAATAATTCCTTTCCTTTTTTGAAATCTACATTCTTTTAAATTTATTTTACAGCATTACCTAGGACCTAGACAGATACACATCCATAAATACAAAAGTGAAATAGCCTCACACGACAGGAGCGCAACTACCTCCTGGAGGCATTTGGAACTATGGGGTTATTTTTATTTCTTCTTAAAAATATGTTGGTTGCATTACAAAAATGATCTCACAATCCCCTGACACAGCTCAGTCTAGAGTCTGAAAAAAAACAAAATGACGATGTACAAGCTGAAGAGCCTACAAGGAGGGTCCGTTTATTCAAAAGCTAGGCTCTGACTCCCAAGGCTTGCAGGTCATCCTCCGGGAGGTCATCAGCAAATACTTCCTGAGCAGTGATGTGTCTCACACTTGCAGCTTTGTCCAGCCACCTCCTCATCCAGGATGGCCCATTAGTCTTGAAATCTAAAATCACATGCCCCTCAAAAAGTTTCAGAATTATTAGCACGGTATCCAGGCAGGAAGAGAACCAGCCCTTCTGGAGAGCTAGTCTTCACCCTGACTGGTTTGGTTATTGCACCTGATCTGCACTACCCTAGGCCCACTACACTTGTGTCCAGTACATGGATTCTTCAGCACACACACACACACACACACACACTCCCTCTTATCGCTTGGGTAGTGACAAGCTTCATGAGTAGTAATGCTGGACTCTACAATCTTATAACAATTCATAATTAGAAAGACCATTTCTATTCCCTTTATGCTAGTCAACGTTTCTTGCTCTTTGAGACACATTTTCAGCTCTTTAAGACACATTTTCAGCTCTTTAATGTTCTGCAGACTTGGGAAAATCAGACATAAGAACATTAAAATTTTAAATCTTGGTTTAGAGCAATATTTGATACATTGCCATGAGTGATAGCTGTTTGGGAGAATGGGAGATTCCCGGAATGCTCAATAAAGTCTATGAAGAGCAGGTGCCAGAATGACATCTTGCAGGAGTCACCCTTAGACCTTCATTCTTTCATCTCCCCATCCAAGCTCAGTGTGCTCTCCCTTGCACACACATACAAGGACAGAATCAGAACTCCTCTCCTCTCCATGTCTGCTTCTACCACCCTCCTCAAATCCCTCTCCTAATTAATTGTAGCTGCTTCTCAATTAGTCTGCCTGCTTTACATCTTGCCCCTTGTTCAAACTATTATTGCCACAGGAAGCCCTGTCAGGCCATCATGACCCCTTCCTGGGTTCTCCTCTTTCTGCTCACCATTCCATAAGGTTCCTGTGATCCAGCTTTCCAGATAGCTCTCTGATGTCCTCCACTGCTACTTCCTTCCAACCCCTTATTCACAGTTTTAATCTCACTGAACCTCTTCAGAGTCCTCCAACTTAATAGGCACACTTTTGGAGTCCCCCAGATATAACATAGTTGACTCTTCAGGTTGTTGCTAAAATAGGTCTTCTCGGTGAGAATTAAAGCACTCTAATTAACCTTACAATCCCACCGCCCCCTCCAGTACCTGTCTGCTATCCGTCCCTCTAGCTCTTATCCCCAAACCGATGCCATTGATACGTGAGTTATTTATAGCCCTTCTAATTCAAGGAGCACAAAGGAGGGATTTCTGTCTCATTATTATATTTGTACACATCACTCTGAGCAGGCATATCACAGAGCAGATGTTCACTAACTCAGACGGCTGGCGAAGGACTCCGAGAAGAGGGTATGGACAAGGACACCGTGGCAGGAAAGCAGCAAGTGTAAGTGGGGAATTGAAGAGACTGTGAGCAAGCTCTATGGGCAGATGGAGATATGCCTTGACGGAAAGTGGGATTTGAGGTTGAGAAGACAGGGACAAGGCATTATGAAAATGTGCCACTCCCCATCATCACCTTGTGCCGCAGCCACAGGGAGCTAAAATCCTTCGCTTATCGTCTATTAAAAACACTAGGCTTTTCTCAGGATGAACTACCCTTCATTCATCTGAAGCTTGAATGAATCATATTCTAAGCTGAAACATTCCATGAACAGAAATAAAAATAAAGGTTGACCTAGGTAAGACAGGAGATATCTCTTCCATGGCAGGAAGCCAAAGGAAGCCCTTAATCTTTGGAGATGACAGACCATGATGTGGACAAACCACTGTGCCTTTCATACAAGTCTTATTCTCGAAGTCAGTGGGCTCCATAGGAAAGCTGCTGTGGGAAGTAGAGAAATCTTTGGAATTGGGTACAAGATTTGTGGGGTGTGTAGGAGTGCAGGTCCTGTATACTGAAGCTAAACTTTCAGTCATGGAGTTTTTCAAGAACTGGGCAACCCTTCCTTGAAGTCAGATCCAAGACACCCTCCAAATCCTGTTGTCACTTGAACAGATTCACTTGAACTGTAAGAGAAAACAGAATTTAGGTCACCCAGTGTGCAGGAGCATGCATGGCCACCTGCCTGTGTGGGTTGCTGTTCCTCAGCATCCCTTGGAGGCAGATTTCAGGATCTTCCCAACCACCCCGCACCAAAGCCTGCTGCTGTTTAAGCCAGCTTGTGTAAGATGCAGTAATATTTAAATACAACTAACTCACATCTTCCTATAAAACTTAAATCTTCTCTATATTACTATACCACATACAGTCTAAATGCTATGTTAAGTAGTCATTATACTATGTTGTTCAGGAAATGACAAGAAAAATGCCTATATAGTGTTAGTACAGAAGCATTATTTTTCATTTTTTAAAAATCTGTGGTTCATTAAATTATTGGAAGAGGAATCTATAGAGACCTTATATTTCCAAGAACTAATACAATTCATCAAAGTCATCTCTGAAGAACAGGAGCTCAAGAAACTGTTACAGCAACAGAAACTGCTGCTCTCAGAGCCTCTGGAAGGTGACTTCCCAAATGTCGGGCCTTGTGGTTTCTGATTGGCAGGGAAGGCAACGTGGAAGATTCCGGGGGACGGGAGATTTCATCAGAAGCTGGGCCCACCTTTCTTTTTTTTTTTTTTTTTAAGATTTATTTATTTTTATTGGAAAGGCAGATATACAGAGGAGGAGAGACAGAGAAGAAGATCTTCCATCCGATGGTTCACTCCCCAGGCTGAGTCAATCCGAAGCCAGGAGCCTCTTCCGGGTCTCCCACGTGGGTGCAGGGTCCCAAAGCTTTGGGCTGGTGCGTTCAAGGTGAGGACATTAACCGCTACGCTATCACACCACGCCCTTAACTTCCATTCTTTACTGGGTACACACCTTCAAGCGAATCAGCTACCCTTTCTGAGCCTCAGCTTCCCTCATAGAAAGGCAGCCGTGATTTCCGTATTGTGTGTCACAGTGCCTAGGGAAGGACTTCATAATATTTAAGATGAGTTAGTTATTGCCAACAGCACATTCACTATCAGTTAGTTGTTGCCCAAAAAATACTCTGTTTAAGAAATCATCCCAAAACACAATAACTTAAGGCCATGGCCAGCTCTTACTTATCTGTGGATTGGATGATTCTGGGTAAGCTTGAGTGGGCTTACCTGGGCTGGGCTAAAATCACACATTTAGAGGTTGGATTAGGGTCAAGCAAGGCAGGCAGGGCTCATGAAATAAATCAGTTCTGTTTGCGTGTTGCTCATTTCTCTTAGAATCAGCGGGCTAACTCGAGCATGTTTTCCTCATGAGAGTGGAATACACGCAAGAGAGCATGTCCAGGAAGACCATCTGTAGTCCATTCCTCACTCTGCGTCTGCTAGCTTCCCGTTGGCCAAAACAAGTCCCATTGTTGAATCTGTATTAAGCAGGGGTTCCTGAGGAGTAAAGATCCAGGGTTGTTAACCTATTGTTGGTGATGTGCCCCAGGGAGTTAGAGAATGACAAGAAGTGTTTGCTGGCTTCTCACTGTTGAATTACTCCACATTTCAGTGGAAGACTCAATAGTCAGTTAAATAAAAGAAAATTACTCACTAACAATCACCAGGGATGGCAGAAAACTCTATGTTGGAGGGGAGCACTTGGCTGGTGGCCCGAGGCCTGGGGTTTGAGTCTCTGCTCTGTTCCTGCTCACCGTGTATTCTTTGCTGAAATGCTTAACTACTCTGTTTTGGCTTCCTTATCTACCATGGTGATTTTGTCCAGACTCAAATATTTAAACACCATCCATACCATTGATATTAAAATGTGTTTCATGAGAATCTCTGCCCAGAAATCCATATTGGTACCTGCCCCAATTCGTCTCTACACTTGGAAACTTCGCTGCCACCTTAAACTGAGTATATATAAAATAGAGATGTAAATCTTGTCCCTCCATCTACTGTTTGCTCTTTTTCCTGCTCTCATTAGCTGGCATCTCTATTCTCTCAACTGATCAGCCTATAGTTTTGTTGTTTTATTCCCTATATGCCAACTGCCAGAAAATCCCATAAACTTGATCTGTAAAATGTATCCTGAACCAGCCTCTCCTCAACAAGTCTACACTGGAATCACCATGCAAGCCACCACAATCTGCTCTGCTGATTCCTGCACTCATTCCTGGACTGCTTTCTGCACAGAATACCTTCATTCAAGCCATTAGTTAGCCAAACTCAACCATGGCTTCTTTCTACTCAAATACTCGCAAATATTGCATAATCTTGGCTCCTTGCATTTTGTGGTCTGTTCTTTTTCCTAAAGTCACAGGGAACGCCTACTGTTCTCTAGGGATTTTCCCTCACCTCCCCGCCCCCCAACAAGCAATGTCTTACTCCCCAAATAAGCAAATGACCAACTCCTTCACCTCCTTTTGGGCTTTACCCAAGTTTCCCCTTCTCCCTGAAATATTTCTACCACTCTGGCCTTCTCTCTTGTCCTTCTACCTTATCATCATCTCATATGCTGGTTATTCTGCTTAATTGCTGTGATTTTGTCTGTCTTGGCTGCCGGTCTGTAAGGTCCATGTGAGGTGGGATTCTATCCAGAATGTGCATTGTTGTACTATCCAGATCAGAATTATTGCCAGTCACATAGCAGGTGCCCATAATGCATTAGTCGAGTGAATGAATAAGAACAGGAATAATGCACTGAGAAAATATGATAAACATGTAATAATTTAGCATAGTGCCTGATGCAAAGCAAATCCCCAGGAAATGATAGCTTAAAGTAACCGTGAATGGAAATTAAACCATGGCTGAGGCTTAGCTCTCACTCTACATGCTATGACTTCACAAATATTATCTAATGATTAAAAACAAGCTCCTTCCCCAGAACCTGGCACAGATCATATGTTTAATATGTCTTTATTCAATTAAATTGAAAGTAAATGAGTCTGAATTCACAGGTGACGAGTCATGTTGTTCCTTCTGACGATCATCAGAGTCTAAAGGGAGTTACTGCTTCAAAGAATGAGCCACTCATTGAGACTGCATAAGCCCTGACCCAGAGCCAGCTTCCAAGATTTAAAACCTAGAAGACCTGGGAGACTCTCCAATGTTAGCTATTGAATCCTTGATTGCCCTATAGCTCTGTGTTTCTTCCACCTCAGGTATCCCCTGGAAGCCCCAATCCCTGTGAGAGAATGGATCTATCTATATTATAGTTTCCCCAATAACAATAACAACCCCCACTGAAGAAAAGAATTATTTTTGTCTATAGAGTGTATTTTCTCATAAAGTATATAAACTCATAAAGTACCTGAGCATGATCCTTACTTCCAACAGAAGACTGACAATGGGGCATTTCTAGAAGTGTTTGATGAGGCTTCTCCTTCGCTTACCAAAAAGAACAGAGGATGTTGCATCCAGGAACTGCAGCTCCCTCTCAAAGGTGCAGAAAACAACCCATGGATGCCCCCTCTGTACCACATCTCCATATCTGAGCTCTTACAAAGGAAACATGTTCACAGCATGTCTTCATTTCTTCTTTGTAATCCGGCCCACGCTCTGACTTCTCTGGATCGTGGCATGCATCCATCAGCCCAAAGGCATCCTTGGAGCGGTGTAACGGCCTCAGGCTGCAGAGCCCCAGTATGAACACAGTAGGAACTCAACAGTAATAATGTGAAGCAAAACCAGAAACATGAAGGGATGCTGTGTGAGTAAATATCCAGTAATGTCATGTGGACCACTTATTAACTAACAAAAGGACTTTAGGCAAGTATCAGCAGATAGATTAGTTTATCACTGTAACAAAATACTTGATCCTGGGAAGTATAGAAGGTAGAATTTCTTTAGTGTTTTGGAGGCTGGAAGTCCCAGACTTGGAGCTCCAACTGCTGGACCTCCAGGAGAGAGCCATGTGGCTATATCATGACTTTGTTGAGAGCACCATGGTAGATGCAGGTGAGCAAGGCAGGGGTAGGCAGAGGGCAAAACAGAAAGCATATGGGATTTAGGAGCCAGTCTTGCACTTTCTTAAAAGAACCTGCTTTCTCAGTGACCTACTGGAATCCCATGAGAACTACATTAATCTCTCCCCAGGATAATGTCTCCAAGAAATAATAATCTACCAGGCTCCAAATTTTGAGGTTTCTACCACCTCAGTACCACCATGCTGGGACCAAGCTTCCAGTACATAAACTCACCAGACTATAGCCCCAGGGAGAGTTTCATAAGAAGTATTACTTAAGTTAGAGACAGAGGGAGAGAGGGGGGAGAGAGAGAGAGAGGGAGAGGAAGAGGGAGAGGGAGAGGGAGAGAGAGAGAGAGAGAGAGAGAGAGAGAGAGAGAGAGAGAGAGAGAGGTGAGAGGCTGGTTTGGAGGCATAGCAAGCTAATTTTCTGTCTGCAGTGCCAGATCCCATTTGGGTCTCTGTTCATGTCCTCACTGCTCCACCTCTGATTTAGCTCCTGGCTTATGGCCTGGGGAGGCAGCAGAGGATGGTCCAGGTCCTTAGGCTCCTGCACTAGCATGGGAGACCTGAAAGAAGTTCCTGGCTCCTGGCCTCAGATTGGTGCAACTCTGGCCATTGCAGTCACTTGGGGAGTGAATCGTCGAATGGAAGATCTTCCTCTCTGTCTCTCCTCCTCTCTGTATATCTGATTTTACAATAAAAATAAGATAAATCCTCAAAAAAAAAAGATTTCAAACTTTCATCCAACTTTAACATTCTGAGTCTTCTTTTTAAAACATTTTCAAGATGCAGGTAAACACAGATACAATGAGACACACACAAACATGCGTAAGGGGAAGAATACTCCATCCTCTGGTTCACTTCTCAGATGTCCAGCATGTTACGGTTGGACAAGGGCTGGATCTGATGGAAGCCAGAAGGTTGGAATACAATCCAGGTCTCACGCATGGCAGGGCAGAGACCCAGCTATTTGAACATCACCTATTCTCTCCCAGGGTCTTCATCAGCAGGAACCTGGCACCGAGAACCAGATCCAGAATCAGGATTTGAAACCAGGCACTCCAATGTGATATGCAAGCACCTTAACCATTAGGCCAAATGTCTACGCTTCCCCTGGGATTTGTAAACACTTTTTCCTGACATTCAACTCATAGTAACAACTCCAATAGCACCTTGCCACTCAAGCCTCACTCTCAAAAGCATGAGTAGATAACCTCTCTTCCTTTAAAAGCGGTAACAACCCCAGATCATTGACCTATTGTTTCCTAATTTCTGAGGATTGTATGGGCCTCTAGGTTGGTTTCTTTCTTTCTTCTTCTTCTTCTTCTTCTTCGTCTTCCTCCTCGTTTTTCTGCTAAAGCCAAAGCAGCTTTACATCACTGTTCTGAAGAAGTCCCTACCACCAAACACTTGCTCACCATATGGTCTTCACACTCCAGCTGATAACCCCACTCCTTCTGTTGATGCTTGTCCAGGGCCTGGATACGAAGAGGTGCAGAGGTCAGCCTGCTTTAAGCTTCACCTTTCACATAAGAGTGGAACATGCTTGATCTTTCCCAAGGTCTGGAGGATTTATAAGCCATGGTTCTCTCATACTGCAGCATTTTTTAAAAATCAAGAAAACTAGCACAGGTAGAATGAAACCTTTATCAACACAGTTTCTTAAGGACTGTACACCTGCCAAGTGTGGAAGTCTCTCTTATTATTATGTTGGAGGTGACCCAGAGATGGAAGGACAGAAGCCACTTTTAGTCCTGTCCCTGAGACCACGGTGCCAGAACCTTCCATCCTTCCTTTGCTCCCCCTTGAAACTATGAGCCCCAGAAGACATGACTGCAGGATGTGGAAGAAGCCCAGATTCCTGCCTCACCTCCTGAAGGGTGGCCCCGATCTACGTCAACCTGACATACACAACGAATAAATCTTTGTCGTGGGAGGCCACGAATCCATCTGGGTTTATTTCTTTCCTTTTAACATAGTGGATCCCATCCGGAATCATATATTCTGGCAAAGAGATGGTGAATTGAAGTCAGATTTTTTTTAATTAATAATAATTTATTGTAAGCACATTCTCCATGCCTGCACTGTGTTCAGCATTAGATAGATGATTAGATGATTGATAGATAGATAGATAGATAGATGATAGATATAGATAGGAAGGAAATAGATATAAGAATCATATATTATAACATCCTTGATGTTCTATATCCATTTTTACAAACAAAAGAATTGAGATTCAAGTAAGTTTTAGTCACGATGTTCCTAGTGCTAGTGTTCATGCTATGTCATTGACATTGTAACATCTCTCTTATGGTTAAAGAGTCCTTCTTTCCATTTTTGGCAAGAAGATATGACCCCAATTATATCCTTTTGGAACATTACGAAGCCTGGTATTATGTCTACCAAATTCAGGTTTCCCCCCCATACTCTCTCATTACTTGTCCTACACAGCTGCTGAACCCAGTAGAGATTCCAGTACATTTTGTATTGTTAATCACTCTGGGAGTCCAGTGGGAATTGTCCATCACTCTTACTCTTTATACCAGAAAAGAAAACCTGTCTGGTAATTTTGCTGTCCTCCAATTGAAATTAAAATGTTATAGGAAAAGTCACCCAGGTGTTTTAGTCTATATCACCGCATCACTACAATTCTAGTTAAACCCAAAGCAATATATCAAATAAATCCAGTCCACAAATTGCTGTAAAGCACACTCTATGTAGAGAACAAGGCACTATAAAATGGTATGAAGATTTGCGTCTGAGCTCTGGGACCTTCAGAGCCCCATCAGTCATAGCCCCAGGAGAAACACTTGGTTGACTTCCAAATTGCATATATTTTTCATGTAAAAGAAAAAATCATTTAACCTTCACATGTACTAATAAAATAAATTAAAATTTCATCCTGGTAGCAATCACACATATTTACACTTTGTTGCTTTTGTATCTATATTTTACAATTGCAGAAACCCTGTGAACTAGTTAAAATGACTAATTTTCTCCATTTGACTCCATTAAAATTGAGACACAATGGCTTGGTCAAGCAGTCACAGCAGTAGAACTTAAAATGGAGCTAGATCTCCAGCATCCTCCCACTGAGCACTACATGAATTTCATACAAAAGAGCACTGGTACTCCATATAATTTGAACATTTTCCGACCCACCCTAGTCATGCAAATCAGTAGCAGCAATTGTTTATGAGGGACCAGTTTGTAGATCAAGCTTTCAATATTTTTCTTTGTTCCTTCTCTTTCCTCACTTATAAATATAAGTCAGCTGAATCACCAGGGGTAATCCACTCTGCCTCTTCCCTGACCTTTTTTCGTCAGTGAAGACATTATTCACACAGAAACTTTATCATCTTCTGTGTTCCCATAAGCTATGCACATTAAACCTACAATATATTGTGTCTTCATTCAAACTAGAGTATTCAGGCCTCAACTTTTAATGAAGTAAGCTTCCATTTTTTAGACTTAAATATGTCTGGTGATATTTCCATAGTGGGTCTCTCGATAGCCATGAAAGTAAGGTCCAGGCTGAGTATGGCCAAGATGAAGAGATCGCTCATTTGCCAAATAACTTTTTTGGAAACTGCACTATGTAGTGTTCTCATCAGGAGCCCAATGGGGAACCCAGTTAAACCTAAATGGCTCAAATGAAGATAACTATAACCTAGAAGAAATCGGGCAAAGGTGCTGAGACAACTAGGAACTGGTACATCCAGGGCAGAAGGAGGAAAGGGACAAGCAGAGAATCCCCAAAGGCCATGATCACAGCAGGAGGGTAGTCACCGTTCCCCCAAATAAAGAGCAAAGCACAGAAAACAGTGTGGGGCCTGGGTAGTGTTCACAGTGAGTGGTGCTACATGTACATCTGTCATTCACATGCCTTCAGCCCAACCTTCTATCTGCAAGGGTAGGAGACAGGTTTTTTTTGTTTGTTTGTTTGTTTCTAAGAATGAAAGCCCTTATCAACATTCCACCATCTGACACTCACATAAAACACTGGTATAAAAATGGCTTTGGCCTGAATACACATCGATGTTTTTTAATGTGTTAGTAAATACGGTCGTTGGCTGTTCCAGGAGAGAATTATGCATCATCAACTGACATCAAAGGGAGTGTAATGTCATCTTCAATTGCTGTTGGAAGAAATAGGATGAAATTATGAGCAATTAGGAAAAGAAATATTGTATCCCCCTGGCAGCTCGGGTTTTACTGAAAATCCTGTTGGACTGCTTGTGTGGGGCCCACGTCCAGGCAGTCCAGGCAGACGGAAGAGTTATGACCTGGAAGTGCGTTTCTACGGTAAAGCTCCAGGGGGTTTAAGGCCCTCAGAAGCTGGGAACACATCAATGGCACAAGGTCGTTGGAGAAAGCTGTTCTAAACATGAGGAGTGTTTACAAGCATTCTGTAAATGCAATTTAGAAAACGCTTATCTCAAAGATGCCAATACTGAAGATAACAAATGATTCCTGAGAAAAACAACAGCAGAATCCTCAAGGGAGTCATGTGCTTAAAAAAAAAATTACAGATTGGAATCTAAGGAATAGGCACTGGGGCTAGGTCTTAGTTCTAAACAAACAGTATCTGTCTTCAAAAGTGATTTTCAATTTGGAGTTGGCCATATATGATGATTCTGTAATGCCAATCAATTGACTTTCTCCTTGAAATAGGATCACACAGCTTCTAAGACCCATTTGTTCTGAAATGGGGGAAGGCCTAATATTGACCTCTGAAATGGTTTTGAAAGAGAGTTTGAATCCTCTGAGCTATGAAATCAAATACAATCTGTCCACCTTGCCATTCAAGGCCTTAATCCATCTTCATAGCCAAACCTCCCAATGCTCTCCTGCAAACCAAGCAAACTTAATCCCCGTATCACTTTGATTTTAGTATTTTCCCCACCAGTAAACTCTAATATCCTTGCTGATTGTAACTCTATTCATCCTCCACAACTACTTTTTCTGTTAAACATTTCTTTACTTCTAAAATATACCAATTCTTCGAACATTTGGATACACATAGTGTTTAATTTATAATTGTGTTAATTAAATCCACAACATCATGGTCATTGACGCTGACAATGGCCATTCTCTAAATGAGAGAAGTTGCTTGCAGGGAGGAGTCACTCTTCTTGGGAGTCCCACAGGACCTGGCATGTGGGTGACTCATACACCAGGGGCTTAGCGGGGATGTGAAACTGAATTAGTCTGGCCGGTAAAGTGAAAGCAAAGAAATGAATCAGAGGCTCCCTTTAAAGTCCACGAGAACAATTTCAAGATTTTCCATTCCACTAAATCAGAGACAAAATATATCTTTTCAATATTATCGGAAAATCTGCCTGTAAACAAAGATGACTCAATATTCTAGACTGCTGCCATAGTGTAGGAAATGTTTAACTCCAGGAAGGCATTTGGAAAACTCACAGGATCTTCAAAAATGGCTTCATTAATTTTTATACTAAACAAATTCTGGTCGTTTGTAAATACAAATTCCTAGATTACGTTTATTTCCGAAAGTCCAATGCTGTGTTATAACTTTATTTCTTGTGCATACTTCTGGATTTCCCAAAGACTTGATGAATGCATCGTGCTAAAGCATAACTTTCCCACCACACCTTCCCCGTGCTCCCACCATCTCAAGTCCTCCTTCTTCTAAAGGTCCTATCTCCATCAGTAGCATTTTCATCAGGCATCTTTCTGCTGTTCAAGGTGTCAGCCTTCACCTCCCTGGGCAATCACCCGTGAGAGACAATGAAGAAGAAGGACTGGTCCATGGTCCTGCAGAAATCTGTGTCCAGGGGGAAGGCCTGACTTTCTCTCTTTCTCCTGTGACTGTGCAAAAATAAAATAAAATAAAATAAATAAATAAATAAATAAATAAATAAATAAATATTTATAAAAATTAGAATGCTGTTCCTGTCTTCAGCCTTCTGCTTCAAATAAATCCCCACTCAAATGCAATCCTCTCATCTGCATAGCCCTTTTCTTTGAATTTTTATTACTATTATTACTATCATCATTATTTTATTAATGATTACAAGATTGATCAGGGTGGAAAGGATCAAGGTTTAGGGAAAAAATGGGTGAATTCATTGCTTCCAAATTTCCTATTTCTTCTTGTTGTTCCCTGGGGCAAGCGGAGAAACAAAGGCAAAAACCACTATGACTTTCAACACGTCCCAGTACCAGGGATGAGGAACTGCAACCTCATCTCAACCCAGCGTCTCAATGTGTATGTATTCCAAGGGTTCTGTCCAAGTGGTTTGGATAATTCTAAAATGCTGCCGATTTCACCGATCCAAGGGTGATGTCACCCTCCCAATGTTCATTGGCTCCATTCACCAAGATTTTTTTGCTGTCATCATTTGTTTGGGGTTGTTGTCCAGTTAGTTCTGTTACAGCACCAAAAGTGCTACCATATTCTTTTACAACAGGGCCTATGTCCAGTGCTCAACCTTTTTCATTAAGCAGAGTGTGCTCTTGCAGGCGATTCCAAGCAGCTAGGCCAGGTGTCCCAAGCCCCGCCGGATCCCCCACACCTGGGGTTCACAAACCCAACACCCACCTAGTATGCGGGCCCTGAGACCTGGGCCAGGATACCCAAGCCCTACCAGATTTCCCACCCTGGGGTTCACAAAACCAATACCCACCTAGAAAGTGAGCCCGAGGATCTGGACCAAGTGAGCCACACTCTACCAGTTCCCTGTCCCTGGGGCTAAGGACTACATCTTTCATCACACATGTGGACCCCATGACCTGAGTCAAGCTACCCAACCCCTGTCAAATACCCTGTCCCTGGGATTCACATACCTGGCCCTCACTGAGCCCAGGCTGGCATGACTTCCCTCACCTGAGCTTCTGCAGTCTTATTGTGCTACCTGGCCTAGTCTAGTCTGCCCCCTGTTCCAGCTCCTGTTGGTGGGTGCTGCATCTTATTCCAGCCCAATTGCTATCCTGGTCCTAATGTGAACTGGCTGGTGTTGCAGCCTGATCTGGTCCTCCTGCCCCCTGCACTGGTGCTCAGATCTGCCAGTGGGTGTTAAGTGCTGGCCCAGACTGGTCTGTCCCCAGACCTGTACATAGCCTTTTTCTAATCCATTTCCCCATACCTATGCAGAAAAGTCTAACATTCTCTTTTCTATTTCACGGTCTCATTCACTCACTTTTTTCTCTGGAAGTGCTGTCTCAGGAACTGGAGGGAAAGGTGTGACTCACAGATAGTCACACTTTCGGTGTGCCTTCATAGCACACACTATGTATTAATACTCACTAGGTCTGAACATCTCCCTTCCTGCCTCCCACTCAGGATCCAGCAGCTCAGGTTTGATCCGCAGCAACCATTTGCTGTGTTCTAGTGTGTGACTTTTTCCCTTTATAATGAACACTTACTCAGTGGTGTAATAGATGCACACTAAATATTTGTCACCAAAGTAAGTGACAGATATTTTGTATATCAGCTCCCTAACCTCTCTGGTAGAATATAAATTGGTTTGGCAGGATTATCACTTACTGGATTCATTGGCCGGATGTCTCTACTCTGTCCCTCTTGGAACAAAGCAGAGAAAACTGGTTGAGATGAAGCCCCTTGATGTTCTCTCTCCAGCATAAGGCCACTCAAGAAGAAGGCAGAGTCTTAACACATGCAGCCTGTGCAACCTGAGCAAGTGAGAGAGAAGGCAGATGAAACAGAACTAACCCTGAAATGATGCCAGAAATTTCAGGCCACAGAAAACAAGGAAAACAGCAGAATCCCTGCTCACACAGCGCGGGCTGGCTCCGTGGTTCCATGGATCAGAAATGGAGAAACAAAACAATACCAAAATCCTAATTTTTAAACTGTATTTTTTCATTTCTTTGAAAGGTAGAGTTAGAGAGAGAAGCTGAGCTTCCATCTACTGGTTCACTCTCCAAAGGGTCACAACAGCTGAGCCTATTCCTTACCAAATCCAGGAGCCTGAGGTTTATTCTGGATCTCCCACACTAGTGGAGGGGGCCAAGAACTCAGGCCATTTCTAGCTGTTTCTCAGGCACACTAGAAGGCAGATGGATCAAAAGTGGAGCAACCGGGTCAGAGTCATCACCTGTGCAGGATACTGGCATCACAGGGGGCAATTCTACTTGCTAAACCGCAATGCTTACTCCCTACTCTTCTCTTTTTTAACTAGATGCCTTGGGCAAGTCACCTTCGTCTTCCAAAAAACCCTTTTTTTCTTCACCTGTGAAAGAAAGACAATGGTAGCTGTCTTACAGTACTGTTGGATGAATGAACTAGATTTTAAACATAAAACATAGTGTGGCAATTGAAAGGTGGAATTTGGAGTGTGGTAGATATGAATGCACTCTAATTGTATTCTTTAAGTCTTAATTTGCCTGTCAATGGGTAGAGTAAGGATAGAATCTACAATAAAACAAGGTCATGTATGCAAAATGTCAATGCGGTGCCTAATACGAACCAATTATAATTAATTGTCATAATTCACATGATAATTAATTCATAATCATTGACAAAATATACAATTCCATACAAATTCAAGACTCATTTCCTTGAGCCCAGTGAAGGGATAGGCATCACCAGTAAGTTCTGCCATCAATTGGGAAGAAAAATAAAGTCATCTCTATTGCAGCAAGCTAAAGATTAATAATTGAAACACCACCCAAATAGTTGATAAGTATTTCATGAAGAAGATTTTTATCAGATGCAATGCAATAAGTTACCTAGGAAAAAAGAAGGAAGCAAACAGATACAAAAGGTACAAGCAAAGGTAATAGTGTGATCCAGATTTCAATGCATGGCCACGAGAACAAGCTGCGTAAGACACACAATGCAGGTGAGGTTGCTGCCAGCCCAGGAACTGGTCCCCCAAGGTGCTAGCCTGGGCCCCTAGGAGGGGGACCTCCAGGTAGATGGGCAATGTGAACATTTCTGGTGTGGCTCAGAAATGGACCAAGAGTGAGGAAAGGGTCATAGCATTCGACAATGCTTCTTGCCTGCTGTATTCAGAAAGAAGTGCAAGAGGGATTCAGCAAGCTGTGGTGTGATCCCTCAGTATTCCCTGAGCACAAGGCAAAGGGAGACAGGAAGTCTATATGGGCTTGTTAGCATTTCCCTATCTCATTCCAGATCAGACATCTGAGAAGGGTGGGACGTATCGCCTCTCTGTTGCTGCTGGAAACAAGGCAAATGCCGGGGCACTGCAGGACCTCAGGATACAGTGGGCACCACAGAATCCATTGGCACCAATTCTAGATGTTACTGTCCACAGCCAAAGCAACCTTCAGAGGGCTGCCGCTTGCTGGTGGGCCATCCCAGATGCCGGCGCGTGATACTCTCCTGTCAACGTCATGTGCACAGCACTCAATGCCTTCCAAAGACTGAGAAGCCCTCCATGACAGAGGAAGCTCTGCGATGGGCAGCTCCGCCACAGTTTCTAACACAGTGAACAACACACGGCTTGTCATTCCTTCTCTGGCTTTAAGAGTTCAACTTTTTCCACAACTCAGAGGCCTCCGCCCCTAAAAACCCCTCTGTGGGAGCTACTGTGCACAAAATCTCAGCACCTCGGAATGAGACTCATTCCAGCCGATTAACTCTGAGGCATTGTGGATTTCCCATTGATCTTACATCAACTCAGGCATGAAAGCCAGGCTTCTTTGCAGAACAGTTACTTCTTAAAATATCCACATAAATTTTGGCCACCATATTCATTAATTACAGCCCCATCAGAACTCTGGCTGTTAGTCTCTGTGGCAACTCCATTCATTCTCATTTCCAATGTTTTATTTTGGCAGAGTTATTTCAGTCTCACTCCATTACTTAGCTATCTACCACTCAACCTCCCAGCCATGTCACTCAAGCAATTTTTCAAAAGAAGTTTTCCTACCCTGGTTTTCAAAGTTAGAGAAAATTTCTAAGTAATTCTAAAGCTTTATAAACAGAATCACTAGATAATAATAGGTCAGTATTCGTTGAAACTGTCTTGAATGTTATGCCCGATGTCCTGCATGTGTTAGTCAATGTGCAAACAACTCTTTAAAGCAAAGATCACTAGTATTATCCTCATCTTATAACTTGAGGATCAGAAAGGTGAAGTAACTGACGGAGAGACAGATAGGTAAAGTCATCACTGGAATTCAGGTTTGTCTGATTTCCAACAACCTCAAACCTATTGGCAGAATTATATGAGTAATCCTTAAATTGTAACTGCAGCCGTTATTAAGCCACACTTTGGAGATACATATGAAAATAAATCTTGTATTTTGTGGTTAAAAGGACCCTTAAAGTGATTTACTTTCATTTCCATATTTAGCAGGTGAGTCCAGGGTTCCCTTGGGGTGCGGCAGTGTGCCCGGGGTCAGGAGCTCTTAGAGCAAAGCCAAGCCCAGGACCTGGGCCTCCTGACTTACAGCCACTGGCCAAATGCTCTATTACACTGAAATTTGTTTTCCCCTTGGTACAGATGACAGTATGAGGATCTGTGGGGTGGCATTAAGTGAATTGAATGTTCCTTCTGCAAATGGAAATGAGAGTCTAATTAGATTCCATAATCACTCTCTCTGATTAAAGTTGCCCTTCCTGTTACCTCAACTTCTGCACCTCTGCTGTCCCTCAGCTGTGACCTGTGGTCCCCCTGCTTTGTCTCAGTTTGTCTCCTCACACATCTGTCCTGATGGCAAAGCCTGAGATACTTCATGCTTTAAGCAATACTGACTCTAGCTAGCTAGGTGGGGGCTGAAGGCATCTGTCCTGATGGCAGAGCCTGAGACACTTTATGCTTTAAGCAATGCTGACTCTAGCTAGGTGGGGGCTGAAGGCATGCGGCTGAGAGCCAACAGCAGGTTTTTACCATTTAATGATGGCATTGTGGCTCAGCGAACACAAATTCAGAATCTCAGGGGCCAGGAAGGGAGCAAACTCAGAAAGTTCAGTAAGTTTCACTAATATCAATAACTGGAGTAAATGCCCATGCTCACAAAAGGAGCAGTTACCATTTCTCTCTGCCACTGGTTGCCCCCAATTCCACCTGTCTAATGAGAAAAGCAAGATTGAGCAGGGTAGACTTCGTCTCATCCCCTGCCACATTTTCTGCTGCAGGTAGTGCGCACTCAATGAGTATTTCCTAAGTGCATAAGACCTGCTTTGGGATCTCATCATTGTGTGGCATAGCCCCACCCTATCAGGAAAGAGTAGTGCATTTGCTTGCTCTGCAATCAGGGAAACTGCGGTGAAGTTAATGTCAACTACAGGGTCCTTGCACGGCAGATGGAGTAAGGAAGGATGACGCTCATGACATTCGCAATATCGGGGCTGTCAGCAGGGCCCCTGCAAGCTTGGCATTCGCCGTGCCATGAGGGACAAACCACCAGAGTCACAGCCTAGGGACAAGTCTGTAATCCAGCACCGAATCACAGGACCTAACCCAGACCTAGCCCCTGTCTGACCCAGGTTCCTATTCTTTAAAAAGGGGAGATCCGCGGGCACCTGGGATGGGTGGGCGACTGGGTGGGGCTTCTCTCTTTGTCTTGCCCAGATACAGAAAACAAATTTGGAAATAATAGTCTTAGCCACTTTCCTGTAGCCCTTGAACCTTTGTGCCCTAATTAACTATATAAAGATTATCAAGAATAAAGAAAAAAATGGAAAAAAGGAGAGATCAGACTCACAGCTTCTAGGTATCTTTCGGCTCCTATTGGCTTTGATGCATGTTTTTTGGAAGAAAGACACATAGGACTTTTTAGATTCAATAAAGAGCTGGGCTCACCACCCACCCTACCTTTCTGATGTTTTGGTCACAAATTCAGCAACCAAGAGAGGCATGAAACTGCAAAGCCCAGAGCTGCTCTGGATGCAGTTGCCCTAGACGGCCTGATTCCCTCAACCTCGAGATCGGGGAGGCAAGTGCCACTGAGACCAACTGAGAAGTGATAAGAAGATATAAATGCGTATGCATGTGTGAATAGATAGATGTGGTCTAGGTGACGGCATTTGTACTTAGCCCAGCTCTCTCTCAGCATCTACGCATTTAATTCTGATGCCCCTACTGCATGCTTGCATATTCTTGTATTCCGGTCTCTTCAAGACAGGTGCTATGTACAGTAGACTCTAGCCCTGATGAAGAGTCCCCATTCTGCCCTCATTCTGTTTGGCATGCAGTCTTAGCACGTGTGTGTATGTGTGTGTATGTGTGTGTGCGCATGCCCACACGTGTAAGTCACTTTGTAAAATGTCAAGTGTGCTGTAGTAGCTCATTAACAGCACCTAACTCTGCATTTCTGGGTAAGTGACTAAACTGCCGCTTCTCTTGTGTCGTCTCTTCTTGCCTGTGTTACCACTTGGCAGCTTCAAGGGATCAAAATGCTGAAGTTCTTAGTTCTTCAAAAATGTTATCTTCAAAGGAAACACTGACGTGATTGGCTCTAGATTATTATATTTCCTACTCAGGTTTTAAATTTAAAACTACGATCTAGGGCTGCCACAGTGGGAGGGAGCCCAGAGGCGCTGCTGCCCAAGGCATCACTGCCCATGCTGACCACCGGGCCCTTGACCTGCCGATGCCATGAGGAACACCACAGCGCCCAGTGCTCCCCAGGCCAGCAGTGACTCCTTGGTGAGCTATGTGCTGGGTCCCTTCTTCCTCATCACCCTGGTCGGGGTGGAGGTGGCAGTGTTCAGGCATGTCCAGAAGAGGAAATGGGTGGATTGGCTTCACCACCACCTGCTCCGCATGTGTAACTACAACCCAGCAGAGGAGCTACACGAGGCTGAGCAGGAGCTGCTCTAGGATGTGGGAGACCCTAAGGTGATCCATGGCTGGCAGAGCGGCTACCGACACCAGCAGACACCCTTGCTGGATGTCAAGACCTGACCCCCCCAACCCAGCCCTTCAGGACCTTGGGGTCCATCCCTCCTCCCACCAGTCCCACAGCTGAAACCCCACACCCACCTGCAAGCACTCAAGGGTACCTCCTCCTGGGGTGGAAAAGGAGCTAGGAGCCAACCAGGCCCATACAGGTTAATCTTCACAAGCGCTTTAGGGTGATGGGGCCAGATGTATAGTATTCATTATATATTTTGTAAATAAAATGTTTTGTGCTTTTTTTTGTTTTTTTTTTCAGTGTAGACAATGTTTATTGGCAGGTGCTAAGAGTGCAAAACAACAACAAATCCAGGGGGATGGAAGAAGAGGTGGGTAAAACCCTCACCTTGCATTTGCCGGGATTCCTTATGGGCACCAGTTCTAATCCTGGCAGCCCAGCATCCCAGCCATCTCCCTGCTTGTAACCTGAGAGAACAGTCAAGGATGGTCCAAAGCCTTGGGACCCTGTACCTGCATGGGGGACCCAGAGCAGGCTCCAGGGTCCTGGCTTGATATCCATGCAGCTGCAGCCATTGCAGCCACTTGGGGAGTGAATCAATGGACAGAGGAACTTTCTCTCTGTCTCTTCATCTCTGTGTATCTGACTTTCCAATAAAAATTAAAATTAAATAAATCTTTAAAAAACTTCAATCTGTGATTTTTTCTGACATAACCCATAATAATTGGTCATAATTATGGTAAATTGCTTCTAGTATCATCCAATCATTAGACAGAAATATGCCTTTAATCCAAAGGCTTCCATGAATAACTTACTGGCTTTAAGTACAGAGGCCAGAATAAAGAAACTTGAAATTTCCTAATGGTAGAATTGAGACCTTTTCGCGAGGGGGTTCAAAGGAAAGGCAGAAAACAGGTCAAGGACCATGAGGACTCAGGTTCCAGGACCCAGGCCTCAACATGAAATCCAATGACCAAGTGTTTTGCCATAAAAGTAGACTGAACTCAGAGGTCTAGCAAAGGGATCTATTTGTGGCCAGAAACATCCTAGAAGTTCTTGGATCAGAAGACCTTGTACCTGGAAAGCAAAGGGACTATAGCCACAGGGGTTGGAAGAGACACAGGATGAACCCACGTACAAGTAGGCGATATTATCCACTACCACGTGTATTCTAGAATCAAAACATTCTTGGGGTTGAGCAGGAGGCTCCAGGTCCTATGAATGAGGATTCAAAGAGATGGGGCTGAGAGACAGGCCACCCAGACATCCACGGGAGATACTGTGAGTGAAATATCAACATCACATGCTGTGATTCAGTGTTCCATAAATCCGTGACTGCTAGGGTGCCCATGACAGAGGTGCTCTTTAATAACTTCCAGGGTGTGATAACTGCTGCATGGCCAGGTGGTTGCCGTCATCACACATAAATCAAATCATCTTTATTGTTTCATGTTTCCTCTAACTCACTATCAGCCACCCAACTCAACCTCCTTTGCTTCCTCTTAACAAATCAAAAGGGCAGAACTTGTGCACACCAGTTGTCAGACGACAAAAGCTGGAAGGAAGGAGAAAAGGAAGAGTAAGCGAAACAAGTTCTGAAGAATTCCTGTTTCCTCGAGTCTCCTCTTTCAAATGTTGAACGATGACTTCATTCCTCTCTTTTCCTTTCCCTCCTTGAGCACAGGTCTAGCAATGTTGAAACATCCTCTTATTTAAGAAGCAAGGCTTGTGAGCCGATGGTGGACCAGGTCTGTACTAGACACTGGATCCAAGTTGTCTAAGGCAGCTCACAATCAGGACAGCAGGGAAAGGGTGCAGACATACATGGGAGACTATTGTGATAAACAGTAGCAGGTGCCATGGTGTCCATGTACATCACCAGAAAGGGCAAAGGAAACATGATAAAAACTCAGCACAAGTGGACCCAACAGGGGGAGGTTTACAGAAACAAAGAGAATAGGCGAAAACCTTCCTGTTCTGAAAGCAGAGAAAGAAGGTCCAAACCAACCCATTCAACTTATTCTATGAAACCTCCCTGCCTCTCTCACATTCTCTTTATATGGAGACAAAGGATCCAGGCAGCAATTAGCCTTAAAGTGAAGAGATACAGAGAGGTGGTTTTCTATGTTCAATAATTCCCTTAGTGATCACCTGTTCCACTTATTTCCTCTCTAAATAATTCCTGAGTGTCTGCTATGTACCAGGCAATATGTCCAGAGCTGAAGAAAAAGACATATACAAGATCAACAGCCTGGCTCTGAGGTTGCAGCCTAATTAGGAAATAGATAAAGCTAATTAGGAAATAGGTAAAGCTGACTACAGAGAGAGGACGCTGATTCAGGCTAGATACCAGCAGCAGGTGCATTAATCCCGGCTGTCACCAAACAGACAGATGACTGTCCCTGCCCTGCACTTCTTCACCTATCAATGTGAACAGTATTAGTATCCATCTTTTTATGTAAGCAGAAGGATTGAGTGGGTCAGTAAAAATTAAAAGCTTAAAACAAAGGCCAATAAGGGGTACTCAGGCAACACATAGCTCACCCTATTAGAAGTATTAACAGTATTATTTTTCAGGTTATTTTGCATGGTACAGGTTCGTAGGTTTAGGGATTCCTCCCTCTCCCTACCCTCCCTTCCTCCCTATTATCTCCTCCCATCATCCCCACCCCATATTATTTTTTAAAGATTTATCTATTTATTTGCTAGGGAGAATGACAAAGAGGCAGATACAGAAAGAGAGCTTCCATCTATAAATTCACTCCTGAAATGGCCACAGCAGCCAGGAGTGTGCCAGGCTGAAGTCAGAAGCCTGATTCCATCTGGGTCTCCCACGTGGGTGACTGGAACAATCCGTTGCTACCTCCAGGTGCATTGAAAGCGAACTGGATCAGAAACAGTGAATGTAAGACTACACTCAAGCACCCCAGTGTAGAGTGTGGCTGTCTCAGGCAGCAGCTTTATGTGAGCCACGACTTCTGCCCTATGAACAGTATTGCTAATGCAGCTGGAAGCAACATGTACCGCAGATCCAGGTGAAGCAGAAATGTGCCCTGGGGAAAGGCAAGCTTCTCAGAGTAGGTGGCACTTAGACTCACCCATAGAGATTTCTACATGCTTTGTTCGTCGACAACACCTGGAAATCAATCAAATACCATTGGGACACAAATCAGAAAAGAGCTCAACCAAAAGAGAGATCAGCCCGGAATGATGAAGATGGCTTATGCGAGTCTTAGAGGTGTCCCTTAGTAGTTAACAAGTGACAGAATTCTCGCTCTGCAAGCATAAGCTGAGCGAGGCAGGCTCTCTATGTAGTCAGCTGTGTGAGAATGCGTCTCAGGTCTGGGCACTTGTTTTTCAAGAGATGCAGAGCTCTCGTGGCCTGCATAAGGCTTTTCACTTTCTGTGGAATTACCTGTCTCATCCAAGCTCACTCTATGCTCCTTCATTCTATGACTCATGTATGTCAACAGTCCTCAGGTGGCACCCAGCTTTCAGGATTTCAGACTCCATAAGAAAGAGCTGGAAGGGTGTACATAAACCAGGTGCCCTCGTGTTAGCTGCTGGAGGCCGGACAGATGTACCAGACATCACACAAGCCTAGAGCTTGTCTTGTTCTGTCTCTTTGAGCTCTGTCATGCAGTGCTCGACTGTGTAGTACTGTTATGGGAGACTCCAACACCAGTATTCTGTGAAGATCTGAAGTCCTACTTCTGGGTTGATATTATGATGACCTCTGCTTTCCTCCACGTATATTTGGCGTCCTTCCCAAGTCTTGTAACAGGTATGGTGCTGTGCTCAACAAGAAGTCATGCAGAATCTTGGTAAAGGTAAATTTATCACCCATAGGTCTATCTTTACATGCACATACACATTTTAACTGTTTATTCCTATTTGATTATACAAACCTTTGGCCATTTTTTTTGGCTTCAGCCTTGCTAAGTTTCTAAATCTTTCAAAACCTCAGTCAGATTTATCTTAAAGTTGTGGCAACAGTGACCTTCTTAAGGTGGTTGAATTGGGTTTAAATTCTATTCTCAAAAAAAGTCAGAGTAGCTGACAAAATAATAAATAACCAATAACTGATGGGGACTGAATTAACTTACACTAATGATGGTAGTGATCTTAGAGGTGGCGATGATAGCAGAACACAAGATCACAAATGTTTCACAAAATGGCTTATCACTCATTTTAGCTTTTCCAAGGAATTCTCTGAAAATTGCCATATTTCCATTCAGTTTAATATTCTCTGTAGGCTAACAATGCCTCTTTTCAAAGAAATGCAGATTAGGCCCATTGTTGACTGCATTAAAGTCTCCAAGAGTAAGAATGTGGGGCCAAGGGAAAGACAGCCATGCTGTTCACTCTGAATCCTTAAAATGCCTGGCTTCTCCCTTCTCAGGCTACAGCTCGGCACACAAGGGCAGGCAGCAATGTGTGCTGGGTCCGATCAGGTGAGACTATAAATCATTATGAGAGTTGGAATTGAATCAAACAAGGACACCTGTGCACACGATTTCAAAATGCAAGCAACGTGGAAAACACACTCTGGTGAGGTAAACCAGGTTGCTAGCCTTTGGACAACAACTCCTATCAGCCTTCCTTTGAAACCTGTGCTGCTCCTGGCTCCCAAGAGCAATCCAGAGGCACAAATAAATATTTTATTTTATATTTTACTATCTATAGATATCTATAGATTTCCCAGTCCCTCATTCCAGAAAAAAAAAAGGCAGTGGACTCATGTACAGAAGGATGATATAGGGAAAGTCCGTTGAGCAGGGCTAAGGATAAGTAAGCAACTAGGATGAAAACTGACTCTAAATAAGTGGTCTCCCACTATTTGTCAAGAACTTTCAAGACTCCAGGATGCAAATAATCCTCCCCTAGTGACCCCATATCTTTTGCGAAGAAGCAGAATCATACCCCATAAGGGGGAACTCTCGGGTTTACATTCATATGAGCAAATTTATCATTTTCTGGCTTAGAACCGATAGATGGTTCCTCGAAGTGGTAAGGAAGGCAAGATCACTGTGATGCCCTGGGTCCTGGGTGGTCAGGGACACTGACAGACACACAGGAAGAGGACCACAGTGAGGAGGTGGACGTTTACCTATTCCCCAGCTTTACGAACCACTGCCCTTGGCTTAGGCTTTTATGGACATGGAGAATTGGCAGGGTTGGTGGGGTGAGGGCAAGGAGAGACCGCAGGCTTCCAAGTTGGAATCTGTCCAGAGGTTTCCTGCCTACCCTCCCCCTCAATCAAACATGCAAATGGCAATGGTAATAAACTCAGATAATGATAGAGTCAGCATTTAAATTCACCATAGAATACATAAATTACAGGGGAAGCTGTTACAAATGCAAGGCCTGTGTGCTTTATTGCTAGGGAAGGGTATTCTGATTTGCAGGTGTTAACTGGCTATCCTGTGCCAGGCTGGGAGTCTCATAGGAGGATTTCTCTGAAGAAAATAAATCCGAGGCCAGATTATGCAGCTGAGGGTTACGGAGTTGCTCTAAATTGGCTCATGGGCCTTTTTGTACAGCCAGACTCTCCCCCCACACGCAATACTCCTACTTATTCACATCACTGCACCATTACGGGGGTCCTTCTGATTCTACAACTAGACCCTTGCTTCCTCAGCACTGGGTGCTTGCTCTGTCCACATCCTTCCTTCTCCAGATACGCATTATATACTTTGATTATATACCAATCTTATTGTTTGTTATCTATATCCACACAGATACACTAAAATACAAATTCCATGGGAATGGGAAAATAGTTTTTTCACTCCACTCCACACATAAACAAACATGCATGAGGAATCACAGATGTGTGGAACAGAGCCTGTCATACAATAGCTACTTATTGTTTGCGAAGCATGTAATTAAAAGCTACCTCCTTAGAAGGACATTTTTTTCTCAGTAGAAGCAATTGAAATTTCCAAGACTCTTGAACATTTCCATTTCCGACTTTTCCAAACTTAAAGTTTATTACTTACTAAGGATGGGAGACCATTATCAATTATTGCAACACATCTGGTTCTGAGTATATACATCTTCTCAAACATGAAAGACAAGTAAGAGCAGCCCAGAGACTTGTGACAAATCTACATTGGTTTGATTTCTCCAGTGCTCACATCAACACCTCGTTGGAGAGTCATGGTACACTGTAAATTTCAGAACTTACGATGAACTTGCATCCTCTATAATCTTCTCATTTGACAAATAAGGCCTGGGGAGACCAGTGGATTGCCTAAGCCTGCCCAGCCAACTAGCAGGAGCACAGAACTCAAACCGTGTTTCTGTCCTTCTTCCCCTCTGTGCTCTCATATAGCAGGTACACTGCACAGAGTTTGTGTCCTAGTGTTCCGGGCAGAATTCTCTGAGCAGGTTCTTTTTCAAGAGCTCCATCAGGAATTCATATTTTTCTCTTTTATCTATGTAAAGGGAAGACATTTCATCTATTTGTTATATATGTGATTTTTAAGATCATAGTGATTTTTGAGCCTGGCGTGGGAGCCTAATGGTTTAAGTCCTCACCTTGCACACACCGGGATGCCACATGGGCGCCAGTTCGTATCTGGTGGCCCTGCTTCCCATCCCACTGCAGTGGAGGACAGCCCAAAGCCTTGGGACCCTCCATTCACATGAGATACCCAGAAGAAGCTCCTGGCACCTGGCTTTGGACTGGCTCAGCTCTGGCCATTGTGGCCACTTGGGGAGTGAATAAGCAGATGAAGATCTTCCTCACTCTCTCCTCCTCTGTATAGCTGATTTCCCAATAAAAGTAAAATCAGAAAAATAGCATAATGATTTTTCTTCCACTGTATTTTCTCACTTCTAATCCATTTTATAAATTTTTAGATTGATTTATTTTTACTGGAAAGACATATCTATAGAGAGAAGAAGAGACAAAGATCCTTCATCTTCTAGCTCAATCCCCACGGGGCCACAACAGTCAAAGCTGGGCCTATCCAAAGACAGGAGCTTCTCAGTGGTCTCCTACATATAGACAGGGTCCTAAGGCTTTGAACCATCCTCTTTTTTTTTTCCATATCACAACCAGGTAGCTGGATGGGAAGTGGAGTAGCTGGGACATGAACCAGGGCCTGTATGGAATCCAATCACTAGAAGGAGGAGGATTAACCAATGAGCCATTGCAACAGGCCCCTGATCCATCTCTAATATAAACAAGGATAGCCTTGTGTCAGCATTTCTCAGTAATGAACACCAGCCAGTGCAGGTTACTCTCAATACTCTATTATATATTGATTTTTTTCTATACATGATAAGCTGGTGTTCATCCTATGACTTCAATGTAAATCTTTTCAGAGAGCTTGATGACCCAAGGCCATTTCTCAGTTACTTCCATGTCTAGTGGTCTAAATAAGCTGTGCAGTCTGTGAACATCATGGTAGAAATTTCCAAAGTAAATTCTGAAAACTAGCAACATTTTGGAGTCTAATAGACATTTTCTGTTACCTATGTGTGTGTGTGTGTGTATGTGTACATATCTTTAAGATATATATATCTTCAAGTAAATGTAATGACTTTCCTTCACTGCCTATTAAGCAGTGTATTAGGCCTGGTGCAGTGGCCTAGTGACTAAAGTCCTTGCCTTGAACACACCGGGATCCCATATGGGCACTGGTTCTAATCTCGGCTGCCCTGTTTCCCATCCAGTTCCTTGCTTGTGGCTTGGGAAAGCAACAGAGGACGGCCCAAAGTCTTGGGACCCTGCATCCGCGTGGGAGACCTGGAGGAAGTTCCTGGTTCCTGGCTTCAGATCGGCTCAACTCCGGCTGTGGCGGTCACTTGGGAAGTGAGTCATCGGATGGAAGATCTTCCTCTGTCTCTCCTCCTCTCTGTATATTTGACATTGCAATAAAAATAAATAAATCTTAGAAAAAGAAGTGCATTACAGATTTCCAAGAGACATATGTAGGATGCACTGATTATCAATCTACATTGACCTTGAGGCCTGTTACTGTATAGCATCTCAGAGGCCTTAGAAGAATCTATTTGGTGAATGCTTCTCTACAAGGCCAAAATATGTAATGGCAGGAGGAAAATCTCTTTGGGTGGCAATGGAGAAACCAAGCATGGCTAACTTCAACACACAGTAAATTGGCAGACTTTAGAGTCCAAGACAAGTAGAGCTATGTCGGAGTAAAACTGTAAGGATGAGTCAAAGATGCATCAGATCTTTGAAGATAAGAGGCCTCTCCTAGATCTGGGAGCGTCTCTATAAGATGTCCCATCACTCATTAGCAGGACCCATCTCCAAAATTCTAAATACAAATCACCAAGGATCTGAAATCCACACCTAAACCTCTGATTTTAGCCAGCTTATGCCTTTACAGAAGAATTATCTTGCTTATTGAACTGGTTCCTGCCCATGGCTGGACAAGTCTGAATAACATGCATTTACCTACTATCCGAAAATCTTAAGTCGCTGAGCTAAATGCAAGAGTCTTTTGTTAAAAATCACATTCAACTAGATATTGAGGTTTATTACATCCTTCCTCCCATTTTCCTTCTTCTTTTGTGTAACCTCAGCTGGGATGATTTCCCTGCATTTTTTGCCAGCAGAATCTTCCTATTACTGCCAAGACCCAATGGAGACTCACAAACCCTATACAAAGGGGACACGGGCTGCATCTGGATTAAAAGGGGGAGGGCATTATTTATACTCAAGTCCATAGGCAGATTTTAGCATAACATTTGCAATCATTCTGTAAAGAGAATGAAAGAAAAGAAAACTCAGTTGTTCTACATTCTTCTTTACTGTATTGTTTGTCCCATAATATGCTTGTCACATGGCCTGAAGCAGCGTGATCTAATAATGATAGGCCTGGTTGGCACAAAGGAGGGGAAGATCCAGCTGTACTGGGGTTTCAGGGGATGTCTCAGACAGCTGATCCAGCCCTCACCTCCTGTGTCTTTTAGCAAAAACAATCAGGATGTTGCTGCTTTTGCCTACATATAATTTTACCAAGTGCTAGACCAGGGTCGGGGCCATATGGAGGATCTTACTTTTCCAACAATCTTAGGACCAGGATGTCCTGGAAAGTGTAAAAAAACAAACAAACCAGAGGCCACAAAACTCAAAATTCTATTCCAGTTGCAAGTTTCTCCAATTCTGTGTTCAAACTGGACTGACTGACCTCCCAGTCCAGCTGTAGGGAAGTCCGCCTCTTTATAGAGCTTTAATTAAGTCGCATGCTTGTCTAGTCAATGGGAAATTCTTCGCCAGGAGATATGCTTGGGTCAAATAGTTTAACATTTCACATGGAAGGATGGGTGGCCATTGACGAGCCTGAAGGAGGCAAGAGGAAAGCGTGGACTCCTTCTAAGCCATTTCTAGGAGCAGGCATGTCCTTGCAGCTGCTCAAGGGAGACATACCAAGAGGACCTGCGAGGCCAGCAGAACCACTAGTCATGTAAGCCTAGGCCAAGCTCCACCAGCGCCCTCTGCCTTCCTCAGGACAAATTCCCCAGTTGTCTCTGCACTTGCTGAGTCTCAGTGCCAGGAACAGCAACCCTAGGCTACTCAGTCAGTGTGTAAAAATACGTAAGAAAATTCCTTGTTTTGCCTCCTAATTCATTGTCGTTCAGAACAACCAGCTTGATAAGAGCTGGAAGCATCAGAGAAACAGAGTAAAATGGTCTTCCCACCTCACAACATTAGTGACATTTCCAGCCCCTCTTCCTCTGAACTTAAAATAACTTTCAAACCTGGAGTCTGTTAAACTCAGTAGAACTTTGTGTTTCTATCCAATTATAGCTGATGTTCATAAGTGATGAATAGCTAGATTATCTTCTCCTAAAATCATCATGACAAATGATTGCTGTTTAAATAAGAGATCTCTGCCAGGGATCCACTGTGCTCTCATTTCACAACTGGGAAGAAAGTGAGAGGAACAGCACACTTCATCAAAATTCTTGGAAGGAAACATTGCAGGATTCAAAATCATACCACTAGACCATGTATCAAATCTCAGGAAGAAATTAAATAAAAGCAACTTTTGGTACAGGAAAATATAGCAGGCATAAAACATCTAGAAGTTCTGGGTTTTTTTTAAACATTTTGTAAAGTGTCTCAAGGAGAAGATAAAATTATGGAATTGTTTCCCTTACCCATAAGTGTTGTGAACTGCCTGGGAAGGCACCTTCATAATTACTATATAAAGGAAACATTTTACAGGCAATAGGAAAAAAATAGATAAAATAAAATCTTAAAAATAAAGCACAGGTACAATGGAAAAGTACAGTACGGTAAAAATAGGAAGTAGATGGCCACTGGTGGACATTTGGGGGGTGGACACAGATGGAAGATGCCTCTTTTTCTGTCCCTGCATGTGTGTCTGTGTGTGCACACGCATGTATTTTGTCTATCTCTCTGCATCCATCTGACTCGCAAATAAATAAATAATAATAAAAATCAGGTAAACACTATGGTACCCAGAGGAAGAGAAACTCAAGAAGAAACGGTGCTTACACACCCAGTTTACTATCTCTGAGTTTAACCATGAGCCCAGTAAGTGGTGGTGAAGCCAGCTGCAGACAGACAGCACCAACCATCAGATCACAGTGCAGAAATCCTGCCATTTCTGAATCCTTACTCAAAGCCAAACAGATGCCTTCAAAGCTGAGAGTCGGGGGAAGTTGCGACTCCCAAAGCACAGAAAGAACTCGGTGACTGTGTAACAAGCACGTCAAGTCAAGTTTGTATTGTATGTTCAAAGAGGAATCACCAAAAGAGGGGAAAATTTATTTTTGACAAATAATTCTCCCTAACTCAAAAAATTACAAACAAGTAAGCTCTGTCTTGGTAAACATATCATGCTTGACAAAACGGTATTTCAAGCAGTGGTGCATGTATACAATGGCGGTCCTGTACAATTACACCAGAGCTAGAAAATTCTCATGGCCTAGTGAGACCATAACCCTTATAAGTACTTACATGTTTGTGCTGATTTTAGTGCAAACAAAACCACCGTTGGGCCAACTGTACAAAAATATAGCAAAATAAACAATATCACTCAATGCTTAGCAATAATAGCAAATGACTGTTACTGTTGTATGTATTTTCTGTACTATACTTTTAATTACCATTTTAAACTGTATTATTTCCACTTATAAAAGAAAAAATTGCTGTAAAACTGCTGTCTTACACCAAAAATAATTTTATTCATCTGCTGTTTACTGCATTACCAGATGGCCTCAAGGAGTCACATGGAGTGGTGGAATTGCACTATTTAGGGTCTAGCAAGAACATGCTGGTGTTTACACAATAAAGTCACCTGATACGCTTCTCTCAGAACATATCCACATTGTTAAGTGACAAATGCTGCTGTAATTTAAAAAAAAATTTAGGTAGGAATGGTGCAAAGAGAAAACTAAGAGTTAAAAGAATGCATCGTAAGCAATGCTGAGGAAGAAAGAGCCTTCCATTCAGCCTTCATAAAACTGCTACAGAGCATGTCCAATAAACACGAGTTCACGATAAAAGTCACGAGACTCCGAGGTAAAAATCTGCCATTATTGCAAGTCAGGCCAGGACAACAAAGAAAACAGTACCAGCAACAGCAAACTCCAGACATGGGAATTATCAGCTATAGGATTGTGTATCTAAAGAATTAGAAAAACAACACATGCTGGCGTGGATGTGGGGAAAAAGGTACCCTCCTTCACTGCTGGTGGGAGTGTAGGCTAGTACAATCATTGTGGAAATCCATATGGAGAGTGCTTGGAAAATTGCAAATAAACCTGCCATATGACCCAGCAATCCCGCTCTTAGGAATATACCCAACAGAAGTGAAATCTGCATACGAGAAGGGGATCTGTAATCCTATATTCACAGCAGCACAATCCACAATAGCAATGTCATGGAAACAAACCAGATGTGCGTCTAAGGAAGAATGGTTTAAAAAATTGTGGTACATCTATTCAGTGGAATATTATTCAGCTGTCAAGAAGAACGATATTATTCTATTCAAAACCAGGTGGTCCCAACTAGAAACTATAATACTCAGCGAAATGAGTCAATCACAAAAGAATAAATACCATATATTCTCTCTCATATAAGAAAGCCAACATGGAAAGGTAGAGTTCATCAAGTGCCCATGGAGTTCTGATCTAAATATAGATTGCTGCAAGTCAGGTCCCACGGCAAGAGATGGTGAAAATTCTCTGTTCTAGGCATATTGGCATTTCATGGATGAAGTAACAGCAGAGTATATTTAGCATGTTGTGAACATGAATATGGCAAATTGGCAGTTTCCGTCAGTTGCTGGCAATAGTTTAGAGTGATGACAAATATTATTTTGATTTTTGTGTGTGTGTTATTTAGTTATGAGGAAAGTGTATGGTAAGCAGTCCATTTGATGGTTTACTAATTTCCTTGTTGTTGAGAAGTCCGAGTTGATTATGTATTTAATATGATAACCATTTGTGTGCTGTGAATTGCATTAAGAGTTATGTAGGGCAGAGAGGATGCTTACTAAATGTACAAAATGGATTGATGAGATTAGCCAGTTAAATCTTTTCACCAGTAAGGCACTCAACAGCCCATGAGATATTTATTAAAAATGTCAAGTAAATCCTCTTATTTTTGTATCATAGTGTCAAATAACAGTAAAATAAACACGTTAAGATCCTTAATCTACTGCTATGTTTCACTGTAAAATTTACCTTTGTTAAAATTTGCTTCTGTTCAAATTTGTTGAGATCGCACGTAAAAGTATCCTAATATTACTTTGGCTGGTGTTTTCTAATTACTGTATAATATTTTGGGAATGCAAATTTTATTTGAATGTCAACTACAGTTAAGCATGTGCCATTTGTTTTTCTTGCTCAGGTTTTGTAATTTGATGGAATGTTTTTATTATAGTTTAATAAATGTTTGCTTTATTAAAAAAATTTTTTAAAAAAAAGAATTAGACAAATAATTTTTAAACTATGTAAGAGACAACAGACCATCAAAAATGACCAGACATGTTTGAAAAGCAAATACAGCTTCATGAGATTCACAATGAAATAACCAAGACATTCAATGCAAATGCTGGGGAAGAGGCACCAGGAAAGTTCTGCGTGTGCCGGCAGTGCTCTCTATGGTCATGGGTGCTGGCTCCAGGGCCAGTCAACAACTGTTAAAACTCATCAAACCAAGTGCACAGCAAAGGTGCACTGGATTGTATGTTAATGAAGCTTCAACTTCAAAAGATAAAGCTTCATGGGAGTATGTGGCTGAATAAATACACCCAAGGAAGAGCAGGAGGATAATTAAAATATAGAGCTTTACTTTCTTAGAGGTCTTAAAAAGTACAAAATACAAAAGAGAATTTAAGTAGCTCAAGAATACAGAGTCAGGTCACACAGATTTCAACAGAGTTTGAAAATGAAACTACAAAGTGAATGAGAAACAATCTTCAAAAGCTACTGGGTAAGAATTTTCCAGAACTGTTGAAAGACATGTACTCTAATTTTTAGGAATCCCAGCAAATCCAAAACTCATTATAGTAAAAATGAAGTATAAATAAGATAAAATGAAGACCTCAAAAATAACCAGAAATGAAAAATTGTTTGCATTGTAACAGTACTTAAATCAACAGATAACATCACAACAGCACCAATGAATTTGAAAACAATCTGAAATGACAATTCATCTAATCTGACAAAAAGTAACACATATTGAGGCTAGGATTGTGGCACAATAGGATAAGCTGTCACCTGCAATGCCAGCCTCCCCTACTGAAGTCTCAGCTGACCCATTTCTGATCCAGCTCCCTGCTGATATACCTGGGAAAGCAGCAGAGGACACTTGGGCCCCTACCATTCACATGGAAAGCCCAGATGGATTTCTTAGATCCTGATTTTGGAATGTTCAGCCCCACCCATTGCAGTTATCTAGGAACTGAATGAGATAGAAGCACCCCCGCCGCCACACACCCCTCCCACCCTATCTCTCCTTCTCTTTGCAAATCTGCCTTTTAAGTTCAAATAAATAAATACATACCCTGAAGTTGGCATCATGACACAGTGGGATTGTTCTACCATCTAAGATGCTCACAAGCTGAATCTAGGTGCCTGTTTTGAATCTGGGGATGAGCCTGGGGATGCTTTGAGTCAGAACTGGTATCATGGCACAGCAAATAAAGCTGCCACCTGTGAAGCTGGCATCCCATATGGGCATCAGTTTGTGTCTTGATTGTTCCACTTCCAATACAGTTTCCTGCCATTGGCTTAGAAAAAGCAGCAGAAGACTGCCCAAGTTCCTGGGCCTCTGTGCCTACAAGGAAGACATACATGAAGTTCCTGGTTTCACCTGACTCAGCCTTGGCTATTGCAGCTATTTAGGGAGTGAGTTAGCAGATGGAATATCTTTGTCTCTCCTTCTCTATATCTGTAATTCTGAATTTCAAACAAATAGATGAATAAATAAGTCTTCAAAAATACATATTTAAGCTAAGGTCTATTATGGTCACCAGACTGCATTGTGCAAATCTAGACAGACTTGGATTACATGGCTAGACTTTGTAAACTGCCTTCCAGAAAAGCTTGAGCAACTCACATCATTCATGTTAAAACAATGAAACCCTACATTTTATTTTTTTAAATATTTATTCATTTTATTACAGCCAGATATACACAGAGGAAGAGAGACAGAGAGGAAGATCTTCCGTCTGATGCTTCACTCCCCAAGTGAGCCGCAATGGGCCGATGCGCGCCGATCCGAAGCCGGGAACCAGGAACCTCTTCCAGGTCTCTTCCAGGTCTTCCAGGTGCAGGGTCCCAAGGCATTGGGCCATCCTCAACTGCTTTCCCAGGCCACAAGCAGGGAGCTGGATGGGAAGTGGAGCTGCCGGGATTAGAACCGGCGCCCATATGGGATCCTGGGGCTTTCAAGGCGAGGGTTTTAGCCGCTAGGCCACGTCGCTGGGCCCGAAACCCCACATTTTAAAACTAAGTATTTTGTAGCCACACTTACTATATTAGGTTAGGATTTTGATGTATTAACTCAAAACTACACCAATATCAACTATAGTTCAGGAACAGAGGTGTTTTGTTGTTGTTGTTTGTTTGTTTGTTTGTTTGTTTATTTACTTACCAAAACCAGGAAAAGTTTGCCATTACTGTAGTATTACTAAAGGAAAATTCACCAAATATGTGCTTAAGAAAAAAAGAAAATACCTAACACATGCCTGTCATGTAGGAAAGGATAGAAGTGGAATAAAAGGTAAAAATATGGATAAATTTAATAAGTAGATTTTTAATAAGACAATAATGAAATGTCTAATTTGTGTCACTAAAGAAAAAGAACCAAATGGGAGGATGCGTAGAAGCTGGTAGAGACGACTACAATTTAATCGTTGTCATTCTGTGAGAAGATGGAAATATTAATTACCTATCTTCTATAAAATTATACATTTAAAGCTTTCAAGGTGACCAACAAAAGAGTGGGAACAAAATCAGTATCATACAAAGTAGCAGATGAGAAAAGGAGTACTATACCGGGCACAGAGGCCAGTGACCAAAGTCCCCGCCTTACATGTTCGGGATTACACATAGACACTGGTTCTAGTCCCGGCTGCTCCACTTTCCATGAAGCCCCCTGCCTGTGGTCTAGGAAAGCAATAGAAGATGACCCAAAGCCTTGGGACCCTGCATAGGAGACTCAGAAGAAGTTCCTGGCTCCTGGATTTAGATTGGCTCAGCTCCAGGTGTTATGACTTCTTGGGGAAGTGAACCAGCAGATGGAAGATCTTTCTGTCTGATTCTTCTCTCTGTAAACTTGGCTTTTCAAGAAAAAAATAAATCTTTTTTAAAAAGGAGTACTACAATTTAATGAATTAAAGAAAGAAAATGGGGAAAAAGAACATGCCAAATGTGATAAAAGAGAGCAAACATGATAAAAGTAAAAATAAAAATAAATAAGATAAATTAAAAATAAACTCTTCAGCTAAAAGGAGCAGGTTACCAAGCAGCTGCTTTTAAGTTATACTATATTTGTAAGAGCTATGCCTACACATAAAGACATGGAGATTGAAAATAAAAATATTACAAAATTACAAAAGATACAAACACTAGATAAAAGAGAAATAATATAGCTGTGTTCACTTGGACAAAAATGTGCTTTACAGCGAAAATCATTACTAGAGATAAAGAGAATTACGATGCAAGAGTAAAATGTCTACATTCCCTGAAAGAGACAACAACTTTAGATCTGAGTGCAACCAATAAAATAGCTTGAGCAACACAAAGCAAAACAAACAAAACTACAGCAAGAAAGAAATTCATGTTGCTAGAAAATTTGAGCTATCAGAATTTAATAACAATTTCTTAAATATTTTTTAACATGATGGAGTAGTAACAGTTAGGTTAAACATACAATCAGCTCTGTGTAGCCATCGGTTCTATATCCACAGATTGCACTTCTTTGTGGATGGAACTGTAAGGAAAGCTTTATCGACTTTAATACTTACGAAGATGGAAATGGTGACTCCAGTCATGTGGAAGCTGGGAAAGATAGAATAAACCTCAAGAGAAAAAGTGATCAAGAAAAGAAAGGTTGGTGAAATCCAAGTCGATTTTTATATTTTTACACCTTAATGTCACAAACCGTTCCATTTAACTAGATTCATACATGCAAATTACCCTCCCTCCATGCTAGGAGCCAGCTGATTCCCCTCCTGTAATTCTTCATACAGTTATGTAATGCATTATTGAAAACCATAGTCAACCCACTGCACCATGGAACCCTAGCACCTGTTACTTCTGTCTAGCTGCATTTGATATAAGGGATAGCCCTAGACCTCTAGTGGTGCTCAAACAAGCAATCCCACACGTGTGCTCAGAGCTTCCAAGTAGATTTCTAGGTTCTAGCTATCAGTCATTGCAACCAAGGAGTATGATACACAAAAGGAAAGTCTCTTAGAGAAGGCAAATCAAATTGAAAAACAGGGGGAGTCATGAAAAAAATAATTTAGATAAAACACGGGTTACTCAGAAAGAAAAATCATCTTTCAAAAGGTTATAGTTAATATCATTAGAGATGTAAGAAAAGACCAAGGTTTAATGACACTACCTCAGAACTTCAGAATAACAAGACGATATAGGGAAGAAAATTAAATTATGACAACAGAGATTTCAGAATCAAGCAAGAAATTGCTAAGTGAAGTTAAATGATTTTACCATAAAATGAAAAGGCAGCAAACGGATTCCTCTAGAAAATAATCAAATCACAGAATCATTTCCATATGTCCAGCATCCAAAGAGAGATTTTTTAAAAAGGTTATCACTAATAGACTAATTCAGTGAGATGTATCAGAAATGAGACACATTATATTCCACAACTAAAGGATTCAACACAGTAGGTAACATTAGGTCCATAGAGCTGTAACATTTAAACCTCTGAAGATAAAAAAAAAATTCCTAAAATTTTCAGAATTTCTTCAGCAGGTGGCATAGAAAGAATCCAAAGCTCCAATGGCTTTAGATTTGCAAGGGTATTTCAGAAAGTGTATGGGTAAAAATGAAGTTAAATAATATTCATTAAGCCTTAAACCCTGGACTCACTCAAGTACAATAAGTGAAGACCTGGCACCAAGCATGCACACAGGCCCAAGCACCCACTGTGCCCTACAATCTTACTGAACTCACATAATGACTCAATTTTATTTTGGTAAATTCCTTAGGAGTGTGTGTGTGTGTGTGTGTGTGTGTGTGTGTGTATGCTCATGTCATTTGCAAATTTCATTTTATATCTTCCTTTCCTGCATGGATTCTTTTTTCTATTCTTGCCTAATTGCTGTGGATAGAAACCCAGGTATAATGTTGAATATAGGTAGCCATCCCAATAAGTATCCCATGCCAATAAGTATCCTTGTCCAGCCCACTAATTTTTGGAAGCGCACCATTTCCACCTACGAAAGATTCATTGTAAAGATTAGTCCACCTCCAATCTCTGATTGACATCCAGTTATTTATCCAGATTTCAACATGATGTCTAATGCCAGACTCCTAGCTGACTCATTCTATGTCCGTGACTCACTACATGTTGCAATATTGTCTTTAAAATGAAAACAAACCAAAAACTAGCTCATTTTTGCTTGTATAACAGGAAGAGAGGTAGTGGCAGGCAGACAGACAGGTGATAGAGATCTTCCATCCACTGGTTCACACTCCAGATGTACCCAGTAATGGGTTCTGGGCCGAACCAAAGCCAGAGGCCCAGAATCTAGGTGCTGCATATGTAGCAAAGACCCAACACCTTGACCACTTGAGCCATCACTACTGCCTCTCAAAGTGTATGGCAAAAGGAGGCTGGAATTGGAAGCAGAGCTAAGGCATATTAAATCCATGCACTGGTGTGGGACGTAGACACACCTTAACTGCTGCAACCAACTTTTGTAACACCTTTTCTCTTTTCAAGTTTTTATTGATTTAAAAGTCAGACTGATACAGATGATGGGAAGACAGATAAAAAAGAGTGTGTTCTTTTATTCAATGTTCACTACCAGAATAACAGCTGAGGCTGGACCAGGCCAATTTCAACATAGAGCTTCCAGCATAGGTGACAGGAACCTAAGCATATGGACCCTCACCTGCTGCCGCCAGGGTATACATGAACCAAACACTGACCCTAAAGCAGGGGCAGGAATGTTCCAAGCAATGGTTTAAACCACTGTGCCACAATGCCCTGTAATGTCTCCTAGTAGTTCACGCCTACATTTCAATCTTTGACACATTTTGAGTTGATTCTTGTTTAGGGCGAGGAGGCAAATGTGGGTCAAGCTTCAGTCTTCTGTATCATATCCAGTTTTTCCAGCATCATTTGTTGAAGAGACAATCCTTTCTCTAGTGTAGCTTTTCTGGCGTCTTTGGTATGATTATTGTCAATGCATTGATTCATTTCTGAGCTCTTCACTCTGTTCACAGGGTTGTGTGGGGGGCGTGTGTGTTTATACACAGTTATTTTAATGTCAGTTCAATGTCTTGCAATCAGTTATTGTGCTGTCTCCAATGTCTGTACTTTTTGTTCAAGTCTGTGATATCCAGAGTTTTTTGTGCTTCCATGTGAATTTTATGCTCAATTTTTATTCTCTGAAGAAAGATAGGCATTTCACACAATCAGTAAATTGATTTGGGTACTACGGACATTTTCATATTAATTCTTCCAATCCATGAACATGGATATCAACATGGAAACAACATTGTGTTTTCTTCAATGACTTCTTTCATTAACGTTTTATAACTTTATTTTACAAACCGCTTACATTCTTGGCTAAATTTATGCCTAAGTAATCTTTTCATGGATATAATTTCTTTGTTCATGACTCCTGATTTGTGTGTCTTGACTTTGCTTACAGCAACTTTCCTAAACTCATTTACCAGTTCAAATAGTGTCTTGATGGAATTGCTAGCTTCATCCAGACACAGCATCATAAAATTTAACTTCCTTCTTTCCTATTTATATATTTTATTTATTTATTTCTGTAGCTCAATGGCTATGGTTAGGATTTTAATTCTATAGTCAATAAGAACTATGTTTGGTTGCAAGTCCTAGAATAAATTTCAGCTTTTCCCATTCAAGATAATGTTATGTGTGGACTTTTTACATGCAATCTTATTATCTTGAGTTTTCTTTCTCTAATATTTGATATTCTAAGTTTTTTTTACCATAAATGGATGTTGAATTTTGTCAACTGTTTCTTCTGCACCTAATCATATGATGATTTTATTCCCCATTTGATAGACACCAGACATTTTGATACCCATAGACTGAAACACAAATAAGATTTTTATACACATAAACACCTGTATGAGCATAAAATAAGTCTAGAAAGATAGGGCTGATTGCCTCTAGGAAGGGAAGCTTGGTAAAAGAGCACTAGAATATTTATATTCTCTTTTAAATTTGATCCCTTATTAAATTTAAACTTGATAGCATCTGTGCCTTTACTCTATCCAGAATATACCTACATTATTTGATATAGTAATTCCACTTTTAAGAATTTATTCTGCAATATATCTGCATCTGGGAAAAATGGTATATGTGCAAAGTTAATTATTATGGTATTGACTTAGGAGCAAATGATTGAATTTAATGTGTCCTTCAACAAAAATGGTAAAATACTGTACACACACATGCAGCAGAATGTCGGGCATCCATACAACAAAATGAGGCACCTCATTATTTCCTGCCAAAGACTCCATGTCCCACCAAGTGAAACTGTCTGAAAAAGCATATATAACAAACTACCATTATACGCTATTTGAAACTATTCATTTATATATGCCTGTTTGCTTAAATATTATGTAACCTTGTCTAGAAAAATATAGAAGAAACTGATAATATTGATTGTTAGACAATATAGTGATAGAGAACAAAAATGAGGTGATGTTTCCACCATATGTTCTTAAAGTTGGCCATAAAAATATATCTTATGCAAAAACGCAAAAAGAAAAATTCAAAAAATCAAGAAAAAAAACATAAAAAGAAGCATTCATATTTGAAATCAAAACAGAGCAAAAGTATTGAATAGTAAAGGAGTGAAAGTTAGAAATTGTTATCATTGATTTTATATTGATATATTTTAAAATCTTGAGAAAATCAACAAATCTCTTTGTAGAAATAAATTTTTTTTAATAAAGTTTGCTTCATTTTGAAACACGACATTACAAAAAGAGAAGAGATGCAGAGAGATATCTTTTACCTGCTGTTTTACTCTCCAAATGGCTGCAAGGTACAGGGTTGGGCCAGACCAAAGCCAGGAGCCAAGAGCTTCATCTGGACCTTCCACAGGGGTCACAGGGGCTTAGACACTGGGGTGATTTCCCACTGCTTTCCCTGGCGCATCAGTAGGTAGCAGGACCAAAAGTGGAGCAACCAAGAATCAAATAAGTTCCCATACAGGTAATGGTTTAACGGGCTATACAATCGCATCATCCCCTATAGATGTAATTTTTCAAAACTGATCCAAATATACATCCCTTCCAGTAAGTTACCAAACAAGTATTTGACAAACAACACCAACCAACTAGATCTAATAAGTTATAAATCCTATCTATTTAGATCTGGTTTGTAGACTGTCTCAACCTAAACCAACAGAAGACGCAGCCTTCTGAAAGTTATAGGGTGTGTTCACCAAGACAGACCATGTAAATACCTTTTACGAATCAATTTTTCTTAGATATAAATCAAGGCATTACACTTGATTACACTGAGTTTTTTTGTAAGGAAAATGAGTTCTAATGGAGTGAGTAATTCAAAACAATGCATGCTGTTGGTGTGGTATACTCATATCAGCACAATAAAAACTTTTAAGACTAAAGCTCCCCTCTTACAAGCTGTGTGACCTTAGGCCAATAAACTTCTCTAAGCCTCACTTCTCACATCTATAAAAAAGGATAATAATATTGTTCACAGAATAAAGTTTCATGTTTAAAAAACACTCAGAATATGTATGGGTGAAATTGATATTCCGAGATTTAATTCTTGCTTGTAGGCCTTGCCTATACTTTGAGACAGTGGTTTTCTACTTATTACTTGTCGAATTTTTTTATTTAGTGGCAGTTTAAACTTGTGGTTATAAAAGTAAATCGAAATATGTCATTGTAAAAATTAAAAGAGAAATACACGAGGAAGGAAGAGGGAAGGTGGGGGGGTAAGGGCACAAGAGTGGAAAATTCCATTATTCTCTTAAAACTGTATGTATGAAACACATGATCTGTTCCCTTTATGTGATTTTTTTTTTAATTAAAGAAGCACACATCCAAGACAGTTCTTGGTACAGAGTCTGTACTTCATAAATTATAATTTCACATTACTTAAGAAAATTTAAGTCTGACCAGGTGTAAATCAAAGACTTCTACCAAGTGTTCTGCCATCATTCATGACTGACTGTGAAATCAACAGGGATGCTCCTATAGGGGAACGGCATTTCTATGTCCTGGAAGGAGACAGCTAATGCAGAAACACATACAGTACCTTCCAACTCCACTTTTGTCAGCTGTATCTTAAAAGAACTTGGCCAATCTCTAAGGACCTCATAGCTCTTACTTCTGGAACTCTGCAGTCTGTGAACCACATCTAATGTGAATTCTGTGTTTAAAATTGATATATTAGATCAGCTGGGAAGAGCTAAAATCAGATCAACTATTGATTTATACAAAGGGTTATGACCTTGGATAAAGAGTATAATCTAAATTGATATTTGTAACACCAAATGGAGTGTAAAGATTTAATGACTTACCTTTTGAACTTGGGACCCGTTAGAATCGTATTCTTATTGCTTCAGAGGATCTCATTAACCAGCTAGTTAAACTTTCCCCTGGAGGAACCACTTGCACAGCCCACATGTTTCTCACAATGACCACAAACTTGGTTGAATACATTTGATAAATGACAACTTCACTCACAGACAAGATGTCTTTTCCATTATTGCAATTTGTTAGATAGCTCTTTGATGGTTATTTAGAGACAAATATTCTTGAGCCTGAATCTTTTCCTTCCTGGACAGAATGGCCCTTCATACTTAAAGATAACTACTGAGTTTGACTCTTACCATCTCCTGCAAACTGTACATCATTAATGAATTTGGTCATTCTCCATAAGAAAATAAGAAAACAAAGAAAAACCAGTTTTCACACCATCAGTATTGTTATTTCCCTTGTGGTCACTTTGGAGCTCAGTTGAAACAGACCCCTTAACTAAGTGTAATACTCCATATGTGGTATACAAAGAAATAATCTTCACCATCAACTGAGACATAAGCTCACCTTCATGTCTCCAAAGAATGGATTCATGTTTGGGAAACTCCACTTCTTGATGGCTCTTGATTTACTGATTGCTTAGGCCAAGGCATTTTCCTCTCTAACACTAAAGTATAAATGATAGAGTCCAGGATTTAACACTTGCTGTGAAAAATCTTTTTTTTTTAATTAAGCCCTATATGGATCCCCAGATTGAAAATAGAGCTAAGGGAACATTTTGATTGTGTCCTGCCCCATTTGAGCACTGCTTACCCATTCAATGCCCCAACCCATTGTGCTTTGGGGGAGGGCATTATAAAACAGGGCCAGAAAGTCCTAAGAACCAATGCAGCATAGTTTATAAATAACATGGCAAGTTGGCCTCTGTTTCTTACACGCTCTAAAATTCTCACCAAAAGAAAAAAAAAATCACAATTTTTGTTCTGAAATGGGAGATAAAAAATACAGCATAGTGGTTTCCAACATCAGTTTAAATCCAATCTCCCCCATTTTATGGATATATGATTTGGGGGGAATGTTGACTTCTATTTCCCCATCTGTAACTAGGACAATAACCACCTTGCCTAACACGACATTGTGAAAAATGAATGATCTAACTCAAGAGAGAGGCCTGAGTCCGGTACCTGGTATTTGGTAAGCTCTGTATTACCGGTCATCTTAGGGTTCCTTAATTTGGATTTGCATCATTATATTTTTAAACACAAGCTCACAATGTTAACCCCATACCTACATTCAACTTTTCTTCTTTATATGGACTCAGAAATTAGGACTTAAACTCCAGGTTGTTGTGAGTCTTTTCTTCCAGCTCGCTTCACATCTTCTTAGACTATGGCACCAACTTTTTTTTATAAGCAAATCTGTTCCTTTAACCAGCTCAGAAGTTTGTCCTCAAAGACCAAAGCTGACAACATGGCAGTATTTAATCACTGTGTATGCAGAGATCATAAGGACAATCGCTGGGTAAACCTTAATCAATTCAAACTTTTAAAGGTTCAACATCCTGAAAATAAAGCATAAATGAGCATACCACTTATTACACTGAATTAAAAGGATACAAGGTTACTTCAAAAAGTTCAGAGAGAAAGGGAATAAAGGGATATCTTTATTTTGATAACTTTATTTCAAAAATATTTGAAATTCATTCTTCATTTTCTTATAGCATATACTCTCCTTTAACTTCTTAATTACCCCATGTGTGCATAGATATAAAAATGTTTTGGTCTGGTATGTATCTTTCTGTATCAGTTCCCTCAACTTGATGTCCTCTCGAGGTAACCATGTTTTATGCAAATGATAACATTTCATTTTTATTATAGCTGAATAATATTCTGTGTGTGTATGCATCACATTTTCTCTAAGCATTAAGCTGATAATGGACTGAATGGTTTCCCTTATATATGGAAGCTAATATTAGAGGAAAAATAAAGAAAAGCAAAACAGAAGAAAAGGAAGGAAGGAAGGAAGGAAGGGAGGGAGAAACACTTGTTTAACAATATTGCTGCATAGTTTTGTCTTACTTTGACTTACGTCTTTGTGAAATTGTTAAGAATTATATGCTAGTTTTAGTAGCTTTAATGATCTGTGATTATTTTACTGAATATGAGTTAAATTAACACATTTTCATTTGATCACTGTTTATTGTTCTTGTCTATATTCCTGATGGATGTTTTACGTATTTAATTTTTTATTTAGTGGAGCATTTAGCCTTTGACTGTAATGTAAATTTAAAAGTATGTTATCTCAAAAGTTTTTTTTTTAATAAGAAGATGGACCAAAACAAACTTTTTAAATTCTTTTTTTTTTCACAACCTTTTTCAAGCACTAGTGTATAAGAATTTAGAGACTAGCAAGTAACTAAACATTGAAGCAGCCCAATCAGTTTTGAAATTGCCCGCAAACGAAGGAAAGTGTTAAAACCGCAACTTTCCAACTTCGATGTTTTAATAGAATTTCTGTGTAGGAACGAATTAGTGTCTTTTTTTACCAGGCTCCATGACTCTACTCAATTAAGAATCTTTTTTTAGCACCAAAGATGAATTTCAGCCCCTCTTCAAGACTCATGGCATTTTTCATATCTCCCTCCCTCCACCTCTTCCACCGACATGCCAATCATAGAGGATTTATTCTCCTTGCTATCAATGCACCTTATGCCTTTATACTCATGTCATCTGATCTGCTATTCCTTTTGCCTATTAATATTTCCTCCATTTCTCTCAGCGACATATTTTCACCCACTCGCTGGATCTGCCTGAAATATCATGCCTGAAAAATTTACTCTAGCTCCCCAAAATCATTTCCCCTCCTGAGTTTGTGAGAAATAAACCTGTAATTCTTCTTTTGAAGCCCTCACAATGCAGCATTCTGATCAGTAGTTTTACAGTGTTATCACAAGGGTTTGCTGGAAGACATTGACGATCTCTCAATAAGGCCCACTCTAAAACTTTGGCTTTGCTAGACTCAAAAGCTCTGTTTCTACAGGAAAGCATGAACAATGATCTGCCTGATAGGATTTCATGTCAGTTAGGAATACAATCTTAAAATTGACTCATTCTTCCAGCCAACAAATATTTATTGAATCTGTGTTTTATGACAGGCATTATGTTAGCCTCAAGAGATACACCAAATTAATCAGCAACTAACATTTGTACTTTTTGGAAATGTTAAAATAAATAAGATGGAAGTGGCAAAATATATATTAGAAAAATGATGATAGTAAGTAGAAAAAATCAATCAATTAAAGGAGTAGAGGTAGGACTGTAATTTTAGATAAGGTGAACAGGTGAGGTCTCACTGAGACAGTGTCTTACAATGAAAAGATGAAGCAGCCAGGTCAGTAACGAGAAAAATAGCCTTCCAGGCAGAGGAAAGAACAAAACTTAAGGACAGAGATACTGTCTGGCTCATCCAAGGACAGCAGCGAGGCAATGTGACAGGGTGGGCAAGAAGGGACGAAAAGAGAAGAAACTGGGAGCCAGGTCTGCTGAGTCATGGCAGTGAGCCAGCAGAAGAAAGCTCCATCTCCCCCTCTCTGTCAAAGAAATGCATCAATCATTTTAAAAAAGATGAAATATGGAAGAAGTCCAAACACTACCGTACAGAAACCAACGTCATCGGAAAGACAACCAGAAGCCCTGAGCGGTCCGCAGAAACAGAAGAACAATAAACGTCCTTCGGGACCAGGGAGGAGAGCTTTCTCTGGTCCGAGCCTGGCTCCAACTCTGGACCCCCACCCTCCCTTACAATGACCATCAGGATCGCTCCGAAAACCCCTCATAGCAAACAAACAATCATACAAACTAAAAAAACCTAAAATAAATACACAAACAACAAAAAGTAGAGCTTGGAATCTGACAGGAAAGAGCTGGCATGGATTTGCTCATGCCTCGCTGGGTGGGACACGAAGATTAGTCACTCTTCACCGTGGTGTTGGGGACTTTCCTGCACAACCCCCCCCCCCAAAAAAAATGTTCTGCACCTTAATTGTTGACAAATGTCTTGTTAGAGTTACAAACCAGTCTAGATTATCCTAAAATCTGCCAAGATCAGTAAAATTATACTTCAACACAACAAATGGCTAAATACTAAAATGAAATAGACACGAGACAGCTGAATGGTACCTTATAGCCATTTTAAGGTATATAGCAGCTGGTCCTGTATACAAACAAAAATTGAAATGTCAATGAGCAAATCATAAGTTGTGGTTAAGAACTTGTTTTTTTATTTTTTTAACATACTAGTTACGCAAAACCATGTCAATTTCATAATGTTACAAATTGCTGTTAATGTTATATTGGGACTCTTAATTGACTGGGATGATATTCTACCAGCTCTAACTTTGGACCAGAAATGGTCTCCCCAAGAAACTGTTCAACCCATCTGGACAATAAGTAGCTGGACTCTATGTTTGGTATATGTTTGCAAGGAAAGAATCTTGATTGAATTTGAACTGTAATACTGCACCAAGGTGGAGGAATCCACCAGGGGGAGGGGCATGGGGAGGAGTGGGGGGAATCCCAGAGCCTATGAAACTGTCACATAATGCATACTAATTAATAAAAAAAAGTAAAAAAAAAAGATGAAATAGAATAACGTTTGGATTTAGCAACATAAAAATTGAGAATGATATTAACAAGTTTTCAGCAGAGTAGCAGAAGTCTGATATTGGTGGACTTAGGTGACAACAGAAACAGAAATTTAAACAATTAAAGACATCTAAGAATTTCTCGTATTGTGAAGGAGAGGGACTTCGCAACAACGAGAATTGTGGTCAAGAGGTTTCTCTTTTCCTTTTATGGTGGGATGAACAACGGGCTATTTGTATACATGAAGAAGTATTCATTTGCAGGGAAAACCAGCAGTGCAGGGTGGTGCCTGGTGGGTAAGAGTTTCTGAAAAAATAGCAAGCTACCCAGGAATGACAAAAATGTGAAGATCCGTCAAATACTGGAAAGACCAAAAATGCAAGATACAGAATCAATAAGATACTCAAAGGGACTTTAAAAAGTCAATGGAAAAAATGAATTAGAAGTTTAGCTCATTTGGGTAAAAAAAAAAAAGAAACTTGGAATTCATGCACAATCATTTTCTATGAGCCTTTGAAGGCTCCTCATTTATAGGTACACAAGGGGAAATTTATTGGCAAAATTGGCTCAAGCAGAAATGAGAGCTGATAACTCTGCATGCCTGAGAACAGGGGAATCGGGTGCCATGGCTCATTCTGAGAATGAAGACTTAGAAATATGCGAGGCTGCTAGTAAAATGCCAGTGAGCCTGGAGTTCTGATATCCAACAACAAAAGAGTATTCCAGCTCCAGAACGGAGAACAAATTCACCCCTTTTCCTCTCCTTTTTCTTCTATTCAGACCCTCAACCCTTTCCATGATGCACACCCAAATTTGGCAAAAGTGTGGCAAAAGTGCTGGTCCATTCACTAAGCACCAACACAGACACATCGAGAAAAAAAAATGTTTTATCAGATATTTAAGTATTTTTTATTGCTAGACAAGACCTAAAATTAACCATCATAACTCCTGTGAATTCAATAAAAGAAGCTAGAAAGCAAGCCCCGCAGAACCACCGATACACAGAAACATACGGATGGGTCCAAACTGCTTTTGGGAGCATTTGATCCTCCCCACAGCTTCTCTTCTTCTGCTTCCTAAGTCTGATGGCCAGCTTGTAACCTTTTTGAGAGATTGCCTTTGTCAGTATTTTCATAAAGAGTTTTATTTGTACACAGAAGTATTATACAATATGTAATGTACCAAGAACACCAACATTCAATTAACTTTTTCATAAAGTCTCATCAATGATTCCAAAGCCCACAGAGGCAATCACAAAGTGATACATTTCGGGGCGACAGACTGCATTCAACCAAGCCATTTTTAATTTTCTGGGCATTCAGCTCACTCCCTATTCTGTCTCTGTGCCTCTGCCTGATGACGCTGAACTGTGACAAGAAGGGAATACTTGCTTGCAGATGGGGAAGATCTGAGTCACTGGGTGCCTGGAGGGGATCAGCACAGGTGCGTCCTCTGACCTGAGTCTGCCCTTGATCACATACAGTTACTGACACTCAACGCTCACCCCCACCACACAGCCCACCATGACTCTTACACAAACACAGACACCAACTTAAGCAGAGGTAAACAGTTGGCCTATAAATGCCAACCCTTTAAGTCATCCCAGGCTTCACAGATGCTTAAACAACAAGTTCCCCTAGGATATAAAACATAATTTGATCCACAACAATTTGGTTTCCATACAGCACATCTGGTTTTCAGGAATACATCTGTGTAAATTGAGTTACCTCTGTAATGACATTGTATTTGCATCTGAGAAGCTGGGGAGACCAGACTGCAGGTTAAATAAAAAGTTCCTAGGTTTTCTCAATTTGCTCTCCGAGTTTCTGTGACAACACATGTAAATACCCTGCAAGAAATTAGATTCGAAATTCTTCTTTGCTGTAATGATCCAGGTGGCATTAGAATGATTTTTAAAGGTATTTTTCTCTATAAGGTTATAGTATATGATTTTGTTTTGTTTTGTTTTAAAATTAAACCTCTGCAGAGTGAACAATGCATCTGACTAAGGCATTCCAATCATTCCAATCCCCCCAACTCAGCTAGGAGAGCCAGTCTAGCTGATTCAGGTAATTGTGCTGCTTTATAAAATACTGTCCCCAAAGATTCGTTTATAGCCCCTTTGAGTAGGCATCCAGTCAATTATTCAGGTTTCCTTTCTGTATTGCTCAGTAGGCACTTTCCACCTTACCACTGCCCTGATGAATCTGCTAGGTAACCACTATGCTATTTTTGATGCTGGGAAAGCAGTTGATGAAATGTCTCTGGGAGTTTTCTTCACCGCTTCACCCTGGAGGAGGAGGAGAACAGACAGAGAAGTCCCAGGCCGGGGTCTTTAGACCACACCACCTAATTCAGGTGCTGAAGACACAGGGTCTGGAAACGGCCAGAAGCATGAACCTCTTATTCAAAGTGCTATATAGTTCATTGAGAAAATGACAGGATTTATTAAGCACAATTTATCTCTACCGCTTCTTTTATCAGCAGCAGTAAGTTTCCGTAACAGCATCACTGTCCCAAATGTTAGTTAAAGCTTAAACAGTTTCAAATGTGCGCTCCTCTATGTAATTTACAACTGTTTCTGAAAGTACTCCATTCAGTGTTAGATGAAATCGTTCATGACTCTTGTCATAGTTCACATTTTGTTTCATGCTTCGGTAGATTGTGTGGAGATTGTTTTTTAACCAATGCAATTTGTTTTAGGAAGGAAGATACCTTTTCTTTGAATAAATAGTCAGACTGGAGAAAGAATTGTGTATCTTTCCTCAAGTCTGTGTATCCACTTTAAGTCTTACATACCTCTAAAAATAATGCTGAAGCTCTTAATCCTCACCTTGGTTGGTTTCATGATCTCATTTTTCAAAGGAATCATAGTGGAAAAGGAGGTATGCTTGAGTTGTCCTCAGTTGGACTAGACATTTAACTTCTCAGAGCCTCATCAAGTGCTTGTGCACAAAGTGGTTCTAAGGTGTCAACACAGGACCTTTAGAAAGAGTTGACCGCTCAGCCTGGCTCCAGGCTGACAGCTAAACTACACCTAGAACCTCTCGGCACACGCAGCTCCTCTGCCACTGAGTCACAAGGGTTCACAGTTCACATCGAGTGTCTTCAGATGCCGCGACACAGAGGATTCCAGAACCCTATTCCAATGCTCTGGATACCTAATATTTAACCTAATTTGCACTGTTACCCCCATCTCACCTCCAGTGCTCAACTCTTATTAACAATGATATATATATATATATATATATATATATATATATATATATATATACACACAATGATATTAACACTTGATTTAACTATTATTTTTGGAAATTTTCACTTTTACTCTGCCAATGAAGAACCCTGTGGTTTCCACCACAGTTATGGTTTCCAGCACTTCCTCCTCAGTCTCTGCCAATACAGACCAGGAGGTATCAAGTCCTTGATTTTAATTCAAAGGTGAAAGAATCAAGGATAGAACTAAGGGTGGTATTGGTCTCCCAGATCCAGATTGTACTTCAAGGAATGCCAGCCATGAGTGCAATGGAGTCTCCTCTGAGTATACATGCTGAGACCCCACTTGCTGCCCTGTTTAGGCACTTAGAAGACCCCTTCAGGCTCAGGGCTTGAAGGTTAAATCACAGAGCAATGCAAAATCCGATGTTCTTTAAAAAGAATGAAGATTTATTTACATGAAAGGCAGAGTAACAAATAGATAGGAATAGAATGATTGTTCCATCCTTTGGTTCACTCTCCAAGTATCTGCAACAGCCAGAGCCTCTGTGCTAGGTCAGAGTCAGGGTCCCAGATGTCTTCCCAGCAGTGACAGGACTCCAAGTCCATGGACCATCACCCAGTGCCTTTTCAAATTATCTGGAGGAAAGCAGCAGAACTTGAATTGGCACTCCAATCTGGAGAGTAGGCATCCTGAGCAGCAGCCTAACAGGCAGCACCACAACGCCTGATTTGAGCTAACAAGGCAGACAAGCAGGTCCTTCTGGGACAGAAAGCACTTTGAAATGGCTAACAGGAGATGTCTGTCTAATCTGTTCCTACCTGACACAATCCTTCAGCCAAGTAGTGCCCATGGAGCAGCTCATCTACATTGGTTTAAACCACTTTTCTGTTCTCTCCTCCCTGCTCTTTGCCACCTGAGTGACTTTCAAAGTCTACTTACCATAACTCATACTGAATAAATCATTTTGCTCTGTAATCCAGCACACACACACACACACACACACACACGCATTCATGCCCATCAATTATTCAAATATGCAAAACTTCATTCCTGGGCCTGGCATTGTGGTGTAGCAAGTAAAACCACATGCAATGCCAACATATCATGTGGGTGCCTTTCCAAATCCACACTGCCCCACTTCCCATCCACCTCCCTGCTGGTAGCCTGGCAACGCAGTGGAAGGTCACCCAGGTCCTTGTGCCCCATACCCACATGGGAGACTCAGAGGAAGCTCACGCTTCCTGGCTTCAGACTACTATTGCAGCCATTTGGAAAGTGAATCCTCCAGCAGATGGAGGCTCTCTCTCTTTTTTTCTTTATCTTCTCTCCCTTTCCATCTCTCCCTCTCTGGGTCACTCTTTCAACTGAATAAGTCTTCGTAAAAAATTACTTCCTTTACTCTGTATAATGTATTTTATTTTCCACTCTATGACACTCTATTTCATTTTTTCCAATGCTACTCATGACCTATAAAATTGATTTAGTGTCTCTAATGGGTCACACTGTGCAGTTTTAAAAACACCAATCTAGGTGTATGGTAACAGCAGCTACTACTCTGGAAAAGTAGCACATGAGAAACATACCTTAAGGTATATAGAAGGCTTCAGTTACAATTACATGCACAGTTCTCTTCAGACAGAACAGGGATGCTTTAATTTATTTTTCACACTAAACATAAGTAAAAGTTCCAGAAATCACATATGCATGAGGACTCTGAAAGGAGGACATAAAATTACAGACTTTGAAGGGGTCTATAAAGATCGAGCAATGATGTAACAGTGAACTCACTGCGTTTTCTTTTTGCTAATATTTGTCATAGTTCATGTTGAAGAAGCCAGCAACCTAGAAATGTCAAGGAGTGCAGAAAGAAAGCAGTGATCTTTAAAGAAGCAAAGAAAGAAAAGCCTACCAAGGCGGAGAAACTAAATAACAATCATTGTATGCCAACAAGCAAAACGTGTAAAACGGGCCTTCCCCCACCCGTGTTAGTCAAGGCTCAGTAGAAAGTCCACATGAGGCTATAATAAGGTTTCCTAACTCACAAACGTGATGCAGTGATGTCAGACAAGCTAAACAGGGACAAGGACTCCCATTCCCATGTGCTGGTATTGGGTTCCTCCCTCCCTGGTCTGCAGTATCAATGGAAACCGTGTAAAGTGTAACAGAATCTACCGCCACCCCAAAGTACCAAGAAGTCCCTTCTCTTGTCCTCTGGACTGGTATCAGCAAGGCTTGCTAGAGTCGGGACCTTTATGTTACTCAGCAAAGGCCACATTCACACGTAACTAGTTTAGACATGTGTCGCGGGGGGTGGGTAACAGTGAGGACCTTCAACTTGTCGCATCCAGAGAAATACTAGAAAGAAAACAGAGCTCTTAGCCCTTCTCAGCACCTAAGGAGAATCTGCCTTGGATGTCAAGATTAAATAGGGAGCCTGAACTTCCCACACGGCAGTAACAAATTGCTTCCAGAGTATTGCCATAGGATACCAATTAAAATCAAGATTTAAATAAGATGTAGAGCCTCATGGTGGATTTTCTTTAAAGTTTGACATTAAATCATAAAGCAATCATATCAAGAAATAGAAAAATCAAACTGAATGAGAAGTAAAGGAGTAACATCATTAGTGGCATGATGTAGATCTCAGAACTATTTGGGAAAGATGTTACAACACTCGCTATTAAACAAAGCTCACCAAGTGTAAATATGACTGAAAATCGTAAAACATAAGGAGTATAAACAAAAATACAGTCAAAATACAGAGTACATAATACATAAAGAGCATATTTAAACATGAATATATGTATGAGACCAAAGAATCAATGAAACAGGAAGAACAAACAATAGAAACAACACAATCTGAATAGAGAAAAAAACAGATGGAAAAGACAAACTATCTAAAAGACCAAAATGAAAGAACAGAGACTCAAAAAGCAAAATATGTTCAAAATATTTTAGTACACATTCAAGTGATTCAAGTCCCAGACATAGAAGAGGAAGAGGGAAGGACCAAAATACATTCAGAGCAATAACAGAGGAAAATTTCATATACTATGCAAATGATCCAACAAGCTGAGTAATACATCATGACCTTGCAACAGTACAAATGGATTTATCTCAGGAATAATTCAACAATAAAAAATCAAAGTAATACATCATAGTAATGTAACACCTAAGATGGCGCATGATCATTTCAATAGATATAGTAAGCCCCTTCGACAACAATGCACTACCACAAGGCAAAGGATAGATATATTAACATATACAATAGTATTTACAGCCTAAAAATAGAACACCTATTATCAATAGACAACTTATTTTTGGTAAGGCTGCCCAAACTATTTAATGTGGGAAGGAGTAGTCTCTCTGAAGGATTCCAGTAGGGCAACTTTATTTGTGCATTCTAATGAACTCTGAAGAGAGTTCTTAAACAGAAAATTTAACAGAATGAAAGAAAAAATTGTCAAGTAAATATTTGACAAGTGTTGAACATCTAGAATACAAAGAACTGAAACTGAACAACAGAAAAGCAACTGAATTTTAAAATAAGTGAAAGACTTGAATAGACATTTATTCAAAGAAGTTATACAAATGGTTAATAAGCAAATGAAAAGATGCTTGATCCTATTCGTTGCAGGAAAAGTATATCAAAACACAGTGAATCACTACTGCACTAGCATAGCTATATTTTTAAAGTGAAAAATAGCAAATGTTGATGAGGAGGAAGAAAAATTGGAATATTCATATATTGCCTATGAGAATGACATATACTATGATCAGCAAACAAAAAAAAGTGTAGGGCCCAGCAGCGTGGCCTAGCGGCTAAAGTCCTTGCCTTGAACGCCCCAGGATCCCATATGGGTGCCGGTTCTAATCCCGGCAGCTCCACTTCCCATCCAGCTCCCTGCTTGTGGCCTGGGAAAGCAGTGGAGGACGGCCCAATGCATTGGGACCCTGCACACACATGGGAGACCTGGAAGAGGTTCCTGGTTCCCGGCTTCGGATCGGCGCGCACCGGCCCGTTGCGGCTACTTGAGGAGTGAAGCATCGGATGGAAGATCTTCCTCTCTGTCTCTCCTCTTCTCTGTATATCTGACTTTGTAACAAAATAAAATAAATCTTTAAAAAAAAGTGTAAAATAATTTCATTGTCCCTTAAAGTAGTTGGGCATAGAATTACCCTACAGCCCAACAATTACATTCTTTGGTTTCAAAGGAAAGTCTCATCTAGATAAGTTTTCAGCAAAGCCATTCAAAATGTGCAGGGATGTCCATCAACAAGTGAATACATAACAAAATGTGATCCAAAAGTGCAATACAATATTTTGCAGCCAAAATACAAAATTCTTCTATATACTACAATTTTGATTAATTTTGGAAATATGGTAAGTGAATTAAGCCAGATATAAAAAAAAAAAATCTAAAAGTATTTCTGAGCAAGAGTACAGTAGCAGGAATAATTCTACCAGATTGTAAAAATGCATAGCAATAATAGCCAAGAATGTATGCTGTTGGTGGAGTAATAAACACGTAGGTAAGTGGACTAGAAAAGAAGGCTCAGACACATATCCACACAAATGTGACCCAAAAATGTCTGAACAGGGTGAAGTCTTGATGACTTCAATTGCCCCAGTACACACAAAGAACAATCGAAGGATCCTATTCCTAGGTATTGCCCATATGAGATGCTAGCACTTGAAGGGGCGGGAATTCACCAACTGAGCCATCATGGCAGGCCCTGAATGATAGAAAAGTTTGATGAAGAAGTGACAAAACAGCACAGATTGTGTGACAGAAGAAAGCAAGACAGATCTGCTGCAGCCTGGGATGTGGCATGGAAGCTGCCAGCTGTGAGCCACCATCTTACCAAGGCAAGTCGAACGTGTCTAGCAGAACTTGAGGAAAGGCTCAACCTCGTCACACATTCCTAGAGCCACACAAGCAATGCAACAAGCCTCAGCATCACTCAGATTTTCCAGTGGACATTGTCTCCCTCCCACCATTGTCTCCCTCAGTACCAAGAATAAGGCCCTAGCTATCACAATCGCCAGGAAGACTGACACTGATCTCTCTGCAGACTTAGATGAACACCTTCAGAAACACATCTGCAAGTGACATATCTATCCCAGCAAACTGCAGCAGAGCAGTCCATCGTGTCTCTTATGGGTGACACGAACGCCACTGAGAAGACAAAAGAAATCATGAACACTATAGTCCTGGGCTGAACTAGAACCAAAGCCAAGCAGCAAGTGAAGTCATGCCCTGCATCACTGCTGAAGCATAAACTCTTTTCTGATGAAACACACCCAATAAGCCAACATTACGGCTTGACAGGTAAAGCCAGCACCTGAAATACTGGCACCCCACATGGGTGCTGGTTAGAGTTCTGGAAGCCCAAGTTTTGATCTAAGTCTCTGCTAGTGGTTTACAAAAAATAATAATAGAAGATGACCCAAATGTTTGGGTCCCTGATAGGAAGGTTTGAAGAGAAGGAGAGACAGAGAAAGATCTTCCATCTGTTGGTTCACTCCCCCAAAAGACCCCAACAACTGGAGCAGAGTCAATATGAAGCCAGGAGTGATGAGCTTGTTCCAGGTTTCTCACATAGGTGCAGAGTCTGAAACCTTGAGCTTTCCTCTGCTGCCTTCCCAGGCCACAAGCAGGGAGCTGGATGGGAAGTGGAGCAACTGGGACATGACCTGGCACCCATATGGGATGCTGGCACTTACAGCAGAGGATTAGCCAATTTTACTATCACACCAGTCCTGGAACTTCCTATATCTTTTTCTCTAACTCTTTCAAATAAGTAAATAAATGTGTTTTTTTTAAAAGCTTCATAAACAAGAAGAAATGATTACCCTACATATGCAGGCATCGATATAGGTGCAAAAGAGATATGAAGACTCGAGCTAGGAAGGAGCATCAAAAGGTATGCAACAATCCTGCAGAATTAGATTATGAGCTAAAACAAACATTTGAAATTCAAATGAAGAATTAAAATAATGATTGTAAGGAATTTAATAAGATGTAAGAGAACATAGATTAAAGAACTGAGGAAATCAATGAGTGACATGAATAAAAATATGGAAATCATTAAGAATAACAAAATAGAAATTCTGGAGACAAACTCTTCAATCAGCGTAATAGAAATTTGATTGAGAGCTTTAACAACAGAATAGAATAAGTTGAGGGAAGAGGTTCTGACCCCATGGTAAAGACTTTTGAAATAACACATCAAAAATAAAGAGAAAATAATTAGAAATGGTGGCCTGGAACCACCTGGAGAGTGCAAGATCTGGGACTGGGAGTGGGACCAGTAGGGAAGCTGTGGGCACCTCCCTCTTGGATTGCCACTCTGACTGGTGAGTGTGAGTACCAGGGCTGGGGAACAACCTGCCTAGATAGGGGGTGGCACTTGCTGGCATGAGTGTGGCCTGGATAGTGGGATCAGTTGGGTTGAGCTGGGCTTCAATGCCTATTGATGTACACAAGAGCTGAACAGGATGTGGGACAGACTGGACCAGTCTGTTCCATATACTGGCAAGCACAAGAACCAGGGCTGGAGGTGGACCTAGCGGGGTTTAATGCGGGTTACTCCAACTAGGCCACAGTTTCAGCTGGCATACGGGAGGGCTGAGTGTGTGGTGGGTGGCTGCAGCATCCATTGGTTTGTGTAAGAGATGGGGCTGGAGACAGAAACGACACAGCAATTACAATTACCAGGTTGTGCATAGGCTGATTTGGTGATGGACTGGCAAGCACACACAAGAGTCAGGTGAAGAATGACCTCAGACGATGCCTCTTTGGGAATCCCCCTGCCCCACTGAACTGCTGGACTCAGAACCCCTCCCCATGGGGAGATTGCAGGATTTGTGGACTGACTGTAGAGTCCGTGTGTCAGAACTGGGCCTCCTCGGTGAAAAAAATGATGCAGTGGATGGCATGCCCTGATGCACAAGGAGGATATGGCAGTCCATCGGGTTATACAGAGAACATCTGTTACAGCAGAGCAAGGACAGAGCAAATTAGACAACTACCCCAGCCAAGCAATGACAGCAAGTATCGGGGCGAATGGAGACTCTAGGGTTGACTATGTCAGCCAATGGGCCTTGGAAAGATTTCCTCATCATTGGATCAGCAGGATCGACAACATTTCAGAACCATGGAAACGACTTCAGCAGATCGCTTGGAGTATGCTCCCCATTGAGGACCCTGGGTTGATATCGGATGGATGCTCCCCAGCCCCAGGCACGGAGAAGGTTGGGAGCCTGGGGACCGCTTCCCCACTTGCCTCCCCACTTCCCCCAGACACAGGAGGAAGAAAAAGAAATTTTGGAAATCTCACCCACTTCCCCCTAACCCTCGATCCTTCCCACCCTGACCAACTATGCAAGCATCATCAAGAAATAAATAAACAAAAGTCAGTTATATGTGGTGGGGAAAAAAGAAAAGAAAAGAAAAGAAAAGAAGAGGACAAGGCAGGACAGGACAGGACAGGGCAGGACAGGGCAGGACAGGGCAGGACAGGACAGGACAGGGCAGGACAGGGCAGGACAGGGCAGGACAGGACAGGGCAGGACAGGACAGGACAGGGCAGGACAGAAGGAGGGCCTGGTGCAATGACTGAACTGGCTAGTTCTCTACCTTTAAGTGCCAGGATCCCATATGGGTGCTAGCTCATGTCCCACCAATTCCACTTCTTTTTTTTAGGATTTTACTTTAAAAAAAAAAAAAAAACAACTATTATTGTAAAGATAAATATACAGAGAGGCAGAGAGACAGAGAGGAAGAACTTCCATCCGATGATTCACTCCTCAAGTAGCTGCAACAGCCAGAGCTATGCCAATTCGAAGACAGGAGCCCGGATCCTCTTTCGAATTTCCCACACAAGTGCAGGGTCCCAAGGCTTTGGGTCATCCTTGGCTGCTTCCCAGGCCACAAACAGGAAGCTGGGTGGGAAGTGGGGTCACTTGGATTAGAACCAGCGCCCAAATGGGATCCTGGTGCTTTCAAGGTGAGGACTTTAGCAGGTAGGCCATGGTGCCAGGCCCCTATTCCACTTCTAACCCAGCTCGCTGTTTGTGGCTTTCCCATGACCTTGCAACACTGCATATCCACATGAGAGACCTGGAAGTGGCTCCTTGCTCCTGGTTTTGAATTGGCTGAGTTCAAGCCATTGCAGCCAGTTGGGAAGTGAACTAGTGGATAGAAGATCTTTCTTTCTCTCTTCTCTGTAAATCTCCCTTTCCAATAAAAATAAGTAAATCTTTTAACAAGAATTAGAAATTAAGATAATCTACAAGAAATTTGAGACACCATTAAAAAGAAATATTTACATTGCATTTATTCTGAGTGAGAAGAGAAACAGAAGGTCACTGGCAACCTGCTAAATAAAATAATGGTTTAAAATACATATCTTGAAATAAATCCAGATATTCAGATACAAGAACCTCAAAGGACCAACAAGGAGACAACCAAAAAGATCTGCAAGGCATACTGTAGTGAAATTATCAAAAGTTAAGGACAAGGAGACTCAAAGACAGAGACAAGTATCAAGTTACACAAAAAGAAAATTGCATTAACATCATAGTTCTCAGTAGAAACCCTCAGTAGCAAAAAAACTTCCATCAAGTATATTATACCGAGCAAGGCTTTCTTTTAGAAGTGAAGGAGAAATGCAATGCAATCAATAAAATGAAAAAAAAGAAGAAGTGAAGGAGAAATGAAGTGTTTCTTAGATAAGAAAAAAAAATGAGAATTCACCACCAGCAGAATAGACTTACAAGGAACTCTGAAGGGGGTCCTGCATTAGAAGTAAGTACCTTGAAGACACAGGGTACCACCAAATTCACTCACAGAGCAGGTATACTCAGTATCCACTCAACAAAATGGCAAGTGTTAGTTCTTATCTTGATTGTAAACAGAACAAATTATCCAGCTAAAAAACTTCCATTGGCTTAATCGATTAAACAAAACCATGATCCTACTATGATTCTGACAGGAAATTCACTTCACTAGTGAGCATGCACAAAAACTGAATGTCATGGCTTATAAAGGGATACTCCAGGCATGCGGGAAAAAAGCGTGCAGAAATGGCTATCTGATGTAACATCAGATTTTATACCAAAAATTGCTAAAGCTGATAGACATTATATTTTAATAAAAAGACATAAGAAAGAAAATAGAATGATCACAAACATATGCACCCAACACAAGCCCACCCAGATTATGTACACTGATTTAACAGTAAGGGAGAGACCTATTAGAAGTCAAGTGGGTGATTTCAACACCCCACTGTCATCGGTGGACACATGATCCAGATACATTATGTTGAAACATAAAATCGAGCAAATGGACCTAGCAAATATTTACAGTACAACAGCTACAGAATATACGTTCAACACATGGAGCATTTTCTTGGATATTTGTGGCTAAAGCCACAAATCAAGTCTCAGTCAAATTAAAAGATTGAAATTATTCCATGTATCTTCTCAGCCCATAAAAAACAAAACTAAAAACCAGCAACAAAAGCAACAGAACACTCAAAAATACTTGGAAATTAAAAAATCTTCTACTAAACGATCAATGAGTCATTGAAGAATCTAAAAAAAAGAAATCAAACAGTTCTTGAAACTAATGAAAAATTAAAAGAAAACTTCAAAATCTGTGGGATAAAGCAAATACATTATTAAGAGGAAAGTTTACAGCATTAAGTACTTATATTAGAAAAAGAAAAATGTCTCAAATTAAAGATCTAAAAATGCATCTCTAAGATTTAGAAAAAACAGTACAATTTAAACTCCAAATCAGCAGGAGGCAAGAAATAAAAAGGATCAAAGCAGAAATGAATTGAAATACATGTCAACAAAACAAAAAGCTGGTATGTTGAGAAGACAAACAAAATAGGGGAGCCTCTAGTCACACTAACAAAGAAAAACAGAGAAAACACTCAAATGAAACTAGAGATGAAAAAGGAGATATTACAACTGACACTGCTAAAATACAATGGATTGTAAGAAACTACTATGAAAAGATTTATACTAATAAAAAGTGGGAAACTTTGAAAAATTGGATAGGTTCCTGGAGACATATAACCTACCAGGCGTCAGTCAAAAAGATACAGACCATCTGAACTTCTAGAACCACAACCAAGCAACAAGATTGAAGCAGTGATCAAACGCCTTCCATTATGGAAAAGTTTTGGACCTGAAAGCTTTACTGCTAAGTTCTGCAAAACATGGAAAGAGAAATTAACTCCAATGCTCTTCAAACTATTGCAAAATATTGACCCAAACAGAACTCTGCCAAACTCTTTTTTTATGAAACTAGGATCATTTTGATACCAAAACAAACAACATGAGAAGAAAATAAAACTACCTCCCTATATCCTTAATGAACATAGATACTGAGTGCTACTACATAGTACTAGAAAACTAAATCAAAAATGACATCCAAAGGTCATGCGATACAATCAAGTAGGAATTATTCTCAAAATTCACAGGAGCTTAACATTCATAAATCAAAACATGACAAAACACGTATCCCAGACTGAAGAACAAAAGCCATATGGGCTTCTCAGTAGATGCTGCAAGAACATTTGTTAAGATTCAACACCTCCTTCATGATTAAAAAAAAAAAAAAAACAGCTCAACAAATAAATTTAGAAGGAACCTATCACAATATTAAAAGGATATATATGATAATCCAACAGCCAATATCATACTAAATGGGGAAAAGCTGAAAATATTTCCCCTCAGATCACAAATAAGGATGACCACCTTCACACTTCTTATTAAATATTGAACATTTTAGTAAGAGCAAAAAAAAGGACATCAACATAAGAGGAAGTGAAAAACATCCAAGTTTGCAGAAATCATGATGCTATAAATGTAAAAATCCTAAAACTTCTGCCAAAAAGCTGGTAGAATTGATAAACCAATTCAGATTGATAACCAATACAAATTACAAAACACATAATGAACAGTAATTTCTGTATATGCTCTATGTTAATTTCTCCTTGTAAGAAAGCAACACAGATAAATATTTCTTGATCAGTTTAACCAAAGAAGAAAAAGATCTCTGCAATGAAAAGTACAAAGAATGGATGAAAGAATCATCATGGACACACGCACACACAAAAGGAAGATGTTACTTGCTCATAAATCAGAAGAGCAGAAGAATCAATATAACCACAATGTCTAAACCACCTGGAGCAATCTGCAAAGTCAATGCAATTCCTATCAAAATGTCAATGGCATTCTTTACAGAATTAGGAGAAACCATGCTAACATTTACATGGAATCACAACAGACCCAGAATAGTCAAAGCGATCCCAGGCAAGAAAAATCTAAGTGAAAGTATTACAATACATAGTGTCAAAGAATACTACAAATCTATAGTAACTAAGGCAGCAAGGTATTGGCATAAAAAAAAAAAAATAAAGATCAAGGAACAGCAGAGAGAGCCAAGAAATTAATTCAAGTACATACTGATTTTTGACAAGAGTTCAGACCATAACGATAATCTCTTCAGAAATGATGCAGTCAAAACTGGGTGTACTTATGTAAAATAATGACATTAGATCCACACCTCACACCATTTACAAAAACCAAAGACTTAAATCTAAGACCTAAGAGGAAGCTGATGGAAGAAAATGCAGGGGGAATATTTAAGACGTTGGTATGGGGATGACTTCTCAGGCAAAACACCCAAAGACAACAAAAGCAAAACAAACTCAGAAGTTCCTGCTCAGCAAAGAAAAAGGACAAGAGGATGAAGAGATCCAATAGGAAGAGAAAAATTATTTTCAAGCGACCTAGACAACAGGATTAATACCCAGAATGTATCAGAGACTTCAAAATTCAACAGCAGCGGTCAGCACAGAAGCGAGTCCTCTATCTGCGGTGCCAGCATCCCATGTGGGCAACAGTCCACATTTCAGCGGCTCCGATTCCAATCTAGCTCTCTGCTTGTGATCTAGGAAAGCAGAAGACAGACCAAGTTCCTCGGGTCTCTGCACCTATGTGGAAGACATGGAAGAAGCTCCTGGCTCCCTGCTTGGGATCAACTTATCCCTGGCTATTGCAATCATTTGGAAGTAAACCAGCAGATGGAAGATTTTCTCTTATCTCCTCCTCTCTCTGTAAAATCAACCTTTTAAATTAAAAAAAAGTATTTAAAAATTCAACCACAACTAAAAAGAATCAAATCAGTCATCCATATATATACTGAATCTATACTGAAATTATACTGAATCTGTTAAAATTATTTTTTAATTAAAAATTGAAATAAGATCATTTCAAGAAAGGCACAAAAGTATTAAGTGCAGGAAATATTGCTTTCTCCACAAAGGTTGAGAATTCAATGGCTTTTTTTTTTCTTTAAAAAAAAAGTAACTGAAAATGGGCAAAAGACACATGCAGTTCATTAAAAGAAACAGTGGTTAACCAAAAAGCATATAAAACAATATTCAGCCCTGTTATTCATTGGAGAAGTGCACAGTAAAACCAATATGAGGTCATTATTACCCACAGCAGAACAATCGACATTAAAAATAATACATCATACAGGAATGGCAAAAATGTGGAGAGACTGGGTCACTTATGCACTGCTAGTGGGAATGTAAAAATTACACAAGAACTCTGAAAATGACTTGACATTTCCTGAAGAAAACAAAATGTAACTACTATACAACCCAGAAACTTTACTCCTGGGCACTTATCCCAGAGAATATGAAAACATATGTTCCTATGAAAACCTACATAAATGTTTATAACAGCTTTATTTGTAGTACCCCAAAGTAGAAACCACCCAACTGTCCACCAATGAGTGAATGTTGAAACAAACTGTGGCAAGCCATCCATACTCGCTACTCTGCAGTGAGAGGCAGCAAGCTGTGGGTTCATGCAGTAACCTGAGGAGATCCTCAGAGAGCTGTGCTGACTTCAAGGAGATCTATGGTATCCTTCAAGTTACCTAGTTCTAGAAATAGAGAGAATAGACATTAAGGAGGCCAGAGGGAATCCTGAGCTGATAGACTATCAGCTGTCATCATATTGCAATGTAGTTTGGGAAGACACCACTTTAGGGGAGAATAACCCAGTCAAGGTTATAAAAGTTTTCTCTGCTATTTCTTGCAAGTACATGTGAATCTACAGATTTCCAAATTAAAAGGTTGATTTTATTTGAACGATTAATCTCATAAAATTTTTGAAAGTGGCAGGCATTGTGGCTCAGTGACTAAGCCACCCATGTTCCAACTGGGGTGCCTGGGTTAAAATTCACCTCCACGGCCCCCTCCAGTCTTCCATTCCCTGGGAGGCTGCAGGTAGTAGTAGAATTTGTGCTTACCCAAGTGAGAGACTTATATGGAGTTCCGAGAGCCTGGCTTCAGCCTGGTCCAATTTTAGAATGAGACAGAGCTGAGAACTCTTGGATGACAGGTAAGTATCTTAAGTTCCCCCCGAGGACTGCTGATAATCATGAAGGGTTCCCTTGAGCACCACTAGGTAAGCTCTCTCTACCAGGCTGGCCACAGAGCAAGGAGGGGAGGAGAGAAAGTAGAAAAAGCTAAGGCTGGAGTAACTTCAGAGCACAGCAGTCCAGGGGAGTTATGGGTTCTCTCTGAGACCTGGTTATATGGGGAAATGGATCATTCAGTACCAGCAGATGAGAAATTAATCTCCCACCCATCATAAAAGCCCCGAGCAGCTGCCACTGGGAAGGACATTTATAACACCTTAATTTCAGGTGTGTGCAGCAAGTCCACTCTGTCAAAGAGAGGGAAAGTAGAGAGCTTTTGTCCTCCTTTCTTGTAGGACACCTCGAGTAAGAGAAAGAAGAGGAAAAAGGTACTTAGGATGCTTAAGAGACAGGCTGATTTTCACAGCAGATGGGAGGTCTTCCTGAGCCCCGAGTCTCGCCACCTTTAACCCACACTCTCACAATCTCACCACTTGAAACATAGACAGGATTTTCAGGCAGAAAAGACGAGCACGGTGCAAGCCAGTAGGTAAAATTGCATACACGACAATCCCTGTGCCTCGGCTGCTTGTGCACATTAATCATTCTAATCACTTACTGATACTTATTAGCAAAGATATGAGCAGTCTTGTAGGACTTCATAACTTTTAGAAACACCCAACTAAAGGAAAATGCAATATTTTTCTAGGTTATGATTTGCCAGCAAGGGTACAAATTACACAGTGGCCCACTCCAGAGCACACAAGTATATTCCAAACACCTCCAGAAGAGTCACAACAACTCAAAGGGAAAAAAAATTTACAGAAGCAGCATCGGTCTTTTTACAGATTAACCAATTCAAATTCAATAGACTGTTCTACAACGAAGGTGGACCAAAGTTGTGCTTAACAGGAAAAGCTTAAAATCAAGAACAAACTGAAATGCCTTGTGGAAAGATGCTGATTCGCCTATAGATTTCATTTTATTGCAAAAGAACTCAGAGATTAACTGCGCATCTTCTATGTCCTCCAGAGACTTGGGAAATGATGTCCTCCTGTTAGTCCTAAAGCTGTTCATGCAATGAATGCACATGAAGCCTTGTTTAAATGAACAGCAGTGTGTTGGGCATAGTTGTAAAGTTGACTGTGATGCAGTCAAATGCTGAGGGAAATAGTGAGTTACAAATTAGTAAACTATTGGGAGGTGACACATAAGTATAATTCAAAGTCAAGAAAAAGGGTGACTAAATTCACTTGATAAGTAGTAGAAGGATGGAGTGATAGTGGAGGCTAGCGGAGGCAGTGAAAGGCCAGTCTTTGCCCTTAGTTATAACACATGACTGGCTAGAAATGGGAGAAGAAACCGGACAGGCAGAAGTTGGTGAATGATTGGTTCTTGCTGAACAAATTCCCGAATAATGATTATAGTTATTTCCCAGGCATTCCCTGGCTGCTTTTGATTTACGTCCTCAGAACGGGAGAGCAACATTAGACCAGCTTCTTCCATGGGACTGCTGTTACAGAGTTTGATGGTACTTGTGGTGAATTTTTTTCACTCTGATTTCCCCCCTCCAGCTTTCTATAACATAGAATTTATCCAAGGGTGAATGCAAGAACACATGTAATCGCCTTGGTTCAGCCCACAGTTTCCCTGACTTAAATGATGGTGATGAAGCAAATACTTGTGGAAGTGGTTCTTGGACACGTTCTTCCTGCAAAGTTTAAACTTTATTCTTAATTTTAGGCTTGTAACATGAGTCTAGCTCTTTTTATTTCCTCTTAAAGTATTCCCCAAAACAATTGAGGCAGGATTCCAAAGTTTGATTTTGAAAGAAATAGCTGCTGACAGGCCAGGGTGGTGGTGCAGTAGTTTAATCCTCTACCGTGTGCTGCCAGCATCCCATACAGGCACCAGTTCATGACCCAGCTGTTTCACTTGTGATCCAGCTCTCTGCTTACAGTTCGGGAATGTGGGAAAAGATAGCCAGAGGAGGACCCTGGCTCCCAACTTTGGTTCAGCTCAGTTCTGGCCGTGATAGCCGTTTAGGGAATGAGCCAGTAGAGGGATGATTCTCTCTCTCTGCCTCTCCTTCTCTTTCTGTTAAAAGAAACCTGCCTTTCAAATAAACTAAAAAAATTTGTTAAGAATATATTGATAATCTACAATGCAAGCTTTCTTATAAGAACCATCAAGAATCTCTGTGTAACCAGAATCCCATGTAGTTTAGATTGAGATCAGAAGAACATCAGAGCCACAGGCTAAAGGTCCCGAGCCCCAAATTTTCTTTCTTTTTTTCCCACATTTCCTGTTACGCACTTGGAGACTTGCCCATGCACTGATGAACAATTGTACTCTGCATTTTCCATTCTGCTTTGTTTGTGGAGACCTGGAGAGATTTGTGGACACTGGAATAAATTATGAGAGGGGAGAGACCTGTTCTTTACTGCTCTGGGCGATGAGAGCTACAAGTTCACAGACATCTAGAGAAGTTATTTTCAGAAAATGAGCCATGGTGACACATCATGTGATGAACTCTCAAAACAGAAATAAATTACAGTCTGAAGCAGCCTGGACATTCGTTATTCGTGATGGAACTGGGCCTTCATTTGGGTTTGGAGACTGTTATGATGTATATACTCCAAGCAGGAAATTCCTCAACCTTTTGTTACAAAAGAAACTCAGGAACCGAGGTAAGATATAAGCTACTGATCATCCAAAATCCGAGAGAAGCGGTTTTACTTGTCCTGGGTTACATATTTACGGTACATTGGCAGAGTGTGCTGAAAATGAACCTGTTAGATGAAATATTAGGAAATTCTGCTTCACTGTAGATAATATGAATTGAAAACTCCTTCCTGTCAACTTACAAAGTGATTAGATATTTTTTAAAACCTCTCATAATTATAAGGGGTTTCTTTTAAGGGGTATAATAGGAATCACAAATTGTATTTCTCGTTGGGTAAAGCTATTAAAAATTGGGTATTTCATATGAAGCAACTGCAGATACATACTGAACCAATTAGATGATGTCCTGTCTTGATTACATGATGAAAGTCTAGATAATCCTCTGATGTTGACTTTTCATGAATTGAGGCTTCCATCTCAGAATAAGCTGCTCAAAAAGAATCAAAATGGAAAATTCCAGTTTGCCAGCAGAGAATTTCATCACTTTCTTCCTTTATTTTCTAACAGTAACGATGTCAGTGCCCAGCACACGTTTATTTTCACCACTTATAATCTCATTTCTGGTTTTCTGGTTTTCTGTCTCCTGGGCCTGGTTGTGTCCCAGAGCATTTGGGAGTGTGTTAAGTGGCAGGTACAGTCACTGACACTGGTGAAGCCTTCTGGTTTGAGGGAAAGGGACCCTTAATGTAAACCCTCTGGAGCCTTGGCCTGGGGTCCTTGCAAAGCAGGATTTGTGTTCCTTGCAGGTCACCCAGTGTTGGGTGCGCATATCTCATCTCAGGTGATGCCAAGAAGCCGGTTCCAAATCAAGAGCTTAGGGTTAGCAAGTCAGTTTTTATTTTCTTTTTCACACTTCTACCAAAGTTGCCATTTTGAGACTGTGATGATATTCAAATGTCGCACGTACTGGTTGGCAGAAGGAGAACTGTAAGCACCCAACAGTTGTCTCTGGTGAGGACACTCTGCCCGGATGGCTGGGGAGCCTGGCCAAACCTCTTCCCCTGAAGAGCCCAGCTCCTTCAGCTCAGACATGTAACTCACAAGGCTTGCCATGGAAGCCAAAACGGAAGTAAAATAAAATTCTGTTCTAGGACTGAGCAAGAAGGAGTTCTTAGGAAAGAAAAGAAGACAGGAGTCTGGTATGAAAACCTTTACCTTGAAATTCCCTGCTTGGCATACGGGGAATATGTTCTCTGTATATATGTTCACTCTTGTCTGTGTGTCCCTCTTCATGGGGGAGTTCAGATTGCCTGGGCTGCCTGGAGCTGGATTAGCAGTCAGCTCCTCTACGACCTCACGGCGGTCTTTGACAGCAATGCTCAAGTAACAACCTGGAGCGCATAGACACTTTTGGTCTCACCAGTCAGGGACCAAGCTACCGTTAGCATTTAGACCCATTCTCAAGACAGTGAGTACAATAGAGGGATGAACAGCTGAGAAGTCCAGAGATTAACCGAGACTTTGACTACGACCTTTAACAAACGGGCAACCTCATGTAAATTACGTCAAGATCTAATTTTTGATGTTGTCATTTATGCACTCGCTGTTTTGAAAAATGCATATGATGTGTAGGAAACTATTCTAAAGATCAGGAACCGCAATCTGGTTGGTAGAGGCAGGAACAAAAATAAATAAGCAAAGCATAAAGTATGTTGGATGGTGAAATAAAACAGCACCTGCTTCTTAGAATGGTAGCGCAGAATAAGTGAACTAGCATCTGGCCGTTGCTCCTGGCACCATTGTTATGAAGAGGCTAATAGAAACAGACAATCATTTCTGCCTGGAGCCCACCATCTCTGATAGGCATATAATCTACTGAATTGGAGAAAGTGGGAGCTCAAAGGGACCAATTAGATTACACAAAATCTGGCCTGGGGCAGACACCACTCTGTCCTAGGCCTACCATGTACCCCTTTCTTCTCTTTCCATAAACCTAAACATTCATTTCTTCTCTAGACCTCCCATGACTCGCCAAGAGCAATGAAAATGTTTCTCTACTGTAAGACTGATGCAAGGATGACATACTCTCTCCCCTGCTTATCTTAGGACATGTGCGTAACAGGCTTTGTATCCTTTTCATTCAATCACTTCTTTTTCTATTTCCACAGGAAGGCAGGATTAATAATCACAAAACTTTAGCAACAGAAACTTACAAAGGTTCCTATCCCAAGGCACTACCCCAAATCTGTGCTCCTAATTTTTTTAATGTATATTCATTTATTCATTAATTACATTGTAATACATGACACAATTTCATAGGTACTGGGATTCCCCCCACCCCCTTCACCCCAAACCCTTCCCCCATGGTGAATTCCTTCACCTTGATGCATAACCACAGCTCAAGTTCCGTTGAGATTCCCTAATTAAAAGTTCACACCATACAGAGTCCAGCATCCCACTTGTCCAGTTCAAGGTCAACGGCCTCTTAGGGAGGCCCTCTCAGGTTTGAAGGCTGAGCCAGCAGAGCGTCACCTCGATCAATTAGAAGCTCCAACATATCATCAGCAACAGTCCAGGTATGATGAGGCTGGTGCAGAGTCCACTGATTGACATAGTCCATCCTAGAGTTTCCCCCGTCCAGTTTTCCGCTGGAAGCACACCAGTTGAGGTGGTTGATTGATCTACTCCATTTTCCATCTTTTCTTGGTCAATGCTTTGATTCCTCCATTTTGTTCAGGGGAATCCCCTAAAAAAAACTTGAGGCATTCCCAGTCCAGGCTCCTACATGTACCACTAGTAAGCACAGTGCCCGCCACCGTCCATCACTCCGATCAGCTGGTGGTTTTACCCCCTAATTTAAGGATGTTTGAAGCAAGCCATTCTATGTCCTCGACACTCTACCCCTTGCCTAACAAAGGCTCCCAGCCTTTGTTGCTCTAACTGACCCACCACCCAGGAGCCTCAGCATCATCTATGAGCTTGTTAAAAATTCAGAAGCTTATACCTTCTGAATCAAAATCTTCATTTTTATAAAACTTTTGTACATATTCAAGGGAATTTTTTTAAATACATTTCAATGAGCACTGCTCTAAATTCCTTTCTCTTAATAAAGACAAGATAACAGGTGTTGAACAATGTGATGATAATGAAAATGAAGGGCAAGCACATTATTATTATTATTATTCCAATAATACTACTCAGAGTATTTACTCGGTGTATATTACTTGAAAGGATCATGTTAGGAACTCTGCATTCACTGGCTCCTTAGCTATTATGTATTCTCTGGGCATTTTAACAGTTCCTCTCTCAGGATATCTACATGCACAGGAACTCCAGGCATCAGAGAAACCAGAAGCCTGGCTGGATCAAAAATTCATACCAATAGTGACAAGGGGAGCAAGCAGAGCTGCCTTGGGGGCCAGAATGTCAAGAATCACAATGGATGAAATGGGGCCGGAGGCCAAGTACTGGAACCTGGTAAAGGACTGATGTGGCTCACTGCCATTGCTACTCTTACCCTCTCGAGGCCTTTACACACACAAATACCCTGATTAGCCTGAGAGTGTGCAAGAAGAGCTGGAGAACATAGGAGCCAAATAGCCCACTGTGACTAAAGTGGGACTAGAATCTACATCTTCCAACTCTGACCCACATCACTCTACTCTGTTGCATTCTTACCTGCTCTTAAACATTCTGCCTCAACTTTAAAGACAAAGCCCACAGAAATAGCAGAAAATGGAAAAGAAATGTGAAATGGTACATGGCTGGGCCACAACAATTGAAGCCAAAAATGTTATTTTAATCCCCAGGCTGTGATGGCCCATGTTCACAGACATATCCCTATGTTAGTGACCACCATAAAACTGAGTGGAAAAATGCGTGTTGATGAGAACAAATGCTGTTTGCCATGGCAAACATCCTATCTCCAAGGAGCAGCTGTCTTGGGGATTAGGCCATGTTATCCTTACAGAAAGTGAGTGTTTTTCATACTAAACAGACCTGGATACCAAGATCAACACATTATGAGAAACAAGTGCCATGTGATCACAGAGAAACAAAGAAACCTTTGTAGACCAAGCTGGAGCAAGGGTTATGTTTGGCAATTTCTTAAACTAAGCCTTTTTTACCCAAGCTTTATCTACAGTTCAAAAAAGAAAATTATAGGCCAAGAAGACGGGTCATTAACTTTCCCTCTTGGGATCTTGGAAACACTTCTCTTACTGCCATTACAGTCACTAGCCCAAATGACCTGAGTATGCTGTACATATGTTTAAACCTGCTGTTCTTTGAGCTCATAAAGTAGGGACAAAATGAAGCAACAAAATGTGCAAGAAAGTGAAGCAAAACAGGCATACAGCAAATGACTTTAACTGAAAATGGCATGGGATTATGTGGTCTCTGACCAACCTAAACCTGGAGATCAACAGTCACAATCTCTAGCAGTTCTATCTCTAAGCTCCGTCTCTTCTCAAGAGCGGACTTCCTAGGTCATTGAGATCTGTTCGTAGTGATGAATGGGTTTCAGCAGACCCTGAAGCACACATTCACTGGGCTCTTGCCAGTCACTATGGAATATGATTGACGTAAGTGACACATGTATCCTAGTTGCCTGGAAGTACACTTGAAAAGGGATAGATGACATTTCCAAGGAGGAATAATATATTTACAAGTCGATTAGAATTATCATAGGATTCAATGCGTATGGAGAAAGGCACCTCTGAGGTTGTGAACTGAGCTAAACCCCCTCCACTACACCAAATCTTCTGACAGCTCACCCCGTCACATATCCCACAGCCAAGGGGCCATTTTGGCTGGACCAGCCTTCTGCAGCACATGTCAATAATGGTGATTATCAGAAGGACAAATGCAAGGAAACTTTGACTCCCTTGATTTCCAGTGTCAGCACCCAAAATCTCAGATTCAGAAACTGTGTGTTTTGACTTGACCTGCAAAGCATAACTCCTCTTTGCAGAGCATTCTGTATTTTTCAGAGAACTTCAGCTCCTCCTTTCATCTCAGCGGGAACCACTATAACCCTGTAAGGGAGACCATCACAATTATGTCGGGGTAAGAGATGAGAAAATTAGACCCTAGAGGATACATTTTCTTGATCAAATGCACACAATTAGGTACTATCCAGTTTTCAGCTTCAGATTGGGTTATGATGAGGTTCTTTCCATTAAATCTCATGTGACTTTAACTCTGAATGGGGAATAAAAGGCCTCAGGAAAAGACAAGCTGCTCCAGGGATTTTTAAGTTCTGTGCTCCTAGAGTTTAACCAAAGAATTGAGAAGGCCAATGCATTGCCTCTGCCTGTGTGCTGAGCACCAGACCTAGAGCCAGGCAGAAGGAGGCCACCCCTAGGAGCAAGAGAAACACAGGGAGCCTGGGTTCCCAAGGACAAGCCAAACACCAGAAACACATCAAGGATTTATGGAGCTTGATGCTTATTAACACAGGAATTCCTTTTTTAGGAAAGAGTACAAAACTATAAATTTAAGACTAGGCATAAATGCAAGTGTTTGTTCGGAATGAGAAAATAAATCACAATCATGCATTTTTAAAAGCTGACAAATACCACATATATCAGACACATTTTTCTGATGCCTAATGCTCTTACTAACTGCCTGGCACATCCCTCCATGGCCTCCTTTCCCACACTTTATTGAGTACATAATCAGCTCGTCACAGGGCCATGGTTTTATAACAGGTTCTGCAAGAATAGAAAGAGAATATTTTCTTTCCTCTAGCACACTTGATGAGCGTTTGCTGTTATTATTGATAACATCATCAAATTTCAACCTCACAATTTGTAAGGAGCAATATCATGAAAACTTCTAAGATGGTTGACTACTTGGAGAAATTTCAATCAAGCTTCTTTCTTATGAGAGCTGTCTTAAAGGAATCTTCCACAGACTGCCTTCTAATTCTGTACATTTCAAGCCTTGGTTCTTCTCTACTAACCACATACATCTAGTATGGGGCACCACTGGATAGCATCACATCTTGATGCGACTTCCTGGGGCTGTGGTGGTGGAAGAAGGACATAGCTGTGCAGCCAGCCCCACACTGCAGCAGCTGGCAGTTATTTAACTGCACATGCAGGTACTAGTGACATGGATCAGGCTTCCTCTCAGCTGAATTCCAAAATGCCTTTGGAAATCCAATGTCTTCCTAGACAAAGGAAGTGATGCAAACCAGAATCCAGAGTTGAGATTAACAAACTGTAGTTTAAAAAAAACCCTTTGGGGCCCGGCGTGGTGGCCTAGCAGCTAAAGTCCTCGCTTTGAATGTGCTGGAATCCCATATGGACACCAGTTCTAATCCCAGCAGCTCCACTTCCCATCCAGCTCCTTGCTTGTGGCCTGGGAAGGCAATCGAGGACAGCCCAAAGCCTTGGGACCCTGCACCTGCGTGGGAGACCGTGAAGAAGTTCCTGGCTCTCGGCTTCGGTTTAGCTCAGCTCCAGCCATTGCAGCTACTTGGGGAGTGAATCATCAGATGGAAGATCTTCCTCTCTGTCTCTCCTTTTTGTATATCTGATTTTGCAGTAAAAATAAATAAATCTTAAAAAGAAAAAAACTTAAGGAGTAGGAACTGTAGTGTAGCACATTAAGCTGCTGCCTGAAGTTCTGACATCATATATGGGTGTTGATTTAAGTCCTAGTTGCTCCACTTCTGATCTAACTATCTGCTTATGTGCCTGGGAAAGCAGAGGAAGGTAGCTCAAAAGTTTGAACCCCTACACTCACATAAGAGAACCAGGCAAAGCTATTGGCTCCTGACTCTGGACTGACCAACCCCTGGTCATTGTGGGCAATTGGTGAGTGAGTAGCAGGTGAAAAGTCTGTCTGCTCCCGACCACCTTCCTGTGTGGGTATGTGTAACTCTGCCTTTTAGATTTAAAAAAAATTCTTCTTTAAAAAACTCTCATATCCATATCCAAAATATGTAAGTACAAGCGTAGGGCTCTCTCACCAAAGGACCACACAGAGCTGTCTCACAGAGCTAGAGAGGGCTGGTATTAGCGAGGAGCTGCGAATGTCGCTTTTGCTCATCAGTGGTTTTGCTCACCAAAAGTAAGAGATTGCTGACAGTTTCTGTTCCTCAAGAACACAAGGATTAACCAGGACTGGAGATCAATTGACTGACCATGGGCACTTCAAGGCTGATCCAGAATGTGTGGCACCTGCCACATGCATCTTCAGCTCAAATGCAGGAAAAAAAAAAAAAAGATCAACTGAATATTGTGTGGGGGGACAAAAAACTCTGAGCTCCTCGGAGGAAGAATAAATCAACACAAGTCAAACGGAAAAATACAATTGGTTGTTTTGCAGACTCCCTGGGGTCTACTACAAAGCCGGCTTCACTGTGGTACCAAAAGGCAGATCAATTAATCCCAGAGCACCCTGGCACCCTAGTTACTGCCTCACCCCTGTGCTCCAGGCTTTCATGCAGATCTGGATAATTGGCTGTCTCCTGCAACCAAGCAAAGGCAATCCAGTCTTTGCTCCAACAAATCCGTTGCAGCCCCAGTAGCTGCTGCCACTCACTGCTTCTTTAAGGGTGTTAACAAAACTCTATCTTCCTGGCATGGCGTCCAGCGGCAGCAGAACAGATTTTATGGTGTGTAGTCACAGGATTTGGTGCTCCTTGTTACAGGCCTCCAGCTTCCGTCGTGTGACATAAACTACCTCCCTCTGCCCTGCACAGCGATGGCTCAACCATCGCCACCACCACTGCCTTTTGGTTTGGTTTGACTTTGATGTCTTCCGGGGCAGAATGTAGACACGCAAGAATTGATGTGGGAGGGAAACTGACACAGAAAAGGAAGACAGACATGGGAAAGAGAAGACAGAAGCAGAGACAAGCAGAGGAGAAGATCAAGTTAGAGAGAGTGTATCAAGTCCCGAAGGAAATCAGATGGAGATGGTCTCTTAACTCAGCCAAAGGAAAGAGTGTGCTTGTGTTTTTAAGCCTTCCGGCTGTTGCCTAGGAAAATAAGCCTTCTAGCAGCCCCTGAGTCTGTTAGGACAGAACAGTGGGGGCAGAGTAGTGGGGGATTTCTGAGAATGACTGGATTTTCCCTGAAGGCTGATAGAAGAATATGGAGCTGCAGCAATGCTCAGCTAAAATCAATCCCCACTAAACACTGGCCGTTGATTCCAGGACCCCCAGGCTATATCAAAATCTGCAAGTCTCACGGTCCTCACATAAAATGGTGTAGGATTTGCATGTAACCTATGTGCAGCCTCCTCTGGACTTGAAATCATCTCTAGATGACTTACAGTTTCTAAAGCAGTGCAAATGTCATGTAAATTGCTGTAATGCTGTATTGTTCAGAGAAGAATGACAAGGAGAAAACTCTACTCAGTACGGATGCAATTTTTCCTTAATATTTTTGATCTGCACATTATTTGAAACCTGTGAAGAACTCACAACTCTGGAGTACCCACCGTACTTGTTTTTCTTCATTAAACCTGTGCTTACACTTACACGGAGACCAAATGGGTGAATGCTGAGTCCATTTCCAAATGGGAGCGGGACACAATACAGTGACTCAACATGCCATATCTAAATGGCTGTATTGTTACCATCATTACTATCACAAACAATGATGTCAGCATCACTTCATTCATTAATCTTTAAACGGGAAAGGCCCACACATACAGGCTCCCAATGCTTCCAACTTCCTGTCTCACTGTGTAGCTCTTTGTTCTTTCGCTGACTTCCTTCCATGCACATGATCATGAGGAATTCAACATGAACAGCACATTCTTTTTATTATTATTATTAATTATTTTGCATTATGTGACAGTTTCATAGGTTCTGGGAATCCCCCCACCCCTTCCCACGCCCCTCCCCCCTGGTGGATTCCTCCACCTTGATGCAGTATTACAGTTCAAATTCAATCAAGATTCTTTCCTTGCAAACATATACCAAGCATAGAGTCCTGCTACTTATTGTCCAGATGGGTTGAACAGTTTCTTGGGGAGACCATTTCTGGTCCGAAGTTAGAGCTGGTAGGATACCATCCCAGTCAATTAAGAGTCCCAATATAACATCAACAGCAATTTGCAACATTATGGAATTGACATGGTTTTGAGTAACCAGTAGAACAGCACATTCTAAACTCAGAATTGCCTAAAAACATCAGCACTGTTCATCTGGGTGCTCAGAAATGGTATGCAGATCACATGCAACTAAACCCATGGCCCTCTTAACTAATTTGATACACCTGATGAGGCTCTTTGGAAAAAAAAACTAATGGAAACACCTGCTATGAACACAAAGAATTGTCCCCTTGGTAGTATTTCACCCCTTCTGTTTCTGCTACGAGTTGGAACTAGGGGAAGCAACGAGCTCATGTGAAACAATAAATAATAGTTTGAGAATAAAAACAGTAACCATTGAATTCATTTAAGTTGTCATTATTTTGTGCTGAGAAATTACAAGACATAAATACACCCAACAAACCTCAAAATGCAAAAAAAAATGCACTATGCATATTATGAGAAGGGATTTGGGGCAAACAAGTGAAAACTAGTAGTGTTGCCAGGCTATATTCTCAGTGACAGGAGTAGGAGCAGCCCGTTCGTGCTGCCTGGGATAGGACAGGGAGTGCCAGCCTTCATCTTCCAGACAGCTCCTAGCACTCAGCAAGGGGGTCAGGAGGAAGTGGTGGGACCAAGCTGTCTTCTTATTTGGAACGTTCTCTCATCTTGGGCTGAGCAACAGCTCTATGACACTCCCACACTGCAGTCAAAGAAAGGAAATTTTGCCTCCTCGCTCATTTGTCTGTCCTGAACTGGAGGTGTTGCCACCAGCATTTGCTGCACTCACTTCTCAGCTGGACCCCTTCCTTGAAGTCTTCCACCCAGCTGGCTCCTGCTGTGAAGCTGGTCCATTAGGCTTATGTTAATTCAAGACCAGCCTGAATCAAATTTCCCGAAGATTCCATTTCAGCTGTGGCAAAGAGAAGGGAGAAACCTGATAGGTAACCCACAAGGCAAGCATGGCTTCCAATATATGTGGCATAAGTAAAGTGAAGGGACTGTTACCCAAAACTCAATGCAGGAAATATATTTGTGTGTACATGTGCGTGCAACAGTTTTATGGGGATTCAGTATTACAGAATTAATGGGTCTCACTTTTCTATTTCAGTCTCTATAACTCAAAAAAGAAGAATTACTCAGATATTTTCATAGACGCATAAGCAGACAGGCAGGCTGACAGACAGATGGATGGAGGGATGGGCACACAGATATGTGGAAAGATGGATAGCCTGATATTAGGGGTTTAACTCTGTACAGGAGACAGTGGAGTTAAAAGACCAGACGACAATAGTCAGAAAGGTAGGGAATGGGTCCAGTGCAATGGCTCAATGGCTAAATCCTTGCCTTGCATGTGCAGGGATCTCATCTGGATGCCGAATTGTGTCCTGGCTGCTTCGCTTCCTTCCAACTTCTTGCTTGTGACCTGGAAATGCAATAGAGGATGGCCCATAAGTCTTAGGACCCTGCACCCACAAAGCAGACCCAGAAGAAGCTCCAGCAACTTAGCTTCGGCAAATGCATATCAACTTAGCTCCAGCAAATGCTGGAGTCATTCCCCACTTGGGAATGAACCAGCAGAGAGAAGACATTTCTCTCTGTAAATCTGTCTTTCCCACAAAAGTAAATAAATCTTAAGAAGGAAGGGAGAAAGAAAGAAAGGAATAATTAAATCTTCAAGAAATCAGTTCTCTTGACTTACAGCATTGGTCCACAACACATGAGAAGTAGACAAAAACAACCTGGAGAAAGTCTGCGGTCACCGAAATGCACCAAAGATCACAGATAGAGTCAGAGGCCTGGCCTGACATCACCTCCTCCCAGCTGCATCCCAGCCCACAGCATCTGGACCTTGTGAAGTGACCAAACTGCTCTGCTTCCAACCCCACTGGGAGAGGTTGCTGCCTCTCCTGAGGCTGGGACTTGCTTGTTTTATCATTCAACTCTCATGTCTAGAGAAACGGGCTTCCGCTCAGCTGGAAGGAGCGGAGAGGCTGTCTTCGGCCCGTTTTTTGCTTCAGTAGTGTGTTTCGTTGCAGGGATTTGCAATTAGCTGGGTTCTGGTAGGGTTGTGAAGAAAAGGAAAGATCCCCTGAGGTTGCAGAAAGAGAAGTGAGATGTTTGGCCCCACATTGGCATGCACAGAGAGTATTAAACTCCTCATTAACTGATGACTCTTGCCAGCACCCAGGGCTGGCGATCTGGGACTGTGAGCAAGTGGATGTCTCACACAGGACAAGCGCATCTGAAACTGGACAGCAGTGGTTGCTAAGAAGGGTAGCCAATCCCTGGCATGGCTCTCAAGGAGCAGATCTTGGCAATGCCTCCTTTCACTGAGAAGCCTGTGGGTGTGTTAGCCATTCAAGACTGGAGATGCCTATTTCCACACAGCACACATGTACCACAGTGCCGATGCTCAATCTAACTTACCAGATGGCACTGAAAAGTCACAGCTTCTGTTTTCGAAGTGGAACACTTCTTCTAAGCGCAATAGTGTCTGTTCTGACACCATGGAGCTTCATCTCAGCATGGGGGGAGGGCAGGGCACTGCAGTTCTTAAATTTGTGCGTGAACGTGTATGTTCGCAAATACCAAGGCAAGCCCCAGTTGGGATGGGGCTGCAAGGTGGCACGGTTCTTAACAGTCCACACCCCTATGGAGTCCTTGCAACCTCAAGAGAGGAGGCAAGAATAGCTGGAGTCGCAGGACGGGCACACAACGCATCAACAACAAACACCAGGGAACATCAAATTAAAGGTGCAAGTACCGGCACCAGCATTGTGCCACTACAGGTTAAGCCACGGTCCGCAATGCTGGCATCCCAAGTAAGCACCAGTTCATGTCCCAGCTGCTCCACTTGTGATCCAGCACCCTGCTAATTCACCTGGAAAAGCACAGTGAAAGATAATTAAAGTGTTTGGATTCTTGCCACCTACTTGGGAAGCCTGCATGAAGCTCCTGGCTCCTGGCACCAGCCTGGGACAGCCCTGGACATTGTGGCCATTTGGAGAGAGAGCGTTCTCTCATTCTGTCCTTTTATTTCTATAACTCTATTCCAAATGAAACGGATGATTTTTTTAATGCAAGTAACTCAAGATTGGTCTTTGTACCCTAAAATATCAACAGGACTATATTAAAAAGATTTTTATTTATGTATTTGAAAAGCAACAACACAAAGAGAGGTGAGGAGAAACAGAGAGAGAGAGAAGACAGAGAAGGAGAGCTCTGATTCATGCCCCGAAGCAGCCACAACAGCCAAGTTTGGGCCATGCTGAAGTCAGAAGCTAGAAATTCCATCCTGGGTGGCAGGGGGACCAAGTACTTGGAGCATCTTTCTCTGCCTTCCCAGGATTATAATTCTGAAACTAGATCTGAACCAGAGTAGGTGTGGCTCAAACCAGCGCTGCCATATGACTGCTCTTGTTGCAAGCAGCCATCGAATCCACTGTGTAATTATTCCAGTTCCAACCATGTCATCTCAATCAAAAACATCCAAGATCAAGCAGTCAAAACAGATACAGTCCCATGTGGAAGCTCTGTTCTCTTGGGGTAGTACCTCTATGAACAAGTCAAGTGATGCAGTTAAGAGAGTCACTCTGCAAAGCAATCGGGGGAGCTAGTCAAGATCATCAGGGATGCAGGGCTGGAAGGAAGGTGAGGGTGGTAGATGTTAATGTCCAACTGTGGTTGAGCAGGCATTGAGAGCTTCAGAAGGCAGATGTGTGCCTGAGTTGCAAGAACTGACTTAATCACAGACCTGCTCACTTGGAAATGCCCAGGGCAGACCTTGAACCTTGGTTTTCTCACGTGTAACACTGAAATAACCATACCTACACTACAGAGTTTTCCCAAAGAAAGCAAAAGATCAAGTATACATAAACATTTTGTTACTGCCAAAGGAAAAAAAATATATATATATATACACAACATTGAGGCTTTCCAAATAATGGCAGCTATGTATTGTATTCAGTCATTATTTGATTCTTCTAATATTATATTTTATTCTTGAGGAAACTGAATCTTAACAGATTAAGAAACATGCCCCAACTCACAAAGATAATAAATAGAAAGACTAAGACTTCAGCCCAGGCTGTTAACTTTGAAATCCACCTGTTCATCTTAATCCATCCTGCCTGCTGATTGCATTCTGCCTGCTTCTCAATTCCACGATTGGCCACAGTCAGCCAAAGTAGGCATTCTGGGCTCATATTTCTGAGTTCAAGTTTTCTCAGGTCTTTAACTTTGCATAAATGTAAGCAGATTAAGTTAAATATTTCATGTCAGGGTGTTACAGAGGCTGCAGCGTTGTTACAGCTCCCTTCATCCTGGATTTCAGAAGTTCTGCCTAGCTCAACCCATGACATAGCCTTGAATTCTGGGCCCAGTGTGTACCTCTGGAAAGAACAGCTTCTTCCGCGGCTACATGACACCTTTAGATATTCTTCCAGGATCATTCTCAAGAAACAGTGTCCCTTTAACTCTGTTAGAGTCTTCCTCCTCTAGGTACCTAATGGTCACTTTCCTCCATCATCATTAGATAAATGCATTCTGGTTTGCAGTCTTTTTGTCTGCCTGAGCAGAGCGATTATAACCTTAGCACTTGAGTTGGCCCGAATACAAGAAATATTATTCCTTCTTCTTGATCATCTGTGTCCTTTTTCAGGAAGCACCAAGCTCCAAGCTGATCCCTGCCTTGGTCAGAGCAGGAGGAAGATGTAGCCAGATTTTGGCATCATTAAACCGGTCAACCAGCTGAAAGACATTACCAGCTGCCATGTTAATTATTAATGAGGCAGACAGTGCCTGTTGCCTGCGTAGTGAACCAAACATTATGACTCGGGTTTTCATTTCATTTAAAATTAACTCACTGTATGAAGAATCAGCCTCGAGCTTGTGAGAGACAGAGCTGTTGGTACAAAGGGAGGAATGGCAGGCCAGAGACACAAAGTCCCCTGCTGCTACGATCCAACTGTTTCTACGCAGACCATGTCTTTTATCCAGCTTGATCTCAGAGCCTCGCATCCACCAGCAAAACATTTCTGAGTTCCCAAGCAAAACCTCTCTTGTCATCACTCCTTTCTGACCCCTCTCCAAGTTGCCATTGCTATGCCTTTAAATTTAGCCAAAGCAGGAATGTAATACTACATAGTTGTGGACTGGACTTTCTTTTTCTATAAAGGAAATCACAATTTTAAAGCCTTTGATTACTATTAAATATACAAAAAGATAGCAAAGATAATGAACTCTAAGGAGTCCAGGAATCTTCAGTTTTTCTAATCTTTGTTTCACATAGGTATGTCCAACTTTGTTCTATTTGATCTGAAATATTTTAAATAAAAATCATATGATTTTACCCAAATTTCTCTTAGATTGATTTCCCATTGACTAGCACAATTCCTTTCCATTTGTCTGTGCCTACATAACCACTATTCCATTCTTAAATCCAACCAAGATTAACAAGTGTTTATTAATAATACCAGAGAGTGAGAGGCTTGATCAAAATTTCCTGAATAACCTGAAGTTATTGCTTTACATTGGCTTGCTCTATTCAGTCCAAACAAGGTCCACACAATTTCAATCAGTTGTCAAGTTTTCTTACATAACACTCCTCCTTCCATTTCCCCGCTCCTACCCTGTTTCCCAGTTAGTAAAACTGAATCAGTTTTCTCCAAAACATTACATATTCTGGATGTGAAATATGTTTACTCATAATTGTTTTTAACTCTGTCATTCTAGCCTCTGTATTTCCTGCTAACTGAAAGTTAAATCTGGAGATCTAATTAGGTTAAGATTCTTTTTTGTGGTAAAAATCATTCATACAAGATAATGCTATATATTACTCACTGCATGACATCATGAGGCATATAATTTTTGGATTCCTCATTTTCAATGATGTTAAGCTTGAGCAATGAAATCAATAATACAAAATAAAGCCGCACGTTACAGCCCAGCCCTAGCTGTTGCAGACATTTGGAAGTGAATCAGAGGATGGAATCTCTCTCTCTCTCTCTCTCTGCCTGCCTCTCAAACAAACAAAAATAAACTTTAAAATAAATAGCTAGAGGGTGAATACCAATCCCAAGCTACCAGCATTTTGTGACCAAAGGGTAAAGATTAAATGCACGCTGTACCTATGATATCTCTTATTAAGACATCAGAAGCATTGATGACGGTGTTTCATAGATAATCCAAAAAACCAAAAAACCTTTTAAGCACTTAATGAGCATTGTGCCAGAGCACCTCACAACTCGCGGCACTCAAAGCTGGCAGAGGTGTATCTCAAAGAGACTTGTAGATGTGTCTTTGAATAATGGAGAGAGCCTCCAGAAAAGATTCATAGAAAGTTCATAAAGTTTAAGAAATAATTTTACTAATAAATGATTCCTAAAAAATGCTATATATCAACCTTTTCTCTCCAGTTCACATAGGATATTCCACTTATAAAGTGATGGAATCCAGGCCTGGAGCAATAGCGTAGTGGTTAAAGTCCTCGCCTTGCACACCTGGGATCCCATGTAGGTGCAGGTTCTAATCCCAGCAGCTCCACTTCCCAACCAGCTCCCTGCTTGTGGCCTGGGAAAGCAGCCGAGGATGGCCCAAAGCCTTGGGACCCTGCACCAACATCAGAGACCTTGAAGAGGCTCTTGGCTTCAGATCGACAGAGCTCTGGCCTTTGTGGCTGCTTGGGAAGTGAATCAACAGATAGAAGATCTTCCTCTCTGTCTCTCCTCCTCTCTGTGTATCTTAATTCCATTGAGTTCCTCAAAAATGTCATGCTCTTTGGCCACTTGTGTTATTCTCTTCTTCCAGAATATCTTCTTCCCTCCTCTTTTATTTCCCATTCTTACGTATGGAGACTTCTAAAAGGCCATTAGGGGGCTAGTGTCATGGCATAGCAGATTTGTGTTGGCATCCCATATGAGTGCCAGCTCAAGTTCCAACTGCACCACTTCCAAACAAGTTCCCTGCCTGGGAAAGCAGCAGAGGATGACCCAAATTCTGGAGATCCCTTTCCAACAAAGGACACCCAGAAGAAGCTCTGGGACAGGCCACATCCCTGGAGGTTATGGTCCTTTGAAGAGTGAACCAGCATGTGGAATATCTCTACATATCTCCCTCTCTCTCTCTAACTCGGCTTTTCAAATAAATAAATGAAAAATAATAATTTGGGGCAGGCACAATGTCTCAATGGCTAAATCCTCACCTTGCAAGCTCTGGGATCCCATATGGGTGCTGGTCTGTGTCCCAGATGCGCTACTTCCCATCCAACTCCCTGCTTATTCCCTGTGAATGCAGTAGAGGATGGCCCAAGAACCTTGAGACCCTGTAACCTTGTGAGACACCCAGAAAAACCTCTTGCTCTTAGCTTCAGATCAGCTCAGCTCTGGCCATTGTAGCCATTTGGGGAATGAACCAGCAGATGGAAGATCTTTCTTTCTGTCTGTCTCTCCTTCTCTATAATTCTGATCTGCCTTTTCAATAAAAAATAAATATTAAAAAAATAAGCCTTTTCCAGCAGGACGCGAATGTGCATCCTGAATAGAGTGTGGGGTGGGCCAGGCTGCAATGTTCACCAGCTCATACAAGGCCAAATGGAAGGCCTAACACCCACTGGCATGTGTGAGAACTGGCTCAGGGAATGGGTCACGTGGAAGAACTTGGGAAACTCCACTGGCGGGTCATAGCTTTTGCTGGTTAAAACATGGTCCAGACCTGGGGGTCGGACAAGCTGGGAAAAGTAGCTCCAACGGCTGGCTAACGTGTGGGTTGGTAATAGAACGGGGTGGACTGGGCAGGACTGAGCAAACCTTAGCTCACAAGCAAAATTAGAAATCAGGATGGAATGCAGGTCATGCAGAGCTAGGCTCTTGCACCTTCTAGTCTGTGTGAGTCAGGGACGCTAAGCCACAGTGTCTAAGGCAGAGGCTGGGACAGGTGAGGAGCTGTGCCAAGCTGAATCAGAGTAACCACTGGCATGTGTGTGATCTATGGCTGGAAACAGGTCCGGTTGGGGAGCTAAGGAGACACCCTAGCCGGGTTGAGGTTCCCACCAAGGGGCGCGTTGGCTGGAATGGGGGCAGCGTTCTGATCAGGATACAGTTGTAGTCTCCCTTGGCACAAGTGTGGACTGGGACTGGAAGCACCAAGCTGGACTAAACTCCAACACCATCTTGTGCTCTGGAAGACCAAGGTAGATGTGGGATGGACTAGGCTAGGTCTCAACCCCAACTGAGCCATATATGAGCTGTATGTGGGTATGGAAGAGCCTTGGCTGAGCTGAAACATCCAACAGTAAGAACCAGATTGAGTTGAAGGCCAGTCCGGAAAGGCCACTAATCCTACTAGGACAGGAGGTGAACTGAGTAGGGCTGGCTCATGGACCCACTGGTATGTGTGAATTCTGGCATTGGGAGAGGTTCTGATGGAGGAGCCTGGGCAACTCCTCTGGCAGGACACAGACCCTGCAGGTAAGCACAAGAAGCATGATAGGAAACAGCCCAGAATAGGCCATGGAAAGTTTCCCACTGGCATACATTTGGCATGCGTTGTGGGCAGACCAGGCTGAATCAGTTCACACCAGCCACTGGCAAATCTGAGCACCAGAACAGAGTGTGGGTCGGTCCAGGTTCGATTGCGATAAAAACTAGTGCACATTATGGAATGCCAAGGTGACGTGACCTGCACCAGATGTGACCACAGCACCCAATAGCACACGTGAGAACCAGGAAGGGAGGGGGTAGACCCAGCAGGGGAAATATGGGGGGGTCCCTTGCTGGACAGCTACTCCTACTGGAGAGCGTGAGCTGTGATGGGGGCAGACCAGACTAGGCAGGGCTACAATATCTGTGCGTCTCATGTGCGCTAGATCAAGGAAAAGCCAGACTGGGCTGATTTTTCCTCCTGGTGCAAGCATAAATTAGAGTAGGTGAGGGTTGGTTGGGCTTTGCCGCTGCATTAGCTGGCAGAAGCTGGCATTGTGGGCTAATTATGTCAAGTTAAACTGCAGAACTACCTGGAGAGTGCATAATCCGCAAGTTGGAGTGGCCTAGAAGGGAAATAGTGGGCTCTTCCCTCTTGGGTTACCACCCCCCATGGGTGGGCACGAAAACCAGGACAGGGGCTGGGGTGACTAGACAGAAGAGCATCCAACAGCATGTGTGCAGGCTGGATAATGGAGCTGGTTAGGTTGAATTAGGCTTCAATGCCCATTAACATGCATGAGAGCTGAATGGGCTATGGGACATACTGGACTAGCCTGCTGCACATAATGGCAAGCACAGGAACTAGGATAGGGGGCAGGCCTGGTGGGAGTTGTTGTGGGTCACTCTGACTAGGCTGCAGCTCCCACTGGTTTATGTGAGGGCCGAGTGTATGCTAGGCAGAATCAGGCTGGACTGCAACACCCACTGTTTCCAGTGGAAGACAGGGCTGGAAACAGAACGGACCCAGCAATTGCAACCACCAGCTGATTGGGGCGATGGACTGTACCGGGCCCCATACTTGCAAGTACACACAAGAACCTGGTCTGGGTTCACCTCAGACAAAGTTTCTTTAGGGATCCCTTAATTGAACTGCCAGACTCAGATCCCTAACCATGAAAAGACAGAGGACAAAACAAATCAATCAACTACCCCAGCCATGTGTTGGCAGTGAAAAACAGGGCAAACGGAGACTCTATGATGAACTATGTCAATCAGTGGATTCTGCAGCGATTTCTTCAGGCTTGGAACGGCAAAAGAGGCAGCAATTCATAACTGTTGAACTATCAAACCACTTGAGCAAGACCCTCGGAGCATGTCCCACATCGGGGACCTGGAATGGGTGGGAGACTGGGTGGGGCTTCTCCCTTTATCTCCTCTTTACCCCAGATATAGAAAAAAAATGTGTGAAATAAGTTTTAGCCACTTTCCTGTAGCCCTTGAACCTTTGTGCCCTGATTAACTATGTAAAGATTCTCAAAAATGTAATAAAAATGGAAAAAAATAAGCCTTTTCAAAACTTCCATGAAGTTTTGGAATGGAAAAACTACATATGGGTTTCAAATCTGAGGGCACCAAAATTCACCTTTTAATACCATCTTCCACAAACTTTTGAAGTATCCTTACATAGAATCTTTCCCAAGAAACTCCCTGGAAACTCTAGCTCACTGCTATCCATTATGATACTTGTTATTAAAATGCATTATTCCTATGCATTTGTTGCATGTGCTTATCCCCCACTGCGCAATGGGAAGCATTATCTACGTCTGATGAGTTGCTCCACTGCAGCATGTAACAGAATTTATACAGTGAGCTCACAAAAGACACTTTCTTGTCAAAAAATGAATGGCTGAATGACTGGACCATTTAGAGTAGTTTTACGCTTTTACTCGCAAAAATGTCCCATGTCACAGACCTATTACGGACATGCCAGGTACATGCTCTTGGAATAACATTTTGTATCTACCCATAACATGCAGTTCACGTTCTGTAGCCAGAAAAAATCAGAGAAACACATAGAACAAACTAAAGATCACTTCTAATATTCAAGAAAAATAGGATATTAATAGACAAGAAAAATAACATTCATCAAGAAAGATAGGCTAAGAATCCAAACAGTACCTGTGTTGCTGATGTAGCAAGCTAGAATCTGAGAATGGGCCTTGATGTTTAGCAATAAAGAGGTTAACAGTGAACTTTGAGAAATGAACTTCAGGATTTGTCAACAACAGAAGCAGACTGCTGGACATTTGGAGTGAAATCGTGGTGAGGAAGCTGAGCCGTGGGTGGAAACAAGAAGTTTGGCAAGGAGAGAACACAGGATTGTTCTTCCTGAGGCAATAGTTCAAGCTAGTTTAAAGGCAGATGGAAGGCACTCCCCAGAGAGAAGAGACATGGAAAACACCCACCAAAGCAGGACACAGAGCTTCATTCTGAAAGAGGAGATAAATACAAGCACTTTATATCCATGGGGTCCAAGTGCAAGTCTAGGGAAAAGGGGTGCCCTGGGAAGGTTAGCAAGAAATGAAGGCAGAGGTTTGGAAAGAACGGGAGTGCAGGAAAATTACCATCTGGTTTCCACAGAGCTGAAGGGCACAAGCAAAACTATTTGTTGGGAGAGTAGGAGAACTGTTGAGTAGGAGTGTTAGAAGAACAGGGAAGGTTGGGCAGAATACAAGGAAATGTCCCTTCTTGCAGCAAGATCTGTGTCAAATGACCTTGTATTCAGCACACCAGTGGAGGTACGTAAGTGGCAGCTGACATTCAACTGTTCGCTGCGATGTGGCTGGTTTCCCTCGGTCTGATAAAGACTACTTCCAGGGAATGCAAAAGCGTGTCTCAGTGTACCCTATAATAGTCATGGGGGGGGGAAGGAAAATCAAAACACAGAGGCATGTTGAGTTGGATCCAGGACAAGACATGTGGGGGACATTTTGAACCTCTAAGCCAAAGGTGGAGACCAGCAGACAGGAGCTAAGCAAACTAGGACAGCTGTCAGAGCCTACCTTGCTGCAGCTCAGTGGCTACTACACAGCATCCAAGCCTCTTTGAGCATATTATCAAACTGGGCAGCACGACCGCACTTTCTGCCTTCAAAGGTGAGACTGACATTTGTCATCAACAGACACACACCCTGGAGTCGTGTTTTAGGCAGCTAGGGTCTGGTTGAAGTCGGGACTCCAACACAGCACAAGTCTCCAGTCCTGGAAACTGAGGCTGCAAGCAGGCCTGGCACACAGAGAAGAAGAGCAAGAATGAAGGTGCAGTCTGAAGATTAGTTCTTGAGCAAAATGTCAAGTGGGGCATTTGTTACAATTGAACACAGAGGTAGGAGGGACCTAAGAGTATGACAAACCTGGGCTTCTACCCTAAAGAGTCATTGGGGTCATATTAGTTGAGCTCTAAGAATTCCAAAACGGCTGAGCCATCAGTGGCACTGTCAAGGTTCAGCTCATGGTCCAGACGGGTTTCAACGCCAACCTTGGGACAACTGTTTGACCAGAAAGAACCCGCATAACACTCCTGAACTGGCTTTTAACCAGAGCTACCCCGGAGGTGAACACAGCTACCACAGCAGCATGCAGAAGTGAAAACCACAAGCCAGAAGTGTGTTGATCCCAAAGCCTACATGGAAAGAACAGTTTAGACCATGGTGGTGAGAAGATGAAAAATCAACCAAGTTTATACAGTTAAAGACTGGAGAGAGTAGAAAGCAAGGTTAATACATGGACATGCTCAAGGATCCAGAACGCAGGAGAAGGCTTGTAACGAGAACAGGAGCCTGAGGAAGTATGCCTGTCTAGAGCCAAAAAGGCATGCCAGGTAAGATGCAATTATTTCATTATCCAAAGGCATGCTCTGTTCCCATCTTCTTTTGCTGTTGAGTGTACAGTGTGTTAATTCAATTCACGCACGTAGTAGTGATCAAATAAGAATAATTGCCATTTCCATCTCAGATTTTTTAACATATATTGGAAAGCTTTGAACCCTTCTATTCTAGTTCTCTGTACAATAAACTGGTTTTGAATTAGTCACCTTATTGTGCTGTAGAACACCAGAACTTTATTCCTTCTGTATAATTGGATTTTGATTCCCATTATCCATCTCCTTTCTGCTCTTCCTACCTCTAAGTGACAACTGTTCGACTCTCTACTTCTATGAAATCAATGTCTCTGGTTTCCACATGAGTCCCTTTGTGTATCTAATTCTTACAGCCGGAGTCTACCCTGCCAAACAAAGCAGGGTTCTGTCAGGCAGCATATTGCTGAAATGAAAAGGACACAAAGTATTTAGCATAGTGAAACACTGCCTGGCATAGTAGTGGGCTGGGCAAATTCTGAAAGACTTTCTGATCTTGGGGAATGACAGATTGGCAGGCACAATCCGGAACTGACAACAGAAACTCTGAGGGGACCTGTGCAAAGGTTTGCTGCCAAGTATTCATTGCTTTGCCTTAAGAGAAAAGAGTTTCCCCTTGCGTGGATGGCCCTGATACTCTCAGTAACTCCTTGAGACCTAACATCCTTCCAGTGTATGCCTGTTCTGATTAAAATGGTCAGAGACAGTTTCTATTGCTTGCAATCAAAATCTCCAACTAACGCACATGGTATGCCAGCCAGTCAGAATATGGGCAAATTTAGATCATCAGCAAGGGCAATTTTAGACAATTGTCCTTCAGAAGGAAATAGGACTAAATCAAATGCATACAGAAAGAAGTCTATGGTTGGAGTGAATTGAAGAAATTTAAAAAAAAAAAAAGAAGAAAGAAAAAGGAACGTAGGGTTGTGACTGTGGAAGAGCCGCAGGAAGCCAGACCACAAGTACACATAAGGTGGTGGTGGTTTTGAAAGGATAAGAGGTTGGAGACCATGGCTGACTGTCCATCAAAGAAAGCACAATTACATAAAACAAGCACCATTAAATATGATAAATGTACAGTTAACAACAAGGGATTTGGAACAGAATTATCTACATTTATATCCCAGTCCTTATGAATTCCATGAGCTCAGTGCACCCAAGCTCCCTGGCAAAACGGGATAATCATTTATAGAAAGGAAACAAAATATTGAAGAAAGCCTGGTACATATTCCATGAAAAGTTAGTTCTTGCTCTAGAAAACCCATGGAGTTGTTTGGAGGCTTAAAGTCATTCTCCTAACAGGATCTTCAAAGAGAGGCAGAAGTGATATTTAAGAGTATTTAATTGGGGAAACCAATGTTTAATCTGAGACATTAAACATGAGTAATAATGACAGCAATATCATGATCACATTCATTGAGATCTCACTGCATGCCAGGAATCTTATCTCTCTTATTTCTTTTAAGAGCACTATGAGGTTGATGCCTCTATTAGCCCTGTTTATAGATTAAAGCACCTCCTGATGCATTTTAAATCATTCCGTTGGGGTGGGAGAAAAGCAGGGTTATCAATGTATTGCAGATCGCTTGGCATTAATTTCTGATCTGGAGTCCTGGGAAACCTCCCATTGTCCTTATTGTTCCTCTTCACATTCCCAGTTTTGTAACATAACACTCACAGGACCTGACTCCTTACATGACATTTTGGTTATCACTGCACTTCTCAGCAGTATTTTTTACAAGCAGAGAGTAATTTGTATGGGTTACCAATCATAAGTCATGATTTAAAAATATTTGGGTGCAATGATCAGGATGCCACCTGGGATGCTTGCATCCCGTATTGGGGTGCCTGGTTGGAGACCCAGCTCCACTTCCAATCCAGTTTCCTGCTAGTGCAAATTCTGTAAAAGCAATAGTGATGGTTCAAGTGCCCAGGTCCGTGCCACTGCTATGGAGGACCTGGATTGAGTGTCTGGTCTCTGGATTTGTCCTGGTCTAGCTCTTTCTGATGCGATCATTTGGAAAATGAACCAACAGATAGAAGGGGTGCGTGTGTGTGTGTGTGTGTGTGTGTGTGTGTGTGTGTGTGTTTGATCTGCCTTTTCAATAAAATTTTTAAACTTGTTTTTCTCAACATATTTGTATCAGAACACTTCTCAACATTGACTCTTCAGAAACCTACTCTCTTTACGCATACATTTGATTAAAAAAGGGGGGGCATGCTAAATGTCCTTCCTTCCGTTCAAAGAGAGGTCACATTTATCTCACACACTCATCAAAGAAATGTGTTACTGTCTTGCCCAGTTTGAGCCCCGACTTCATTACTAAAATGTGGTGTCTGCTGAGGTAAGTGACTGGGGCAGCTGTTAAACATATGCCTAGCAACACCGAAGAGTCCCGTTAGTCCAGGAAGTGAGGGATGGAAGCTGAAGGGGAAATTGTAAGTAAAGCATAAAATAATTACCTGCTTGGAACCGGTCCAAGTCATGTTCAATGCAATTGAAAGCTTTTGTCCTTGCTGCCAACCTTTGCCGGCTGAGGGAGGTCAGAGAACTTGGAATATTTTCACCACTCTCAGCTATAGAGACCTGATCTGCTTTGAAGATCTGTCTGAAATTCACTCAGGTCGCCAAGGGGAGGGATTACTATCTTTCCAGCCCAAGAACATCCTGTCTCAGGAGAGTTAATATCATTTCAAATGCTCTTTGGCTCATGTTAAATATTGCTGCTTTCTCTCTTCCTGTGTGTAGTGGTACACAGAGGGCCTCCTGTAGACACGCTCTCATCTGAGATGCACAGCCATGGGTAGGGCCAAGGATGTAGTGTTATTCCCACATCACAGACAAGGAACCTTGAAGACAGAGAGGATACATGATGAGATGGAGTACTCTGATCTCACCATCTGGGCAGCTGGTATCCTCCCACCTTCCCACACTTCACCTCTGACTCCATGATCACCAATCAACCCTCCTTTGGGCCATCTCAGTTCTTTTTCAGTTGTCGCTGAAGTCTTCAAGAAACCCTTGAAAAATTTTTATTGCATATTAAAAGTTCCATGAATCAATATTAATATAGACAGCTAGGCTTTCAGATCCTATAAAAACAATGGCCAGCTAAAATGTTTCCCTCAACTCTGAATAACACAAGAAAGCAACCAGAAGTTCAAATGTGCTGTGATGGGGCAGGGTGGTTAAGTAAAAAAGCATTTGAATCTGTTGAGGGAGATGGAGAGATGTCTAGAACTAGCAGGGGGGTGATGTGTTGTATTCTGTAATCACCAGCAGTGGCAGATGCAAAGAGAACGCAGACCGGAGACTTGCTTTTTGCCGCTGCACTCAGAATCCCTCTCACTGTATTGAGACAAGGCTCATCCACCTCTTGCGTGCAGACCTCCTTCTGCTGTCCAAAACATCATACCCCATATCAGGTTTGGATGAGGAGTCCTGAAAGAAGGCACTGCTGATCAGGCATTACAGGAACGCCACTGCCAAAGATGCTCATGCCATCTGCATCAGGAAAGGCACACCAGCTCACACCAGCATACACACCTCAGTAAGGGAGGTTGGCGGTGACCATGCCCCTCTGCCCATGCATGCATGCATGCAGACCACTTGCACAGTTGTGAGTGGCAGCTCTGGACCTTCATCAGCGTGACACCCACTCTCTCCTCTGCAAACTCCCACTCGTGGAGAAATTACAATGTGTAAGGTCTGACTCATCAGTGCTGCTTCTCTCTGATAATCTGATTTAAAGGAAAAGCCCTGACTAGGGATGTGGCCATGGGAAAGTTAGCAAGAGGGAGCAATGCAAAGCCAATGGCTCTGTGCTCTGCTCCCAAGCCATCTCACTCAAAAAAAATAATAATAATAATAATAAAAGTAAATATTTGTCCTTCCCTAGCAAACATGGCTAGGCAGGGTAGCTGATATCCACAGAAAAGCATGAGCTTACAAGCCCAATAGGACTCACTAGCTGAAGCAGAGCCATTTGAACAAATGAGAAAGGATTTCATCAATGTACTTCAGGACATGTGGGAAGATATCAGTAGCATAAAGCAAAAATTAATCTTAGAACAAAGTAAAATATTGCATGCAAACACTGGATAACTGAAGTGAAAAAACCGCACAGGGGATAACAAAGTGTAACCAGAAGCAGAAAGACTTAGTGGGGCCTCTGTGGTGACACAGTAGAGACAGACACTGCTTGTGATGTGGCACCAGCGATGTTCCAGCCCCTTCAGTTCCAACCCAGCTCCTTGCTAATGCAACGGGAAAAACAGAAGAGGATGACCTTGCGTTGCTGAATCTGCTTGGGACACACTTGTGGAGTCCCAGGTTCCCGGCGTGGACCAGTTCCAGCACTATCTGTTGTGGCAGCCATTTGGGGGAGTGAACCAGAGGATGGAAGACACTTCCTCTCCCTCTTTTTCCCTCTTCTCTCTTCCCCTCTTTCTTTCTTCCTCTCCCTCTTTTTCTTCTCTGCCCCTTGCCCCTGCCAATGAAACTCTGCTTTACAAATAAAATAACAGAAAAGAACGTGTGAAAAGCTGAATTAGAGGACAGAAAGAAAGACTTTCTAAAAACAACAGTACAGAACAAATAAAAAATATAACTGTCGGAAAACTTTAAAAATAACAGGAGATGCAGGACACAAATGGCACTAGGATGATACAATTTCAGAAGGAACGACATTGGTAAATGGAAAGGAGAAGAAAAAAAAAAGACAAACTTTTCCAGAATTAATAAAACATGGGCTTTATCAGACTGAGAGGGAGTCCAGAGTACCACATGACAAAGCTGAGGAGACATGCATAATTCGCTTATGATACGTTTATTTTTTTAAATTGAAGCAAAAAATAAAACTTCTCTAATAGAGGGGTACATGGTCTCCCAAAAAGTGACAAAAGTCAAGCCACAGTAGAATACACAAGAATGCTGAAAATAAGATAATGGAAGTTTCTTCTAAAAAGATGGTAAGGCATAATTTTGAAGTACAGAAAGAAAGGTAATTCCAGCCCTAGAGTTTCATTATTATTCAAATGAAGGACATATTATATTTTTAACTATACAGAATCTCGAGGGATTTAGCAAGCAAAATCAACTTATCATGCAAAATGCAACTTTAGCAGTGCATTCAACTAAGAAAAAAAAAAAGTAGAGATGCTCCCAGAAAAAGATAAAGTAAAACTAAAGTTTGTTCTTCAGTGTGTGTGTTGTTTCTTTACACAACTTTGAAGAGATCTCTAGCAAACCTGCATAAAAAGGAAAAAAGAAATACACAAACAAAATCTGAATGTAGGAGAAACCAGCAAGGATAACCACAAGCCACATTCAAAAAAGAGCCTTGTGAATGGCCATATATACTAACAACTTAACCTAAAGGAAATATAAAGCATGAAGCACCAAAAGTAGTGAAACAGGCAAGAAAAGAAATTATTTTAGAAGTCAATAATTTAGAACTAAAAGAGTTAAAGATGTCCCTTAAAAAACATGGACTCTTGGGCCCTGCATGAAAGCTCAATGACTTATCCTCACCCTGCAAGCGCCAGGATCCCAAATGGGTGCCGGTTCCTCTGTCAGCTGCTCCCTTTCCCATTGAGCTCCCAGCTAATGGCCTGGGAAAGCAACAGATGATGATCCAAATCCTTGGAAACTTGCTCCCATGTGGGAGACCTGGCTCATGGCCTCAGATCAGCTCAGCTAGTCACTGCGGCTATCTGGGGAGTGAATCCGCAGAATCTGTCTCTTTGTCTCTCCTTCTTTCTGTAAACCTGCCTTACAAGTTAAAAAAAAAAAAACTTACAGAAAAAAAAATGGACTTTACATTTAGACATGTTTTAAGAAATAAAATTCCAAGGACTAGCCATTTATTAAACCATATAAAAATTTTAAAGCTAAAAAAGTTAAAAATAACAGACTATTTCTATAGAGAAACAGTTATATTTAGTGTTTTTAAAACTAAGGAACTACAACTACAAGCCCATGTAAGATCAAAGATAGATGAAAATTATAAATAAAATTTTATATAGCTGATTAAACATAAATGCACAATGCTGAATGTTTTAAAGATTTTAGCTTTTTAGAGATATATGCTGAAGTCGTTTTCCTTTATCTTTTAAGATTTATCTATTTATATTGGAAAGGTATATATACAGAGCAGAGAGACAGAGAGACAGATCTTCTGTCTGCTGATTCACTCCTCAAGTGACCACAATGGCCAGAGTTGAGCCGATCCGAAGCCAGGAGGCAGGAGCTTCTTCCGGGTCTCCCACACAGGTGCAGGGTCCCAAGGCTTTGGGCCGTCCTCAACTGCCTCCCCAGCGCACAAGCAGGGAGCTGGATGGCAAGTGGAGCATCCAGGACACAAACTAGTGCCTATGGGATTTCAACAGAGGCAAGGTGAGGATTTAGCCACTAGGCTATCACGCCGGGGCTGTTAAATATTTTCTGAAAGAATGATGAAATCTCTGAAGTTTGCTTCAAACTGTTCACTCTTCAGGTATGAAGAGGGAAAAATAGTGAATTAAAGATAGACTATGAGTTGACAATTATTGAACTCAAGTGGTGGGAACATGGGATACTGTTAGGGTATTCTCTGGACTTTTTGCTTTGCTCTCAAGAAAAGAATCAAATTTTTTGGTATGTAGATTTCCAATATTAAAATAATGCCTGCAGAAAGTAGAGGAATCACAATATTACTAGGCTGCAAAATAGAAATACGGTAAGGGCAACAATGACCTTATTTACATAGATTTTTTTTTAAATTTCTGATCAAAACAGGACTATAATTTCCTTTGTATAAACCAACGTCACAAAGAGCTATGGCAACATTAACTGCAATGGAGAATATTAAACACTTTCCCTATAAAATTGGGAGCGAGAAAAGGAAGTCATGATTAGCACTGCTACTACTTATCGTAACACTGAGATTCATAGTCAGCGAGAAACAAACTCTTCCTAGAAAGAGACAAAAAGGTTTAACTGACAGTTAAACTTGATGATTTTCAGCAAGTTGAAGAATATAACACCAATTTTCTAAAAAATCAATGTGACTTTAAACACCATCAAATTAATCCAAAAATCAATGTAATTGCCTTGAAAATACCAAATGGAATTTAGAGGCACTCAGGATATATATTTGAAATTTCTATGCAAACCTTAAGATTCACCAATGTTTTAGTCAAATTTGAAAAATAAGCTTAATCATTTGAATTAGGGAATTATTCTATCCAATAGAAAATAACGGTTAAGTCACTGGGGTGAAAGTGAGGCAACACATACTGGGAAGAGGCTGCTGATGGTTCAAGGAGCTGGGCACCTGCAGTTCTGTGTGGGAGATCTGGACTGAGTTACTGGCACCTGGCTTCAGCCTGGCCCAGTCCTGGCTACCTTCTATTGTAAGCGTCTAGAAAGTGAACCACTACATAGAATTTCTCTCTCTCTCACTTTCTCATTTTAAATAAACATGTGTGTAAAAAATGTTTTTGAAAGGACGGCAACAAGAGAGTGAACTGAGTGGTTATTTGGTCCATTGAGTTAAGAAAATTAGGACCAAAATGTGAAGATAGAATGCAGTATGCATCTCTCCTTCCAAATCAGAAATGTTCTCCCGATCAAACTGCTCAATATAACTTGACAATAGAATGCTGGATCCTCTGTCATTGTTCATGCCTACAATACCAAGATACACTTAAATAACAGAATGATATACTGACAATTGTTCTCTGAAGGACTATAGTATTGTAATAAAATAGAAGAAATCAGTGTCGGGGGAGTAGAGAAAAATCCCAAAGTCTTTGGAATTGTATCATAAAATGAATTAATTAATTAGGGCCTGGTGCGGTGACCTTGTGACCAAAGCCCTCACCTTGAACATGCTGGGATCCCATATGGGGGCTGGTTCTAATCCCAGCAGCTCCACCTCCCATCCAGCTCCCTGCTCGTAGCCTGGGAAAGCAGTACAGGATGACCTTGGGACTCTGTACCCACATGGAAGACCTAGAAGACACTCCTGGCTCCCAGTTTTGGATTGGCTCAGCTCCAGAAGTTGTGGCCATTTATGGAGTAAACCAGTAGATGGAAGATTTTTCTGTGTTTCCTTCTCTCTGTTAATCTGCTTTTCCGATAAACATAAAATAAACCTTTAAAAAAAAGATGAAACTGAAAGTTGGTTTAAATAGGGTTGTGAGGGGAAAGCCAAATTGCCTGCCTACTCCAAAAAGCATCAGATTCAGTTCCATGTGATAGAGTACTGCTAAGCTCTGTGCTGACTTAGGTGACAGCAAGTTACCAACAAAATTCATCAGAGCATGACCTAGGACATGCTTCAGAGTGAGGAGCAGACCTCTGGAACCCCATGACAGTGGAAGTTCTAGAGAGAAGCTTCCATGCACTCACTCCAAGTGAGCCTTGGTTTCTTAGGGATAGCAAGAGCAGCAGCCCAGGAAGGGTATGGGCGTCCTAGACCTTAGTAAGTTACCTTTACACCTCCCAGCTCACACCGCTGGATGAATATCATCACCGCCTCTCCATGCTGCAATACTGGGGCACTACCATCTGTGCCTTGTGAAGAACTGGGACTCTTATGTTGCCATTACATTCTCTAGAGTAATTTGCACTCACTCATGGAATCGGCATTGCTCTGCTTTAGGCAGTTAAGTGCCATCCCAATACAACTGGGTTTCACCTTGGGAGTCCTGGGTAGTGACCTCACTATATCAGGTAACCACCAGGGTTGTGACAATTAGTAATGATATCTTCAGATTCACTGAAATCCACCATGTGAGAGTCAGAGGAAAAGCTGCCTGAATTTCACAGTTTGGACACATAATTGTTAGTGGAAAATCTCCAAGATATTTTGTAGTCACCTTCAATGATTGCAGCAGCATTCCCTTTATTTATACTAATTCTAGAATTAGGACAGTTAGTTCTAGATGCCTCAGGAGCAGTCGCAATCTCCATTAGGACCTGGGAAAGCTCTAAACCACATCACAAAGTCCTTGAGCCACAACTACTGTAACAGAAGCCCAAGCATCACCTGGGCCACGTCAATAGGACAAGGGGACAACAGCCCTGTCAGTGTCCCTCAGCACCAGTAAGGAGGCTCCAGTTAATCACCAACCCTGGTAGGACTGACACCCAGCTCTGTAGGAAGTGCACATACACACCATTAGAAGTCTACTTCCACTTCAAAGTCATCTTTCTACCTCCATGCATGACTACAGGTAAGACAACTGTGTCACAAGCATCACTGACACTGTTGAAAGAAATCACACAAAGGTTATAGTTCTGAAGCCATCAAGAATCAAAGACAAAGCCATAAACTAAGCTATACCCTGAATCCCATCTTAAAAAAAATAATAAGCTGCTTTCCAAGCAAAATTGTTGTATGATGAAGAGACTATTACAGCATGGACATAGGAACCATGAAGAAGCAAGAAAGTATGAAATCTGCCAGAGAAGAAAGTAAATCTTCAGAAATACAGCCTCATCTGAAGGAAATGGAATTTAAAAGAGTTATCCTAAGGAAACTCATTGTGAGGCAAGAGAATACAGATAGTTTAAACTGATAAGGAAAGCAACAGGTGACCGGGAAAGTTCACTAAAGGGATAGAAGTTGCTAAAAAAAATGAACCAAACAGAAATTTGGATCTGAAAATTTCAATGAAATAAAATATACTATTGCACATGTCAACTGCAGAACATATCAAGCAGAGATAAGAATTTATGATTTACCAGACAAAATTTTATAAATAACCCAGAAAGGCAAAAATAAAGATAAAAGAGCTATAAATAAAAAAGAAAACCTATGCAAAATATGGGACACCATTAAGCAGCCAAATAATTGAATCAGAGAGACCACTGAATGAAGAGATAAAAAAAGCATAGAGAATCTATCAAATGTAATCATAGCTGAAGATTTCCTAAGTCTTGAAAGAAATGTAGATACAGGATGGTCAAAAGACCCTAAGCAAACTTAATCAAAAAGGATCTGCTCCAAGGCATATTGTAAGAATAATAAAAATCTGAGCGGAAAGAAATGAAATTGAAACTAAAAACAGACCAAAAGATTCACAAAACAAAACAAAAAACTTTCAGTAGACAAGAAAATGACAATTCTAGCCAGACTAAAAAAGAAAAGAAATTCAAAGAAAATCAGATGTGAAAAAGGAGATATTATAGCCAATACCATTGAAATGAAGAGCGTCATTAACGAATTACCATTAACAAGTATATGCTAATAAACTGGAAAACCAACAAAATGGACCGGCTACATATACTCCATCAAGAGTAAACAAAGACACAGAGAACATGAACAGCTTTATAACAAGATTGAAGCAGGAAGTGAAAGCCTCCTACCAAAGTTCAACCCTGATGATCTTACCGCTAAAATCTACAACACATTCAAAGGGGAACTAACTCCAACAGTTTTCAAATATTCTAAAATATTAAAAAGGATGGAATGCTGTTGGATTCTTCTCATGAGACCAGTATTACTGATACCAGAATCAAAGACATAACACAAAAAGAAAAATAAAAAGAGATATCCTTGATGAACATAAATGCAAGAATTCTCAACAAAATAGCAGCAAACTGAATCAAACATTACACCAAAAAGATTGGATCGCACAACTGATATTTTCCCCAGTGGATGTTCTACAGTCAAAAAAAATAAATTTTAAAAAAATGAGGTTCATAAATCACATTGGCAGAATAAAGAGCAAAAGGCAAAAGATTATCTAAATAGATGTGGAAAAATCTTTAGTTAGTTCAAGATAATAATAAAAATACTCCACAAGTTAGGTATAGAAAAGATACACCTCAAAAGTATAGGCTTTATATTACAAACCAGCAACATACATCATACTGAGGAAGAAAAAGTTGTTCCTCAGATATTGAACAAGAAAAGCACATCTACTTTGGCCACTCTTATTCAAGATAATATTAGAAGCACTAAGAAGAGGAAATATGGAATGGAAACAAACATTATCAAAATTGAAAAAGTGGAAGCAAAAAGCTGTGTTTAGAGTTGACTTGATGCACATGAAAAAGCTAGCACCAAAACCCTTGGTAAACTAACGCAGTAAAGTGGCAGGTGACAATATCAATATGCAAAAAAAGTATCTTTTGAATTTTTAAGACTTATTTATTTGAAATTCTGAGTTACAAAGAGTTTTTGTCGTCTTCTGGTTCACTCCAAATTGGTACAATGGTAAAGGTGGGCCAGGAGCCATAAGTTTCACCTGGATCTCCCATACGTGCGGAGGGGTCCAAGTTCTTGGATGATCTTCCACTACTTTGCCAGGCACATTAGCAAATGGAGCATTGAGGATTCAAATCAGTGCCTACATGGGATGCAATTGCAGGTGGAGGCTTTCCCCACGATAACATTAACGGTGGCCCCAGCAGTGTCTTTTTTACATACCGAAAAAGAACTTATCAAAAGAGAAAATAAAGAAGCTCCATCCATAACAGTCACAAGAAAATCAAATATTTAACACAAAGCTAACTAAAGAAGTAAAACCTTTCTACAACAAAAATTATAAGACACTGATAGAAAAATTAAGATCACAAAAATAAGATAGTCCCATGAGCCAATCCCAAAAGGTTAAATACCACATGTTTGCCTTAATTTAAGATGATATGATGTTATGTATAACATGTTATGTTATGTATGTTATATGTGTGTATAAACTAAAATTGAAATGTCAATGAGGTGGTCACAGAATGTGGTTAAGAACTCGCATTTATTTTTAACATATTGGTTACTCATTATTTTGTCAATTAACTCCATAATGATGTAAATTTTTGCTGATGGTATGTTGGAGCTTTTAATTGATCGGGATGATACTCTGCTGGCTCTGTCTTCAAACCAGAGAGGGTCTACCTAAGAAGCCGTTGAACTTGACTGGACAATAAGATGCTGGACTCTATGTTTGGTATACGCTTGCAATGGGGGAATCTCAACTGAACTTGAACTGTGGTTATGCAACAAGGTGGAGGAATCCACCATGGTGGGAGGGTTTGGGGAGGGGAGGGGAGAATCCCAGTATCTATGAAACTGTGTCACATAATGCAATGTAATTAATGAATAAATTTTAAAAAAATAAGATAGTCCCTGCTCGTGGGTTGAAAGAAAAAAACATCATTAATATGACTTACACTACCAAATGTGATTTACAGATTCAATGCAATCCCTATCAAAACACCAATGACATTATTTACAGAGCTAGAAAGAAGTAACCCTTAAATGAATATGGAATCAAAAAACACCTAAAACAGCCAAAAAAATTCCGAGGGCAAAAGGTCTTGTAGGTGGCATCGAAACACCTGATTTCAAAGTTACTACAAGTACTTCAAGGCTACTCTAATTTACTATATTTTCACATGGAACAGGCATTAAAACTGACAAGATCAATGGGTCAACATAGAGAACCAAAAAAATTATTGCATTTGTATTAAGTCAACTGGAATTTAACAAAAGTGCCTAGAATCTATAATGGGGAATGAAGATAGCTTTTTTTGATAAAAGGTGCTGGCTAATCCTCTGCCTGCAGCATCAGCATACCATGTGGGTACCAGTTCGTGTTACAGTTGCTCCACTTCCCATCCTGTTCCTGGCATAGGATGATTCAAGTCCTTCGACCCATGTGCTCACATGGGAGACCCGAAAAAGTTCTTGGTTCTCAGTATCAGTTCAGTTCCAGCCACTGTGGCTATTTGAAGAATAAACCAGCAGGTGGAAGATTTCTCTCTGTGTGTCTGTCTTTCTCTCTGTAAATCTGTCTTTCCAATGAAAATAAATAAATACTTAAAAAATTAACGGTGTTGGGCCCAGTGCAGTAGCCTAGTGGCTAAATCCTCACCTTGCATGTGTCGCTGGAATCACATACAAGTGCCAGTTTGTATCTTAGCTGCTCCACTTCCCTTCCAGTCCCTGCAGGTGGACTGGGAAAACCATAGAGGATGGCCCAAAGCCTTGGGATCCTGCACCCACATGGGAGACCCATAAGAAGCTCTTGGTTCCTGGCTTCAGATTGTCTCAGCTCTAATTGTTGTGGCCACCTCGGGGATGAACCAGAGGATGGAAGATCTTTCTCTCTCTACCTCTTCTGCTCTCTGAAAAATCCTATTTTCCAATAAAAATAAATATTTTTTGAAATGGTGCTGTGAAAACTGTATGTATACATGCAAAGAATGAGAATAAACCCCGTACCTCTCACCGTATACAAAAGCCAATGTAGAGTGGATGAATGACCTATGTTTAAAATCAGGGACTATGAAAATGCTGTAAGAAAGTGTAGGAGAACACTTCAAGTCATTGGTATAGGTGATGACATTTTGGATAAGACCCTCAATAAAAACAAACAAAATAAATTTCATCATGTCAAACTCAGGCGCTGCTGAAGCAATCAGTGCAGTGAGGAGACATTCAGCAAAATGGAAGAAAATATTTGCAAGCTATTTACCTGAACAAGGATGTAAGTCCAGCATATATCAGCAAGTCACAGAACTCAACCACAAGAAAAAAAAGAAACTAATTCGGTTGTGAAATTGGCGAAAGAGTGCGAATAGACGGTTCTCAAAAGTAAAAATACACACAGCCAGCTACAATTCAGAGAAACGCAAATCACAACCACAGTGAGAGATGACCTCACTCCTGTCGGAACAGCAGTTTTCCAAAAGACAGAGGGTAACAAGTGCTGGAAAGGACGTGCAGAAGGATAACATCCACACAGCTGGAGGGACGTAAACCAGTCCAGATGCTGTGGACAGCAGTGTGGAGGTGGCCTCAAACACCAGAAACAGACTTCTCCAGAAACCCCACTACTAGTTACACACTGGAAAGACATTCACTAGCTGTAGCAAAGATTACTGCTTCACCATATCTATGGCTGGAAATGATGCTGTTCAAACCAGCTGGATTTGGGGATTAATGAAAATGTCTGTCACCAAATCAATGTATTTAATAAAAGGTGTGTATGTGTGTGTGTGTGTGTGTGTGTGTGTGTGTGTTAATTCTAAAAAGTGAATTCTATCATTTTAGCAAAATGGTTGGAACTGTAAGACATTATGTTGAGTGAAACAGGCCAAACACAAAAAGAAAATGCCATACATTCTTCCTCATATGTGGGGACTAAATCACTATTTTATGTAGGGAAGGAATAAAGAAAGGCAGACTTATGTATCTCAGTGCTACCGCAAATGCAGTGTTTTCTCAAACTTTGCCTTAAGCCTTCATTCAATTGATCAAAAGTATATGCTACTATAGTTTAATAGTCTTATAACTACTTTATGTGATTGAAGATTCACATATTTTCATTTGATTGTTGCTTATACTCCATGCTTTTTTACAGCTAGACTGTGGTCCTTTTTATTTGTTGAATTCTTTATGTAGTGAGCCATTTAGTCTTTGATTATAAGCTTAAAACTTGTTGTCTCAAAAAAAAAACATAAAGAAGGTGTATATGAAGCAGTGCTAACAATTAGCAGTCTTCACAGGACTTTTCAGCATCTACAGTGGCAAGAATTAGAAAGCTGATTTATACCATGAGCTAGTAAAGATACAGCATCGTAAGAATCCTGGAGTCCCGGGCAACATGCCTAGAGGTGGTAAGCATTTGAAGATCCTAACTTTGAAAAAAAGTTAATATTCATTGAGGAGCTAATAGCATTCATGTGCTATTGTTTTCCTAATGTGCTGCATGAAATCATCAACAAGCAATCATTAATCCATACACATGATAGCATGGGTGAAGAAAACACAGCGCTGGTAGCCATATAATACATTTTTGGGACTTGAAAATACATGCATATAAATAAATAATTTACATCTTAAGATAATGCATTCAAACCAATGGTACACGTTATTTATTAAAATGGCCACACCAAGTGACAGAGATGAGACTGGGGTAGAAAAAAATGAATAAATAGATAAACGAAAAATTAATCCAAATTTCATATACATCATGTGCCATGTGGCGGCCTTCAGAAAGTTAAACGGGAGAGATGAGGCAGGACAGTTAAACATACAAAGCAAAATCAACTATCCTCCATTGCAAAGAAATAAGAAAGGGACCTGAATAGACATTTCTTAAAAGAAGGAAACAAATGACATGTATTTATGCATGCACTCATATGAAAAATGTGTAGCATCATGAGCCATTAGGGAAATGCAAATCAAAACCAAATGAGATATTACATCACCCCAGTAAGAATGGATATTATGACAAAACGCGGTAAGTATTGGCAAGGATGTAGTGGAATGTAAATTAGTTATAACACTGTGAAAACAATATGGAAATTCCTTAAAGTACTAGAAATGGAACTGCCAGTTAGTCTGGCAGGTATAACAAAGAAACTCCCATACTACCACGTTTATTGCAGCACTGTTCATGATAGAAAACATATGGAAGCAGCCAAGTGTTAGCCAACAGATAAATGGATAATAGAATGTGGTACATATGCATAATGGAGTATTAGTCAACGATCATGAAATGAAATGTTGCCAGTTGCAGAGATTGAACTAGAAGCCACTAGAGTAAATGAAGTAGGCCAGACACATAAATACTACATGCCCTCACATGTGGAGGCTAAAAACGCTCAGCATGAATAAAGGAAGACTGAGGGAAGTTGAGTTGTACTAAATCAGATTTAGATTGTTCGTAGTGTCACACAACATAATGGGGTGACAATAGCCATGTATGATAACCTAGTATGCTTTTTTGAGCAAACAACAGGACTCTCAGACTCTCACGACAAAGTCCCGACAGAGGCAAAAAGATTAATTACCTGATGTGCTCAGCACATGTTACATACTTGGACTGAGTCACCTTGCAGTGCCACAGAAGCATATGCAATTCTTCTGACTCAAAAAAAGTAAAAGGTTTTAAGAGCAAATAAATAATTTTATGGATAAAGATGTTGAAAACTCTTTTTGCCTCACATACAAACCATGTTGCTTGATCTTCAAATCTCTGTTTTTATCAAGGTTATAGACTTGGATAGGCAACAACCATGCCCACTCTTGCTTATTTTCACTTTTCTCATGAGAAGATACCTCAGGCTCTCGGAAATTTTTAGGAGAAGCCAATGAAGACAGACCCAAACAAATGATAACTCACACCAGGAACTGTATTATAAACACCTTCCAGGACCACAAAGCTTTCTCCAAGTTAACAACACAGAGTTTTGGAATCCTAAAGTCAAAAGGAAATAGAAAGTTAAGCAATTGATTGATGATCAATTCATGACACCAATTGCAATATCAAAAGGGTCTACCATCAGCTTTGGGGTTCAACACCCCTAGAGCTCTATTTTCTCATTGTCCTTCTCTGCTCATCCTGACTCCTTCAGAAACACAGGCATGGAGCAAAACCCTTGGCTTGGCCGAGAGAGAGCTTTCAGTGGACCTGAGCATTGCCAGGGTAGAGACCACCGAGGAGGAGGAATCCCTCAATTCCACTTTTGAAGGCTGAGTGTCACCAGCCTGTGTTTCTGCAGAGCTCAACTGAAGCAACAGTTTTTTTCACGGCTATTTGTTCCAGACCTCAAGAAAACACGTGTTCTCCTCGCTCTTGCCATCCCTAGGGTTCTACACCATCGCATGCTCATGTCATGTACCCATACTGTAGAAAACAGTGATTTTTCCCTAGATTAACTCAAATGATCCTATCAGGTTTTCCCATCTGTTTGCTATGTCAGTCTTGGTGATACACCCATTCTATCCCTTGTTTGGTCAAGACATTAGAAATAAACTCTTGGTTAGGTACTCCGTAAACACACATAATTTTGATATTAATTGCAAAGCACAAATAAAGATATAAGCAATACTAGCCCAAGGTCCCGGTGCAGTATCATCCCCCCACAAAAAAAAGTTAGGAGGAATTCTAAAAAACCAACTAGAGCTTTCTCCATTTTTCACCCAAAGGTATCATCATCCCCCATGAGGACATTTTAGTTTAGCCTACCCTCTGTGCTTTTATCGCTTTCATTACCATTGTAACAGTTTTATGTTTCAGTGTTAAGAGTTGAATAAAACTTTACCCATAAAAAGTAAATCATTGCAAATCCCCAGACAAATGGATTGTTGGGCGCATCATATTAACTTATATAACTTGTGCCATATAACTTTCATCTGCAGAGCATCTCAGATTAAAATGACTCACAGGATTAAAGAATAGTTGGAGCTGGCTGAGAAGGAGCCAATCTGGATGACAAATGTATCAAATGGACATGGGTAATCTAAACAAGAGGGATCATTTCACCACACTACCAGGCGCCAGACAACCCAGAGGTGAAATGCCACAGCTGTTAACTGCTGCTGCAGAGCCTCAATTTAAGCAAGAGAATAAAAGCAGACAGCCTGCACACAAACAACACACAGGGAGATTTTAGGAGGAATGATGCAATGGATGCAGTTGAGGTCTCTTGGGAGAGCCGCGAAGTTTCAGATCAAACGCCTTAGCCTTAAATCCCTGCCTACGCCACTCCTGAAAGGCAAGACGATGGGTGTTACTTTTGAATTGCCTTCTTCAGCATGCCGCCTGAGACATTCATGCTTCTGACATAGCTACGGGGCAGTGCTCAAGCATATCTGCCAGTCATTCAGCAACAGCGAGTCCTACCATGCTCCTGCCACTGTGCTAAGCCCTGGGAAATGAACAGTGAATTAAACAGAATCCCTGCTGTCATTAGGTTCACACCCTAGTTGTCTATGGGATGGGATGAGAGAAAATTCATGAAAAAAAAGTAGTGAGGAGGTGGCAGAAAAGGTTGGAGGTGGGACATGAGTGATAGAGGATGCTCTGCCAGAAAGTCTGGACCTAAAAGCTAAGAGAGAAAGATCAGACCAGCAGCTAAGAACCACAAGTCCCGCTATGCCAAGGAAAGCAATCGCTTATACTAACAGTGGTGCAGAGTGGCTGTATTGAGGATGCAATGGGTACTAATAAAATAACGTGAATTGAGTGACGCCAGATGACCTCAAGTGGACCGGATCTCAGCCTCCCCTAAAACGCCTCCTATGTCTATAGAAGGCAGCCTACCACCTACAATGTCCAGAAGGAAACGAAGCACTACCAGAGCCAGCCCCCATGAGCCTGATTCTGTACGTTCTTTCGATCATAAGATGCAGTGACAGCTAACCTCTGTAGGAAGACGTTAAGGGGAAGTTAACAGACAGGCATCAAGTGAGTACCACAGGCTGCAAACCTGTCACAAAGAAAGCAGTGATGACAAGAGTTTATGTCTGAAAAGCCTTGGCCTCCGCAGAAATTGTAGGTATCTTTTCGGGTTGGTGTTAAAGTAATTAACATCAAGACACTCACTGGAATAAGGATGCTCTCCTTGGCTTCATTTCACAGATTTTAAAACTGAGGTATTTATTAACTGTCCTTTCTGAAGGTAAACTGGTGAGCAGAGGCAAAAAATAGGATTGAGAAACTGGACACATTTTTTTTTTTAAAAAAACACAAAAAAGGGGGCTTTATTTTTTACAGGAAAATGGTCATACAGTTGCTTCAAGTAAACAGTCTGCTACCTCCTACCATTTTCCTGATCCAAAGCAAGGCCTTCACACTCCAGTTTCTTAAACTATGTCTGCTGACACGTGTCTGAAAGTATTCAGTGAAACCTTTCCACCTGCCCTGCCAGTCTCATCTCTTAGGAGAATCCCCCAAAGGTCTGTGAGAGTCAACTCTGGAAAGAAAGTCCTCTGCAGTTGTTTCTGCCAGCTGTCCAGAGTTGTTCACTTGAACCCTTATACACATTATGCTGTCCAGACTTCTATACAACTCTATTCCAATTACTGGTTTGTTTTTGTGTTGTCATTCATTATTGAAGAATGAATCGCAAGTGTATGAGTAACTCTTAGTTACTCATACCCTCCTTTAAATTTCTTTTTTTTTTTTTTTTGCAGTTTCAGAATCAATTTTATTTGCATTTTTAAGATTTCTTCTTTTTTTTTAAATTATTTATTATTTAACTTCAGTAATTACATTGTATTATGTGACACAATTACATAGATACTTGGGTTCTCCCCACCCCTCCCCAAACCCTCCCACCATGGTGGATTCCTCCACCTAGTTGCATAACCACAGCTCAAGTTCAGTTGAGATTCCCCCATTGCAAGCCTATACCAAACATAGAGTCCAGCATCTTATTGTCCAGTCAAGTTCAACGGCTTCTTAGGTATACCCTCTCTGGTCTGAAGACAGAGCCAGCAGAGTATCATCCCAGTTATGTATAACATGTTATGTTTTGAATGTTATATGTTGTGTATAAACTAAAATTGAAGTATAGGTGAGGTGGTCACAGAAGGTGACTGGGAACTCGCATTTACTTTTAACATATTGGCTACTCATTACTATGTCAATTAATTCCATAATGATGTAAATTTTTGCTGATGGTATGTTGGAGCTTTCAATTGACTGGACACATTTTTAAAAGGAGGTAACACACACACACATACCAGTCCACTGCAGGGAACATGGCAAATGGAGGCTTGTAATTGAACTGTATAAAGTAATCACTTGTACCTAATCATTTCTATCTCCTCTTCACTATCCTTATAAGGTTTTACCAGAGATCATTAGTGCAATATGGGAGATGATGTGTCATGGATGAGAGAGAATAGGCCATTTGAACAGACATAAATGTTACAAGAACACAAACAATACATACATTAACCAGATTTGAGTAGTTGCCTAAGGAGAAAGGGGAGGGTGACCGAGCCTGAGCAATAGAGATAAATGAGAAAAATGAGTAAATGATTTTTTTTAATGGGCTTGGTTTGTGGTGATGATAATGTACAAGATTAGCCCAGACCTTTGCAATTAACATGAGAACCAAACATCTCCACATGTGGGCGTTAAACAGATCTGTTTTTAGTGTTAACTGCAGTGGCTCATTGGCAAGTTCCTTAACTTCTCTGAATTCAAAGCTTTCATTGCAAATTAGGAATATAACATAAACACCCATCCAGATTGCTTTCAAAATTATCATTCCTTAGGAGAAACGCTGTGGAAGACCACCCCAGTCCTCGTCCAGGTGCAATGGAGATACAGTTGGTTTCCTCCTTACCAGTCCTTTTCCAAGTGCAGTGAGTTACGGTTGGTTTTCTCTATGGCAGAACAATGATGATATCCCATCACCTCCAAGTCAGCAGCACGTGAGATGAAATTGCCTCTTTCAAGCTGAGTCCACAAAGTTCCCTGAGGTTCTCCCACTGCCCTCTTTGCCTTTGGGGGAAGAGTTTGGAGGCCATATGTTGACACAACCAGATCACAAGACCAAAGCACTCTGGATTGACTAGGTGCTACGTGGAGGCGGCTTCCAAGATCATTGCCAGATCCATGGTAGACACTGCAGGAGCAAGGAATCAACTTTTGTTTCTGAGCCTCCTGGGGTTTTGAGTTGCCCGGGCAGCATGATCAGGTCCAACCTTAGAACCACACAATAGTCCTGTCCCCTGTGGCCAGGCCCAGCTGACCCCAGATCTCCTGCAGGACATGCAACCTAGTAGGAAATCAGGCACTTATCTTTTGATGCTGAGTAAGGAGCAGTGCATGAAGGACTGGTAGAGAAAGTGAGCCCTGATTCATTACTGGACCTCAAAAAGCTCGATTCATGTTCAGGCATGCCTGCAGATCTGACCAGCCTGCCTCTGGGCCGGAGCTTACCCTTAATCCAGTGCGTTCCCTCCAGATCATCCAGCCCCCTGTGCGTTCTTCCCCCAGGAATCTCTAAAGCCCAGAACAAATCCCCTTATGTGGAGATTTCACGGCTGTCCTTCTCCTGCCCCAAATCACAGCTCTCTCCAGCTAGAAAATTAAAGCTCTACTTGGCCAAAACTGAAAGGTAATACAATTCTATAACCTTGTGATTTCATCTGTTTATTACTTAGTGCTTGGAGAGAAAACAATAAATAAAATATCTATGCTTGTAATATCCTCCTTTTTCCTCCAGGGACTCATGTAAGCTTCACATTCCTAAATAACTTCAGTGTGAAGCAGTGTTTGCGAACAGTCCACCAGCTTCCTAATGATGCTCTCATTAACCTTTGCAACCCTCCAGTTCCTGTTTCTGAGATCCAGTCACTGTTATTTAATAATGTTGGTATAGACAACTGCACAGACTAAAATAACAGAATGTGTTCTCATACATTCCCACAGAGTGGACCTGCCCCTATGTCATTACAGGACGATAAAAGACCAAGAGGGGGCCGTAAAGTAAAGAGAGGACTTTACAGATGACAGCATTAGTCACAGAAAGCTGGTCTTGGTCGCTAAATCTAGCAGCTGGCTCCACACCCCAAGACCTCCTCATTCACTCCCGCCCAGCTGTCATCGGAAGAAAACAGAAGAAAAACCAAAAAGCAGAATCAGATTCTCAGATCCTGCTATCTCGCACAGGGATGTAGATCCTAGGGATTCTGAGGGGTCCAAGGGATAACTGCTTCGTTGGCACACGGTTGTCTCCCACCATCCCCACGTTTGTTCACCAACTGCCTGGCTCAGCCACAACATTTTCACAATATGAGGCACAGGGATCCTGGGACCTGGGTGTTTCCCTCTCCTTCCAGATCCATTAACACTCTGCTGTGCTGTACCCAGCTTTCATTCCTTGGTCCCTCTGCCTTCTCAATGCTTTTCTGAAGTCCAACAAAACCAGAGGATCTCATAATTGCAAGGCTTTTATATTTGATTTAAAAACACACCTCCGCAATAATACATTAATTCACCCAAGCAATGTTAAGCCTCTTATCTTTAATTGGGGAATTAAGGATGTTATCTCCCATGGAAGGAATTTCATGCATCAACTAAACAATGTGTAGGGCAGAGGTGGGAAAGCTCTTAAAAACCAAACTGCTTTTAACATGGTGAAGCTGCTTAAGGAGTGAAAGTGTCAGAGGTCGAGGTCGGAGGAGAGGGCTGTGATAGTTCTGTTCCCCAGGTCACATGACTGTTCTCAGGGGTCTGGGCTGCTCCCTTCGAAAGTGGTTACTATAGTTGGTGCAGGGGAGAATGTACTGGGAGTACTGAGTCCTTGCACTGTGATCATGGGCCTGCAGCCAGAGGTACGGACTCTCCACCCAGCTGGTCCTCCTGGGATCTCTTCCCATCCATCCTCACCCCTGGCACTCACAGTCCAGTTCCTCTGCCCTTCCCACCACCTTCTGCTGAGTCACCATCTCTGACAGGCTCGTTTCTCTGCTCTGCACCTGCTGCATGAAGTAAGCCCTGTCTCCCTCAAAAGACTAGCCACTCCCCCTAAGCAACAGACTTTGTGCCTAGAAGTCTTCCTCAAAGGGACACTTGGTGAGAGCCAAGAAGCAACTGCCAGCTGAGAGCCTAGCTCACCCTGGAGAGATGCAGTCGGGGCAGAAGGGCAGATGGGTAGGGAGCTGATCAAGGGCGTTTTCCACACCCCTGCACGAGCCAGCCTGTGTGCTTACAAGTACGGAGAGCATGTGTGGAGAGGAAAGTGACATCTTTGACAATAATTATACTTACTAAGAAAACTTTGAAAGTGAGAAAAGGAACAGAAACTTTGGCTAGCTAAAAGTAATACTAATTGCAGGATTTATGCAAATGAGGTCTAATTATCATGCAACACAATAATAATATGCCTATCACTATAATGTGTCAGATTAGCTTTCTTGTAAATTTTCTGTAACAATCCTGAACTTTCTTCTTGTACATGTTGTGCAAGTATAAAAAGACTATAAATTAACTGAACACCATTGTCTTTTCAAGGACTTTACCCATTTATCTACATGGTTGTTTATCTTTTTCCCTAATGATTTTTGAATGGTCTTTATGCATAGAGAAGAGAATCCTTTCATCTATTGTAGGTGCTGCAATAATCCCGCTGGTTTGGGCAATGGCTTTCCATTGTGACGGCTTAGTAGAATGCATAGGTCTTCGGACTCAGTCATTTAGAATCACACCATATCCATCCTTCTCAAGCAGCATATTCATTTGCTCACAATATTTTATAAACATGAAACAATGCCCAATTTATCCATTTTCTGAAGCCTGAGATTTCTTTCCACCGGAAATACTCTTTCAATCCACAATTAGAGATAAAAGGCTTGCAAATGCATTGAGCCTTGAAGATAATACCTTGACATGTTCCAGGTAAATGTGTGGCGATCGCAGCCATTCTCATGCTTACTGGAGAGGGTTTGTTCAGAAAGTAGTAGCATATTCTGGGCCTGGTGCGATGGCTCAGTGGCTTAATCCTCATCTTGCACATGCCAGGACCCCAAATGGGCACTGGTTTGTATCCTGGATATTTTACTTCTCATCCAGCTCCCCACGTGTGGCCTAGGAAAGCAATAGAGAACAGTCCAAAGCCTTGGGACCCTACATGGGAGACCTGGAAGAAGCTCCTGGCTTCAGATCAGCTCAGCTCCAGCCATTGTGGCCACTTGGAGAATGAACCAGTCTGTTCTCTCTATTAATCTGCCATTAAAATAAAAATAAATATTTTTTTAAAATCAAAAAGAAAGTAGTAGTAAATTGTAACTACCTCGTAGGATCGTCCCTGATCATCCAGGTCAGGGTTTGACATCTCTAGCCTGTGGTCGCACAACACCCATGTGTATCTCTGTCATGGTCTCTTAATCTCAATATGGTACAGCAGCTCTTAACTTCTCTGTCTCACCTTCCTCCCTATCATGGGCTTGGAGAGCAAGCATTGCATCTCAGTAGTTTACTGTCAAATTCAGGGCAACAATCCCAATAGCTTTTAATAAACATTCATTGAATGAATGAGTAAGAAATCCATAAATCAGTAAACCGACATCATTACTTTCCTCAGGGCCTATGTGACTGGATCACTGCTTGTGTCGAAAAACTGGAACCAGAGATCATGGAGGAAGACTCAAACCAAGAGGAAAAGTCACTAGAGTAGCACCACATGCAGCCCAAAAAGGCCGAAAAACATACTCTGATATTCAAAACCCAGGCCATCCCTCAGAGTGCTGGTTGAGAATGTCAGGGGAAGCAGACAATGCCTCCCTGGCCCTTTCCTAAGAGACACAGAGCTTTCACAATCATCCGAGAATACTAGCACCTTGAGCCAAATCCAAAATCAAAGACAACCAAGTTTTTATGAGTTTCCAGGAAAAAATCAGCCTCATTTCATAGGGGAGTATTTCTAACTGGGTTTTCCTAATGATTGGCATGGCTTGAATATTAGCTCCTAGCTTGGAAAATTGCTGAATTTCTCTTTTTTATTATTTTTATGATTTTTTAAAATTTTTTTTGGTGGGAAAAGCAGATTAGATTCACAAAGAAAAACTAAGACAGAAAGATCCTCCCAAAAGATCGCAACAACTTAAGCTGAGCAGATTTGAAGCCAAGAACCTCTTCCAGGTTTCCCATGCAGTTGTAGGGTCCCAAGGCTTTGGGCCATCCTCTACTGCTTTCCCAGGCCACTAGCAGGGAGCTGAATGGGAGGTGGAGCTGCCGGGACATGAGCTAGCACTCGTATGGGGTTCTAAAGCATACGAGGCGAGGGTTTAGCCACTGAGCCATCACACCAGCCCACTGAATTTTCCATCTTTCATTGGCTGGCTCCAAATAATACCATATTCCTACTCTCTCTACCCACATCCTTCCACAACATACGTGAGTCCTGCCTAGGTTGTATAGGTCCTACCCAGCCTGCCCTTCAGGACCAACCTCCCATGGCCTTCCTAGAAAGTTTTGGTCTGACTGATTCTGAATTTGCCTAGCTCTGGTTGCTTGTACAGATGTGTGCTTTTCCAATCTCGGCTCTACACTCTGTGAATTCACATAAAGAGAATCCAGGCTTGCCTGTGTCAACGTGGCCTTGCGAAGGCTGGGTCATCTGGACAGGTCACTTCGCATCCACTGCACCTGAGTACTGACTGCTGTAGTGTTCTCTCATTCCCCACTGGTTGTGGAGGTATCCCTGCTGGCTTACCTCTGTTTTCAAGGTCTTGTTGACTATGTGCTTTAGCCCAAGTTTCTGGAGTCTATTTTCTAGAATTGATTCTGACATCTGGTTACTCAGTGATCATTTGCTTTCATGGGAAGAAATCCATGGACAGAACCATAGAATACACTAGTTCCCAACATTTTGCCATCCCAGGGTCAGTTTGAGCACAACATATTACACCAGGAATGGTCTCCAGCAGAAAGAGCCTGCTCCATAATGTCGTTAATATTTATAGCAAAGAGACACTACGTGACAAGAGCTTTAGAACCACAAAGACTGAACATCCAGCAAGCTCAGAGAGCTGAGCTGGCACGTTGCAGTTCTCCCAGAAGTACGTAGGGCCACATACGGTTCAAAGCTCTGCCGAGGTATCTCTCTTCAAAGCCGCTCTGCACACCTGGCTCCCCCAACAACCGCATCTCAAACCACCATCCCCCGCCTTGGCAACACAAGCCTATTTTAAGCTATTACCTGAATATCAGTGGGCTGGTTCTTCTCTGGGCCACAGCTAGACAGAAGAATCAAGAAATGAATAAAACCTTAGAGTGTTCACTCTGACTCAGGGCTGTGTTTCAGGTAAATGTGTATGTTAATAGCAGAGTTTCTTATGATTCTGGTGAGACATATGTTGGAAGGATACCAAGAGGAGCCCTTGTGCCGCTACCAGATTGTGCCACTCCAGATTCTGACATTTTCTCAACGCCCTCCCTACCTCTTATCAAAATATGCCAGTCTTCCAATTCACTTACCCAGCCCTGACTTTCCAATGGAATTGCAGATCACAGAATTGTAGGCTTATATAATCTTTCCATTAAAGCTCTCTACCCTACTGCGGAAAAAGAACAGACGAGGCTTCATTGAAGAGGAGGCTTGGGTGGGGCAGGGACTGCTCCTTACTTCTTTGCATTGTCGTTGGAGTCCCCTGCTGCTTCACAGGCCCAATCTCCTCTCCAAAATGCCTGTTCCCTTCTAAATATCAGTTTTACTCTTCACTAGCTAATTGATCATAAGCAACGACTTACACTTCATTGAGGTTCTGTTTTCTAATCAGCAAAATGGAATTATAACAGAACCTGCTTTCAGAGGATGGTACAGAGGACTAATAAGGGAATCTTATGTTAATTTTACTTTTTATTTCCTTAAACCTTTACACCTCATTTTTTAAGAAAATCAATCCAAATCAACCCCTCCATTAAATGTTATTAAAGGACAACTTATTTTATCCTTCCAGGTAATATAATTACATCTAAACTAAGGGTATATTTCCACACAACAGAAAACCATATTTAGATAAATATGGTTTTGGGGAAGCTAAGATTCACAGTCCCAATGTGACGTGAAGCAGGCAGATGCTAGTTGCTCTAATATATACAGGTCGTCTTGGAATTAGCTTCAAAACTCCTAATTATCTGGCCAGCACAAAATCTTCACTGACATCAGGTCACTCCACTTCCAATCCAGCTCCCTGTTCATGGCCTGGGAGCGCAGCTGAGTAAGGGCCAAGTTCTTGGGGCCCTGCATCCATGTGGGAGATGTTCCTGGCTCTCGGCTTCTGAGCAGCCCAGCTCTAGCCATGACAGCCATTTGGGCAGTGAACTATCAGATTTCTCTGTCTCTCCCTCTCTCTTTGCAATTCTGACAGTACAAGTAATTTTCTTTATTCTATTTTTTGGTTAAATTTTTATTTTGAATTTTATGGCACAATTTCGTAGCGACTGGGATTCCCACCCCCTGAAAATACCACCCCCAATTGATTTTTCCCATGTTGTTACAATAGTTTAGTCCTTCATAAGGAGCCGGGATTCAGTCAGTTTGTTATTTAAGTGTGCCCTGACATTGCTGGTACAGACAATGTCGGGCAGTCCAACATCCCATTGTCTACACATTTCCAACAGCTTCATTGGGAGTCCATCTTTGTATTATACTTCTTAATATCCAAAAGCTGATGACAGCAGGATCTATTTTCACATCTCTATTATAAAAAAAGAAGTTATTAAAGATCAATTTACTTCTCCTTCTAATATCATATAGTTCCTTTAAGAAAGTTTTGCTCACAAGTGTTAAAGCATGAGCTGAATAGCTCAGTATAAATGCCTGAACTCCCAGGCTATTTAACAACAACAGTAATGTTTTATTCTTCATATGCTACACATTTTTTCTCTGTCCAAATCAATTCCACTATTCTGTTAAACACTGACATCCATTTGGGCAGATGTTTATTATTAAAATGTTTCTACCGTTTGCAATGGTTAACATTTTATCTATTTCCCTGAGTTCTACAAAACCCTCCTAAGGCGTGCGCCATGCCGTACCATCTTCCAGCTTTGAGTAGCAGGGTTGTTTCTTCCCTGTGCTATATCAAATGCTGCTGTGGATGAATCCTAACTCCTTTTCATTGTCTGAGTTTATTTGCTTCATTTCTCTTATTCAAATATAATTGGCGGGGTAAGCGGGGATGCTGTGATACCCCAGCAAACTTCAAAGGCATCTTCAATCTTCTCATCCTCTTCATTCATAGGCTGACCTTCTTTTCTCCTTGCCCCCGTTTGCTCTCGGTCTGTTCACAGAACCCTGCCCCACTCTCATTGGCTCTCACTAACTCACCCTGCTCTTTGGCTGCCCTAACTTGAGCTGTATATTCTTATTTGATTTTCTCCTGTTCCTTTTTTTTTTTTTTCTAAGCCAGACATTTTTTTGCCCACAGGTTTTTAGGCCACCCTTTGTAAATCCACTCCGCAAAGAGCAAGCAATCTCCAATCTTCTTTTCCAGAGCAATTGTAATCCACTATGCTGTAATTACAGTGTCTATTCAGATGTTTAAATTTCCATCTAGTTATAGATTTTAATACTTCTTCCCACTGCACCATATTTATTAGATTGATTAATTCCACAAATGTGCTTTTTTGAAGTTTAATACCTTAGGTCTTTGAAGCCAGTCCTTACTTAGAGAATTCAAGATCATGTTCACTGGGACCAGACAGCTGCCCTGGAATTAACTGTACCATTCAGATGCTGCTTTTCCTAGAGGTTCCATAGTGTTTCAGTCTTTAGTTTGATCTCTCAGCTTTCTTGAACACTGTTCTTTCCTTCCCTGGGACAGTCTATGATGGACCTGATTTGCCTATAAACCTCAGATATCCACACCAGGCAAATTTCACAGAAAAAAAAAGAGGGGGGTGATTTATTTTGTTATTGTTGTTTACTCTCCACTGACTGATAATAAGTATGAGTAACTTAAATTAAATTTACCTGGATGTTCATTTCCATATAAATGAAATGGAGAAGCATGGTGACATTAATATGATACCTCCTAGCTCTTATAAATACCATGTTTCTATGACTAACTTCTCCAAAATTGTGGAGATGTAATTCTGGCACATTAATGTAAATTAGGAAATACTTTACTGTTTTAAAATATTTTGGATGATTGGCATTTGTCACAACGAGTATGTAGCCATAGGAGATGCTCACACCCCATATTGGTCTCCCACATGGGTACAGGGTCCCAAAGCCTTGGGCCGTGCTTGACTGCTTTCCCAGGCCACAAGCAGGGAGCTGAGTGGCAAGTGGAGCTGCCGGGATTAGAACCGGCACCCATATGAGATCCTGGCACGTTCAAGGTGAGGACTTCAGCCACTAGGCCACAGCACCACCGGGCCCTAGAAATCTTCATAGTATTAACTTACTGGTGGTTTTAAGGTTTCTTTCAATGCGCCTTTAACTTATCACAAACCACCTTAAATTGATATTACATAAATATTACAGGAAACTAACAGGCATATAATTCTTTCATTTCTCTGACTTGGCCTTTGTAGTTTGTTTCTAGATACCTTATAAACCCCAAATACATTGTTTTCTTTTGACTTTAAGTGGTTATTTTTTAACAGGCAAAAATGATTGGTTCTTGTATGTAATGTTGATCCACAGAGTGACTGTGGCCACCGTTGCTCATCGCTTATACAGACTCCAGTATCCTTCTGTCCAGAGGATGTCTTTTCTTACACAACCAGGCTGCTGGTGACAAGATTTTCAACTTCTGTGTATCACGAATTGTTTAGTCTTAGTTTTTGGAATGTATCTTTTCTGGATACAGAATTCTAAGTGGACAATAAGTTTCCATCAATACTTCAAATGTTGCTTTGTTCTCTTGTTCCAATGACAAATACATTGATGTTGTTTGTTATTTTACACTCAATGAACCATCTTGCTTGGGCTTCTTCTAACTTTCCCCTATCATTGGACATTAAGCAATCTAATTACGATGTGCCTTGCTTTGGTTGTATTCATTTCTCTGTGGCATTTGTTAAGACTTGGAATTGTAGATTTATGGCATCCATCGAAGTTCAACCATCAAAGTTCAATTCATGCCTTGAAATGCTTTTTCACCAATACTTGGCACGTTTTTGGAAATCACATGTGTGCCACAGTTGACTGAGGCTGTGCCGATCACTCTCCTATCCAGCCTCTTTCTCCTTTGTTTCATTTTGAATACTTTCTACTGTGTTTTTAAACTCATCACATGTCCTACTGGTTATCTACTCTGCCATTAATTTCATCCAGTATATTTCTCTCTTAGAAATTGCAGACTTCATCTCTAAGCATTCTGTTTTCCTTAGTTCCCATAGTATGATCTCTAATAAGTTCAATACTTTTTCTTGATCTCTAAATATATACCATGTTCTTGTCTAATAATTTTGTTGTCTACTTCATTTCTAGATTGCTATTGGTTTTTATCCTCTGCATGGATTGTACACTTTCTTACTTGCTTGCTAGTTTTTTTATTATTAATTATTGGCTGCCAGATACTGTGATTTTATCTTATTGGATTCTGAATAGTTTTATCTTGTTATTAATATTGTTAAGATCCTTCCTGCTTCACCAATAGCATAACAGGAAATGCTGTGTTCCTTTCTGGTCATGAATTTAAGCTTTATTAGGCAGAAACAGAGTCATGCTTAGTGTAGGGCTAATTTCAACCAACTAAGGCAGAGTCCCTCTAAATAATCCTCCTGATGGCTCATCAATTACAAAGTCTTACACTCCAGGAGAAAGAGCAATTATTCCTAGTTTCTTGTGAGTTTTGGAGATTGTTCTCTCTAATTCTTCCAGCAGGTCTTTGCCCAGCCCCAGGGGGTTCTGTGCAGGTCATGACTCAGGTGAAGACTTACAGGGCACTCCAGAGGTCTCCCGAGTTCTCTGTGCACATCTCTCTTCAGAGCACACTGCCCTTTGCACTCCAGACACAAGGTCCTCCCCAGACTCTCACCTGTATCTCCTTACGTCAGAGATCACTGAGACCCTCCTGTTAATGTGCAGTAAATATCTCAGTGTCCTGGGGAAGAGAGGTAATGTAAAAATCTATAATTTTGTCACCCTCGTTAGACATCTCTATAGGGCCAGAGATAGTTCCCTTCTTCTATTCCTGTGATTTCACTGTGCCCCCTTGATTCTATATCAGTGGCAGAATAAAAAGTTATCAACCCCAATCCCAGTGGGCCGCTCCTCCATGCTGTCTCCCAGCAGCAGGGCAGCTTTCAGACCCTGATAATAGTGCCAGTGCTGGCAGCCCGTCAGGAGCCGAGGGCCCAGCTCAGCATCCAGGAAGGCAGGGCACCGTGCCGCCGGCTTGTTGTGGGGCTCCGCACCTGCTCCTGTGTGTCGTATCGTCAGGGGAAGCAGTCAGACGCTTTCTGAATCCACTGCCAACAGACACAGAAGACTCACAGTGACCCATTTCTCCCACACTCCCATCCACTGATTTACTTCCCAAATGGCCATAACGCACAGGGCTGTGCTTGGTCCAAGTTAGGAGCCAGAAGCTTCATCTGGGTCTCCCACATGCATAACAGAGGCCCAAACACTTACAACATCTTCTGATTTTTTTATGCATTTATTTATTTATTTATTTATTTATTTATTTATTTATTTATTTTAAATGCAGATTTACACACAGAGAGAAAGAGGCAGAGAGAGAGAGATCTTCCATCTGCTCATTCACTCTTCTAGTGGCTACAGCAGACAGAGCTGAGTAGATCTGAAGCCAGCAGCCAGGATTCCATCTCATTTCTCCCACGTGGGTTGGGTCATCCTCCACTGCTTTCCCAAGCAGGAAGCTGCATTGGAAATGGAGCAGCCAGGACTCTAACTAGGACACACACATGAGATGCTGCCTACTGCCCTGGCTCTCTGTTCTGTACCCGGAAATCTGTACAGGTGTTGGAGAAATTTCAATGACCTTCTGGTACTAAAACAACATTACCTGTTACTACTTTTAAATTGATAAATGCCTTCCATTCAAAAAAATAAATGAAACAAGATTATATATGAGTAATACTTTATATTTAACAAACATGTGTCAGGTCCCTGAATGGTGCCAAGCACAGAGCTAAGAGGTATATATGTGAAGTGACAAAGACAGACCCTGCCCATCCTTCATGGGGCACATGCTGGATGAGAATTCAGACAAGAAAAGGCACTTGCAAAAGTGAGGATGGGCCAAAGCCTTGGGACCCTGCACCCATATGGAAGACCCAGGGGAGGTTCCAGGCTCCTGGCTTCGGATCAGCTAAACTCTGGCCATTGTGGCCATTTGGTGAGTGAACCAGCGGACAAAAGATCTTTCTCTCTGTCTCTCCTTTCCAACTTAAAAAAAAATAACACACATGAACCTAATGACTGTGTTCTCAATTGCTGATCTATTGATCCTCTCTGAGGGACTCTCTTTTAAACACCCTCTCAACATACATTAAGCTCCACATGTATCACTTAATGTGACGACCACCAGTTGCATCCATTTTGTCCCAAATGTCAAGATTTCATCATCTTTATGATGATGAATAACATTCCATCTTGCTTGCACACTGCGTTGTCTTCATCAGCTGGTAGACATTTAGGTTGATCCAATATCTTTGTCATTGTGAATTGGGCTGCGACAATCTTGCTGATCTCACCTCCTTGGTATATATTCCCATAAGTGGGATACGTAGGTCACAGAGTAAATTCATTTTTAGTTTTTTAGGGAATCTCCACATCTTTGCCAGCATTTGTTCTTGGTTCTCTTTCTTTACTCAAGAGTAGCTATCCTAACTAGAGTGAGAAGATCTTTCATCATGTTTTTCATTTGTGTTTCCCTGGTGGCTGCAGATCTTGAATATTTTGTCAAGTATTTTTTAGTCATTTGTATTTATTCTTGTGAAAAATAAAATGTCTTTTCATATTCTTTGTCCATTTCAAGATGAAAATATTTCCAGTAAGATCTATAACCAGAAAAGGAGGTTCATTCTCATTACTGTTATTCAATATAGTTCTAGAAGTTTCAGCTATAACCATTTATTAGGAGAAAGAAGTAGAGTATAAACATTGGGAAGAAGGAAGTTAAATTATCCCTCTTTGCAAATAACTTGGTTTTAACATAAGACAACCGAAAGACTATATAAAAAGACGATTAGAAGAGAGAATTCAGAAAAGTTTTAAGATGCAAAGTCAATCAGTAGGATTTTATTACTGATCTGAGAACAATCCTACTCACAATGTAAATTAAAAAAAAAAAAACCCTGGGATAAATTCAACCAAGAATGTGCAAGACCTCTACACACAATGACAGTAAAAAAAAAAAAGCACTAGTGAAAGAAATACAAGAGGACACAAAAATCGCGATCTCTCCCCTCTTCATGGATTGGAAACAGCATGAAAATGCCCATACTATCCAGAGCAATCTATACATTCAGTTCAATCTGAAAAACACTAATGACATTCTTCACTTAACTAAGAAAAATAATCCTATAATCCACAGAGAAACACAAAAGACCCTCAAAGTCCAAAACAGTACTGAACAAAGCTGAAAACAAAGCCAGGAGCATCACAAGATGAGGCTAGTGTGATTGAAACTTCATGTACACTAATGGCACAGAGTATAAAGTTTGGAAATAAATCACTTATCTTTGACAAATATGATTTAAAAATCCTCTGGAAAGAACAGCCTCTTCAATGAATGACGTTGGAAAAATCATATTTGCACCTGTGCAAGTTTGTAACAAAACCCCTACTTGTATGCTACATAGAATTCTATTCAAAATGGGCAAAGAATCACAATTTAAGACTTGAAATAATTAAACTTTAGAAGCAAAACTCACAGGCAACAGACCAAGCCATTGGCATAAACAATGACTTTTTGGATAAGACCTTGAAAACACAGGCAATACAATTAGTAAAATTGGAATTATATGAAATTGAAAAGTTTCTTTGCAGCAAAGGAAGCAACAAACAAAGTGAAGAAATAACAAACAGAATGGGAGAAAATATTTGCAAGTTATGCATCTGATAAAGGAGTAACATTCAGAATTGTGAGAAGCTCAAGAAATAAGGGTATCTGAATTTTCATTAAATGCCAGGTAGTCGCTTGGCGTAAGTCCAGAGGCCCATGAGCCCGAAGCATATTTAAAAGAAGTCAAACAGATCAATCAAGCATGTGGAAGTCCAGGGGCTACCGATGCTTGCTATGTGCCAATGAGTTCCCTTGCTTCTAAGGGTTCTGGGTTTGCCTGGGGTCCATCTGCCACGTCCCTCTTGTCCTCAGTCTCTGCAGGCTGAAGATGAGAGCTTCCAGGTCTTTGAGTCCTTCCTCCTGTTCCCACTGCAAGCAGAGCCCTCAAGGCCCTGGGGCTACCTGGAGTCCATCTGCCATGTCCTTCTGTCCTCAGCCTCCGCAGGCTGAAGATGGCAGCATCCAGGCTATCCTCCTGTTACCACTGCAAGTTTGTCCTCTACAAGTGATTCTTCCCTTCCAACTCCTCTCTTGACACCTGTGTGCCGTGCAGATTAGTGGCATTCTGGCTCTTCAACAGTCTGGCAGTTGCTATGCCTGCTCCAAGCTGCCAGTCCTACTAGAGAAGGGCAGGCAGGCCCATGCAAGCATCTTCTGTCGTCTGAGCACACAGGTGTTGCTATCAGGAGTCTAATTTTGTCAAGAAACTCCTGTGTTGGTCTGGTGCAGTGGCTCAACAGGCTAATATTCTGTCTGCCAGCACCGGCATCCCGTACGGGCGTTGATTCTTGTCTTGGCTGCTCCACTTCCAATCCAGCTTCCTGCTTCTTAACTGGAAAAGTAGCAGAGGATGGCTCAAAACCTTGGGAGCTTGCACCCACATGGGAGAAGCCCCTGGCTCTTAGCTTCAGATCAGTCAAGCTCTGGCTGTTGCAGACATCTAGGGGAGTGATCTAGTGAATAGAAGATATCTTCCTTTCTCTCTCTCTCTCTCTCTTTCTCTCTGTAGATCTGCCTTTCAAATTAAAAAAAATTAAATTTTAAAAATTTAAAGGAAAAAATTTTAAAAGAAAAAGAAACTTCAGTGTCACACAAGCACGTCAGAAGAGAATCATTGCTTTTTGTGCATGAAGCTAGAACATAAACAGAAAAAAAGACCATGTCAGTAGAACATTCCATAAGATCCCAAAAGATATAATTGTTAATGGAATTAATATTTAATTCCATCTTTAATCCTTGAAGTTTAGGCCTGATATGTGCCTGACTTGGTCCATTGGAAAACTTCCCACACCAATTCTCTCCTATTGATAGTTCAGCTTCACCAACACACTGTAATGGCTGCATTACTATCTAGGAAAGCAGACTGGGTCCTGGCTCAATGGCCTAGTGGCTAAATCCTCAGCTTGCAAGCACCAGGATCCCGACTCCTGTCCCAGCTGCTTCACATCCCTTCTAGCTCCCTGCTCATTGGCTGAATTATCAGTAGAGGACGGCCCAAAACCTTGAGGCTCTGTAGCAGTGTAGCAGCCCAGGAAGAAGCTGCTGGCTCTTGGCTTTGGACTAGCTCACCTCTCGTGGGAGCAGCCACTTCTGAACCAGTGGACAGAAGATCCTTCTCTCTGTCTTCCCTTCTTGCTGTAAATCTGCCTTTCCAACAAAAATAATAAACAAAAATCTTTTAAAAGAACTTCACTTGACTCCACTTTTTTCCTAGTGAATATTTGTTTCTGAGTTTTGAATATCATGGTTTTATGTTAGTTCCCATGTGTGTTAAAGAAGTACCAATGACACTGACCACAGGTAATGCGGACTGAATGCCTGCTGTGCCTAGGCACTGGTATCAGGCAAGTTCCTATCAAAACATCACAGAATCCTAATAAGTCAGACTTATTGTTTCTATTTTGTGGATAGTAAACTGAAGCCTCAAGAAAATAACTGGCCCAAGCTGCACTGCATGTCATTGGAAAAGCCACGATCGAAATTCAGGCCTCTCTGACGTCCATGTTCAGGTAACATACCATAGGGACCCATTCATTCCAAAAAAAAAAAAGCTAGTGGCAGGTATTCCTCATGGTGGTGAAGATGATGCTTAGGATAGCCACATCACACATGAGCCCTCTCATCTAGCCCAGACCTAACTGTGGTGGGCACTTGCATGGGAGCATAGCAGATAGCAGGTTTGTGTATACGTGGGTACTTTTCATACAAGTACAATAAACAAGAAAGTTGTTAAAGAATAAACATCAGTTGATCAAGATTTACTCAGTGTAATTCTGATAGCCTGTTGAAGAACTGGTTTCTCCAGTTTCACTTTATTTCTCCCAACTCAAAGCCACTGCAAAGCAAAATGGGCTGTTTGAAAATACAGAGAGAGGAGAAATCAGTGGAACACCTTAGATACCAGGGGCTTTAAGCTTTTTATCTTACTGAATCTGCATAGTCATTATGAGCAGTAGCTACCATTACATTAAGTTTTCCACCGAGGAGATTATGGTAACGCTAGCTTGCTTGAAACAATTTCTGTAACCCAGACATAAACTGTAGCTGACTTTCAAGCCAAAGCATTCTTTCCCCTAACTCAACCATCACCACACATAACAATCAGAGCCCCTTCTCTCTCACTAACTTCTGTGAAATTACTAACATGAAAGTCAACAACATGTTACCATGAAATACCTTCTGTCCTTCAGCCTCACAAAACCCTGATTCCTGGCTGTGTCCCTTCTTGAAGAGGTACAAGTGTCACGGGAGCCTGAAACCCGGTTTGTCCAACATGAAAGGAGATATTCAGAGTGTCACTTGTAACATGGCCCTGTAAATGGAATGTTGCTCCAATACCAATGTTCCTCAGAGAACAACTATAAACTCTAGGGGAAAACCAAAAATATGAAACAAACAAACAAAAAATTCCAGGGGTCTCTGAGGATGTGATGTGGGATCTGGAGGCTTATAACAGCAGGCCTGGACAGGTTGAAACCAGGAGCCCAAAACTCCATCTGGACCTCCTATGTAGATTCAGGGCCCCAAATACTTGGGCCATCTTCCACTGCTTTCCCAGGCACATTAGCAGAGAGTTGGATCAGAAATGCAGCCCTTGGGGCTCAAATTGGCACTCACATGAAATGCCAGCAGACATCACAGGCTATGGCCTCACACTCTAGGTCACAATACTGGCTCTAAGATTGCCATTTTTACAATGTTAGAAATGAGTCATAAGTGTATAGGACACTTTAACTCAAACTGATGGGAAAGTAACAATTGCCATTTTTGGTCTAAACAAGAGGACAGACTCTGATACAACCACATGAAAGGCAAGAATCCCAGACAGAAAAAAGAGAGAGCGTACTAGACAGAGGCCTAAATTCCATGTGCAAATTCTAACCCATTTTCACTTTGAACATCTATGCTGCTCTGCAATTTTACCCTATTCTTATTTCTTGGAAATCCATTTCTCTATGGAGGCTCAAAACAGTTAAGGATTAAAGGACTACATCAAAATTTGAGTTATTGGCCAAAAGACAGGATTTGAAGTTAAAGCCAATCAAATCAATCCTCTGGCAAAACAAGAAGTCGGCATGCTTCAGAATTCTAAAATGGGATCTGGAGTCACCACAACAAAACAGCCACGATGTGGAGGGTAAAGGCAGAATTATGTGACAATCAAAGAGACATGAGAATGTGAAGAACCATGAGAAAATACACTCAGCAGAGGGTAACAACATGTCGACACAGATGTTGGAACTGGCAAAGAGGAATTTCAAAGCAACTATTGCAACTATGCTCTTTGATGTTCTGTGAAATGTGCTCACAATGAATAAAAGATAGGAAGTCTCAGAAGAAAAATTATTTTTTTAAACTGTGAATTCTAGAACTGAAAAATAAAATACCTGAAATGCAAAATTCACAAGGTGGGCTTAACAGTAGACCAGAGATGATGAAGGTCAGAGAGTTGAAGGTAGCTCCAGAAAAGCTATCCAATCTTAGTATTGGAAGAAAAACAGGATTTAAAAAGGGAAAAGACCTTAGAGCTGGGGTTAACATTAAAACCTTAGGAGTGGAGTATAAAATTAACACCTCTAGCACACATATAAAATTTCAGAATAAGAAGCAGAGCAGCAAAAATATTTGAAGACTCAACGATCAAAATTTCTTGAAGTCTGATAAATATATAGATTCTTCAACCTATATACTTCACAGATTGAAGAATCACACAGAAACCAGGTGAGGTAATGACAAGCACAGCCATGCCTAGGCAGATCATAACAAAACTGACAAATAACGAGACAAAATCGTGTAAGCAGAAACAGAAAAACATTAGACACAAAGGAGAATGATCATCTTGTGAGCCAAAAGATAAAATAATCCTTAAAATAAGAGAAGAAAATTTGTTAACTCAAAATCCTATACCTAGCAAAATTAACCTGTAAGAAAATGACAAAATTAAGACATTTTCAGATTTTTAAAAAGTCATCACTAATATATATATACACAATAAAAGCTCCTCAGATCAGACTGAAAGAAAAAAAAAAGATACCAGATCAGGACTCAGATCTAGGGAAGGCATGAAGAACACTGGAAATAGCAAAAATATGAGTTAGCATTAAGTAATATTATTCTTTTTAACTTCTACAAAGTCTGTGCAACTGCTTAAGGAAAAAATAACATGCCTGTGTAGGACTTACGCCATACATATGAGAGCCATAACTCAAAAGGGCCACCTGGAGGTTGGGAAACTTAAATTGGACTATACACATACAAAAGTTCTATCTTATTTTATTTGAAAGGCAGATTCTACAAAGAGAAGGCCTTCCATTTAATGGTTCTCCAAATGGGTGCAATGGCTAGAGCTGAGCCAGTCTGAAGCTGAGAGCCCTGAGTTTCTTCCTGGCTTTCCATGTGGGTGCAACATCTCAGGCCTTGGGCCATCCTCCACTGCTTTCCCTGCTTTCCCAGGCAGTTGGATTGGAAATGGAATAACCAGGGCATGAACTGGCTCTCTTATGGGGTACCAGTAACATAGAGCAAAGAATTAACCTGCCATGTCACCATATCAACCCCAAAGTTTCTATGTTTTACATGAAGTTGTACAATATCAACTCCAGTTGATGATAGAAAGTTAAGGATGTACATTGTAGTCCTTAAGATAATTACTGAAAATGCAAAAGAATGTAATTTAATAGATAACAGTAAAAGTTTTTTTAATTATCAGGCCTAAAATAAGGCAGGAAAGAAGAACAAATAACAAAAAATAAGTGTGAAAAGAGAACACAATAACAAAATGAACGAAATCCGAATAAATCAATGACTAAAGTAAATATTAATACAATAATGCACTAATAAAGGTCAGAGATTATTCAAGTGGATTAAAAAGCAAGACCGCATGCTACCTGTGAGATATTTATTTGAAATATGAACTGATTAAAAGTAAATGAACAGAATTACATAAGCTAGGTAAATAATAAATATAAATATGCTAGGTTACAAAAAGCATATCCCAGGAAAATAATAATAATACAGTAGCTAGCATGGCAATTCTAACATGAGATCAAATAGACCTGTGGAAGAAATGTAACATCAAAGACAAAGAATACTTCAAAACGATGCATGGAGAAGATACAACAGGTTAGCATTCATCCGTAGTTAATTCACTGATTGAGATCTGTCTTTCATAATGGCCTCTACTGGACTGCCTGGGCTGGACTTCTAGCTGTACTCCCCAGCTATCACTACTTATCCATATACACCCTGAGAAACAGCAGATGGTAGTCCTAACACATGGGTCCCCACTACTCACACAGGAAACATGGATTGAGTTCCCACCCTATTCAGCTCCAGCTGATGTGGGCTTCTGCTCAGTTAAGAGTGGATAGGAGTATTCTCTCTTGCTCTCTCTTTCTCTCTTTTCCTTTTAAATAAAGTCTTTTAAAAAGAAGATGTGACAATGTTCAATATGACATGCACCTAATGCTACAACACACATAAAGTTACAAAACACAAAGAAATTTTTACAGAAGTCCAAGAGAAACTGACAAGTGTACGATCAGAACTTATTTCTATTCATATCTCAACAATTAAAAGACATCTTAGGCAAAAATGTCAATAAATATGGAAATCATTCAAATACCACGTTCGACCAACTTACAAATTGTTTTCAAGGATGCAGGGTACATTCATCAAGATCGAAGTTTCAATGAGTTCAGAAGGACCAAAAAAGCGTTCCCATCTGTGAAATTGAGATCACATGGCTTTGTTTACTGCTCCGATGCCTCACCAGCTTGGTTAGTGTTGTCCAAAACACATACACATATACAGGCACACACAGATACTTCAGAAAATACATGGCAACATCGTCAATGCCAGAATGTTGGACTTGTAACTTGCTGATGGACTGTACTATTGTAATAATATGGGGGAGAGTCGTAGGGGAGGTGGAGAATGGGGAGGGAAGAAGAAGTGGAGGAGGAAATCCTTATACCCAAAAACTCATATAACGGAAAATTAATAATAATAAAGACAGGTTAATTGTGGAACCAAAAAATGTTGAAAACCATGCACAAGTTTTTCATAATATGCAGGTTCCATAAAATTTTTTGAGATCTCTCACATATGTGTGTGTGTGTGTAAACAAGTTATTTTAAGAAAATAGCTATGCAATGGCAAGAACAGGCAAATCAGAAAATGATAGGATAAATGAGAAGCCAAAAACTCATGCAGGAGTTAATTCTGTAGTTTGGAAGCAAAATTTCCTCTTAGAAAACTACTTTTTGCACTTAAGTCTTTAACTGATCAAGTGGGATCCACTCACGTTGTTGAATCTTCTTTCCTTTCCCTAAAGTGTGCTTTAAAGTTCTAGTTAAAGTAGAGCTATCTACAAAATTCCTTCACAGGAATGTCAGAGTTAGCATCTCATGAAACAACCACGTACTATAGCTTAGGAAAATGTATGCATGAAATGAATCCTAGTTTCCAATTCAACTACAAGAACTGACACATGGAAAGCGTTCAATAAACCTCTGCTGAATGGGCGTTGAATAAATGATGGTGAGACCACCAGCTGCAAGTCAGATGGCACATTACCACCTGTGAGACTGCCTCGATCAGGATCCTCAAGCTTCAGAGATCACCGCTGCTGCAGCGCCCTCTGCACCTGCCAGTGGCGCCGCCACCTCTAGGGATGGAACCAGAGCAGTACGGGGAAGAATACGAGACAGGCAATGGCTGCACGTGGGCTGAATAAGCTCTGACAAAATAAAAAGGTCTGTGTGGGTTTTTTTATCACCTCCGTCTCTAGCACAGCACCTAGTGTGTAACTCTTGACAAGGTTGATCCTTGTTATTCATAGACTCCACATCTGATCATTTACTTACTCACTGAAGTGTGCTGTGTGCCCAGAACTGCTGCACTCACATACATGCACAAACAGGTGGAAAGGTGGAGTCATGGGCAATCCTAGTTGAGATCAAACGGCACCGTCTTCTGCCTTCTGGTTTCAAGTGTCATGACGGGAACACACAGCCTTTGCATGATCCATTAGTGCCACCTTTCTCCGATTTTGGTTTCCTGGTGCTGTCACTGCTTAGAATGCCCCCTGGGCAGAGTATTGAATGGCTGACTAGTGTTGCCGAGAGCACAGACTGTGATGTGCTTCATGGGGAAAAAACACATACATTTAGTAAGCTTTGTTCAAGTGGGAGCTACAATGTTACTGTCTGTGAGTTCAATGTTAACAATTATGTAATAAATCAGGTCTTCTAAACAGAGATAAACACAAATGGGGCAATGTGGTGGCACACAGACTAATTCTCCACCATAGCGGCACTGGCTCGTGTTCCGCTGCTCGGCTTCCAATCCAGCTCTCTGCTTATGCACTGGAAGAGTAGCAGAAGCTGACCTAGTCCTTGGGCTCCTGCAAGCTTGTGGAAGACCCAGAGAAGCTCCTGGCTCCTGGCCTTTCAAGCAGAAATAAATAAACCCTAAAAAATGAAATACAAAACACATTGATTAGTAATTGTAAATGTTCTGGCCAGAGGTTAACAGGAACCTAACCTTGCATTTTCTCTAAAATCAAGGGTTCAGTATTCACTAAGTCAGCGTTCCATGAATTTTACCAAACATATTTACCACAATAACTGAGAATTGACTGCAGCTACTAATGGAACAAATGAATGAATGAAAGTGATAGTTACAACAGAATTTGTGAGTCAGTTGAGAGCCTTGAGCTTGGACAACCACATCCATGGTGATGTCATTTATGGCTATAGATAGGTTTAGAAAGAAAATTAAACACACTATTTTTATGTGTTTCTTTTGGGACACTTACGAGATAGCCAGGGAGAGACATCAAATAACCTGTTGGATATATGAGTTTGATTCTCAAATGAGATTTCTAGACAAGAGACATATTGAAGGTTCTGGAAGCCACAGCGATAGAGGAGATGAGCTGAAAGGTAAGTGCAGAGCAAGAATCAAAGATGTAGAACCAAGCCCTGGGCACCAGTAAGGGAAGGAAGCAGCCACAGAGACTGAAGGGAACAGCCAGCAGCAAAGACAGCCACCACCAACCTAGGACTGCAGAAGCCGATAAGCAGGCTGAGAACAACAGCCATTCTTAGGGAGTGGACCCTGGGTGCAGACTGCCCGTAGATGATGCAGTGAAATTTTCAGTGGCCAGGAGCCACCTGCAGGGCAAAGGAGGGGCAGTCAAAGAGATGAGAAAATAAAAGCAGTGCCATTGACAGTTGTAGAGCTTTTATGTTGATGGCTAACACGGAATGGAGGCACCGACTGAAGGGAGACACCTGGTACACAGAAGGTTCGGTTTTGATTTGATTTTAACTTGGAAAACACTTCAACATGCACTCCATTGTTGGGAAGGATGCAATGAGGACAGGATAAACACTGAAGGGAAGCAAAACTCAAAGGCCTTGGGGTGCTTAGAAAGGACAAGATCCAGGCAGATTTACAGGTAGTAGCCTTTGTGAAGACGAGAGGTCACTGCAACAATTTGCCCCATGAGCACACATGCACACCCACACTCACACTCACACACACACACACACACACACACACACACACACACACCTCTATAGCTCTGTAGCTGATATCACAAATGACTTTCCTTGTATTCCTATTAGCGTCTGGTTTTAACCAAAGCTCAGACACGCAGACACGGAGTCTTGCTTCTAGCCTGAAGTTTGCATGTTTCCTTTTCCCCATGTTTCAATCTTCAGACCTCTGTGCTTCATTGTTTCATGAAGTTGCCTTCCCGTTTCCTGCTAAGTCTCTTTCCAATTGTCAGCTCTTTCCAGAGACTTAGCTTCCCTTCCTCTCATAGTTTCTGAAGATTTGGGTCATGTCTGTTCTCCACCAGAGGCACTGCCGGAGGGATAACAAGCTAATTGTCCCTCCTCCTTCACCACCACCCAATGGGTAAAATCCCCTGAGCACCCACTGCCCACAGTCAGTGTAAGACTCAGCTTACCATAAGACTCAGCTTTCTCAGAAACTTCATTTATGGCAGTTTATGCTCATCTGTGTTCATCAATGTTCAGAATTCCTCTGAGACATGACTATGCTAACAATTTTAAGTTTTGCATCGCCTAAGGAGGTCAGCTTCTCTTGCTCTACTGCAGCATGTAATACCCATGAACCTACCATGTGATCTGTTGGAAGTCTAAAACACATCATCACATTTATTCATCACGATACCTTGTAAGAAATTGTGATGGTTGGTTTTGGTTTTGCCAATCCCTCTGAGTTCAGACAGATTAATCCCTGAATTTGTATGATAAAGGTATTAAGAGGGTGCAACCTTAATTTGATTATGGTATTTAAGGTAGAGCTCCTGTGATTAAGTGATTAAGTCCTGGTGGCCAGTGCTCCTGTGATTAGGTCTTGGTGGCTTACAGGCAAAGTGAGAGAGACACAGACGTACACCTCTGCTCTACAGCACTGCATGTTTTTGCCTGTAGGAAACCTGTCATCAGCTGAGGTCCTTACACCTTGCACCTGCAGAACCAGGAACCAAAATGACCTCTTTTCTCTATAAGGTAACCTGCATCAACTAGTTTATTATCATAAGGAAAACTGGGCTAGCTCAGTAGGTAATATGATTTCCATTCTGTGTTTTAGGAAACAGGACTCAGAAGTTGAACAGCTAACAAATCAGGGAGCCCCTGTTTGGACTCTCTAAGTTTTGAAATAGGCCAGCAGGAGTCTCTTTGGACACCCTTCTGGCTACCATTTTAGTCCATGCACGCTTTTGTTCCAGGTTTCCCGGTATTCAGAGACTGCCTTAAGAAAAATGTCCATCTTACCCACTAACTCAAGGATAACCCAGTAAACGACTGCTATGACACCCAGGAGCAATATGATTGCGCTTCTACTATCTGAAAAAAGCACTGCGTACTGCAGTTGTGATCCATTGCTCAACTGAAGTCAAAGAAAGAAGAGACAGAAGAGGAAACTTAAGGCATGGGCAAATTCAGGAGCAGGTGGTGAAGCCTAATGTGGTAGACGAGGCTTTGTAAAAGCCAGTCTTACGTAATGTGCTTCAGAAATAAAGCACTGGTCAGTAGAATGGAGACCTAGTGTGTTGGGACACAACCTGCCTGAGTGTAGACAGTGGGGAGGGTTGTCCTGCGTCTTCAGAGGCTGGTGTGAGACCAGCAGCAGCCAAGGCATCGCAAGACAAGAAAGAGCTCTGTGAAAAAGGAGGAGGGGAGGACAGGTCTAGAGTAAGAAACGTCCCTGAGGGTAAATCAGGGTCCCACGGAGGATTCCTACCTTGCTTTTGACAAGTGCTGGCTGAGAATCAGAACTGGAGCAAGTGCCGACAGGAGCAAAGCAAGCTGTGGAGAGCCTGGGAGGCTCAGGAACCAGAGGAGGGGGTGTCTCTGAAACAACAGCAAGAAATGTGGAGGCACACTAAGAAGAGACTGATAACAGTCCAAGATCAGAGCAGGTACCAACATGGTTCCACTCAGTCCTATTTTTTTAAAACCAGGAGTAGAAAGTTGTGTTGTTGTGGATTATTTTACACCTTATGTTATTTTGATAAAGCAGGCTCTGATTTTGAAAGCAGATGTGATTTGATTATGTGCTAATCTCTGCCCAATTAATAGTGTTACTTGGGCTGTCTTCAAACAACACCAAAACAATTGGCTAATAATTGAGAACCAGGTCAAATCTGGATTTCCTATTCAGTGAATTTGCTGGCGACATACCTGGGAATGCTGGGTGTCACAATCTCTTTGTGACATTCAAACCACCTTGTTCGTGCAGGCACAGACCCAGCACACTGACAGCCGGATTCTCTCATGTCACTTCCTGAAAGACTTCCACTCTCCTCAGAGACAGGAAAGGATTTGGTGATGAGGCTTTTCTAATTAATGGCAAAATGATGTGGGAGTAAAAATCCACACCTCAACCCGAATGCTTTATCACCCTTCCAAATCCGTTCTCTGAACAGTTTTGTAATGTGCAGCTGCACTTGGCAGAGAAGGCGAGAGCAATGTGGCACCCACAAAAAAAAAAAAAAACATAATGTACAGGCATGCGACACACACGTGAGATACACACAATCCACTGGTACCTGGACGTGCATAGAACACACAGGCACCTCCCTACTAATGAGGCAAATGGGAGGACAAAACTAATCCCAAAAAATGAAGGATTCAAATGAAGGTTCTTGAGGCCCATGGTACAGCCGGTTAAGTCCTGCCTGTTTCCCATACGGGCACTGGTTTGTCTGCCGGCTGCTTGACTTCTTATCCAGCTCCACAACCATGCAACGTGCCACCAAAAGGAGTGGGCGATGTCTGAGTCCTAGGGCCCCTGAACCCACGTGGGAGTTCTGGATGGAGTTCCAGGATGCTGGCGTCAGCTTGGGCAAGCCCTAGCTACTGCGGCCATAAGGGGAGTATACCAGTAAAGGAAGACTCTCACCCCCTTTCTCTCTCTCTCTTTCTCTCTCTCTCGCTCTCTCTCTCTCTCTCCTCTTTCAAGTAATAGCTGAATCTTTTTAAAAATTATTGATGTTCTTGATAGAGTTGCTGCCTGAAACCCCATGCTCTACCCCAAGATCATTACCACAGCTATTACTGCTGATATTAACAGTAAGGACTAGGATTTTGCATACTGCTTTACATAGTAATTATAGCAATGGGTCTTAAAAAATATTTGTTAATGTTTCCGGAGGAACAAAAACAGAAACCCTTTATATCAAAGATTCCCAGGGCTTTGTCAATCAGGACTCCTGTTTTTCTTTCTTTTCCCTATAAGAATTCTCATTTTTATTGTATTTTTCTCTAATTTATAACTTTTATTAAGGAATGTTCCATTTCCACATCTGTGTTCCTCAAAGAACCATCAACTTGCAATAATGCACGTGTCTTCATTGAGCTAATATAATTCTATGAACTTGCTGTTTGAGTTACTCTCTGATGCTTTATTATCCGTAAATCAATTTTAGTTCAGTTTTTAGATAGATGGAGCATAACTTTAAGGTCTCCACTACCTCCTTCAGGATTTTTAGGGATCCTAAAACCTTGGAGAGAATGCTTTTTCTTCATTCTTTTTAAACTAAACATATGCTAATAAAGAATATCTAAAAATCTTAAAAAGAAAACTTGGAACTTTCACATATCACAAAGCAATCATTTAAGGGTACACACACACACACACACACACACACACGAAAGCCATTACTATTGTTGTATTACCAAACACATTTTCCAGACCTAAAAAATCCACTACTGCTTTGCAATGTGGCAAAGTAGCAAAGTATATAAGTATAATGACTCAGACGTCAGCTTGCTTGGCTCCTGATGCCATCACGTCTTTGCCAAACACATGGGAAAGTTTCTAAACTCAGTTTCTTCTTCTGAAATGTCAGGTTAAAGCAGAAGCTCTTTGAGGCTCAGGGAGCCTTCCCTGAGTCCTTACAGAGAGCCTCTCACATTGCCTGGCACAGGACCAGCCACACATTGTAACTGGGCTCATTATCAGTATGACTACTCGCAGCATCGTAAGTGCATGCTCCCAGGAATCACTGCTGGTTCCTGACTATTTGGACAGCCAGGAAATGGAAAATCTAGAAGCTTGTGTCAACTCTGTTTGTTGAATCTCTTATTCCCATGGTTATTACAAAAACTGCATCTCTGCTTCAAACTGAGGCTGTAAGTAAAGAAGAAAGGGGTCACATTTCAGGAGACAGACGTCATTGGTTCAAAGAGCTCCTCTAGCTCCTACCAGCCAGAAAGATGTACATAAAATCCCAGGTTTATTAGTGATCCTCAATAAATGTCAGTAAAAGGAATCGTACCCAGCCTCTGGGGCACTGGGGATTTATTGAGAGGATGTATATAAAATGTCTGAGTGCTTGGCATGGTAAATCTCCTCCCCACTCCAAAAAAGAATGGCTACCATGATTGCCATCCATTAACACATAACAGTATTATTTGCTGAATGTAGTCCCTTGTGTAAAAAAAGAAGACTTTTGAAATCTGAACACATTCTCATTTACTAAGGCACTGTACTTAGAGAAGCCAATAATTAGCACTGGAAAAGGAAAACTAAAAAGAAAGATGGTTAGTTAATTTGTTCATTTGTCTTTTCCCCTTGTACACATTAACTGTGGCTTGATCCTAAACTATGTCAATATGTATCTACTAGTTCAACAGTTTTAACTGTCTGACCTGGTTATTTCACTGGCTGCTGGTGTTAAAGGACTGATTCTCTGACAATTACTAGCTGGGCAATTCAGTCAAAAACAAAAAAAAATCACACTGCTTTTCCACCATAGTTCTGTTATCAACGTGTCCTACAGAGGCCTCTGCAAGGAAGTTGTTGATAGAGAGCGCCTCCCCGGCCGTTGCAGAGCCATCCTGATGATCCAAGCTCTAGTACTTTGACTGGGTCATTGTGCTGACGACTTCTCAGTCCAAATTGCATCCGACAGGAAGGGCTGTCTTCTTTGCTCCTTGATCTAAACGGGACCCTTTATGGACTTCCTTCATATATCTATAGGGAAAACCAAACCCTACCTAAATAATAAAAAGTGGAAAAGTTTCCCAGGCAGACTGTCTCTTCCGCACCTTGATTAGCCGAGCAAAATGTAGACATAAAATGCAATTGCTTTTTTTTCCCAGATGCTAAAAATGTCAGCCTTGATTTACCCCGACACTCTGACTGACTCACGGCGCACATAAATCCTTCATGTCCAATGCAATCATTTTTTGACCTGCTCTGCGGTGAGAAAGGGAGGGCTCTGCATTTATCTTCCCAGAGCCAGTACCTTGATCCCAGTAACGTTCCCTTCCTCTGCCACTGTGAGGAGCAAGGGACAGAAGAAAAAAGGCAAAGAGGCACATGTCCGTTGTATTTTTTCTGAAACATCATGCAACAAGGGATATTTTAAGCGGATAAGAAAGAAGAGGAAAAGGAAAATAACATGCATTTTGATGAATTTCTATTTCCTCCCACTTGGCCTTGACCTACCTCGATTAGAATAGTTGCAGGAACACCTGCCACTTACGAAGCTACAATCTCACTGCAGTAGGGGGAAGCCTAGCCAACACCTTGACACTGGGTGCTTTCCTAGTGCGGCACATGAGCCATCCCTGGGACTGACAGCAAAGCCATGGTCATTGACACTGTTTGTGGGTTGTACAAACAGCTGCATGGCCTGTCGGTGTGAGAGTACAGCTTCCAAAAACTTGTCATGTGAAGCCAACCTGTTAAGAAAATGAACACTGTCTGGTGAATGGAGCAGACACAGCTCTGACCTCTCTACTGCCTCGTACTAATCCTTTCATCGAGCTAAACATTATCATCCCCACAACTGAGTCCTCAGATCTTCACAATGAACATGTATGCCTGGCACTCTTCAATCATAGAGCTCTTATGTATTTGGAATGCTGTGAACTCTACCGAAACAAAAGAAACATAAACTAACAACACCCCTCCTCCTTTTCTCCATGGCCATGAGCCCAAAAACAGGATGCTCCTTTGTCCAGACGAGCTGGCCCTTCCCTCTCCAAATTCACATGGTGCGCAGAAGAGCCACCCCTGCCTGTCATGCGTGTGCTATAGCATCCTCTCTAACTCTTCATCCATGTTCCTCCCCAAGGCCTTGGTGGCGCTCAGTCCCTCCCAAGTGGCCATTTCTCCTTTCAGTCCTGTCTTTTGTCAATGATATTTTCTTTCTCATCTTGACCTTAGATAAAGTTTTGAACTTAGAGCCTTGATGTCAGAGACTATATATGGGTTTCAAATAGTGAATTAATGAGACAGACTCTGTATTCTAGGTGTCTCAATCTTCGAGTGCTTGACTAAGTAAACTTCTCACTAAAAAGTCTTTTTCTAAAGGAGGAAGCAAATTATCCCTTTTTGCATGTACCATGATCCTATATATAGGGCAACCAAAAGACTCCACTAAAAGATTACTCTGCCTCCTAAGAGAGTTTGGTAAAGTTGTTGAATATAAATTCAATGCGCAAAAAACTAAATAGCCTTTGTATACACAGAAAACACTATAGCTGAGAAAGAATTTCTAACATAGGTGCCATTCATAATAACTACAAAATATGTGAATACACTAAAAGAAACTTAAAGAGGTGAAATATCTCTACAATTAAAATTATAAAAATTGAAGAAAGAAATAAACAACACAAAAAGGAATGTCTTCCATGTTTGTGGATTAGACTAATTGATACAATTAAAATGCTCATGCTACCCAAATTCATTGTGATCCTAATTTTTTTTAAAAAAATGATATTCCTCTCGGATATAGGGAAAAAAAGCTAGAATGTAAATATAAAACTTTGGGGGAAACTCTGTAAGACATTTACACAAGTGAAGACTCAGAACAGACCCAGAAGCACAGACAATAAAAACAAAAGCAAGCAAATGGGGTTTCATCAAGCTAAGGAGCTCTGTACTGCAAAGGAAATTCTCAACAAAGTTGAGAGGCAACTGACATAACAGGAGAAAATACGTGCGAACGGTGCAACTGATAAAGGATTAATATCCAGAAACTATACAGAGCTCAAGAAACTTGACAAACAACATAACAAACAATCCTGTTAAGAAAGCAGCAAAGATGAACAGGCACTTTTCAAAAGACAAAAATCAAACGGCCAATTGACACAATTAAAAAAAAAAGTGCCGAGGATCACTAGTTACAAGGGAAATGCAAATGAAACCTGCTGGGCAGATTGGTTTCACCTCACCTTTCCTGGCATGCCTATTACGTAGAAATCAGGAAACAAACGCTGGTGAGGATGTGGGGAAAAGGCTGCCCTAAAACAGTGTCCATATGAATGCAGACCGGTGAATTTCCACCAGTATGGAAATCCTTCAGAAATCTCAAGATATATTTACCTTATAACCCAACCACCTAAACTCCTGGGAATTTATCCCAACAAAATGAAATCTGTACGTGAGTTATCTGCACCCCCATGTTTATTGCAGCTCAAGTCACAATTGCTAAGATGTGCAGTCAACCTGGATATACATGAACTGACAAAAGAATAAAGATGACCCCCTCTGTGATTCATGTTAATGTTGGGAGGCTACTGGGTCACCCCTTTGTCTATCTCTTTTTTCCCCTAATATACAAGTCTGACATAGCATTGGCATAATTGATTTGATAGGAAAGAAAAAAGGAAATTCAACCAGAACTCCACCTCTCCTTACTGTGACTTCATGGTCAACAAATCCTGTGCTGGTACCTGTTCCGTCATGGCCTTCTACACCCCATTTCTGCTCCTGGTGCTGGCTTGTTATCATATCTGTGTCACAGCTAAGGAGCATACCTACCAGATCCAGCTGTTAGAATAAGCAGGAGCATCCTCAGAGAGCAGGCCCTCGCCAGCAGACCAGCATAGCACTCCTCACATGAGAGAGACCGAAACAGCCAAGACTCCGTGCATCATCATTTGTTTCTGCCTCTGCCAGGCTCCAGTCTGTTACCAGCACTGAAGATCTTTTCATAGACTACACTGTCCCACAGAAGGTATAGACTGCCTTCCTCTGGCTTGGCTATATCAATTCTGGGTTGAACACCTTTCTCCATGTCTTCTTGAATACATGTTTTAGATATGCCTTCCTCGTTATACTTTGCTGTGACGATGAGCACTATTGAAGAGCTTCCATTCTTGGCTAGACAGTTCCCTATTCAACCACATTCATTCATGGATCAACACATGTACTAAGATACAAAGTTCATCACAGTAGACATCGCCAGGAACTTGGGAAATTGCCTATGTACAATGGCCCAGAATCCCTGGAATCTGCTTCTGATTGAAGATGTGGCTGACCGCTTAGCCATTCATTGCCATTTGTGCGTCCATGAATAGGACACACTGGTACACTCCTGATGTTCCTCGTTACTACATCACAGTGAGACAGGATGCTGTGGGGACCATGGGTCAAGGACATTTATTGAAGAGCCTGACATCCGAGCACTGAGAATCTCCATGTTATGAACAGATTGCAGACACTTGGAATTCAGCCTCCCCTGCCAAGGCAAGGATGGCTTCTTCCAACAATCCCTGAAACTTAGTCAACCGCTTATAGCAATGAGACTTTATTGCCTCCTAATGTAGCCTCCTGCATTTCAGAAAAAGTTAATTTATAATGAAATTCCTTTATCAGGATACACACACAAAAAAAAAAATCTGTCCTGCTCCTGTTTCCGTCTGGGCCTGTATAACCAGTTCTTCCTGAGAACACTTAGATGTTGGAAAACAATGATCTACCACTCATCACCACCTTTTATTCTTCTCTCTAACCAAAACATCACCGATTCTGTCCATTAAGGCCTTTTAATTCTGGACATGCTTTGATGGGTGAAAAGCCTTGGTTCTTTTAATGAAGTTAGATTGACATCAGTATTAAGATATTGGCTACAGGCACTGAAGTCCTGACGATAAACACCCTAGATTCTTGCTCCAAAAAGAGGGGGGAGTGGAGCTGGGCTGCAGTGGTCTCTGCAAGGGGGTCAGGAGCTGGTGTGGGTGTGTATTGACAATGGCCTGTGCAGGGAGGGAACCGTTTGTGTAGCTCCTGGTCTGAAGGGACCAAGAATACCTGTTGTTGGTTTTTGTCTCTGATCGGAGCTCCACTACTGACCTAGTCTGAGCAGCTATCTTACAGGTGCCTGCTGTAGGAGTAGGGAGACAGTGAATGTTACCTGCTTGGGCACTGGAAGGAAAAATTTATAAATATAAATATGTGTGTGAACATAAATATTCATACACCTGGAAACTACGGTCTGCCCGCAGCCAAGCCTTGTCCAGAAGAGCTGAGCTGTGAGGGGATAGGACCTAGTGTGGGCAGGAACTGGAACCCCTGCCCACCAGAGTGACCCCTGGGTCTTCCATCTATGACTATTTACACAAAGATGCTCTCTGTTCATGCATGAACACACCTGATATTTCAATATTAAGAACTATGCAATGATTTTTTCAAGTTCTTATTTTCAATTACACAGTTTTGTAGGTGTAGGACTTCCCTCATTTTTTTCCATTTATTGCTTCCCTCTTCGCCCTCCCCTTGGCCCTCTGTACTTTAAAATAATAATGAAGTAGTCACAGGATGTGGTTAAGAACTTGCATTTTTTAACATATTTGTGACTCAATACCGTGCCAATTAATTCCATAATGTTGTAAATTGTCGTTGATGTTATGTTGTGGCTTTAAATTGATCGGGATGATATTCTGCCAGCTCTGCCTTCAGACCAGAGATGGTCTCCCCAAGAAACTGTTGAATTTACCTGGACAATAAGATGCTGGACTCTGCTTGGTATACTCTTGCAATGAAAGAATCTTGACTGAATTTGACATGTAATACAGCAACAAGGTGGAGGAATCTACCATGGGGGAGGGTACGGGGAGAGGTTGGGGGATTCCCAGAGCCTATGAAACTGTGTCACATAATGCAATGTAATTAATTAAAAATATATATATTTTAAAAAATAAAATAATATAGTCCTGATACAAGGCAAGATGGTGGCATAGGGTGCAGACACATTTCGGATAATGGAGAATCTTTAGACAGGGTGAAGCACAAGAAGCAGATTACAGAAAAAAATAGGGGTCAGGCAGTGGCACGGGGGTGTGTGGAGATCCCCCTGGACACAGGGAAGCAGCAGTGATGGCAGAGCAGTGTGCAGTGAACAGAAACCCACCAGCAAGCAGCAACCCAGACTCCAGTGATCTGGGCTCCAGCAGCAGCCTCTGTTCAGCTCTTGCGGCACCAGGTGGGAGCTTGGGTTCGTGTGGGGAGCTCAGAAGGTGAATGCAGTCTGAGACCTGCCAATCTCGCTGAGCAGTGTTGATCAGCCCCAATTCTTCAGCAGTGCCCTGCCAGACGCCATCTTGTGTAGCAGGGCAGAGAGAGTGGATTTCAAGGGATGGCCCAGAGTGGGCTTGTTTCTAGCAAATTGCACTGAGCAGAGCCCACAGGGAAAGCTGTGGGGGGTGAATCCCAGACTCTATAGAATTGTACCATAACATTAAAACACTCAAAAAAAAAAAAAGCAATCAAGTGCAACACACACACAAAGGCCCATTTTAATGTGTCCTATGATTCTACTCCTCAGAAATTCTTACTGTCAAGAGTCTGTGTATATTTCACCATTTTTACCTAAATATGCTTTAGTATACATTTAGATAAAGGAACATATTTTACATACTGGTTGCAACTTGCTTTTTTTCACATAATAAAATATGTCAAGCAACATTCTATGTCAGGACATAACAGTTCTTTATCACTATTCCACCACACAGATGTCCACTGATGGGTCTCCCACGTGCTTGTATTTTTTGCTGATGTGAACAATGTTACGATGAATATCCTTGTGTGTGTCTATATACGTGCTTGTGACTATAAACAAATATATATAAAATCAAATATATATGTAAACAAAATACATAAAATCTTTCAATAAAATGATGTATTCCTTCAGCGTAGTCTCAACACCAGTGTTCTGTGCTTTTCCTGTGTCATGACGTTGTAGTTATGAGTCTAGTATTTTGTTGTCTAGGTATATTTAGCAATTTTATTGGGGCCTACACTAATAAAGAGTAGAGACGCACTATGTGCGGCTCGCTCTTTGATTCCTGGCACTCTGGTCTCCATTACATCATTCATTTGTGGAATTACACGTGTATACCTGTTTGTCTTTATATCTTTTCATTTAGTATTTTGGGTGAAACTTGTCTTATAATAGAGAGAAAATATGATATTTGTCCTGTTGAGCTTGGCTTATTTCACTGAGTGTAATGATATCCAGTTGGGACCACTTTGTTGCCCATGGTAGAATTTCATTCTTTTTAATGGCAGAGTAGTATTCCATACAGATTTACCACCGTCTTTTATGTGACCCCTTTTCAGTGGATATCCAGGTTGTTTCCATGTCTTTGCTATTACAGGTAGTGCTACCATGGATATAAGGATGTTATAAACATTTGCTTTCTCATATGTAGGTGTCACTTCTTTTGGATATTTCCCTAGGAGTGGGATTGCTGGGTCAAATGGCAGATGAATTTTTCAGTTGTCTGAAAACTGAGTTCCATAGTGGCTGTACAAGTATACAGTCTCAGCAGCAGTGGAGTAGGGCACCTTATCCCTACAGCCTCGTCAACAGGTGTTAATTAGTAGATTTCTGTATGAAGGCAGTTCTCACTGCAGTTAACTGGAATCTCAATGTGCTTTTAATTTGTGCTTTCCTTATTGGTATGGAGCCTGAGCATTTTTTCTTATATCTAATAGCTATTTGATTTTTCTTCCTTTGAAAACTATTTGCTCATTTCCTTTGCCAATTTCTTGGTTTGTTTTGCTGTTGAGTTTCTGGGACTTATGTATATCCTGGATATTTGCACCCTATTTGTTGTGTAGTGTTCAAATGATTTCTCTCATTCTTTCAGTTGCCTCTTTGTTGATCATTTCCTTTGCTGTACAGAAGCTTCTTGGTTAGATGTATTTGTTTATTTTGGTTTTGACTGCCCATGCTTTTGGTGACTTTTATAGGAGATCTTCACCTATGCCTATATCTTGTAGAGTGCTTCCTATGTTTTCTTTTTCTAATAATTTGTTGGTTTCTGGGTGCAGAATTGGATCCTTGATCAATTTAAAGTTCATTGTTTATAAGGTGGGAGCCATTTAAAAAAAAAGATGTAATTTTATTGGGAAGGCATATCAGATTTAACGGAAAGAAGAAGAGACAGAAAGATCTTCTATCCACTGATTCACAACCCAAGTGGCTGCAACAACCAGATCTGAGCCAACCCAAAAGCAGAAATCAGGAGCTTCTAACAGCTCTTCCTTTGGGGTTTCTATTCTGTTCCATTTATCTTCTCTGTTTCTGCGCCAATACCAGGCTGTTTTTGATTACCACTTTTCTGTAATATGTCTTGAGATCTGGAATTATGATTCCTTCACCTTTGTTTTTATTCTTCAAGGTAGCTTTGGCTATTCAGGGTCTCTTGGTTTTCTAGATGAATTTTTACATGAAGATTATATTTGGGATTTTGATTGGAATCACGTTGGATCTGTGTATTTCTTTTGGTAATATGGACATTTTGATAATGTTGATTCTACCAGTCCAGGAACATGTTAAATTTGTTAATCTTTTAAAGTCCTCTCCTATTTATTTATTTTTTTAATGTTTTATATGTTTCCTCATAGAAGTCATCCGTGTCTTTGGCTAGCTTTATTCTACAGTATTTAAAGTTTTCCTCTGCTGCTTTAGAAGGGACTGTTTGGACTAGTACTTTTGCAGCCCTGGTGTTGTGTATAGTAGGCCCATCAATTTATATTCATTTATTTTGTACCCTGCACTTGGCCGCACCCTCACATAAGTTCTTATAGTCTCCTTATTGAGTATTTTGGTTCTCCTATGTTTAGGATCATGTCGTTGTGAAATAATTCGACTTCGTCTCTCCCAATTTGAATTCCTTTAATTTATTTTTCTTGTCTAATAGTACTAGTGAGGATTTCCAGTACTATGCTGAATGGTAGTGGTGACAGTAGACATCCTTGTCTTGTTCCAGATCTTGGTAGGAAAGCTCACAATCTTTCCCCTTGCAGTACACTGCTGGCATTGGATCTTTTGAATATTACATTGTGTTGTAGAATGTTCCTTGTATGCCTGTCTTGCTTAGGGTTTTTAGCATGAAGTGATGTTGGATTTTGTCAAATGTCTTCTCTGCATCTGTTGAGATGATCATAAAGTTTTATTCTTCAATCGATGTGGTATACCACTTTGCTTATATTAAAACATCCCTGTATGCCTGGTCTTTTGAGCATTCAGGACCTTGAGGTCAAAGGCACAGCCGAACCTTCTGTGTGGTGCATAACATGTATTCCAATGAACTTTGAAGCCTGGTGTGGAACAGTGAGGAAATCCAGCAACACATTGGCCCCCACAGGTATTTATCAGAGAGAGGAGCTCCAAGTACCTGCATGCCCTAGATGCTTCTAGTCCCAGACAACAATTTCCTTTTGGGCTGTTACCTTGTTCCTTAAGCCAGGATTGTGGGGCTGCTGGTTCTGGCCATGAGAGCAGTGATGAGAATTCATTGTATTGAGCACTGGAAATGACTCCAGTAAAAGTGACTTACCAAAAGAGCTACTGAAGCAGATTGCTACGTATGATCATCAGAAGGGGAAACAGTATGAGGTCTGCGTCACCTGTCTGGAGGAATATGAGGACAGCGACAAGCTGCGGGTCCTGCCCTTTGCTCACGCCTATCACAGCCTCTGTGTGCAGCCATGGCTCACCTACACCCAGAAGACATGGCTCACCTGCCACAGGCAAGCAGCCTGTCCATTGGGACCCTGGCAATGAGGAGCAAGAGGAAGAAACTCGGGACAAGAGAGGGTGATGAGTAATAGAGCCACAGGATCATCCTGCCTCAGCCTGCAAGTACTCTATGCCTTCCACACACCTGTCCGCTCTAACTTGTCACCTTCCGCCATGACTTGACAGCTGGAAGAGTCACTTAATAAGGAAGGAAAAATCAAAATATATGTATATATATACACACACACAATGGAATACTGCTCAACCATAAAAAATGAATTCTATATTTTACAACAAAAATGCATATAACTGGAAACCATTATATTTAGTAAAATAAGCCAATCCCAAAATGACAAATATGTTTTCCTTGATTTGCAGGTGAGTTGCTAAAAATGTAATCTATATGAGTAAAATCGACACTTAACAGGCTGCAGTTATACTCTTAAAAACAGTGGGTTTTTTTCCTTTTTTTCTTTTTTTTTTTTTTTTTTTTTTTTTTTTGCTTAACTGTTTGTTGAATTACATACCTCGTAGAAGGTTAAGCCTGTGATTATAAAATATAGTGAAAGGATGGAATTGTACAAATTAGAAGAAGAACAAGAAGAAAGAAAGTGAATGAAAGAAACGGACAATGTGGGACATGGGCAGGAGGAAAGCTAGGGTGGAAAGTCATGTTCCTAAAACCGTTTATATGGAATACACGAAATTTGCTCACATTAAATAAATAGAATAAAAATGAAACAGAAAAGCCTACCTCTACCTACATATAGTCAAATGCTCAAGGAGTCACTCATGGTTTTTTTTTAATATTTATGTATTTTAATTAGAAAGTTAAATTTAAAGGAGAAGGAGAGACAGAGAGCAAGAGCTTCCATCTGCTGGTTCACTCCCCACATTGCTGCAACAGCCAGAGCTGAGCCGAGCTGAAGCCTGGAGCTTCTTTTGGGTCCGCCACATGGGTGCTTTCCCTAACTTCTCAACAGGCTCCCCACTCCAGTCCCTCTCAGCCTAATCACAGCTTCTCGGGGAAAGCTGCACCAGTCTGCAGTCTGAGGGATCTCTACCCTGTCTGACTCTCAGAGTTAGAGGGCAACACACTGACATTTCATGTGTAGACCTGCCAGGGAGCCCACACTCAGGTACCATCTGTCTAATCTTCCAGGAAAGGGGAAGCTGTATGAAGCTCTGGCAATTCTCTGTATCTTTAGGATAAAACATAATTAAGCCGACACCACAGTAGGCATTAAATGACTTTTTATGTAGACCCCTGCTCCGAGAGCTACAAACTGGACAAATTATTCTTAATCCTGAGAAGGGAGCACAGAGAGTCAGTAACATTATTGTGTTTTTCATTTGGGGGATATCTGTGCTAGCCCTTAACCCCAGTTTCCTCCCAGCAACTCCAGTTCTGCAAGGAGCAACAAAGTTGCTAGAGCATCTCTGCCCCTTGCCCATCTTCACCTTTAGCAGGTGACGCCATGAAGACCTGCCTGGCACAGAGCTGATAGAAACATTGCAGCTGTACAGGCTGTGGCTCCATGGATTCCTCCACGCAAGCTGCATTCTGCAAATCAAGAAAACGGGGGAGGGAAAAAGAGCACCAGCCTTTCGTGGTTATGTGTGCCCTGCTCTGCTAGCCAGCCCCCGGCCTTGGAACCCATACATTATTTAATGGAAAGGAAGACATGCCCTAAATGAGCCGGAACAATTGCTTGAGGGAGGTGGGAGTGGGGGGTGAGGAAGCATTGTGTACTTTTTTTAATTTCACACACCGTGTCAGTTACGTTTGTTTCTTATTTAGGATACAGCATTAATCATGCTAATATTTTACAGCCAGACTTCACTCTTCAGTCATTACTTTAATCAAACCCATCAGTGAACGAAGGAACACGTTACCAGGTGGGAATAACTGCTACCGCTCGCTGTTAATTACTTTGCATTTTACAGCAATCAGCAGCAGGGGCTGAGATCATAATAAATTCATGACTTATGGGCCCATAAAATCATTACCGTAGGAAAACATGTTTTATCGGGGATTCGATGGGCTGCTGCTCAGACAGAGATTTCTTGAAGGAAATGACACCCATGAAATTAAACGGATCCTTGCAGTCAGCAGAAATGCAAATGCTCAAAGAGCAAAATTTCACCGAGGGAGACGGAGCAGGAAGGAGTGGGCCTGGGTGCCTATCCCGTGCGTGTGAAGAGGAGGACGGCCATGGGACAGGAGCGGCAGAGACGTGCTCCTGGGAAGACAACAAGAGAGCGGTTCTAGCATTTTCCCATGGCCGTGGATGCTGTGGTTTAAAGGGATATCCTAGGCTATTAGAGGTAAAGGAACAACTCAACAAATCATCATTTAAGAGAGTCTGGGATAGGAGGGAAACCCAGTTCTCGGCATTCTCCCTGGTCCTCAGGCAACCCGGGCAGGTTGTTGGGGACACAACTGTCATTTTGAACTGGGGCCATCCTGTTCCTCAACCCTTTTTATTTTTTAAGATTTTTTAAATGTTTAATATAAATGCAGATTTACAGAGAGAAGGGGAGACAGAAAGATCTTCCTTCCTCTGATTCACTCCCCAACTAGCCCCAACAGCCAGAGCTGAACTAATACAAATCCAAGAGTCAGGAGCCTCTTCCAGGTCTCCCATATGGCTGCAGGCTCCCAAGGCTTTGGGCCATCCTCCATTGCTGTCCCTGGCCACAAGCAGGGAGCTGGATAGGAAGTGGAGCAGTCAGGACACAAACTAGCACCCATAAGGGATGCGAGTGCTTGTGGGTAGAGGATTGGCCAGGTGAGCCATCATTTCAGCCTCACTTGTTCCTAGATTCCAACACCCCACTTTCAGCCAACCACCTCCAGCCTGGTGGTGTGGGTTTTTATGTCCTCAGAGACCTCAACCTGTAGGAAATGTTCTCCGGGGAGAATAATTAAATGCCTTAGTGTGAGTTTTCTTAGGGAGCTTCCCTATCTTCAAGTTTCTTCCAAGACATGTCCAGGCCATTGTTTGAAAATAACTGCTTCCCCCTTTTTTTGCTGTTTCCAATTATACGTGACAAACACAGCCCTATATTGGATGTTATTTAGCATAAAATTATTATAGCAGGTCATTTTCAAATGCTAAGTCACTAAAAATATGTCCTTTTTTATCAAGGCATACCAGGTCCAGATCTTGTACCTCATTAATTTCTGCACATCATACAAGATGAAATTCAAACTGAATCCAAGAACTGCCAGTGGAAGGTTTATTCATTCTTCCTGAGATGATCATCGCCCTAATCACACATTCATAATTGTTCATGTTTCTAAAGGGCGGGGAGATCCTGTCCTCCGCACTGGGGTGAGCGGTGCAGAGGAGGACAAAGAGTCCGACATGACTTCACATCCCACTCCTACCAACCACTGGTTGGCTCTTAGGGAATCTACTTAATTACCTGAATCTCAATTACATATTGCATAAAGCAGAGGAAGTTAGACCTATGTTTGAACAGTTGAACTTTCTGTGTGCAGGCAGGACAAAGTAAAATGCTAGGTCAGTCTCCTGGTGACATTGATCCACTGTGCTGGAACGCTCCAGCACTCAGCTTCAAGGTCAGAGCTCCCCGGAGGAAGCCACAGCTGCTGAGGAGGTGGCTGGTCCATGCTGACTCCCAGAAGTCTTGCGCAGCAGCATCCCAGCACTCGAGATGAGCAATGAAGGATGTGGGTGTCTGACTGCACTCCCACCTGTCTCTGTGGCTTTCAGGAATGTATGTTACTCTGCCCCTGAGTTCGTGGGAGATTCTGAGCCTCACAGAGCATTTGTTCCGAAGCAGAAGGTAGAAACAGAAAGCATTTTCTGTGTGACCTCCGGGCCATTTTGTCTGGTATTCCCCATCACAATCTCCCTTTCCTACATTTACCCTGTGAAACTGTTGGTTCTAGAGAGAGGGGGGCTTTTGCTATCATTGCTCCAACATCCTACAGCCACATGCAAGGGATGATACAGACATCATCCTGTCCATTCAGGGGACAGGTCTGGTAGCAGATCTGGTAGCAAGTTCAGCAAGGGAGTTCGCTCTCCTGGGTAACTAACTTTGTCCACAGCCAATACAGGAGACCAAAGCTGCACCTGCCAAGCATGAGAGTTCATTTCCTGAGTCCCTTCCCAGTCCATCAGCTCAGCACTAGGGCAGGAGAAACAGTTGGGGGGCTATGGGCAAAATTAATTCCTTTTAACTAAGAAACCAAGACAGTTTTACGTCTCTCAGGAAATCAGAGCGCCACTATTTTGGACCACAAATGAAATGAGTTAAGTGAATGCTGATTTTTTTAAAGCATACATGTGTGCCTGATAAGTCCTATAGAAAAGAGCATTTGTAATTGTATTGAAATTTTAAAAGAGACTTTGTGAAGATGTTCAGGGCTTTCTGTTCATTTGTGTTTTTTCAGGGGGATGGGTGCGTGGAGCAGTTGAGATATACTGAAAAGCAGGAACATTCCAAAGTCGGCTTAGACAGTTTCAAATCCTAGCCCTCTTGTATCCTCGACTTCAGATGAGCAACTTAACCTCCCTGCTCTTCATTTTCTCCATTTGAGTGATCGTATTTTGTGTGTGCTTTTCAGGGCTGTTAAGGATCAAATGATTTATGCTCATGAAATATCTGTAACAGGATGAATATTCAAAAATGGCCATGGCTATTACTAAACTAGCACCTTTTTGCTGAAGAAGCTCCAATGAGTTATTGTAATGAGTGCTAGGTAAGATTTCTAACCTGCGTGGTAAAACCCCAATGAGTTTGTCCTATTAAAATCAATTTCTGGTACAAAAAATAAAAAGCCTCGGTCAATTACATGGTGGTTGCAGTTTTAAGAAACTTGTTACACTTAACTTTCATAGACTATGAATTTATTCAAACTTAGATGAAGGAGCTTGGTCATTTGACTTTAAATCTCAACTATCATTAGATGCCATTATGAGGGATTTTCAATGAAGAGGTCATCATTCTGCATTGTTGAGTGAATAAAGTGAGACCCAAAAGCCAAGGCAAGCACAAACAAAAGCTCCTTGCTTTCCATGGCTCCAAAAATAGGCTTTAAATGTATCACAGCATCCGTACTACCCAAAAATGTCATCCACAAGATCTCCTAGCACAAAGTAAGTATATTCTGATGTCATTTGCCACTTGCTGTTTTTTCTAGAACTCCAATAAATGCCTTAATTAAAGCGTTCAGTTGACCTTAGTTTTCAGGGTGATAGTAAATTTCCCTTTGAAATACGAAATAGAAACACTGTTGTCAGGTGCCGATTTTCGGGTCCTGCACTGTGTTAGCGACTTGACACACTTTCTTGCTGCTGATCCTAACAACATCCTACAAGGCAGACAATTGTTACCATTTCACAGAGCAGGAGACTGAGGTTCAGAATAATCACTGGGATCGCGCAAGGGAGATGCAGACGGACATTGATGCCATGCAGGGAAAAACTAAGGGAGATCTATGTGCCCTGCAAGAAAGCAAAAACACTGCCTGGCACATGATGGTGCTAAAAACCACAACTGTTGCTCATCTGAAACTCAAATTTACCTGGAAACTTACATAATGCTTGGAAATCAGGTATTATGTAGATTTTACTTGATAGTTAATGTTGTATATAAGTATATATGAATGCTTAATTGCAATTAAGTGAAAATAAATACATCATTCTTTTTAACATGCAAATGCACTATTCTTGTATTTCTCTTGGGGGTTTTTCCAAAGTCCAAAGCAGACTACACTACTACCTCAAACCAGAGTCAAGAAGGAAAGCAAGCTACACTCTTTTCTTGCAAATAGCTATGTTTCATGCTTCAACTATACTTTTAAATTAAAATATTATAACCTTTACATTACCAAAAGGCATGATCTATCTTTATAATCCGCACATGTGATGTTCAAACCAAGGTGCTTGCTAGCTGGAACATGGTAACAATGTAAGTTACAACAGAAGTCTGCAAGTACAGACTGCTGGATTCCTCACCACATGTCAGCTCAGAACACAGAGGCACAGGAGAATTAATGAAATAACACATAAGAACACACACAAAACAAGACTTGAAAAACGCTGTTGGCAGTGGTGGGGATGAAGACAGCAAACGGTATTTGACGTGACACTGTGGTATCACAGGTTGTCTCTCTTGAGAGCTATCCTGTTCCCCTTTGTGCACAAGCTAGGACCAACAACCCAGGGTCTGACCTTGTCTCCCCATGAATTCATGGTACCAAATTGAACAGTGAACACTCCAGAAAAACCTAAGTTCACAGTCGAAATAACTAGAAATGTGAAGAGTAAATCATCTACCTCCAAAAAAAAAAATATACTGCTTGACAAGAAACATACAAAGCACTAGCATGGAACAAATGGGCCAATAACTGAAGATATGTGTGACCAATATACATCTGAGGATAAAGATGCCGTTTCTGAAAGAAAGGGGCAAGAAGAAATTGTTAATGAAACAGGAAAGTGTTAGAAATGACATTTTAATGTGCTATTTCTAAAGAGAAGGTAAATAATAGAAAGGACACAATGTAAGAAAATAACCCAAAAAATCTTACTGAAAATGCTGCGGGAAAGGTAACAGATGACAGAAGCCATGAAAGGTGGTATAAGACAAGAGCAAGTACAAAATATGTGAAAAATATAGAAGTTTTGCAGAATTATTTATTAGCCTAATGTAATCCAAAGAACCCACGGAATCAACGGGAAAAACTAAGCGGAGCTCACATCTTAATGAGGAGGGAGTAGAGACAGAGAAAGAGGAGAGGGAGAAAGAGAAAAGAAAACAGGAAGGAAGGAAGGAGGGACAACAAGCAGAAGCATTTTAAAAATCTCGGGGTGAACAGTTACAAGTTTGGATTTTAAGGGCAGCTATCACAAAATCAAAATTAGAATTAAATAACTATCAAGGAAAAGCTGAAATACGAATGGGAAGAGAAGGGAAATCCAGTAAATGGAAAAGAAGTAGAATAGCAACAAATCTCTAACAGAATTAGAAAATCAGCAACTAACCAAATTTATTAAAAATTTTAAAAACCTGAATTTGTTCATTCCAATCTTGGCTACAAGCTCCACACTCAAAAATGCACAGGAAAAATGAGATTAAAAGTCTAGAAACGATATAATACATTGACATGGTGTAAAGCAGGAACCAAAAGAAAGCTCGGCAGTCATCCTAATGCTCTGAATTGAGACAATTTAAAGCTACAATTTTGAAAAGGAAGAATAGCATCAACTATTCATAAAGGGCAGAGAAAGGCTGGACATTCAGCATGCACGCATGTGTACCAAGTGTGATCTCTATGCTTCCCGTTTCCTATGCTCTGGTAGCTAGGATAGATTTATTGGAAACCAATATATCAAATAGAAGAAAATGATGGAAATAACTAAAACCTAAATAACACAAAGGGCACTCCAGCAAGAACATAAAGAATATACATGAGAACTCCACTGCCCAAATAGACAATTTTAATTCTATCCTGTTACAAAAATAGATCACATATTGGATAGTTGTAATTTCAATCAATTTCTAATGAACAATTTCAAACAGACTATGTTCCTCCATAAGAATCAAGTGCAACTGTAAACTATCATGACAAAAAGATAACTTAAATAATGTAGTTGGAAATGAAAGCACATTGGTTCTTAAGCCAAACATGATATAATAGAAGACATTGTATACAGAAACACGTGATAAATAAAACTCCACCTGTGAAAATCCATACAGTTTAGCAATGACATGCCTATCGAAAACATCATAGCTCCAAATACATGATCAGGAAATAAGAAAACTTAGAAATTAAATTAGCTAAACATGCAACTCAATAAATTGAAGTGGGGAGGAGCTTTAAGGAAATAAAAACAAATGATAAGTAAGAAAATAACAGGAAGGGCAGAAAAGAAAGAAGTGGAGGACGCACAACAGCAACTGAAGATTAATTCTAAAGGCATGCTGTACATTCCTAATACAAAGACAGTACAAAGACTTCTGGGAGGACTAGTCAAGAAGAATCGCATTTCCAACCCATGAAGGCAGGACACAGAGAAGAAACAGTTGTCAAGTGGATATATTTCAAAATATAAAATGAACAAAACATTTATCTCAAACTGAAAATTTTATTCTCTTGAGTTTTTTACTAATATAAGAAAAACAGAGTTTGTGCATTCCACAGGCATAGTTCCAAGAGGATGATTGTACTTCACTCAGTCCCTCGTTGTTTAAATCAGGAAATCAGTGCATATCCAACAGAGAAGAGAAATTCAATGACTTCCTTATTGTCAAACTAGCCAGACAGTTGATGGGAGACAAGGTGTGAAGATTCTAGGCAAAACAGAGGACAGCAAAATCAACAATGATGTGTGTGTGTGTGTGATTTTATGGAAAAGTTAATTAGAAACCAATACTTCCATATTCAGCATTACAAGAAATTAGTATCTAGAATGTGGAAGAACTAAAAATCAGCATGAAGAAGACAGGACTCCGTTAGAAAAAATGGGTAATGAATATGCACAGGCAATTCCTAAGAAGAGAAAATCCAAAACCTGAGAAGCATATCAAGAGACGCTCAAAACTCATCAACAGGAAGAAAAGCACACATTGAAACATAGTAGCAAGAACTGGAAAGCTGAATAGTGCCAAATGCTGTGGCAGACCGTGGGTACTCCAGAGTACACTGTGCATTATGGATGAAAACATAGACCAACGTCTTGTGCAAGGGGAAGAGTCTTGCACTGCTTATCCAAACTAAATGTGCATACCCAATGACCTGGCAAGTGTCTTCCTAGAATATATATACCAGAAAAAATTTTCACACAAAACAGAATAGGTCCAAGTTGATCACCATAAGGGTTATTTACAATCTATGCTAATGGAAACTCCTGGACTTACACAGGTATAAACCTATGAGGCCTGAATTTAGCTTTCCACCACTGGAAATGAATAAGTGAAATATAGAGGAAGCATTCCATATTGTATCATGTAGCAGTAGATTCAAGCAAGGGAGATATATATACACAAACATTGACAGGTCTTAAAGTGTATCTTTCAACAAAAGATCAGAATACAATGAGATACATAAAAATATTTTTTAAACTAAAGCTACATGCACACAAGCATATAAATTTCATAAGAAAATATATAAATAAAATGATAAACATTTTAAATAAACGATTTCATACAGTAAAGTGGAATCAGAATTTGGAAATAACAACTAAACAAACAAGAGGGCCCTCTTCAAACTCACAGTAATAAAACGTATATGATTAGTTCAATCTTCTGAAGATTCTTGGCGTGACTGAACATAGTTGATGCCGCCAAAACTTAGGCGGAGGCTTGATTCCAATGTGGTAATGTTGAGAAGTGGCCAGAGCCTTTAAGACACGCTCGAATCGTGAGTGGATTGATTGTCATCAACGTAGATTGGGGGTCCCCCTCTGACAAGCCTGATACCTTCTCTATTGGAAGCGCGAGCGTTCTCCTTCCGCACACAGCGCATCTGCTTCCTCTTTCCCTTTCTCCACCTTCCTAAGCTTCAGCATGTGGCTCTCCCCGCGATGCCCTGCGTATGCCTGTACCATGCTCTTGGATTTCAGCAACGTGAGCCAACATGAAACTCCTTTCTTTGTAAATCACTCAGCCTCGGGTATTTCATCATAGCAACAAACCAAACTAAGACGATTTCCAACCAAGACAGACAGAGATGGACGAAGAAGGACAGAGAGAACAGGGGTGGTGAGGACCCAGAAGGAAAGAAGCAGGTTTTTGAGGCCCGGCGGCGTGGCCTAGCGGCTAAAGTCCTCGCCTTGAACGCCCCAGGATCCCATATGGGCGCCGGTTCTAATCCCAGCAGCTCCACTTCCCATCCAGCTCCCTGCTTGTGGCCTGGGAAAGCAGTCGAGGACGGCCCAATGCATTGGGACACTGCACCCGCGTGGGAGACCTGGAAGAGGTTCCTGGTTCCCAGCATCGGATCAGCGCGCACCGGCCTGTTGCGGCTCACTTGGGGAGTGAATCATCTGACGGAAGATCTTCCTCTCTGTCTCTCCTCCTCTCTGTATATCTGACTTTGTAATAAAAATAAAATCTTAAAAAAAAAAGTTGCCATTTGAAGTGTTCTTCCATACTGCTAAGTCAGTCACTGAGACCAGACTATAGCCACCTTTTTCTTTATACAATCAAATATCCTCTTCTTTGTTGTTGTAGCTGGACAAAAACAATGGACAAGCAACTACAGACAGAACAGACTGACTGTCCTAGCAAATAACAGGCTATTGATGTAGTTCACTGACCACCAATTTACACTGCAAAGTTTCCACCAAAGAAAGATATCAAAGCAGATTTCAGTTTGAAGAATGCATCTGTAGTGCCCAAAACACAACCACATGACCAAAAAAATAAGTGGATTTTAGAATCACTAAAAGAAAGTGGAGTAGAATCAAGACTCAAAACTGTCTCTCAGGGTCCTTGAGTAAACTGTGTCCCAGACGCCAACTAAGGAGAGAGTTAGAAAACTTTGTAGGGAACTGGGTTGGAAGTAAAGCAGTTAGAACTCAAAGCAATGCCCAGATGGAATGCTGGTGCTGCAGACAGAGGCTCAGTTTGGTGCGCCATCTAGGCAGGATCATTTTTAGTTAAACTGCACGAGAGTTTTTAATTGATGCTTCCATGGCATCTATGAAACCCTTGAGAGAGGCTGGAGTTGGTCAGGATTCTGAATCCTTTAATAGAATTTTTATGAAAGCAGAAAAAGAGAAAAAAAATGACAAATTCTAGGACTCCACAGTACAGTCTTACAATCCTGTATCTTCCTCTTCTCCAGGGAAGTGTGTCTGATCAAAACATACAAAGCAGTGTGACAGGCTAGTGAAAGAGAATCCAGGTTTTAACGTCAGCTGAAGCAATTTTCTTTATAAAAAAAATCATTTGTACAGTCCTTCCCTCCCCCAGACTGAACCTCTTGCAGCTTGAAGTTCATCCAGAAAATCCTTTTGCAAAATATTTGCTTAAACACTGTAATGTAGGAATTATAAGGGATTAAGCCTGTTCATTCTCTCCTCCCCCAGATATCAGCTGTATTTCTATCGCTCAGGAGCTTAATTCTACATCTGAAACCCAGGGCCAAAGTCAGTCTACCACTCCATTCCTCCCACCAAAATCTGAAGTATTACTGAAACATCTCATATGTAAACAATGGCTGTTGTGAAGAACCAAAAAAGGTTCCCTCATACAACCCTGTTTCTCCCAAATGCTCCCAGTAGACCCCTCCTCCCCTCCATTTATTCTAATATCAACAAGATCTGGGTGCTGTTGAGTTGCAGACAGCATCAGGTCCCTGTTGCCAGATCACCATCCAGCCCAGCCAGGGAGACTCCTAGAGGAAGAATCCCATGGTAATGGCTTCCTAACACAGCAGTTCAAAAAGGGAAGAAATGTCTCTGAAGACAGCCAGTGGTCTGGAAGCAGGAGCAGCCTGAGAGCAGAGACATCCAAGGAAGACAAGATGCCATCCAGGAGTGAAGGGCTTTAACTACAACAAATTACAAGGTGAAAAAGCAGAGTTGGTCGGTGGTGGGATTTTAAAGGTTGAGCACTTCTCAGCAGCTACTTGCTCTATTTTGGTTTTATCCACTTTTCTCAGCAGCAATTTCCCTGTCACGAGTAGGCATTACACTCATGATATCTGCCATTCAGACTTACTAGCCCTGTCATCCCATCAACTTGCCGAGCTTTGCCTCGGCTCTTAGATTAGCACTGACCCTTATCCTGTGTACAGCAGACCTGGCAGGGCGTAAATAAACCAAATCTCTACATACCGTTATCTTTATTCTCTACCATAAGGATTTTAGCTAAAAAAAATGATGATTAAAATAAAATAATCCTCAGGGGCCAGCGCCATGGCATAGCAAGCTGTCCGCATCTCCTATGGGTGACTAATCACGTCCTGGTGGTTCCACTTCCAAATTGCTCCCTCCTTAGTAACTGGGAAGGCAGTGAAGATGGCTCAAGTCCTTGGGCCCTTGTTCCCATAGAGGAGACACGGAGTAGGCTCCTGGCTCCTGGCTTCGTAACAGCTCAGCTCCACCTACTCCAATCACCTGGAGAGTGAACCAGTAGATGAAAGAATTCTCATTTTCTCTGTCTCTCTTTGTCACTGTGATTCTGCTTTTTGGATAAAAATAAAATCATTTTTTTTAAATCTAGTCACTACAATGTATAGTAGAGACTATGTGCAAGTACATCCAGTGTTGGGTTGGATTGCAGAATACACAAACCCAAGCTTTTCACCTCTGCAACCGGCCCAGCTTTGCGTGAAGAGATGTCATTCACATGAGGCATGAATGTATATGGAATACTATGTGAAGTGAGATTCTGCTGCCATCAGCCATTGCCTTGACTGCCTGCCTCTCTGCCGTTGCCAACTTCCCACTATTTGTGCAGATAAAGAGCCTGGGGAAATATGAGAAGAAGACTGAGCCTGGTAACATGTGGATGAACACTGGGCATAGTAATCTTTTGTGTTGGCCAGCAGGCATTTCTGGTTCTTTTCCATTTTGGTCACACAGTAGGGTTGTGTATCCAAATTCTTCTATTAAGTTATAATCGTGTGACTTCTTGTTGGCCAATAAGTATTACCTCTAGGCCAGAATGGCATTTTAGCTATGTGAGAACTTCTACAGCTTTCCCTTCTCTATGTCACAAACTAGCACTGTGCAAAACTTTTCTACTGATCAGTAACGGGCAAGTAAGATTTTTTCCCTTTTTTTTGTTTTAAATTCTTCAAATGTAAGGGATTTTGTTAGTCTAACAAGGCTTTCCACTTACTGTTAAACATGGGAATACAATGCTTTTTTTCCCTCTCTCCAACTTAGAGCCCTGTCATCCTTCACAGCAGATGTGGGGGCTCAAAAAGAATTATTTTTATGACTCAAAAGTGGAAATGTTTTCTCATACTCTGTTCATATTTGCTCAGATAACAGATGCAACGCCTATTTGGGCAAGTGAGAAATGAATGGGAGGCAGACAGCAAGGCCAAGTGAGGTACAGCCATCCAATTGATTGAACACTCAGGTCCATCGAGATTGTGAGAGTCTTGAGAGTCAAAAAGAAGAACCTTGAAGGTTCTGCTGGCTAATCCTACCCAGGAGCCAACCATCCACACCACTGAATAAGTGAATGTCGCCTGGGAAAGACAACACCTGCGTTCCCTTTATGCAGCCTCTCATACTTTCTACAAATGATTAATTGCCCCCTTTCCTGACCACACACACACACGAGAGAGAGAGAGAGAGAGAGAGAGAGAGAGAGAGAGACTTCATTTAGCTTAGAAGGAAGATTAGCAAGAGTTGCATCTGAAACAATTATCCCTCGGATGATTATCTCTGTTCCTTGGTCTAACATCTTAGATGATAAAAGGAATACAAATGAAGAGGGCGTGGTTAAACATCCTATCTTTTCCTCACCATAGTCAATCCCAGAAATGGGACTGGAAATTAAATAAGACTGTATTGGACTTCAAATAACTGAAGGTGACCAAAGGGCTATGATAAAAATATCCGTGATATGGTAATAAGACAGGAAAGTTAGAGATGAACAAAGGCTGCCAAATGCAGTGATCAGACAAAGAAAAATTGTTTTACACTTGCATTGAACTGAATTTAGAATGTTCACAAGAATAGTTACATAGCCAACTAAAAATAATGATTAATTTGTCTGAGATATGCTGGAACTCACACAGCCAAATGAGTGTTGCCATTCAAAATAATCTGCAGGGCTACACTCTTCATCCAATAATGCTTACATTTCTTGAAACATTTTATAAATTGCCTTCAAAGTCAGTTTATGAGCCGCAAAATAAAGTGTCTCTTTATAGCCACAGCTCATCCTTCTTTGGGTTACTTCCTTTCCCTCCATGTTTTGACTTTATTCAGCCTAAGTCCACTCTCTCCCCATCCGCCCCGTCCCTCATTCAAACAGGACAAATGAAAAATAAGACTCAGGGGGGTACCACCTTTGGAGAGCAGGGACCTGCCAGAGACCATGCGACCTGGCCAAAACGACGGAAATCCTCAGAAATTGAATCTCCTTGAGTGTAATTATGGATTTGGGCCCCCCAAAAAATCTCATTTAATTTTCAGCTGCTTAAATCATACAGAATACATGTATGTTCTCCGACCACAGTGGAATGAAGTAACAAATCAATAATAGAAAGATACATGGAAAATATCCACAAGCATACGGGAACTAAATAACACAGCTCTATACAGCTCAAAGGTCACATCAGAAATAAAGAGGAGAATCTTAAACTGAATGAAAATGAACACTCGCATGCAGGCCTGGTAGGATGCTCCTAAAACAGTACTAAGAGTATGCATGTAACAGCAGACTTCTACCCCAACCCATCACCTCAGGGCCAAACTTAAAGAACTACAAACAGTCAATGAAGCCCAAAGCAAGCAGAGTAAAGAAAATCATGAATATCAAAATGTGGATGCATGACATGGAACCAAAAACTGCTGCTTCAAAAAGATCCATAAAATTAACAGATCTCTAATAACACCGATCAGGAGAGGGAAAGAGAAAATATAAATTACCCTTAGTGGGAACGAGATGCAACAACAATATAGATCATACAGATATTAAAATAGAATAAGGGAATATAATGAACAACTTTTTGCCTAAAAGCTAGATAATTTATATAAAATTAATCAATCTCTTTAAAGAAGTAAACTGTAAACATCACTGAAGAATAAGCGTGTAACCTGAATGGATCTTTTAAAATTAAAATTAAAATTAAATTTATAACTAAAAACTAGCTACCAAGAAAACTCTGGATCCAGATAGCTTCAATGGTAAATGCTAGCATTCATTAAAAAAAAAAAAAGAAACCAATTCTAAATAAATTCCACCAAAGAGCTACAGAAGAGAAATACTTTCCAGGGTAGCCCTTTGTCAGCTTTCTGTACTTATTTATTTGAAAGGTGGAATGACAGGGTTCTGGGTGGGCTCTTCCATCCACTGATTCTCTTATATAAATGTATATATACACCTTAGACAGGCTAAACCAGCTGAAAGCCGGAGGCAGGAGCACTCTCCTAGCCTCCCAGGTAGGTGGCAAGGACCCAGTGAACTACAATCCTCTGCCTTTCCAGATGTGTTAAGAGAAAACTGGATAAGAAATACAGACCAGCAAGGACTCAAACTGGCCCTCCTTTCCAACCATTAGCTTAACCTGCTGTACCACAAGGCTGCTGAGTCACACTTTCAAGCCAATCCTTTGATCAAATACAAAGACAAAATGAAACTGTAGATCAGTAACCATCATTAACTCAGTGGCCACATTTCTGAACAATATATTAACAAATCAACACACTCTAGAAATGACAATACTTCATGATCCAGCAGAATTTGTGCCTGCAATGCAGCATCCATTTATGATTTTAAAAAAATCAAACTATGTACTTTACCATATAAACTAAAAAGTAAAAACTTTTTAAAAGATTTATTTATTTTTATTGGAAAGGCAGATAGACAGAGAGGAGGAGAGACAGAGAGGAAAACCTTCCATCTGCTGATTCACTCCCTAAGTAACCACAACGACTGGTGCTGTGCTGATCCAAAGCCAGGAGCCAGGAGCCTCCTCTGGGTCTCCCACATGGGTGCAGAATCCCAAGGCTTTGGGCCGTCCTCAACTGCTTTCCCAGGCCACAAACAGGGAGCTGGATGGGAAGTGGGGCCACTGAGTTTAGAACCAGCGCCCGTATGGGATCCTGGCACATTCAAGGCGAGGACTTTAGCCGCTAGGCCACTGCGCTGGGTCCAAAAAATAAAAACTATTTTATTGCCAACATTAAAAACCTAGAAAGAAAGAAAAAAAAATCAATAATGAATCCTAGGATTTGGGCCTGAAGATGGGACAGATGCCACAGAAAAGTGCAGAAGAGCAAGAGAGATGCCAGAATCTAGATTTATACTCAGAAAGCCATTTGTCAACTTTTTCACAAGAGTTTCAGTGAAAAATGTGAATATAACAGTCATTTTTTTCCAGGATTAATAAATACAGAAGAGTAAGAGATTGCTATTATTTCTACTCAGTCTCCAACCTCAACCACAGCCCTTGATCTGAGCACAGGAATATTTCATCCCACTAACCATCTAGACATAAATTGCAGCAAGTATTCTCAGTCTTTAACCCACATTAATGTACTTGGGTCCTACATAAACCCCCAACTATCGTTACAAAGTGCTTATTCTGAAATATGTTAAATGAATTTCTTAGCCTCCAGTTACTTTTAGGAACATAGGAATTAGGGGAGAAATGTGGTTTTCAAAAATAAAAGCAGAAGAAGAAACCCGCACTAGATGTTTAGACCTAATTGACAAATTTAGAAACAAATAAATCATAAGGACTAGATGGCATCCACCCAAGGGTCTGAAGGAACTCGAGGATGAAATTGTGAAGCTCTCGGCAAACTCGTAACCTTGCAGTTACAAATGGCTGCATGCCACCAGAGTGGCAGAGTGCCAGTGTGACTGCTCTCCATGACGAGAGCTTATGGGCACTTAAACTTGCAAACCTCAGTATATCATTAAAAGCCACAATGGAGTGGAAGCCTCTTACACACCTAAGAAGCCTAAATTCATACTGAGATGGTGACCCTCACTCTCCAGGGGGATGCAGGTTGAGGTTAAGACCAGCAGGTGGAAGACCAAAGAGCTGCTCTGATGTCTGTTCTGCTGCTTTCAGAGCAGAAACACCCTGTGCCTCACTCTCCTTCAGTGAAATAGGAGTAGAGTTAACTAGCTCTACAGAAGCATGGAAAACAGAAAGAAGGTGATGTGGATCACTATGCCCTATACATATAAAAAAAATCCTTAACAAATCTACAGGTTTCATGTCAATTCTAATAGCAAGGACAATTCTCAACTAAATGCATGTGATGGCAAAGGAAAACCCCCAGACAGTTCTTCTGCTACAGCCTGGCCAATGGCTCCCTCTCATTAATTTCTCCTCCCTTGATTGTCATTCCTTGGAACTCCTTACCTCCCACCCATGCTGAAAGCCTGCCTCATTACCATCGCCATGTCTTGCCTGAGCCTCATTCCTAAACTCACCAATTTTACTTACAGGGTGGATTGTCATTTGTGCTGTTTTCTAATAATAGTAACACCATCTCGCCTGCAGCCTAAATTTAACAAAGGTATTAAGCCCTTCTTTTCTTACTAAACTCAAAAAAACCATGTCCCGTGTGCATACAGCAATAAATTTGCTAGCACTGGTCAATTCCTTGCCATTACAATGCCCCTGGAATCCATTCCTTTGCTCCATTGCCCCTTTTCCCTGAAAGCTGACCTCATTCAGTTCCTGATACCCACATCATTCTCTGAATATTTATCCAGGCCCCCTTGGTGCCAGGTAGCAGTAAAGATGCTGAGAATGCAATGGTGACTAAAATATGAGTCTTCCTCAAAAGTTTCTAGCGACTGAGTGCCGCTGTTAGTAGAGTTTTCTATTCAAGAGTTCAGTATGTGACAAGGTTAATGAAAGTTGTAATAAGAGGGCATCGGTAGAAAAGGTTATTGATAATCACAGAGGTTCCACGAAAGATGAGCCCTCTGTTGCAACAGATGGTGGTTAGGTGAGGCCTCCAGGCAGAGGAGATTCCTAAGCTCCATCTTCAAAGTCAAGGCTGTTTAGAGGGGAGAGGAAGATGTGCAGGTTAAAAAACGAAGAATCCCTATAAGAAGCTGTGGGGAACGTGAAGGACATTGCAAGCATCTCAGAGTTATTGGAACATGGTCTGTGAAACAGGTGGCCAGGCAGAAGTCAGCAGAGTGAGGCAGGGGCCAATGTCGGAGCATCTTGTAAACTATGATTACACACTTTCACTTCAAGATCAAGCGAAAATGGACTCATGTCTAGGGCTTTGTGTATGGAGGGGACAGACCTGTCCTAGCCCAACCCCACACTGCCTAAGGCTTTGCGCAGCCTCCAGAGTCCAGAGCACGTGGCTCACCCAAAACACAGAGAGCACCAGCACGTCCCGGCCTCCCCACACGGCTGCCACGAAGAGAAGCTGCCTCCTTTTCAAGTCACTGACACTCCTGAGGGACCAAGCAGCAGCTCACCCCCAGAAGACTATGGCAATCCTGTACTCTGGCATGCAGGCAACCACAAGACTGCATTCCTGCACTGAGATTCCATCACTGGTTTGTTATCTTTTTCCTTCTTCCCAAATAGCTTGGCATTTGTCCTCCCCTGCTCTAGTTTCTACCTTTTTGTATTTCTACTAAATCCTTGCCCTAGACATTCTGGAGTCCCCAGTCCTTGATTAACAAATCTCTCAAACTGAATGTCTTTGCCAAGTGTCCCTTATCTCAATGAGATTGTCTCCTCAGAACTTATGTGCACTGGAACAAGTGGGTGGGCACATAACACGTCATTCAGAAGCAGAAGTCAGGCTCAGGGCATAGGACACTACTGTACCAACTCTTAGACCATGACTTCTCCCCCTGCCATGAGCAAACCAGGGCCCCTTCCCCACGACACACGCAGCCATCCCCTGCTGCTCAGTCACCCATTGGACCTGAGCTCCAATCTTCAAGTGATGCCCAGTGACAACCTAAGCAACTCCCTCAACATGCTACACATCGCAGAGGCGCCCTGGTCTTACCTTACTCTGTTCATTTTTATTTGCTAGTCATTTGATTTCACTACCCAGCTGTGTCTGCAACAGCCCACATTCCTATCTTCCCTGTCTCCCTTTGTCTCTTGCACCCTTCTCAATCTCCACTCTACTGATCATACGGACATGTATCTATTTGGCTTCTCTTTAGTAAAACATTACAAGTTTGTCCTTCAATTATCCTAATGGTGACATCCATTTTTTCTAGCCCAATGACAAACTTTCCCAAAGTCTTTCTGGCTACTTCTGGAAGAATCCATAACCTTCCATCCCCATGTTGCAGCTAGTACTTTGTTTCCTCTTCTGATGCAGTCCTGTCAGTCATGTTGGTCACAACATGCCCATCATGTGCTAGCATCTCCCTGTGCCAACGTGCATAGCCATATTCCAAGTCTCCTTCCACCAATCCCATTCTGAGCAAGAGCCGTGAACTCAAGTTGCCCCCTGGGACCAGTATTCAGTTTTATAACCCTGAAAGAGTTGGGTTCCCAACACACAAAAACCTCATGGTGGTTTGAAGAACATGTTTTAAGCATCAATTTCTCATCTCTCCCTACCTGGGATGAAATGGGAGCCATGGCCAGTGGCTGACTGAGAAAAATGTCTAAGAAAAATAAAATATTTCTCCCTGAATTGCTTTCAATTCCCCCACTCCCAATTTCCACCATCCATATCCCACTTTGAAGTTCCATGTCAGGCACTTCACAATGGAACTTTTGGTGCAGTTTGGAAGAAAACACCTGCCATTGGTCCAAAGCCTCACTCCATCCCTGGTGACCTGACAGTACCAGCTGCGCATCTGATTCATCCATATCTGAACTGCCGTGAGATCCATCCAGACCCAAGCACCACACACAGGCGAGCTTCTCAATGCCCAGCAGCTTAGTCGTGTGACCAGGGGCAGAATTCTCAATCTATAAATGGGGCTAATAAGCATCATCTCCTCCTGCCACTTTGGGAATTCAACAAGATATGGGAAAGAGATCGTAAATCTCAATATTGGCGCCACGGTGTTGACAGTAGTGAGAACCCATGAAGGGCGATAATAATGTCTCATTTTGAAATCTGAAGTACCCGCCTGCTAATATAAAAGCCCAGCTGGATTCCCGATGATGTGCTGATCCTTCCCAAAGGAAATAAAGTCTGAGTTAGCACCAGAAATCCTCCAAGCCATCTTTGTTGCTTATACAACATTTGAAGATGTTCTGCTGAAGGAGTTTGCAAATTCCTCTTTACTAGGACATTGTCCAATACTTACAAACCATCATTACATATAATAGTATGGATAATTTGAATGCTTCAAAGCCCACTTAAGATACCACAAAATTTCTATTGCTATAGAAATGTATTTGCAATGCTGGCTATTACATACACATCCTTGTATAACGTTTGTTTAGTTGTCCAGACCCAAGTTTAAATCCCTTTTGGTCTGGGATATGTTTGTACAAGATTTAATCTAGGGCTAAACAGTCCAATATAATCATAATAAGAAGGGTACCACGTGGCAATTTCTTATTTTCAGCACATTGTGTCTGGCCATACATTTTTAATATCATAAAATTGGCTTGTTTTATTATATTTTGATTGTAGATTTATGCGTGCTGCTGCCACAGTCTTTAAACAGATGTGCAGTAAATTTGATTTAAAAAAAAGAGCTCTTCCTCCTGAAACTAGGACACTTGCTCATTTAAATAATATAAAACAACAGTCACAGTGGATGTTTTAGAAACACAGAATGTTCTAGAAAGTAAAAGACCACAAGATGTGCAGAGTTTTATTCCCAGCTCATTGCAGAGCTTCAAAATTTCTGATTATTGTTCTATTTCCCATAATGCTACCTCTACTCACTTTCTCCCATGTGCGGTGACGACAAACAACACAAAACAAGCCAAGTCTGTTTTGCTGGAATTACACCTAGAACGTGTGTACGACACAAGAGATTCTCCGAGAAATTTATTGAGTTTATTTATATACATTGGCATAATTATTGTCTGATTAAAGAGTGTCCTTGGTTTAAATGTGCAACAGAAAATGGGGTGAAAGCATCTTTATAAATCCACAGCAGCTATTCAGGATTGTAATGGATCTTGACACGCAGAATGGCAGTTACATGAAAAGCCTCCCCAAATCCACCTCCTTCCACAAATTTTCTTGAAAGTGACGAATATCAGTAGGTTTTGCACACTCTTTTCAACACCCTCCTTAATTACAGAAACTGCATACTCCAAAGTGCCTGAACTGATATACATGTTCCATGTGCTTTTTTCATTGAGTGCTGTTCTCCATGTATCCGGAAGTAATCCAAGCCTCATTTACATGATTTGTTTCCAATCTGCACCCTGCTACCTGAGGCTTTTTTGCTAAATTATTTTTACCTAAATCCAATGGAATAGATTTGAATTATTTCTTTCTAGGTGAAAACGCTAAAAACACCAATGGTCAAATACCAGCCATCAAATGGAAACTAGGATGATGGAGGTGGATTATCTAATAAAAGCTAGTTAATGCGTCTGGCTAACATTCTCCCCTTGCACACACTGGGATCCCATGTGGGCATCAGTTCGTGTCCCAGCGACCACACTTCCCATCAAGTTCCTTGCTTGTGGCCTGGGAAAGCAGTCCAAGATGGCCCAAAGCCTTGGGATCCTGCATCCACGTGGAAGACCCGGAATAAGCTCCTGAAGAAATAAAAATTTCAAAATAAGCTAGTTAAACATAAACTATATTTTCTAATTTTACCTTTATTTATTCTAAAGGCTGGGAGGGAAAGAGGAAAAGAGAGAGAGAGCACACACTCCTGGTGTTGATTGTCTCCCCTTATTGCCCACAACTGTAGGTGTCTGAAGCCAGGAGCCAGGGTCTTAGCTCTCCCCACATGAGTGGCCAGAACCCAAGTGCCTAGCCATCACCTGGTGCCTCCGGTAGTCTGCATTAACAGAAGCTGTGACAAGACGCCAGAGGCAGGAAGTGAATCCCAACCTCTAGGCCAAACCTTTACCCCCACAAAATGTATTTTTTTTTCATATAGCGTTTCCCACTGGCTGAGGGAGTTGCTCTTCTCTTGTCCCACAATCCCCATCCGGGTAGCACTCCATTCTGCCCCCTTTATACCAGAATTTCTCCAGTAAATTTTCTTTATTCATGCTGTTCATATTCTCCCTCTATTTTCCCCCCAAACCCACTTCACTTTCCTTTTGCCAGTCAATATTTAACTGAAACTGCTTTTATCAGAGTAAAAAATGACTTTCACATTGACAAACTCAATGGTTCAGTTATTGTATTTCTTTTGATTTAAAGTTTCTTAGGATATATTTAGACCCTATGAAATGTACAAATAGCTCAGGGATTATCTGTGTACCCACCACTAAGCTTACAGAAACAGAAATTCCCAATACTGTCAAATGTGCCTCCTGTGTCCCTCCCAAATTGTTTCCTTTCCCTGTACACTTGTAGAGCCCATTATTTCTAAATTTAAAGCTTTTAGTTCATCTTTTTATGTTTTTTTTTTTTTTAGCTCTGTTGGTTCCCCTAGTGAGTATAGGTTTATTTTGTGTGTTCTCACACTTTGTAAATGGTATGCTATTGCCACGTTTACATGTTTGTGGGATTTCTTCACCTCACTAGAGCTCACTCATCTTTCCCAATGAATAAAATTCCGTATTCAAACATATTAAAATTGATTGCATATTTTCTCTGCATCTGTTTTGCATTTTCTATTTTCTTGCATTCCTTTGTGTAACCAGTAGTTGATTCTTCATACTCACCTTACCTGGCCTCTGGGAGACACTTCACTCACACACTCCCTCCTTAAAATGAACCTTGAACTCACTTCAGAGACACCACACTCTGTTTTCTTCCAATATCCACTTTGCTGGCTCCTCTTCATAACCTCTGCATGTTGGGGTGCTCCAAGACTGGGGTCCGCTACCATGGCTTTCCATGCCACTTATTGCTAGTGCTTCAAAAAATTTTTCTTGTATAGCTGAATTCTGCCCTCTCTGAACTTTATGCTTCTCTGTTCAACTTCCTATTCAATATTTCCCTGGGATATCTAAATTAAATGTATCAATATTTGATTTATTTCCATGGCTACTCTCTCCAAATCCTCTCAGTTTTATTGAATTGGATCATTCAATCAATTGTTCTAGAGGGAAAAAAATCCTTCTCTTTTTATCCTGTGGACGACTTCAAACACTTCAAATTCACCTTAAAGTCCTGTAGTATTTGCCTTTTTTCAAAATAAACTATTCTCATCCCCTCTACCTCTGCCAAGTCACCACATCCTTTCATTGAACTGATTTCTAGCTTCCTAGCTGGTCTTCCTGCCCTCTCTTTACGCTCCTACAGGCAACATCCCACAAACCAGCCCAGGTGACCTTTCTAGAATACAGTATATAAATCACATATTTCATCAGCTCAGAATTCAGTTCAGATCTCTGACTTCTCCCCTAGGGGGCAGTCACCATGATACAGCTTGGAAACCACTCTTAAAGGGCTGGAATGCATTCTACGCAGAAAATTAATGCCAATTGTAAGCCAGCAACCACAGGCAAAGAAGAGTCAGGGAACAGACAGCCGTACAGGCTGTGCAATGGCACCAGATGGTCAAGGTTAAAATCCTGGCTCTTTCACTCCCTTACAGAGTGACTTGAGTAAGTCACTTCATCTCTGTAAGCTTCAAACCAAGAGCGAGTCCCTAAAGTTCCATCCAAGGAATTGGCCTCCTCGCCTAGGAGAAATGTGAGTGGGCTTCATCTGATACTGAACAAAAAGACCAGTTTTCCCAAGCCAGAGGCAGGTGCCACAGGACTACCTCTGCACCATCAGTTCTTCTGGGGCTCCAGGCTGCTGGCCTGTACTGATTCCTCAGTTATTATCCATCTTCTACAACTTATTGGTTCTGCTTCTCCAGAGATGCTTGACCCATGCAGGTACAGGGACACTGAGGGTGCTGAGCAGAGCAGGGACAGAGTGTCCATTGTATAACAATCAGTCCATTCTTGTGCATTGTGGAGGCAGAGGGACAGGGTCAGCGAGGATCTCAGTCCTCATGATGGTGAATGACAAGAGACTGGCACTGGAGTGGCCTCGGTGAAAGTGATGGGAAGGGTTAAAGTTGAGATACAATTTGAATGTAGTACTGACAGAAGTCGCTGACGGATTAATTATTATGATTGTAGAAACAAACTCTGACAGAACACAGCAAGAAGGCATAATTAAGGAACATTCAAGGTCAGCTAGGACAGAAGATTAAGGATAAATCAATTCCTCCAGGAAGGTGAGGATTCAAGTGACTTTTAAATTGGAACTTGAAGAAAAAGCCACATGTGCAAACTGGCAGATACAGAGAGAGAGAGAGAGAGAGAGAGAGAGAGGGCGAGCACAAGAAAGAATGGATACAGGCAGAAACACACAAAACCTACCAAGAAAGAGCTCCAAGCAGTCTAGTGAAGCCCGAGCAGATTGGGAGGCGATGGCCCAGAAAGGAGTTCGAAAGGTAGGCAGGACTGCCAAAAGGAGCTTGGCCGACTCTGGTGCCCAGGGCCTCCCAGGCCGATGGAGGAGACTGAATAGGCACCTCCAAGCTCAGTAACCTGAAACAGCTCGTCTTCTCTAAGTCCAGAAGGCGGAATCATCACTGCCGTTCCGAATCCAATCCTGTGGACATGCCCTCCACTTTGCATAAAGTGACAAGGCCATCATTTCATTCTAAGATGAGAAACACAGTTGGGCTACTCATTCCTACAGCTCAAATTTGCCCTCACTGCCTACTAAATAGATTTTTTTTTACAATCTGGCAGTGATCTCTGCCCATTAAGCATCTCTGGTCACTGAGAAGTAATATTGATTTGTTTCATTTTTATCGCCAGAGGCGTTTATTCTTATTTGCACTCTTGCTTCTTCGGTTCAGTGTTTAAAATATTTCCGTTAGTGGTAAATCTTGGAATTGATGACATTTGGAGGGAGTGGATGCCACAGGGTGAGTCACCAATGCTTACTATGACTTCTTGGAAATAGATTTGAGTGTATCTTTCCTGGCTTGGTAGGACATAGATGGGAAGGACCCAAAGTCAGCATGTGAGAAACGGTTTTTGGTTTCCAACAGGTTATATCATTCGCGTCTGCCCTACTAATGCCAGATACTGTGTTCAGAGCTGCAGACGTGGAGACAGAGGTGGGGAAGGAGTTTTTCCACAAAGATCTAACAGGAGAAACAGATATATGTCTGTTAAAAAGAGCCAATGCAAGTATGAGTGATTATTGCTTTAATGGATATGTGAACTATCAAAGTCAGTGGGGCACAAAGGTCTGAGCACTCAGCTTGTCCCAGGAAGGTCAAAGAGGAACTCCCAGGGGGTGACTTCCAGCTGAGCTGTAAAGGCTGTGGCCACCAGGCAGACAGGAAGGGGCACTGGGTGCAGAGGCAACAACAGGAGAGAGGAGTCTAACAAGAAAATCCTGGCGGTCTCACTGCTCAGTACAGCTTCACCAAGGATGAAAGTTCAGCAGCTCATTTCACCTTGGCAACTCTAAAAAGATATTTGGACATTGGTTTTTAAAGAAGCACATGGTGAGTGCTTTGTGTTTCCATTTTTCATCAGAGTCTATAGAATTGTCTTTGTGCTTGCCAGTGCTGGACTTGTGGCCACCCTTCTTTCATAATGCTTCCACTAAGACCAGTGGTCCCAGAAACAGGAGTCAAGTCTGGAGGAGCCAGAATCCTCTCTGAGATACCACTGATGATGAAATCATAGGTATGAAAGAAAATAAAGCAGAGCAAATGAAAATCAGTAGGACACCAAGAGGATGAACAGAAAGGGGCACGGGACAAAAGAAGAGAGAATCAAGCTTCATTGGAGATCTGGGAAAAGCGCTCCTCAACAACTGTCTCACAAGTTACTCCGCTGACCCCTGTATCTTCTCTGATGGGCACCTTACTGATGATCCTCAAGGGACCACCTGGTCTACCTCATCAAGTCTCCTCTGGGTTCCATAGGGTAAGCAAGAGATGAGACGTAAAAGCTTGCTGTTGTGTCACAGATCACCCATTCGAAGGAATCTAAGGATCTTCAAGGCTTATAGAAACAAATTGGGGAGTGGATGCTATTGTGACTCACCAGGTTAAGCTACCGTTTGCAAAAACAGTACCTGGCCCCCTGCACTCATATGAGACATCTGGCTGGAGTTCCAGGCTCCTGGCTTCAGCTCAGCCTATCTTCATCAGTTGCAACCATTTTGGAAACAACCCAACAGGTGGAAAGTAGTGACTCACTCTCTCTCTCTCTCTCTTTCTCGTCTCTCTCTGCCTTTTAAACTGATAAATCTTCAAAAAAAACACTAATTAGCTATAGACAGTTGGCACAGCGGTCAAGCTAAGGCTTGGGGCACGTCTGGATGCCAGGGTCCAAGCTTTCTACTATTGTGCATATTGGGAGACAGCAGATGATGGCTCAAATATTTGGGTCTCTGACATCCATGTGGGAACCTGGATGAAATATTTGGCTCCTGATTTTAGCCTGGTCCAACTCCAACTATTGTAGGCATGTGGGGAGTAAACCAACAAATGGAAGATCTCTTATTTTCTTTCTTTTCCTGTATCTTTCAAATACATAACAATAAATAAAATAATGTCCTAGCTATGAAAAATAAACAAAATTAAAATTTGTTTTTCATATGAAAACAAAGTACAAAATTGAAATGATTGCATATTTAATTGAATGTCTTCAAGATGTAACATTGTATCAACTTCATTAATTACTCAATTCAGTATTTACAAAAAATGTATATTTTAGAAAATTGTTTAAGTAGTGCCAGCATGATAGCTCAATTGCTAACCCCCTACCAACAGGCACTGGCATCACATATGGGTCCTGTTAATACCCCAGCTGCTCTACTTCCCGTCCAGCTCCCTGCTTACAGCCTGGGAAAGCAGTAGAGAACAGCCCAACACCTTGGGACCCCGCAAACGTGTGTCAGAAAGAAGCTGCTGGCTTTGGATCTCCTCAGTTCCAGCCATTGCAGCCATTAGGGGTGTGAGCCAGTGAATGGAAGATCTTCTCCTTCTCTCATAAATCTGCTTTCCAATAAAAATAAATAAATCTTTGGGGGAAAAAGTTATTTAAAGTTTTCTCATTCCTTGAGAATTCCTAGTGGATGTACTTACTGAAATCACCAATCATAAATAAATTTAAATCAAAATTGAGAAAAGAATCCCCAGTTTTACAGCAAATATGTACATATACATTCAGTGAGGATGTTGGCCATTTCATGTTATACTTTGGTAAGCTCTAGGCTGGAGCCTCAAAGGTAAGAGAGCCTGATGATGACAGCATTCACAGAAGATCCCTGGATGCCTTGTAGGATCTTTGTGGCTCATTTTCTGGACCTTCATGACCAACAACCCATACCACTTTAAATGGTCTCCAGTAATCTGCAGTTCACCTGAACAATGTTTGATTTAATTTTCAGTGAAAGCTCAGATTCCGGAAAGTTCTCTGGGACTTTGGATAAGTACAAAATGCCTTTCCAAGATGCTACTTTTCCTGAGGATGAGATTACCTAATAAGTAGGTTGATGAATGCATATCACAATGTTTAACACATAATTAGGACTTAATAAATCTTGCTTAATGAACCAAACCTCCTTCAGAGTTTAAAACACCTTGTAGATGTCCACCCCTAACGCAGTAGGTGTCGCACTACTTTGCAGAGGGGCTGTTTGTTTGATTTAATTTATTTTGCATGACTGTCTCCTCCACTTAATTGTGAGCAACTAGAAACAGAATTAGAACTTCATTTGTCATTGTTTATCCTGAACATAACACAGTGCACATTAGGTCTTCGGAAAGTATCTGTTGAGAAATGAGAGAATAAAAGAGTAATATAGGTGATGGATGGATGAATGAATAATAAAACAAAGTTTTTCTCTAATAGGCCAACTTCTGCTAATCCCAGTTCTAATAATAATTTTACCTGCCAATTTTTTTGAATAGTCCCTAAGCGATGTTGTATGCTAAATGCTTCTCGGTGTTGTCCCATTTAACTTTCACATGTCTCTGAAGAAGGCAGTAATAAGACAAGGAAAGTGAAATTCAGAAAGACTGAAATTCCCAAGGTCAAATGCCAAAGAGATTTTGAAGACTGCATTTGCATCCAGTTAGAGGGACCTCCCCAAATGGAATTTCTTCTACTCAATTCCATAGGAGTATGTTCTTCACTCTGGGAGACTGGAGATCACATCCGCACAGCAGGGGTCAGGATTTCTGCCTGGATCTATCACAGCAAGCAGCAGCCCAGACTGTCCTGGCCTGGTGTTCTGCCCAGACTGACCTGGCCTGGTATTTTCCCCAGCCTGGATTCCAGCCACACCCTTCAGTAGAAGGCAGTTGTCCTCAAGCCTGTGGCGAGTACCACCAGGGTGACAAGCAGGGCAGTGCCAACAGGCACTCACCAGGGTGCCTGGGGCTACATGCCATTATTCAAGAGGCAATGGCTTTCTGCTGGTGCTGGAAGGCTCATGGGAGCCTGGGAGATGACGCCAGTGGGGGCATGTGGGGACCTAGGGGCTCACACCCAGGCAGAGTGAGCCTTGGGATTTCCACACGAATTTGATCCTGAGATGGGGCAGGGTGGGGGTGGGGTTGTTAGGTTAGCATGCTGGTATGGTTTGCTGGTGGACCAGGCTTAGGGAACTGCTGTGAATATGCTGCAATCTTGGATGGGTGGAGCAGTATGATCCCAGGCCATCACATGTGCCAGGAGCATGGATTCCTGGTGGGAACCAGTATACCACCCTACTGGAAGACTGGGCTTGGGCAGACTGGGCTAAAGAACCCTTCCCACCACCTCACCCTACCTGCCTCAGGGCACAGAGTCTGTGAATTGCTCAGGGAAGAGGGGTATAGAGGTGTGAAGGATGGAAGACCACTAACAGAGTATGTTGCAGAGGTTAGTGACAGGCTGAGCCAGGCATGGAACCCTAAGACACTCATGGGTACTGGGGTTGTGAACAGGCCAGGTTGGTCCAGGCTGCAACACTTGTAGGTGTGCCCAAGAATAGGGTGTGGGGCAGGCCTGGCCACAACATCCACAGTTTCAAACAAGGGCCAAGACAGATAGAGCAAACTACGCTGGTTAAAGACCTAGCATCCACTGGAAGATGTGAGACTGGGTCTGGGAGTAAGCCTGATGGAGAAACTTGGGGAATTCCCCTGGCAGGCCATCACTCCCACTGGTGAGCACATGAGTTGGCTTGTTGTTGCTCGGGCAGGGCAAGGTTGTTCTACTTGTTAGCAAATGTGTGAGTTGGTTTTGGGGAGGATGGGGTGGACCAGGCAGATGGGGCCAAGCCTTAGCACACTGGTATGCACTGGAGCCAGGATGGAGTGAGGGCCATGCTGGGCTCACCAATTTGCATAAAACCAGTGATAGAGGCAGACTGGGCAGGGCAAAGCTGCAAAACCCACCAGTGAGAGTTAGGATCAGGGGTTGGGGGCACAGACAGGACACATCAGCCTATAACATCTAATGGGCATAGGTCAAAACAGGGGGTTGAGTTATGCCAGGCTGGGTCAGAGCAACTACTGATTCATGCAAGGTCCGTGGCTGAGAAGAAGTCTGGTCAGGGAGCTAAGGGGATGCCCCAGCTGGACTATGGTTGCCACTTGTCAGTGCAAGAGAGAGAATGGATAAACTGGGCTGGACATGACTGTGTTATACCTTAGAATGAGTGTGGACTGAGTCAGGCATATGCCGGACTGTGCTGGACTCCAGCACCTGCCAGTGCTTGCAAGAGCCATGGTAGGAGAAGGACAGGCTGGGCTAAAACTTGACACCTGTTCAACCACACAAGAGCTGGGTCTTGGTGGATCAGGCATGGCTGGGCTGTAGCACCCAACAATGAGAGCCGATATGACTGTGGGCCAGTTGGGCAAGGCAGATGTTCCTGCCAAGACATGAAGTGGGACAGGCTCAGACAAGGACCCACCAATGTGCACGAGACTTGCCACTGAGAGGTGACCTGATGGAGGACCCTGGGGATCTCCTCTGTCAGGACACAGTCCCTGCAGGTGAGCACAAGAATCGAGACTCTGAGCAGTCCATGCCAGGCCAGATTACACCAGCATTTGTATAGATCAGGTTTGGGGGTCAGTTCATAACACACACTGGCAGACTTGAGAACCAGTACAAGGGTGCAGATGAGACCAGGCTGGCCACAACACCAGCCATTTCATTTAGGGCTGGGCCTAGGGGCTTCTAGGGCTGGGCTAGGTCTCAGTACCCAGCAGCAAGAGCTGAAACTAGGGGTAGTCCAGGCCAGGCCAGGCCAGGCTATAGCACCTACCAGCAAATACCATGATGGGGTAGGCCATGCCAGACTCGACTGCAGCACTCACTAGCATACATAAGATGCAGAGGGTGGGACAATCCTGTGGGCAGTGGGATTGGGGGAGAGGGAAATGTGCAAGGACTCCCTTGCTTGACCACTGCTCCCTCTGGTGAATGTGAGAACTGTAACTGGGAGCAGACCAGGCTGGGCAGGGCTAAAATACCCATTGTCCTGCATGTGAGCTGCGTTTTAGGGGGAAAGCTGGCTTGGCTAAACTGAACTGACTGTATCCACTGGTGCATGCATAAGCCCAAAAGAGTGCAGGCTGCTCGAGCTTTGCTGCAGCATCAGCTGGCAAGTGCTAGGAATGGGGACAAGTCCTATCAAGCTAGACTGCAGAACCACCTGAAAAGTATAAGATCCAGGGCTGGGGGTATGCCTGTTAGGGAAACTGTGAGCACAGCTCTGATGGGCTGCATCTCCCACCAGTGAATATGAGAACCAGGGCTAGTGGTGGACCTGGCCTGACAGGCAGTAACATCTACCAGCATAAGTATTGGCTGGATAGTAGGGACAGTTGGGCTGAGGTTGGGTATAGTACTCATTGATATGTACAAAATTGAATGGAATGTGGGACAGACAAGACAAGTCTGTTGCAGCTCATACCAGAATGCCCAGGAACCAAGCCCTGGCGGTGGTTGAGGGCAGGTCTGGTGGGTGTTTTTTAGGGGTCAGTCTAACTAGACTTCAATTCCCACTGGTGTGCATAAGTACTGAATGTGTGGTGAGCAGGTTTGGGCTGCGCCACAGCATCCATTGGTTTGCATAAGAGTTGGGGCTGGAGACAGAACTGATCCAGCAACTGGAACCACCAGTGTGTGTGTTGGCTGATGTGAGTGATGGACTGAGCCAGGCCCTGTACTGGCCAGCATTACACAGCAGTCAGGCCTAGGATCACCTTAGAGGAGGTTTCTTTAAGGATCCCTCCTAACTGAACCACTGGACTCAGAACTCCAATCACAGGAAGAGTCAGAGGATCTGTGGTCTGACTGTGGAGTACATGTGTCAGAACTGGGCCTCCTCAATTGCTGAAGACAGAGCAGTGGACAGCATGCCCAGATGCACATGGGGGATATTGCAGCCCATTGGGCCTGCAGAGAACATCTAGTACCGTATCAGAGGATAGAGGGTAGAACAAATTAGACAGCTCTCCCAGCCAAGCATTGACAGCAAGTATCTGGATTAATGGAGACGCTAAGGGGGGACTATGTCAGCCAATGGATCTTGGAAGAATTTCCTCATCCTTGGAGCAACAAAATCAACATTTCAGAACCATTTGAGCAGTACTCTCAGAGCATGCTCCATATCGGGGACCCTAGGATGATGTCGGGTCCCTCATCCCTGGGTGCCGATGTGGTTAGTATGCTGGTACGGCTTCTCCCTTTCTATCCTCTTTTCTTCAAAATACAGGAAGAAAAAAACAGAAATGTTGAAGCAGTGGTCTCATCCATTCCCCCCTATTCCTTGACCCTTCCCATCCTAATCAGTGGTCCACATGGGCATGCATCTTCTTAACTAGGTAAACAGCAACAAAACTAATAAATAAGAATAAATTTTAAAAAAGAGGTACTGGTTGAGCAGCCAACAACCTGGGATCCCCTGTCTTCCACTAAATGTCTGTGTGACCTCAGTCAAATCTGTAAGTTTCCAGAAAGTTCCTCTAGCCTCGGTTGGTGCTAATATTCTCTTTGTCTAAATGGTCTCACTCCACTATTTTTTTTTTTTGTCCCAGGGGATATGCTTTTTCTCAACCTGGCAATCCTTTCATGTCTCGCAGCTGAGGATAAATTACCCGAGGAACTGCAGCCTTAACCAGAGCAACTGCCAACGCCACTGCTATTCTTCCAAGAGCCCGAGAGCCCCAGGAACCACCTGCCTCACTTAATAGCAAGCAGGTTAGGTTCCTCTGCAGGTTAATTATACATTGTGTGGAAACCATTTCCTTTCATCAGTTCTAAATTTGCTCCCTTTTAATTTTGTCAAGTGCTGCCTCCTTCTCCGATTAGAGGAAAGGGCAAGCGGGAGCCTGCCATTGGCTTGTGGTGTCCCATTCATTACACCCGCCACCACAGAGAGCGCTCCCCCCTTGCCTCCGCTCCTTTCAGAACTACGTATTTCATCTTTCTTGGTGCAGAAGCTGCCCCTTTCTCAACATCCATCTGCTGTGCCCTTGGCAGACCTTTGCTATTTCTGCAATGTCGTGCCTGAGATGAGGTGAGTGGGAAAGTGAATGAGGTCAACAGGGAGTGGCGGGATTGACCAGGAGGAATAGCAATGTCTTCCCAGTGGCACTCCAGTTCTTTCTAACATAGGCTCCTGCCTTGCTCAGCTCGGAAGCTAATCCTGCTCTTTAGAAATGGAGTCCAGCAGCCTGCCTAGGATAACTAGTGGATCCTTCTCACACAAAAAAGTGCTGGCAGTTTAGGAACACAGCAGTTGAAAATGTAGCCTTGAGCTGATGGTTAGGACCTTAGCTACTTTTTCCTTTGTCAATATGTGCAAGGTGCCATCTTTTCAAGGAGAAAGGGCATACTGCTTCCAGCCCTGCCCCAATGCAGTCCATGGGTATCAGTGAGGCAGACACAGAATCCCTGTATCTTGATCTGGCAGTGGCATTCAAGGCCATCTAGTAGAACCCCTCCATTAAGGAGATGAAGCCCAAAAAGATGAGGGAGTTATTCCAAGTCTCACCTTCTTCACTTTATTATTCAACCAGTATTTCTTGAGTCCTTCCTAGAAACAGATGCAGTGATAGGTATTGAACAAGTAAGAATGAGTAAGATGGAACTGATCACAGCAGCTCATGGTTTCTGAGCACTTTCCAGACATTCTGTTAATCCCTTCATGTTTTCTCACATCATGCTTCCCTTAACCCTATAAAAATAACAATCAGCACATTCAGGCTTGGAAAGGTTTCGGCCTGTGTCCTAGGTCCATGGCTAATAAACAGAGCTAGGAGTTACAGAAGTGGCAACTAAAGCTCCAGTCTCTCCCATTCCTGGACCTGCCTCCAAGGAACTCAGCCTAGTGACCTGGGAGCTTGGTAAAATCTTCCCTCAAGAACCAGCTGCAAACATCCTCATGCTGTGTGAGATTGATTTTTTCCAGTTCTCATGGCTCTCGCCTCTCTGCCACCAATCCCGCATTAAAGTGGAAATCCTGGGTTATAACCATGCAGAAGTTCCTGTGCTTCTTGAGTGATACCAGTAGGGTTAACCTTCAGGACTAAGGATTTTTGAATCCACAGGGAGCTTTATTCACCAATCAGGTGCCAGAACCCAGAGGAGGGTGTGAGACATTTGTCAGGGAGACTGCTGGAAGCTCCACTCCTGAGGAGTACAGGGTGCCAGCAAGAGCTGTTACCAACCAGGTGGCACTTACTGTGAGCCAAGCACTATGTATCACCTCACTCCAGGCCCACGCTCCCCTCTGACATGAGGGTCATTACTTTCCTGAGAAGACACAGACACAGAAAGGTAAATTAACCTGGCCCAGGTTGCACAGCCAGAGAGGATTTGACTGGGCTCAACGGCAAGCAAAGAAGAAACTCACAAACATGATGGAGGACAGGAGCCCACTAGCAAATGTTCCAGTTCTCCTACTGTGAACCAGTACTGAGATCTCCTCTCCCGGTGCCAGGCCATGTCTCTGGAATTTTGTTACTCTTCCCCAGTGCTTTGCCTACTGCTTGGGCTGTTTAGTACCGGCTGCTCCTGATCTAATGGGAGCTGAAATTTCCATTAATTAACAATATAAATAAATAAATGAGTAGGAAAGCAAGCGAGATGGTGGCATGGTGCCCAGAAGGCTCTGCTGAGCACAGCCAGCGCACGCTTCATTAGCACATTCACTCCCTCTCCACTCCTGCAAGCACAGCCCTTCTCTCCCAGACACACTCCAAGAGCTCGAGCTTGAACGGGATGCTCTGTCTTCATTCTTTCATGTTTCTGGACATTTCTGATTGGCCTTTCATGGGGTTTAAAAGACTAGCTTTCCCCCAACATACTGATACCACTTCAGCCTACTCACCCTCCTTCTTAAATTGCCTTCAAAAAGAGTAAGTCAGGCCAAACCAATGTCTCAGTGGCTAAATCCTCATCTTACAACCACCAGGATCCCATATGGACGCTGGTTCTAATCCAGGCTGCCTCACTCCCCATCCAGCTCCCTTGCTTGTGGCTTGGGAAAGCAGTAAGGATGGCCCAAAGCCTTGTGACCCTACGCCCATGTGGGAGACCTGGGGGAGGCTCTGGGCTCCTGGCTTCAGATCAGCTCAGCTCTGGCCATTATGGCCATTTGGGGAGTGAGCTGGCAGACAGATGATCTTTCTATATCTCCTTCTTGTTGAACTTGACTGGACAATAAGATGCCGGACTCTAAGTTTGGTATATGCTTGCAATGAGGGAATTTCAGCTGAACTTGAACTGTGGTTATGCAACGGGGTGGAGGAATCCACCATGGGGGGAGGGTTTGGGGAGGGGTGGGGAGAATCCCAGTACCTATGAAACTGTTACACATAATACAATGTAATTAATGAATAAATTATTAAAAAACCTGACTTTCCAATAAAAATAAATTTAAAAAAGAATCCCTGTAAATCCAACAGGAGCTTCCTTGCCATCCCCCCACTGTGTGACATGAATGTGACTCAGAAGATTGTTAACATTGTCTTGGTCAAGTTTCCCCCTCAGCTCTATCTTTATGTTCTTTAGGGCAGAGCTCTTGCTGCTAATTTGGTTTAAAATAATATTGCTAAAAGTGAGAATTTTACCAACATGCTGCTGTTGTAGATCAAAATCAGGCAGCAGAAGAAGTAATGAAAGAGGTGGTGAGGCAGTACCAGATTGCCCATCCCAATAGCAAGCACTCATTGAACACAGCAGCAGTACCTTGTAGCTTCAATGTGCCTTGCACCAAGGCAGGCAGCATTGAATCAGGAGAAAACTGCATGCCATAGACTCTGTCCAGTGGAGTTAATGGAATGAGGGTGGAGAGACCAAATGTCAAACTCCCAAAAGCCCATGTGGTAGGGCTGGCTGCCTTGTTTAAATGGAGTTCATGGAGGTGAGGGTGCCATAGAGCCTTCTTACAAAGCTGCCCGTTGACACTTCTACTCCCATTGACAGTCACCAGGTCCTGGAAGTTGAGGGTTGTCCTGGGCCAAGAAAGGATGATCAAACATCCTTTCCATTTTCTGGTGAAGGAACTAGGTGAGCAGCCTGAATGGGTGTGTGGACTGACATCAATGCAGAACTACTTTAGAAGCAAAGACAGAAAACTCAGCATATATATCTTTGGTGAAACTTGGCATCTGATTCCTCTCTTCAATCCATAGGGAAGAAGCATTTACAGAAATTGCAGTTCCCAAAGCTGAATGTTCAAAAGTGGAGAGATGGCTTGATGTTAGTGCAGTATTTGCCTCCATTTTTTCCCAGCATGGATAATGCAGCTCTCTGAAGGCATTTCCCAAACCTGGTGCTCTTCCGGCCTAGGAGCACCCTTTGCCTCCACACACCCCATATGTAAGAAAGCTTTAAGAAAGGGGAGGTAGATGGGGTCGAGGAAAGGAGAGAGGAAAGAAAGAAGAGAGAGTAAAAACACCTGGGATTATTGCAAGAAGTCTCTGAATAATCTAAAAACAATCTCCTGCACAAGTGAGCTTCCTATTGTTTATTTATGTGAGAAGCAGAGAGAGAAAAAGCAAATTTCCACTGGCCGGTTCTCTCCCCAGATGCCTGTAAACCAATGCCAAAACTCAGAACCCCAACCCGGTCTGCATCTTCAATGGCAGGAATCCAAGTTCATGGGTTCCAATCACCAGCTTCCTCTCAGGTTCTTCAGTATTAGGAGGCTGGTGTTGGGAATCAGAGCAGGGAAATCAAACCCAGGCAATCCAAGCATTGTACAAGTGTATGTTAATGCATATAACAACTTGGTATGCACTAGGTATGTCACTAAAAATGACTATGGTGAGAGAGACTACAAAAGTTTTGATGCTGAAGTGAAGCCTTCTTACTGTAGTGGGTTGGATCCACTGCTGCAAATCAAAAATGCTCAAATGCTGGAAGGTTTAAAAACCAGGTGAAGCTACAGGGAGCCCAACTATTCTTAGCCTTGGCTTCCATACTATCTCACTGCCCTCTTTTTTCCAAAAAGGCAGGGATAGATTCCCTACAGTGTGCTTGCTCTACAGGTTAGCTTCATTGAATGAACCCACACAGTATTGTTATTACAAATATTGTGTTACTACTTTGAAATTTCTGAAACTAAGGTTAAACTTCGGAACTATTTATGTAGTAGTTGGGGTGGGGAACAAGGATGAGACACATTTTAGGACATGGAAAATTGCTTGTTCCCGCTGCATCTTTACATTTCTCCTAAATTGGAGTGCAAATCATGTACTGTTTCCTGCTTTTTCCCTTTGGGTCTTTACCCAGTCTTCTGAAAAGTCCCAGAGAGTAAGCCACACAGCTTGATTGTTTAAATGAGAAAGAAGTTAATCTTAGCCTAGGAGATTCAGTTCTGTTACTCCAACAACCTGCCTGTCTATCCTTCCCCCTGGGAACAAAGCATATGGGGCCTCTCTCTCTCTCTCTCTCTCTCTCTCTCTTCTCTTTCCCCTGCTTCCTCCTCTCCCTCCCTCAGGGGTGGTGCTCAACCCATTTATCTATTAGAATCACTTGCGGATGCAACTAGCATTTATTTTTAAAATATTGGCTACTCATTACTATGTCAATTCCATAATGATGTAAATTTTTACTGATGGTATGTTGGAGCTTTTAATTGATCTGGATGATACTCTGCTGGCTCTGTCTTCAAACCAGAGAGGGTCTACCTAAGAAGCCATTGAACTTGACTGGACAATAAAATGCTGGACTCTATGTTTGGTATATGCTTGCAATGAAGGACTCTCAACTGAACTTGAACTGTGGTTATGCAACGGGGTGGAGGAATCCACCATGGGGGGGAGGGTTTGGGGAGAGGTGGGGAGAATCCCAGTACCTATGAAACTGTGACACATACTACAATGTAATTAATGAATAAAAAAAAGAAAAAAAGTAAATAAAACCAAGTTGGAACAGGCAAATCTATAAGGACAAAGTGTATCAGCAGTGGGAACTATACCAGGACATTGGCCTAGGGATGTAGGGTTTCTTTCTGGGGTAATAAAATATTCTGAATGTTAAAAAAAAAATACAAATGTCAGAGATTTTGATTTAGCTTCTCTGGAAACTGCTGCTACCACTGAGCCAGGTTGGGGATAACTGCTCTAATGTGTAAAATGAATTCATCACCATTCCCCTGTCCTCAGCAAATACCCTACTCATGATGCACTCAGTTTTGGCTCTTGGTGTCTGATTGCTTTTTAAATGCACTGATTCTGATGTTTTGGTTTGGGGATGTTTCTGAATGAATCCAAGAATTGAGATCTTTATCTTTCAGAGAGGTGTCAAACTATTCATTGAGCCAACTCATCCTTACTTCGACAAAAATTAAAGGGGCAGAGCACTTGTAGTTTCAAATATTAAGTGAAATGCAGGATTGTGTAGGAGATTTTCCACTGGGAGTACCATATGGTGGAAACTGGGACATTCGGCCCAGAATTTCCCTGTGTGGCTGCATCAGTATCACTTGTGCCCTGCTAGTGGCCCGGGTTTAAATACGGATGTCCAGGTCCTGTCCCCCAGAAACTCTGTTTCTGTAAGTCTGAGTTAAAACAGTTCTCCTATGTATTCTGTTTGGACTCCATTGGGGAGCCACCTGTATTCATTAATTCTCTCTTCAGTGAAGCTTGAAATACATTGGTACCTACAGTCATGTTCTTCAACCACCCCCTTTCAAGACAGTATCCAAAACTGGAATTGTGTTGATACTCTATGATGCCCTTGGTCCAGAATCCACTCAGAAAGTACGATGTACCATATCTATTTTATAGCTTGAGAGAACATGAGTTAAAATTTCTGAGAACTTATTACTCAGGTTGGGGTTAAATTAGGATCAGAGAGTTCTTATTGAAAACAATTGATCGTAGAATTTGCAATTGGTACACATTCAGGAGTAATACTTGAATCAGGGGGTCAAAGGAAACAGGGAGAAAAAAAATTGAAATAAGAATTTGCTAGTATTGATGGCAAGAAATTCAACTTATCTTTTCTCCAAACTCCCGTGTTAATCCTTCGGTGCCAAGTAACTGAATGAAGAACCTTGAAGGGACAAATGGAGGAATTCTAAGGTAAACAAGAATACAAGAAAAAGAGGAAAAGAATCCAATAGGATGGATGTTGAACATCCCCCAATAGGAGTCTAACATTAGGAGTGGACAAATTAAAGAGAAAAAATAGGATTAGTTAGTAGGTCCCCACCCAAAGGCCCCAGACTCCAAGTCTTAAGAATTGATCACATTCATATCTAAAAACACAAAATTCGTGTTAGCAAGAAGTCATTTTCCTCTGAGTAGCGTTTTTACGTAGACCTGATATGCCTTTATCCTCAACATAGCCCAAAGAAGCAGGCACACTGTTACATGTTATAGATGAGGAAACTGAGGCTTTTAAAGAGGTGGTATAATAATCCAAGGAATTTTAGTCCAAATCAGACTCAAATGTTCCTTTCCTAAAACAGTACTCTTTCTACTGCACTTTAACTGCCTTTCAATTTAAGCTTCAGGTTTGGGTCCAATAAAGCTAAAAGGAAATCTTTTCCATTGGCTTTGGGATTATGAAAGAACCACTTAAGGAAGTTAAAGGCCATAACAGACTTTGGAATCAAGTGCATCTGAGAACATTCTTTATCATGGTCTAGTCGCTCCTAAAATTCCTTCACTCTTTTGGCACCGTCACAATAGACCATAACTGTCCCATCTTATATTCAGAATAATTCCCCTGCAGCAGTCCCATCCCAATGAGTACATGCAAGAAGAATCATTATATTCATCATTTACCAAGTGCTTTTCAAGCTAAGAAACAACAAAGCACTTCATAAGTATTATCTCATTTAATATTTCTAATAAACTCTTCAGATCAGTTCAGTTAGCATCTCTGTTTTATACATGATAAATCTAAGAAGCAAAATTCATGTAAATCACCCAAGATCTTACAGTCAAAGATTCAGATCTGGGTTGAACTCCAGAGTTCACATCTACCTAAATCAACATGAATGAGTCAGTAGAACCCGAAGCTTTGAAGTCAGACCATTCATAAGTGGCAAAAGTGGTGAATTTTTGGCGTAGCAGTTGAGACACTGATCTCTCTTTTTCTTTCTCTCTCTCTTTTTACCATGTCACTCTTTCTTTTAAATAAATAAACAATTTCTTAGGGAGAGAAAAAATTATAAGACTGCATAAAAGTGGATGGAAATGGAAAGATACCAACTTCAAATTTTACAAAGGAGAAATAAGACTGAATTTAAATCTCAGAGAGTGCAATAACACCAAGGCAATTTATATATGAAAATATTATACCAAGAAATTGATTCAGAATATATCACAAAGAAAACAAACATGTAAATCAATAGGCAGGGAATATAATAAGGGATTTTTAATAGATTAGAAATGTTCCCAAAGAAAACAGAAGATATGAGAATAGAATTTTGTAGCATTAAATAAAACATTAAGTAACACTGCTTTCTAACTATGAAGCAAGAAAAAGAAAGATAAATCTATGCTTGACACTCCACGTGAGCCTATGAAACATCAGGAAGAAGAGATAGGAAGAATTTTAGGAGGTACCAGAAAAAAAAAAAAACAGATTAGCTACAAAAGATTGGCAGTTAGAATGATAGCACACTCTTCACCAGAAATATAGGGGAGTGAACAGTGGACCTGAGTCTTTAAAATGCTGAGAACAGCACATGAGAACATAGAATTACAGACCCAGTTAAAATCCCATTCAGGAATGGGAACAAAGTAAGATAATTTTTCATTACAAAAATACACAGAACCTATTACCCATGTATGCTAACTAAAAATGTGCAAATGTATTTTAACAAGAAACATAAATCCAGAAGGTAAATATGGATAAGAAATAAAAGTGAAGAGACAAAATTTAGACAATTTCATGATTGAATTAAAAAGATAATGTTTGTATGTGTTTGAGAAAATGCGTGAAGCCTAGCTGGACAATGATAAGCAGCTGAGTCACGAGCACTCTATTGAACAGACAAAGGATGCTAATCTATATTATACTCAAAAGACAGGGAAAAAATAACAATTTGAGACTATGTATAAATAGTTATACTAAGACATATAAGGCTAGTACAAGAGTATTTATCTTTCATATGACCAAAGGATATGTAAGAGATTAGGGTGGATATATAGAAAATTTAATAATCAATATAAGGCAATAAGAGAAAAGGCAAAGATCACAAACTAAATATATCAGAATAAATTTATGACTGCTTATACGCAAATTAAATTTACAATAAAACATTAGAAAACATGTTGGTGGGCCCAGTTCATTGGCTCAACTAGCTAATCCTCCCCCTTAAAGCGCTGACATCCCATATGGGTGCCAGTTCAAGTCCTGGCTGCTTCATTTCCTTCCTAGCTCCATGCTTATGCCCTGGGAAGGCAGTGAATGATGGCCCAAAGCCTTAAAATTATACACCCACTTGGGAGACCCGGAAGAGGTTCCTGGTTCCCGGCTTCGAATCGGTGCACATCGGCCCGTTGCGTCTCACTTGGGGAGTGAATCATCAGATGGAAGATCTTCCTCTCTGTCTCTCCTCCTCTGTGTATATCTGGCTGTAATAAAAATGAATAAATCTTTAAAAAAAATAAACAAACAATATGAAAGTAAATATAGGAAAAATGCTAACTTGGAAGAAGGATATATGGGACATACAGATATCTAAAAATTCATTCCTTATGTTTTTCTATGTGTTTTTTTTTTATAATATGGCCAAAATCTATCAAGTTTTAAAATCTATGATTTTAGCCTCTGGCCTAGTCCCAGGATCTGGCATAAACTCCCTCTCCACAGCCCTCTGGTTTGAGTCTTGTGTTACTAACACTAACTCACTGTCTTACTGCTGAGTAAGCAGACATATTAGACTTTACCACTACTGCATAAGGCAAAAGAAAATTATCCAATTTGAGTTGCATCCTTCACACATTTCTTATTACCTGTATTCAAATCAGAGTTAGAACTCAAGTCTATGCATTTAAAAGTAGCCTTGACATTAACCCTAGTCAAGGGACATTCCATTGTGTTCTTGATGGGCAGAAAAAGAATGTGTCACTCTAACCCACCGAATGAACATTTCAATCTTCTAATAAACACTCTAATAAAGAAAAATTGAGACCTAACTCACTTTTATTATCACAACTGACATGTCGAAAGGTCTTAATTGGACTGAAAACAGCTTCCAATAATAATACCCTCCTTAATTGATTCATTAAAAGGGCCCCTACTGAGACAGAAGAGCTAGTTCCAGGAAAAGGAATGAAATAGAGTCCTGACTCCCCACTGTGTGGTTAGGATCCCTCCACCATCAACTCCCCAGGCCGGTAAGCAGGCATTAAGGATGGCCAACGCCTGGAATCTGTCTTCTAGTCCTTTCGGAGAATGGGAAACACACTCAACACTCCCTTCATGCAGTAACAAAAGACAAAAAGAACCTCCAGGGATTCTCTCTTACTAGTATGTGAGTCTGGAGATAAGTCAAAAGGCAGGGAGAGACACTGATAATAAAAATTTAAAATATTCTATGATGCAAGAAATATTGCCACAAGCTAATATGGTTGAGCAGGAAAAGAGAAAAGCAGGCGGAAGTGGAGGGAAGATGTATGGGAAGCAGATAGAAGTCATCTGCTGAAAAGGATGCTTTTGAGCCTCTTAAAGGGGCATGGAGCTTGAAGTTGAGTAGACTTGGGGACTGTCCTACTCCACCTCTACTAACTCGGTCACATCAGACAGGTTATTCAAGTCGTCTAAGCCCCAAGTTGCTCAGCTACAAAACAGGACCCGTAAGTCACTATTCTGTCACAGCAGCCCAGGTCCCACATCAGCATATTTTTGGCTCATGGCCCTGCTACGTCTCCCCACTAGACTCTTACACATTCCTTTCTCTCCATTGTCTTTCTGACCCCATCCCCTATCCATTCCCCCAGTCTACTCCATAGTCTCCCCAATCCACCCATCTTTCCTCAGTGGTACCCACATATTCCCACCCCCGGCCTTTGTGCCAGCTATACCTCCTGCACAGCTCACCCCTTCACCTCTGTCAAGCCTGTGATCCAACATCATCTCCTTCCTAGCCCCCAATCCAACCCCGCCTACTTTGCTGATGTGTCCAGGGCTGGGAGCAGCTGCCGAGTCAAGAATGCACATCAAGGTGCAACTAAGAACTATTACTCTCTCCCTGGATCATGTAGTGCTGAGGTGTGTGTAAATGCCTACACCACAGCATCTGCCGCACAGCAGGAGGCTAGAGAGGGCTTGATTCTACATTTACCAAAGGGTAAGGGAGAGAACTGAGAGACAGATGTCTGACCCACTTGCTGGAGTCCTTACAAGTTAAGTCCCTGCCACATTCTGTGACATTTATGTTTGTGTCCAAGCAAAGAAGAAAACAGCAACCATCTGCCCACCCCATGGCCACTCAGGCACTAATGAGGTGTCTTCTTCTTTGTCACACATTGAGGCATTGAGGTGCTCTTGTGACAGAACACTACCCTGGGTAAACAATGAATGGAGCAGACCCATCAGCTCAGAGTTCAACTATGTCTTCTGTTGCCCAAACATGCAGAAAGGCAGGAGTCACCGGGCAACGAGCCATTCAACACTCAGAGCCAAAGCCCTCCCGGCACTTCTCGGCTGATAAGCCATGCAAAGCACACACAGTTTTCTGTGTGCTTTCTTCCCCATGCTGTGCAGCATCCTGAGCATGTGCAGGGGAACACAAGTTGTGTGTGTGTGTGTCAGTGCACTGATACAGCTCTCAGTTTGGACAGTCCCAGAGACTCCAGCAGCACAGATGACAGTGGCTTCAAAGCAGCCGTGTTCAAACCCCGAATCTGCCAATTAGCACCTGCATGACCTCGGGACTCTGAGCCTCAGTTTACAGATCAGTGAACTGTAATGATGGTAACATCCAACTCATCACATCTGTGGAGAAGTCAGAAAATAATACATGACTCCACTTAGCACTGAACTTGAAGCTTAATAAGTATTCAACAATTATTATCCCTCTGAGGGATCTGGAAGGAACTGAACACTTGAAAGCCGTAGGATTTAACCACCCATTCACTTGACAAGTGTTTGTTGAATGTATTTACAGGCCCAAGTTTACCTGGTAACGGACAGGGCAGACAAGATGTCTTGCCCTTAGTAAGCTTATGGGCTAATAAATACTAGTGGCCAGTGTATAATCATCTACTCAATAAGTACTGTGTGCCGGCAGGTGTTCTAAGTGCTTTCCCTAGATTAGTTCATGTTTACAAACACTCTGTGAAGGAAATTGCTGGCACTGTCTTCATATGACAGAAGATGCAACTGAGGCACAAAGTAGTTAAGCAAATTGCTCGAAGTCGTGAAGTCGCGGAGTGTGGAAGTCAGGGTATAAATCCAATTAGACTGACTCCAGAGTCCGTTCTCTTAAGCATTGTGTATGTTGCCTTCTTGCAACTACTAGATACTGAGCTCTTTGTGAGTCGAAAGCATTTCTTTTTGTAACCACAACAAAGCACCTGCTTGTGAGGCTGCTCCAGAAATGCTTGGTATTACAGGGACAAGCAACAGCTTTTCTTGAGGCACTAGACTCTTTTCTGCCAGTCTCACATCATCTCTGCAGACCCTGAGGATGCAATGAAAATATGCAATTCTTCCTAGAGAAGGTGTTATTAGTTCTGTATCCCGAGGTTATTGGACAGGAAAGTGTCAAAGCAGAATGCTGTGGTTTTGTCTACTCACTAGATAAAGAAGGCGTTGAGAGAAAAAGTGGGGTTTTAACAGAATTGGTCTGATTGTATCCGAACCAAGGGCAAATATAGAAAGCCCAGAAACTGCATGTTTAAAAGGTGCAGTTGTTTCTCACCTTGTAATAGAGTCGTCTTATCATTGACACCCTATCTTACGACAATCCAGGGTATGGCTGTCACACCCTTTGTTACAACTTTTGAAAGGACGGAAGTGGTATTGCATCTTCTTTTCCGCTGAGCACAGCAGTCCTAGAAATATATCGGGAATGATCCCACAGAAGCTTAATACACCCAAAGGACTCAAAGTTGAATCTGGAGGGAGAGAGAGATCCCGAACACAACACAGTTGTACCTTTTGGCACATAGGGTTAGCTAAAATCGGATACATAGGAAATTCATCAACTTTGAGTCACCTGGATTGACAAAATGCAATTAGCTTAAGGTTTTAAGTATCTGATGCAAAATGATCTGGTTCTCAAACTTCTGTAAACAGAAAGCTGAGTGAAAATTGTTGAAGCAAAAAGGCTGTTCTTTACAGCTTTCCTCTGATGTAGCCGTGCATGGCGAGTAACGGATGGAACCTAAAGCATAGAGAATAGCGAACTGATGAGTTAATGCTTGGGGATAAGAGTAAGCAAGGTTACTACAGAGATCAGCGTACTATAGCCACAGGCCAAATCTGCTCGCCACCTGACTTAGTAACTAGGATTGTATTGAGACACAATGTACATCCAGACATTTACACATTACCTACCCCGTTTTCATTGAGACCTTGTAACCCACATCATATGGTCTACAAAGCCTAAAATGTTCATCATCTTTATGGTTGCCAACCCCTGGTCTCGAAGAATGTCCTACAGCCATATAGTAAAGGAAGCTGGCCACAGTTACACAACAGGGCTTCAAAACTATGGTAGACCACTGACTGCAATGTACCTATCATTCTTCCAGGCAGAAGTGTTTATTGCGGTTGCTCCACCCCTGTTCAGTATTGTATGCTGCATGGTTGAGAGCAAGGAACTCGTCCTTTGGTTCCTAGGTACCTTGTCAGTGGGGCCTCATCAAGATTAGAAATAATTCTTAGAGCTGAGACGTCAAGCTTGACATAAATTGAATGACACAACTTGGGTGTTTTACATGCTGGAGAGCAGTGGGGCTGAATCAGACTGATGGCTTGTGTTATTGTTCACCTCCATTTTGCTCCCACCAGGGGCAGCATATTCCTCCTCTGTTGTGGGTTTATCCAGGTGACTGATTTTGTATAGAAGAATGTCATCATGCATTATAGCAATGGGGGTTTTAAACATGCTTGTACAATTCAACCTGGACCATGTATTCCTATGATCTCCCATAAAAACACAATCTTTTTGTCTGTTCCAAAGATGCAGCCTTCAGCCAAGCTCAGTCCATATGAAGCCTGAAGCAGAGCCCAGATGAGATCAGCTAGCGGTGCAGTCAAGCTGCAGACTCGTCAGTAACAGCAGGGCTTCTTCTGGTTGTGAGGCCTGGAGTTTGAGATGGTGTGTTACCCAGCATTATTTTGATACTAGCTACTTCGTATGCAGAACTCCAAAGAATGAGAGTTGCTGGACTATGGTCTCTGGCACTATGGTTCTGAAATCAAAAGTCTTTAGTTCAAGTACCAGCTCTGCCACTACCTAATTGAAATTGCTCCCTTTCTAAATATCAGAGGTTTTCCTAATCATAACATGAAGATAAGAAAACCTAGCACCAACGACATGGCATAGCACACAAAGCCACCATCTGAGATGTCGGTATTACACACGGGCACTGGTTCGAGTCCTGGTTGCTTCGTTTCCAATTCTACCCCCTACTAAAATGCCAGGAAAATAAGCAGAAGATGGCTCAGATGTTTAGGTTCCTGTCACCCAAGTGGGAAACCTGTTTGAAACCCCTGGGTACTGGCTGTGCGCCATCTGGAAAGTGAACCAGTGGATAGAAGATTCTCTCTCTCTCCCCCAAATAAATAAAATAAATGTTAAAAATTTATAAAAAGCCAAAAACACAAATCAGGTTGCCACTTAAAGATTACATGCGAGATCCAGTGCAATAGCATAGCAACTAAGGTTCTTGCCTTGAACACACTGGGATCCCACATGGATGCTGGTTCTAACCCCAGCAGTCCTGCTTCCCACCCAGCTCCCTACTTGTAGTTTGGGAGAACAGTCAAGGCTGTCGCAAAGCTTTGGGACCCTGCACCCGCATGGGAAACGCTGGGGAGGCTCCTGGCTCTCGGCTTTGGATTGGCTCAGCTCCAGCCTTTGTGGCCACTTGGAGAGTGAATCTTCAGATGGAAGATTTTCCTCTCTGTCTCTCCTCCTCTGTGTATATCTGCCTTTCCAATAAAAATAAATAATAAATATTTAAAAAATGATTATGTAGGAAGATACATTTAGATTAATCCCAAAAGGACAAATATTATATGTTCTCTGTGATATAGGGTAACCTTCATGCAAAAAATAAGATCAATAGCTCTTTCAATACTATTTTGCTAAATCTCAAAGGTTTGATATTTTTGTTTTATTTTCATTTCTTTAAAAAAAGTGTTTTTTCCTTATTAATTTCCTCACTGGCTCATACGTCACACAGTAGCATCATTTACTTCAAGAAGGTTTCTTATTTTCCCTTCCATTTCCTCAGTGACACATTGGTCATTCAGTAGCATGTTATCTAACCATGTCGTTATAAATTTTCTATGTTTTTCTCCTGTTGTTGATTTGTTTCATGTCTTTTCATTTTAGGGGATGTATAGTAAAGACTATCATATCCAGATGTGAAGATACAACACAGTACGCATCTCAACTTCTAAATGAAGATGGACTCTCAGTGAAACTGCTGGATGTAGCTTGACAACAGGATGCTGGGCTCTCTGCCATTGTGCATGCTGCAATGTCAGGATACACTTAAATAGCTGAATGATGGACTTATGACTGTTTATGAAGGGCTATACTACTGTAATGATACAGGGGGAATCAGTGGGAAAGGAGCAAACTCAGGGAAGGGTGGTGGGAAATCCCAAAACCTATAGAACTGTATGATAAAATTATAAAATAAATAACTTTTTAAAAATATATAAAGCATAAGAAGAAAAATAGAACATTCAAAGACAAAGTATTTTCATTGTTACAACTCAGTTTACATAAAACGGTTGATTTAATTTTGATCAATAAGTGGAGTGGAAATCGTGCCATTCTGACCTGTGACCTACAAAGGTGACCAAGCTAAGTCTGAACTCCATGATACTTTTATAATCTGTTCTTTTTCATCTGATTCCTTTGTTTTTCTTCATGGACATTCAAACCACATACAAACTGTTCCTTTTACATTGACAAACCTCCCAGGCTGATCCTTCCTCTCACCCTCCAAACAAGGAAAACAGGAACACCATACCCCAGCACAGCCACACAACTGCCAGACGGAGGGAAGCTTTTCTCTGAGCCCTTATTGCTCCCTCACTGCAGAAACGGAGAAAGATCAGATTGTTCCCCTTTCTGCACCACCCCAAAATCTCTGAAAACCAAAAAACCCCACTGGATTCCTCCATGGGCAACTTTTATTTAGAACTGTCACCACGCTGGTTTTCAGTGGGACCCAGGCTGTGACCTGAGCAGAGGCTGGAGTATTTCAACCTGGTTATCTCGTGTTCCTGTCAAGAAATGTTTCTTTTTGTCCAAACACCACAGGCACAAGAAAGGGCATCCTACAAATGGTTCTAAATTGTCTCCTGCACCAGCAGTAAGAATCCTGCAGCCCCAGACACTGTCCACCAGGAGAGGAGAAAGAGCCAAGTCAACCCTGTTGTGATCCATTTGTTCCACAAAGACCGCCAACACAGGATCTGGGGAAGATTATTTGAGAAATAAATCTACCCAATAGTTTCTCTCAGTCCTGTCACCAAAACAGCAGAACCTACCAGAAATCTTCTAACACCCCTCTGCTTGCTTTACAAGGCAGCAACCAAGCTGGGCAATAACACCACGCAACGGAGCCATTGATCAGAGCCCCATCATGCGATTACAGTGTTCTGTACTTCCATTACTGGGGCACATTTGATTTCCCCTATGACCCCAAAGCATCAGTGAGCACAGGAGCTGTGCATGGCTTGTCATGCTGTGCGCTCACTGAATGTTTATTGACTAAATGGCCAGCGTGTCACCACCCTCCGCCATCATTAGAAGAGGAGGGGAGGCCTGGGCCTCGGAGCTTGGGAGCGGTCAGGAGACCCATGTTCTCAGAGCAGCAGCTGGCATCTGTGGCCGAGTGGCTGCGAACAGCTGCCTCCCAGCCCTGAGACTCATCTCCACGGTCATTCACGATGTTCACAGGGCACCTAGCATTTTTCAGGCTCTGGGTTAGCAGGGTCTCATGTGACAACAGCCCTCTAAGCTGACAGTTGTGTTACATGTAAATTCTCCAGTGCCACACAGCAATCTAGCAGCTAGGGAACAGAACCAAAGTCTGACCAACACAGAAACACATATTCTCAGTCTACAGCAGCATCTTTTTATCAGCCACACCCCAAGCTGCTGAAGCCTTTGGGGGCCACCACTTCTGCTCTGAAATAGTGCCCTTTTCCATCAGAGCCAAATTTCTAGAAAATGATTTAAAAGGCCCTTAGCAGAGACGGAAGCAGCACAGGCAGGCCTTGCATGCTTCACGCTGGGTGGCTTGGAGTTTCCCCGGGCTTCCAGAGAGGGCCTAAGACCCTGCTGAAAGTACCAGGATTCGGGAAGAGACATTCAAGGAGTTAAGGGTTAGCTGTGGGGGAGCAAAGACCCACACCCCAGGGACATGAGCATTTCAGCCACATCTGAGAAACAAGCTGAGAAGGAAAGACAGAGAGCCTAAAAGCAGGGTGTTACTGGAGGATCTCTGGGGAAGTTTGAAGACATTCACCGAAGTTTCAGTTTTGGGTGAACAGGTGCCTCACACAGGGACCTCCAAGGCCTAAAGGAACCAAGGGCACTGGTCAAAGAATTAGACATGGAACCAAAATAATTACATATTAAAAAGAAAAAAATTACATCTGTAAAGAAATAGAAAAAATCAAGTAGGGTCCAACACTGTGGTGTGGCTGGTAAAGCTGCTGCCTGCTGTGCCAACATGCCACGTGGGCACCGGTTCAACCCCTGCTTTCTACACTTCTTGTCCAGCTCCCTGCTAGTGTGCTTGGAAAGTCAGTGTAAGTCCTTGGGGCCCTGTACTCATGTGGGAGACCCAGAAGAAGTTTCTGGCTCCTGGTTTCAGATCAGTCCCGCTTCGGCCCTTGCAGCCAGCTGGGAGTGAACCACTTCATGGAAGAACTCCATCTTCCCTTCCCCTCTATAGAACTGCTTTCCAAACAAATATGTAAATTACATTTAAAAAGAGAAAAGCAAAGCTTTAAGTCTCTTTTCACTGATAACTAATTTTTTTTCAAAATGAAAAATAATACTGAAATGAACAACTCAACAATAAACGCATGGTCCTCCACAGTCAGGAATAATAAACATATGCTTAAGGAAGAAAAAAAAACATGAGAAGAAAATCAGCTTGTGTTTAGAAAGCAAAAGATATTGAAAATTTTGGCAGAGGAAAGGCTAGAATTAATTAACTGCATGCAATTAAAAGGGTCTCTCTTCTAAACCAGGTGAACTTAAACCTGACGCAGTGAAAGAATAAAAGATGGGATTTGGAGGCAAATGAAAGAATTTTAATTGTCTCAAAGAGGAAACTGTAGGTGCAAATTCAGGAGTTTTGTTATATGTGTGTGCATACACGTGAAAGAGAGAGAGATTTTCTTGGTGACAGAAAACCAGAAATCAGTGGCACTAGGTGGCTCCTAGTCTCACAGCGAGACGAAGTCCCATTACATCTGATAACGCATGAGCACGGTGAGCCTTCCTGTTAGTACTGGGCAAATGAGCTTCCAGATACGCTCACATCCAGACCACACAAAAGGAGCCACGCCACGGAAAGGCGGCTCGCTCTGAGGCAGACTGACATTTTTCATGCTTAAATTACCGTTCCCTCTGCCACCTGGAAACACTGCCTCGTCGGAGCAGTGGGCATTGCAGAACATTAGGCAGGGAGAGACTGCGAGTCAGGATCAGAGAGCAGGGCCCACCTGCACTCCTACCCCTCCCCAGCTCAGCACCGCTTGCTGTCTTGTGGACTCACTCCCAGCTCTCACCCGCTGTCCAGCTACCTGCTTGGTGTGAGGCTCTGGGCCGTTGTGCCAGGTCACCTCTGGAGCTGACTGAGACAGACCCAGGTCCACCCTGCCACGGATCAGTAAGTGTGCCTCCCATCTCTTCATCTCTGAAGATCCCAGTCCACCGGAACGTAAATGGGACTTCATAGGAATATTGAAGTTTGAAATTCTATACAAAGTGTATGAAGGAGGGAGCAGGCAGGGCTTCTGGGAGAAATTACATGTTTTCCTCAGTCCAGCTCTTACACCTGCAGTTTCTAAAGATCTGTGTGAAGAAATTGGACAAACAAAAACAGAGATGGGAGCAGACGAAGAATAGGAGGGAGGACAGCGAGGAAGGCAGGTACCCTGAAGGGCTGATACAATCTCCCAATTTGACGCCCAACTCTCTCTTTGAGCACAGTAACAGTGCCACCTAGAGGTTTCAAAGTGCTTTGCTGAGCTTGGACACTAAGTGCAAATGACTTGTTTGTGTTAGGTTTGTGAAGGAGCTTTGTAAAGGGTGAGGGGTGTGACGTTGGGATAGGAGGAAACAACAACACTGGCACGGCCCATTTAGGAATGGCTGGTATTTACTGGGCACTTCCCATGTGCCAGGGACTGAGCACGGTGCCGGCCAGCCCAGAGAAGACAGTTTCTCTGCTGAAGGAGGAAACACACATGGACACATAAGGGAGACCAGGGGACTCAGCAAAGCACCGGGCACACAGCATAAAGGAGAAATTCATTCTAATTAAGGGATTTCAGGTGGGGATATCTTGAAAGAATTCAAAGAGACAGAATGAACCTCAGCTCCAGAAAAGGTGGACACTGCAGAAGAACCCCAGGCTGGAGTCACGAGCAAAGCAGGCACAGAGTCTGGGAGGGACACCCAGGGTGCTCAGCGAAGCTGGACTATATGACACACAGTTGTCACCTGCAGGTGGGACAGAGGAACACTGAAGGCCAGGAGGATGAGCTGAACTGCATGAATGCTCACACGGGGCTGAAAAGCTTGCAGTGTTTAAAACGCCCAAGATCAGGGCTCGGTTACTGTTGGTTCACTCCAACGTGCTTAGCACCCGGAGAATGTTTGGCGCTTAATCACCCAATCAACATCTGAGACGTGAATAACCGTATCAGGAATCCAAGAAAGTTTGAGGGGGAAAGGGGATAATTGGATGAGATTTCTGTATTGGTTGGAAGCAAGGCTTGAGAAAAGCTGTAAGGATGCACAAAGGGCCGATAGCCTACAACACAGTCCGGGGGACAGATCTGGCTCAGGGCACACATCAGAGAATGGACAAGCCTGAGCGCGCTACACCAGAAGTCATCAACATCAACACTAGTGTGTGGGTTCGGGCTGAGAGGGATGGCATGAGCCAACAGAGAACGCAGAAGGAGGACCTATCTGGGGGGCAGAGATGGTGAAGTTGGCTTGAGAAATGGAGCATTCTATTTTCTTGAATGTAACCAAGTGGAGATGGTGGTTAAAGATACGCTGTGAAGTACCGGAAGGGCTCCTGTCACACACGGTCCACGCTGACACACACACACACAAGTACCTGCGTGAAATACTATTGGCATTTTTCTCTTCACTGTGCAAGAGATAAAGTGAGCCTGCAACAACCTTGAGACTCGATTGCAGTCTGGTCTTTGCTGGAGCCAGAGGCAGGAGGGAGCATTCTTAGGTCCAGTCTGTAAAATGGGAATTACAATAAGGATTGAATGAACAAATCTATGAAAACTGCCTAGCCCGGTGTCTAGCATAAGAACAAAACACTGTTAGGTTATGATCTGATCTCCCATTGTGATGTAACAGGAGGCCTGGGGGATTAAATCCCAAAGCCTGGTCATCCACTTAACATGTGTATGACCTTGAACAGGACTCAGTTTGCTCACCTGGTCAATGGGAAGAGTGTTATTTATCACTCATTCCTGCTAAGATCAAGGAGATAATGCACACAGATCATCTTGAAGTGGATTATAAATTTCTACATAATTCATGAAATGAAAGACTAGGGTAGGGAGAATCTGAACTCCTTGAAGACGTTTCTAGTCTTGGTAAGCCTGCATCTTTTTGATGCCCTTTGCTCCAAAGAATGAGAATCTTCGCTGGCCCCACTTAACAGGAAATTCCTCCTTCATCACCTTTCCACTTTCCAGACATGCTTTCATCACAGCACTTCTCCTTTATTCCATCTTCAATTGAGATTTAAAAAGAAATCTTTGAAACTCCCCAGCTGGTAGAACCACCAGGAATCAAGGCACGTTTGTTCTCTCTTCTGCATAGTCCCTACACGGCCAACCAATCAAACTCACACCGCTCCTCTGAATCGAAAGGAAATGGGATTTACTTAAAGGAAACAGAGATAACCGTGGAGGAGAGACGAGAACAAACAAAGAGACGTAACTCCTGACCCACAATGGGTTTTGTTTGCTCTTCGCCCCGTGGGATTCTGTTGGACATTCCCGTAATGAAAGTCTGAGCAGGCGGACAGCCACTGACTGAGGCTCACATCCTCCACACCGGGAAGAAAAGCACAGATTCCTGGGACTGGGGCTCAGGGAAACAGAATTCCTTGGGAATACAGAATGTCCTTTCCCAGCATTTGGCTTCCACTGAATTCTCTCTGGAAACAAGTGCCCATCACTCAGGGAGGGCAGAGAGAATCAACCGTGGAAGGCCTGCCTCTAGTTTCCCTCCCCAGCACCTCCATCCTTAGCCCTCCAAGAGGCCAAGTGGCCTTGCACACATCTAACTCTTATTCCCTCTGCCTTCTCTCTCCCAGTGACAACCTACTCCCAAATGTCCTCATCAACTCATTTCTAAATCAAAACCACATCCACAAATCAGATTTTGTATCTCATTATCACAGACCCAGAGGACCACTGTGGATTTTGTGTCCAAACTGCCCAAACTGTACTGGAGGCTGATGAAGTGGCCCACTCCACAAAGGGCAGCGTCTCTGTGTGATCATAGCAAGCCATTTCAAGCTAGCGACTTGAGGCTGATGCCTTGACCCCTGAAGCAGGCAACCAGAACTACAATTTGTATAGGAGGTTTGAGGCATTTCCTACAAATCTCAAAGCCAACATAGCAGCAACTCCTCTTTCCTTACCCAATTGTGCTGGTGGCATCTTGTTCTGTCATGGAGCCTGGTCCTGGGGATGTGGACCCCATGTCAAACATTGCTTCGCCATCCTCACAACTGGTCAGCTGCCTATTGCATCCCTTCTCAGCCCCTACATCATTTCCTGCACCCGCTATTCTTTCTGGGAAATGATACTGCCTACCTCTGTGCAAATCCTTCTTGCTTTCTGAAACATTTAATCATTACCAAATTGCCTGATTAAAGCCACATATGAAACCTTGAGCATGGTACTCAGTTTTCTCTAGTTCTATCCACAGTCAACTTTTCTGGTATGATATCCCTGGGCTCTGAGTTCCTTCCAGAGGCACACAGCTGCTGTACACTGAAGGGTTTAGCTACAGGAAATGCATTCATGGGATTTTTCATAGCACTCTGGAGTAGCATAAGAACTAGGGAGGGGAGGGGAATCCCACAGGAATGAGCAGTCAAGAAGAAGTCATAAGTGTATCCGTGGGCCCAAAGGAGCAAGGAGTAGGTATCATGTCAACCGGTCCCCACCTCAAGCTGGCAAAGGAGATGCCTCATGTGCAAGTGGCACTGGAAGACTAGAACCCCTGCCAGGACTTATACCTAACATGGTGAGGAGGAAAAAGGGGATAAATCAGCCAGCTCTCTGCACGCCCAGCTTCTACTGGCTTCCCATACCTCCTACTGACCATTCCAACAGGAACCTCAGAGCAGAGGATTCCTGGGATCCACCCACAAGCATCAACCTCCTGAGCCCAGGTAAGAATGACACAGGATAATGTACAAGTGTAGGGGGCAGAGAACAACTCACACGTTTCACTGCTTTCATTTTTCTTCAAAAGCAAGAGCTCCCCGTTTGCAAAACACATACACAATTTCCTGATCCTGTGTCCTTGAGCATACTATGTCTCTCTCTAGGTGCCCTCTCCTGCAAGGGAGACTTTCTCAGGGTTTTTGGGAGGCATGAAGGTTAGACATTCATTTTAAGACTCATGCTGCATGGCTGACACGTGGTAGAAGTTCACGGGACAGAGGAGGAGTGGAAGAGCACAGCCCTTGCAAAGGAAGGCTCAGAGATGGCTCAGCACAAACATGGGGCGTTCAAAGGAATCCCTGCAGGTCCTGGATGCACTCTGTTCATAAACAAAGAAGAAGCAGGGGCTGGAAATGGAAATGGGGACCCAAGAAAGATGACATCAATGTAGTCCACAGCCATCTCTCCCAGCATCACTCACACACCTCAGGCTGGAGACTCCCAGCAGGACCACTGGTAAACCCTGGGCTTCAGAGGCTGGGTCCTCTTGGCAGAGTCCCTGCAGCTGCTGCCGAGCTCCTGGGCCCACTGCATTGATCACTCAGTGTAAGACCGGCTCTGCGCTTAACAGTTCTTTTCAGAGTAAAGGCTTTCCTCCCCACACAGTTCTTGCCTTTTGTCAAGGAAAAGAATAGGTGACTCAACCTGGAGTGAATTCCTGGTGGCGGAAGGTTTGCAGGCAGCAGGTGCAGCTGGGAACACACAGAGTATTTGTCTAAAAGCTACTTCTGCTGCTCAGAGGCAAAGGACTGTATTTCCAGCTTCTTAGGGCCACCCTGGGGTCTGAGGCTTGGCTCCTGGCTTCAGGCAAACCACATTTCCTTAGAGAGCACATGGGACAAGATGAGAGGCATCCGGGAACTCTCAAAGATCTAGACAGATGCAAGACAGCACTTTCAGAGAAAAGTCAGGAGGGCTCTCGCAGAAGCTCCTGCTGATGAGTTTTGCATTTGGCCTGAAAAGCGATGAAGAATGTGGACTGTAAGCAAAATAAACAGATTCAAACCCTACCTACTTGCTGTAAGACCTTGGACAATTTGAGAACCCTCTCTACTAGGAAACGTCAGCAAATTAAGCCATGTGGAGCAATTTAGTGCAATACCTGACATATAGTAACAACACTCAAGAAGAGTCACACACATAGAACACACATGGGCACTGCTCACCGAGTGCTTGAATCAGGATGCTAACAGCCAACATTGGCTGAGCACTCGCCAAACCTCAGGTGTCGGTCAGGCCCTTACCTGTACAGTCACCATTTAATCCTCTCTGGAGTTCTACTTTCAGATGAAGACATGGCAGTAAAAGTTGGTTTCCTAACATGTGGGGGGTTATTCAGACAGTAAGCACTGGACGTGAGTATTGAAATTGTGCACGAAACAAGAAAATCAGAAGAAGTTCAGGGACCAGCTGTTGCTGTGGTGCTAGCATGCTATTTTGGCAGTTGTTCAAGCCCGAATGCTCTGTTTCCAATCCAGCTTTGTTACAATGTGCCTGGGGAAGCAGTGGAGGGAGGCCCAAGTTCTCAGTCCCTGCTCCCAGATGATGTTCTTGGTCCCAAGCTTTGGACCAGTCCAGCTCTTGCCATGCAGACAGCGGGGGTATGAACCAGAGCATGGAAGATCTCTCCCTCTCTCCCCACCTCCTCTCTTTAGCTCTCTTCCACTCTCTCTGCAACTCTGCCTTTCCAGTAAATAATGTTTTAAAAGAAGATAAATTCGTAATTAGAGTTAGTGAGAAATGCTGTGGAGAAATTCTGACATCTACAGTGGCACAGCACAATGGAAGCTCCTATTGGAAAGAGTGGCCAAGGTGTCCCAAGCTAAAACTAAAGCCTAAGAACAATTAGATGTGCAAAGAGCAAGGACAGAGGCCCCCAGGAAGAGGGGGCTGCAGGGCACTGAAGAGATCAAGCCCTTGGCAAACCTGGAAGAGGCTGAGGGTGAGTGCTGAGGAACAGGGAATGAGGTGAGTCTGGAGTAGGCAGCAGAGCCAGATGGCGGCAAGGCCTCCAAGGTGGCTAGAAAGACCTCAGAACAAACGCAGCAGGAGGCTGCTGGAGGCCCTTACAAATACAGGGACTGGATCTGAATGTTTACAAAGAGTGTTCTGGAATAGTGACTAACGCAGCTCGTAACAGTCAGGCACATACTGAACATTAGACACTGGTACCATGATTCCAGCCATCACAGCCGTTTAACCCTCTACGCGGCTCCATTTTCTGATGCAGATACTGGGGACCAGAAGACAGCTCTGACAGTGTTTGGTGACTTGGTTGGTAGACGGGCGTGTGGTACAGAGTGAACCAAGGCATCACACACGTCCCCAACTGAGACTTAACACAAATGAGAACTATCCTGTGTGTTTTCATTACCCGCCCCCGCCAGTGCCATCAGTACCATACCAAAGGCCAAAGTCCCAATGGCCATGCACATCATGAGTCCCTGTGTGCTCCCAGGCACGAGGGCCTCCAGTCTGAGACCTAGCATCCTCGCAGCAACACAGGGCCACACAGGCATCCCAAGAGATTCTGAATACAAACAGCCCAGAGAGTGCACGCAATCAGCCCAAAAGCACACAGGACAAGCACAGAGCCTTATGGAGATTTCACATCAGTCACAGTAATTGATTCATCTTCTATTGCCTGCATTGTCACTACAGCACAGCAAGCAGCCACCGTCCCTTCACTCTGCGTCAGGATCCTTGGCGTCTTACCACAGAGAATGGAGATATCCACTTGTTCACCACAGGCCAAACGTTAGCAAATAAACCTTCTCTTCTCCCTAACCAGGTGTTGGGGAAATAGTAAGACAAATAAAATGTAACCCCAACCTTCCAGGAGCTCAAGGTTTCCTACTTTCTAGATAGCAAATGGGCGACCATAATTCAATATGACCACAGCCGGGAGAAGGATAAGAATGAGTAGTATTCAACCCCAGGTCAGGGCAGATTTCCAAAGGGATGATTCTCAGCAGAGACTGCACATGCAAGATTGGGGCGCACTTCTGAAGTGCCTGGAGACTGCAGGCACTTACTGCGGTTCAAGTTCAACATCAAGGAGGGGATAGGGGAACAAGAAAAGGCTCATAGGAGGAGGAGCTTGAAGTTATGCTAAGACATCAAGACTTCTTCCCAGTGCTGTGAGGAGCCGTTAAACAGCTTGAGGATGAATATAATGATCATATTTCATTTTAGAAATGATTTAGCTGATATTTGTAGCAACTCAGATAAGAAATAAAGACAGTGTGAGCTATAAGGCACAAGCAAATGTGTGGAAGAGGAGGAGAAACCAGCAAGACACCAGCAGGACCGAGTCAAGAACAGATGGCAACCAATGAGTCTGGTAAGGCTACAGGAGCAAAAGGGTTAGATTTCCCTTCCATGGATGGGAAATGAGGCCCCATAAAAAAGGGTCTGAACTTGAGCCCCAGGCTGTGAGTTAGACATGGCAGACAGATGGAATACAAATACACTAGGTCCTTTGGAATGGGACAAAGATATGACCATGGCTATAACTTAATGACTATTCCAATGAGATGTGAAACATCGTTGTGTTGGCAGACCTTGAAGAGGAGAATCAGGGCGCTCTTAATACTAGCGTAAGTGGGAAGATTTAAGGGCGTGCGCCAGACTCACGGACATGAAAAGCTGGAAGAAAGGAAGCAGACGCAAGCACGGCTCTTCAAGGCAGCGAGATGAAGGCAATGGGCAGAAGCAGTAGGTCTGGGGAGGATGAAGGCTCCTTTCTTGTCTTTGTTAGAAACCCATGTGTATGTAGGTTGAAAAGCTAGGCCAGAGTGTTCGCTGTGCCCATGTCGGAGCCGGGGAGCTTCACGCGACTGTTACCTTCTTCTGGGTGCTTTCTTGTATTTTCTGCCATGAATAAGCATGACTTCTGCAATCAGAAGCCCAGCAGAGTTTAAAATATATTTGCTGAGCTCATATAGCATGGCTGTCTCCCAAAACTTAAGAGAGGAACCTGTTTAATTTCTTCTTTCCAGTACATTTCAGTTCTGGGGATACCGACTTACTTGCTTCTGGAGGAAAAGCCGCAAGCACAGCTTTGAAAAGCTTAGGAATACATCATCTCAGAACATCTCACTGATCACCAGAGGGTCTTCTCCAGGCGCTTTCCCAATCTTGATGGCCCCGCTGCAGCGCCCGCTCCAGGGAACTCCATGCCTGAGTACAGCAGACCCTGGCAGGTCGTGTGTCCTCTGTCCCCAGCCCACACCAACTCACCCATTCCTTCCGACAAAGCATAAAGATTTCTCTTCCTTTTTTTTCTTTCTAGAGCCTCGGCTACCAAAGTTCCAGTTCTGGCAACCAACTCCCCTCTCTCATTTCCCAAATTCTCACTTTCTGAAATGACTGTAGTGCTATTCAGTCCCACAACCTCACGGGAGTGGGACGCAGAACAAAATGAAAGGACTTAAACTGCTCTGCACTCCACAGCTCGCTCGCGCGCTCTCTCTCTCTCTCTCTCTCTCTCTCTCTCTCTCTCTCTCTCTCCTCCCTTTCAAGCAAACAAATAAATCTTGGGGAACAAGAGATTTTTCCCAGAAGGTGAAGGTCACAGGTAACAGGAGTGGGGCTGCCTGAAGCTTCCCCATATCATTATTAACAGTAAGAGCAGCAGTAGGGTCCAGACCCTCCTTGATGAGACAACCTTTTAGGTGACAGAGGAAGCAGAGGTTACCTCTCCACTCACTCCTCAACAGCAATGGTATGATCACCCTGGTACCACTCAGAGCCTAGCCTTGCACTTGCTGAGTCTGAGAAACACGAGACAGAGAAGTTAAACAAGGCACGAAGATCACTCAGTTACTTTTATTTTATTTGTGAAATGTCTCAGATATCATGATACGTTCCACTGCCTTCCCAGGCACATTACAGGCGTCTGGATGAGAAGCAAAGCAACCAGGGATCGAACCAGCGCCCGTACGAACACTGGCCTCACAGGAGCAGTTGCAGCTGCTGGGTCACAAGGCAGGGTCCCCCGTGGTATTCCTTGTGCTGAGAGGACACATCCTGTAGACCAGGGATGACAATTATGAACCCAGAACACATTTTTCTCCAGCACATGTCCTGGGCTTTATCTTTTTACTTAGTAAAAAAGGAAAAAATACATTTTTAATTTTTACCAAACCTTTCAAACATTTCATCTAAGAATTTTTAATTACAAAAACAATTATTTCCTTCTCCGACGTACACAGCATGAAATAGTGCTCATAGATTCTGAGAGAGTATGACCTTCAGCACCTAAAAATAGATGAACTATTCTTTCCACTATAGCAGAGAAATCTTCAGAAACTAGAACAATGCCTTGGGTTTATAATAACTATTTTCTGAGATGCTCAAGAGCTTCCACTGATGGTATCTCATTTCTTCTTACACTATTGCTAAGATTTTAACAGATGGTTGGTTCTATGCAATAGACAATTTGAAACCCTAATCAATGAAGACGCTGATCATATACTAGTTGATTTCTTGCCAGTACAGTCATCTGCTTCTTTGAACCTGAAAAGGAAATCCTAAAAGAGTATTTACAGATCCATAAAAAGTTAGAATAGAAAGGGTTCGTGGACGCCGCGCGGAAGAGCCCCGTGCCTTCACAGAAGAGGAATCGGGAGCGGTCAGCAGAGCTGCCATCCCCATTCCCAAGTGGCTGCCCACGGGCACATCTGCCAGCAAAATTCCACCCAGATGTGATTGCTGGGCAGTGAGGCTACAGGAAAAAGCTTTCTGATAAAAAGGGCAGAAGGACAAGACCTGTGAAAAACTTGGCAGAAGCGAAAGAAGCCAAAAAAGCACACTGACTTGGGGACTGTTCTCTGTGGACACCCCAAAGATCAAACACCAACGCCAGGAGGCCCACTTGGCAAGCTCTACAGTGGCCCAGTTAGGAGGCAACCACTGTTCACTGCAGCCCAGGCCACGACTGGACATAACCAAGATAACAGCAGCCAGGAAACTCTAAGGACCTTAGGCAGGAGAAAAGCCTGTACTCTCCAGGGCAGAAGTGGCACAGCCAGAAAGAGATCTAGGCTTGGAAAACAAGAATGAAAGGGAATGTTTGATATGTTTTAATTTCCAGCTTTGCACTATTCCAATCCATGTCAGCCCAGGACCGTAGTCCCGTGCAAACCTCCTGCACGTGGGTTCCTCTCGCATACTCAGATTAGTCACCTGCAAAGCATGGCCGATGGCTGCTGTCTGCAGGGTCGCAAATGAAAATCTTGCAAGGAACGTGGGTGTAAACAAAGACAGAGGGGCACGAGTGCCTGGCCAAGCGGGCTGGGGCTCTACAGATACAGGCCAGAGGCTTAGACAGTTCACTCTTTTGTCTATGGTAACAGCAAGACAGGTAGCCCAACTAATTTCAATCCATGGCTATAATTACGACGACACTACTGGAACTCTCCATCCACTGAATCTTTTTTAAGGAGCTGCTAATAAGGAGTAAAACTGAGTATTTTTCTTGCTTTTACATTTCCTTTTTGGTAGAGGTGATAATGAGGACGGAAAGGCCCAACGTGCACACAGAGAGAGGAGATGAAAATCACCTGGAGAATATGAGCTCAGCAGTCAACCTTCCAACAGGTGAGAGACGCGGAAAGCTCGAGAGCTTTCCTGCAGACGGCCAGGAAGACGGCGGTGAAAGGCAGCGGAAATGCTCACCGAGGAGGGAGAGGTGGCCTGGAGCTCAGGGAGCCTGGGCTGTGGTCCTGAGCCCACCTCTAGACCCCAACCCCCTTTCTTCAACTATAGAACAATTAGCCGGATGGAGTGCGTTAAGATACAAATGCATCCTCCAAAATGAATAGCAATGCAATCTCTGTATAGACTGATTCTACAACCAGACTTAGTTTCTCAGGGTCACTGTAAAGATTAAACGAAAAAATGAGAACAAATAACATAAATTTATGACGCGACGATGCAAGCAGGTAACACGTACTCAGCCGTTTATTTCCATAAAACATGTTGCCAGAGAGGAATGAACACAACCCTCACTTCACAGACAAATGTTCTCAGACTTGGAGAAGTCAGTGGACACGTTAGCCACGCAGTGTGCTAACGGTTGGGATTCCCAAGAGACCTGTTTGAGTGTGAAATCCACCTGAACCTCTGCACAGCACAGCCACTCCAACAACGCATGTGTGAACATCTGGAACATAACAGAACATCAATAACCACCGTAATGCCTGGACTATCATCCACCATGATGGAGTGCTTTGCTATGTGTTTATTGAATGGGCAAATAAATGAGCAAATAAGCCGCACGGCACAGCAGGCTGTCCCACGGAGATCCACGGCTGCCAGTGGTTGTCCAAGCCCATGTCTAGGGCATGAAGCTTTGTTTAAGAAGTTAGCATCCAAGAAACTGTATCTACCCAAGGACGGCCCTGTGGCGGAGTCTCAGGAAGACCCAGCAGCATCTGAGAGCACAGAAACACCTGAAGAAGGATTCTTGGTAACTAGGATTCTGTCTCTAGGTGAATCATAGGAAGAATAAAAAGGCAAGAAAAGAGCATATCTTACTGAGTTCGTAAAGAAGTTGCGTTTTGGAATTCTGATGAGGAATTTCTGATGTCCATTTGCCTTTGGACTTCCTACACAACCTCGTGCAAGAGAGTCTCTTCAGAGGAGGGGTGACATCGTATAATGAGCTGCTGAGCGGAGCAGGTGGCTTCACACCCACTCAGGGGGCACGCAGAAATACCTGCTGAGCAGGTACAAACCCACTCCCTTGCCGTCTCCTAAGAGGGTTGCATATAACGAAAGAAGTGGACTTTTGGGAAGGAAACCAGGTCCGCTACTTCTCCCTCCTGCCAGAGCAAAGCAGCCTCTTCCACCTCTGCCCTCTTGCGCTCACCAGCCCCAGGATAACAGGGTGCTAAATGATGCTGTCTCCATTCTCAGAACTCCCACAATCGCACGCCACATCCAGTTCCAAGAAGTGAACTCTACTTCACCCACAGAACCAGCGAACTGCTTGAAAACACAAGAGAAAGGAAAAAATAACAGGAGAACTAAATAAAATCACTGGAGCCTGAAAGAAAACTCCGCAGAACACACAGACACCAGGGCGAAGGAAGGCAAGAACGAGGAACAATGCGCGCTGTCCTCCCAGGCACGGAAGAAATAAAACGTGCGTCGCAGCCTACAGAATGCCTTGTTCCAAACTGCTAATCAATGCCAGATTCCAACCCCGGCAACCGCTAATAATGAAGAAGAAATCACCTCTCTCCCGCTGTAATTATTTCTGACATGGGTCTCCAGGAGAAGAGTGGAGACCCAGCTTAGCAGCTCGGTGCAGTAATAACCCAAGATCACCAGAAATTCACTATGTCTGAAGAACAGGAGGGCTTGGGAGAAGGGAAATGCCAATTAGAAAAACTTGTCATGGTAATTGCATCCTGAATAGCAGGCGTCCACTTTTGAGCTACCTGACTTTAGAAAATCATCTTCCAGGTAGGTAGAGCGGTGAAGGAATACATCCAAACTTTCAGAAAGTAACAGTGTGAAAAAGTGTTATTACCATCCACACAGTGGTGTGCTGGATGATTAAAAAACAAACAAAAAAACTTCTGAAATGTATTTAAAAAGCAGAGTTAGGAGTTACTTGACCAGCCAGAGAAGTTGCCATAAGCCAATCAACAATCACCTGACACTCTTCAGCTATGTTCTTTAATCACAAACTTGGTCAAAACTGGCCATATCATTGTCTCTCCATTCCAGAACTCATCTGCCTGTGGAAAGTGGTCAAGCAAAGCCCTTTAGATGCTGATCCTGTAAAGTATTTGGGAGTGTATTCATCGAGGAAGGAAAGTGCAAACAGACTGACTGGAACAGAGCTTCACCTCTATGCTCTTTTGGAAACCAGGAGGAAATCATGGCATGCAGACACTCATTTGGGTCTCCAGGATTGCCTTCCAGGCCAAGTTTCACCTTAGCAAAAACTCATTTTAATGAAGCTCCCATTAAACTAAGAGCTTCTATCATCATTCCACAAAACTGTCAGTCTCAGGTATAAAAATCCGTCCGAGGTTTCCCATCGCTTTGGGGACACTCAGTGGTCTCACTATTATGTCCTTTACCTGCAGGTCCTCTATGAACTGGTTTCTCTCCAAGTCTCCTAACTCAGCTCCAATACACTCCCATCAGAAATTGTAACTCTAGCCAATGGATGACAATTCTTCAAAAACAACCTGCTCTCCAAGACCGCCAACTTTCATATAACTTGTTCACTCTCAAACACTGAGTAATTGTTCAAGATAGCTCTGGAATCATTTCCCTCCAAGCCTTCCTTACTCCAACCCCTCACCCACCCTCGTCAGAGCAGGTTCCGGAGTTCTTCCAAGGATTCGCATTGCATCTAGCGCATTCCCATTTAACAGGCTTTGTTTGGGTTTTGTAACCAGGATAAATCTGACTCCCAGCCCTCTTTGTAGAGAGTGGCTGAAACCCGGGGTCCTCTGTGCACTTAGGTCAAAATGCCAAAATTAAAACTGAAACAGAGTCAGCCACACAGGTTGATTTGGAAAAGAGAGGCGGGAGCTTAGCTTGCAGGCCACCTGGCAGAGGCTGAGCCGTGTTAGAGCCAGGGTGGAGAGAATTTGCAGTGGGATAAGCTAGCAATGAGAGGTGGATTTGTGTTCTTTCTCTGAGTAGGAGAGGTTTCTCAGAATGGGCAGCACACCCCTTTTGTGGACTCCTCTTGCCATGGTCTTCACCATTATCCATCATCATGGTGCTGGAAAGCGTATCGTTTACCATGGAAATTAGATTCGAGTGAAGTGTAGGGTCTTGTGTAGTCGCTAGCGCACACCATTTTAGGACTGGCTGGTCCTGTAACTTGGGACAGTTCCTCTTGGCTCTGGCAGGTCCTGGCTGCTCAAACTGAGGAGAAATTTTGGATTAGAGCAGGAATGCTGGGGTGGTGCCCTGAAGGTTTTGCCCTACATACCAGATTCACATCCAACACCCTCTACTTCCCTTCTGCACCCCTGAGCATACTGAAGGCCCAGACTGGCCCTTCCCTCTGCCTTCCCCAGGCCCAGATAGCATGAAGACTTCTATGCCAAGCTCAGGCAAGGTGGAACCCTGAAGAAAATAAAATCAGACAAGGAAGGGAAAGTACTTCCTTCTTTCAGGAATAATGAAAGCTCTTCCATCGGTCACGGTTTTGCCAACTGTAGCTATTAGAGCTCTTAGGAGCTGCCCTCTCTATATAGCTTTCCACAATTTAGACAGTTTACGACAGTTTGCAAGAGAGAACTTGGTAACGCCAAGGATTCTACCATCCTGTGCTCCTGCTGGCTGCCCTCAGGCTGCAAGGGCTGGAGTAGCTGAAGGAGCTAGAGGAGCTGCAGGGGCTGGAAGAGCTGCAGGGGTTGGAGGGGCTGGAGGGGCTGAAGGAGCTGAAGGAGCTGGAGGAGCTGCAGGGGTTTGAGGGGCTGGAGGGGCTGGAGAAGCTGGAGGGGCTGGAGGGGCTGGAGGGGCTGGAGGAGCTGCAGTGGCTGCAGCAGTTGGAAGGTCTGGGAGGGCTGGAGGAGCTGGAGATACTGGAGGAGCTGCGAGGGTTGGAGGGGCTGAAGGAGCTGGAGGAGCTGGGAGAGCTGCAAGGGCTGGAAGACCTAGGGGAGCTGGGGAAGCTGGATGGGACTGGAAGAGCTGGAGGAGCTGGGAAGCTGGAGGGGTTGGAGGGGCTGGAGGGGCTGGAGGAGCTGGAGGAGCTGGAGGAGCTGGAGGAGCTGGGGGAGCTGGAGGAGCTGGAGGGACTGGAGGGGCTGCCTCCCGATTAGTCTCCAGGAAAGTGTTGCCCTTCTGGGTTCTGCTAGCTGCCGGCTGTCCCCTGCAGCCCCGTGGCTCTCAATGTCCTTGCTAGGTTCCCTAATCTGGTCTCTGACCAGCAGAGGGCCTGGGAAGGCTCAGGATTCTCCTGGACAGCAATTTGGGGACCACTCTGGTAAGGGAGCCTTTTTCTACGCCAGTTCAAACTTCTTTGGGCTGCATTTGCATAATGACACATTATTTTCTGCATATCACCAATAAACATCCCCCGGGCAAGGCAACTCAAGACTTGACATTGGTTTAATTACTTGATGCCAGATGATCTTGGCTAGGGCTAAAAATGGCCTAGGTGGAACCCGTGACAACCTAGCCACCACACACGCTAGGGTCTTAGCTACATAGGAAATGATTTGCACGAGACAGGGCCTGTAAGGAGAGAGGGTAGGGCCACTGACAGTGGAGAGACAAGCAAAGTAAGGATACAAACTCTATGCGCACTAGGCTTCGCCTAGTCCTTTTAGAAGCAGGGGCCATGAGCAGAAGTGAGAGGGATGCTTTTTTCTTTTTTATGTAAAGATTTTATTGAAATATAGGCTAATACCCGTAAGTCCACGGAAGTGTGATGATAGATGAGTAGTTTACCCTCTGAGCACGCCCATTGTGAACACCCAAATGAAGAACCAAATGTTATGAATGCCCCAACAGGAGCACTTGTGGTCCTCAAGGTGTGGCACTGCTGCCTAGGGCACAGCGAATGGAGCACACACCTGATGCACTTGCTGAGCCCAGACGGTCTGGAGACGTTGCAGGTAGCAGCAGCAGAAAGCGGGAAGGCAAGGAGCAGGTGTCATGCCTCGGGGGCCCGTGAGGAAACAGGTGGCTGAACCTGGAAGGCACATAGATCAGCAGCCACTGTCACTGAATGCAACCTTACCTGGTGTCACTTGGGAAGGCCTGGCAGAGGAGTTACGGGGCAGGGCAAGATTTCAAAGAGGCTGAGATTTTACCAACACCAGTGGGGCAAAAAAAAAAAATAGCATTCACAAACTAGAAAAAAATACATACCAGTCATAAAACAATTCTAGGCACACCTTTCAGGTATAACATTAACATGGGTACCTGGCATAAGACAGGTACTGAGTAAGCATCATTAATTAACCAGAAAGTTAAACAGAGATTATGAGCAAATATCAGGTCTTTCATGCGGCCAGCAAAGTGCTATGACCAATATCCTACCTAAATGGTGCCTGATTGGATTATTCTTTGAAATAGGACCTCTGGATAAGACATTAAGAAATAGGAGATGCCCCTGCCTCCAATTGGTGATTGCCAAAGCAGTTCTGAGCTGAGTTAGAGCCTCTGGGTTCAGCAAGAAAGGACAGGGGCAGAGCCCTCATTGTCCTCCTGTCTCCCCTCTCCCCACAGCTCCCCACCCCCACCGCAAGCAGCCTAGCTACACCACAGCCCAGTCCTCTAAGGTCCCCTCTGCTGGAAGGCTGCAGCATCTGTGACTGCCAAAACATAGCTCATCTTTTGTAGCGTTTTGTAGGTTTCACCCTGAACGTAGGTGCGGGCCTGACAGTCATCTCATGAAAAGCTGGAGAGGGTGTTTTACAGTGCGGCTGCTGGGAAGCACAGATGTTGCGGGCTGTGTCACAGGGAGGTGGTAAAGGCTGCGAGGAAGGTGGGAGAGCACTCATTATCTTCCCACAGCTGTTCATTAGCCCACAGACACCTCGGGTCCCCTTCTCCAGGCCTGACAGCCACATGCTTCCAAAGCACATCGACCTGTTGTGAAGGAGGAAGAGAAGAGCTCCTTAAAGGTTAAAATAGGAAAGCAACAGGCAGAGAAGATGGGGATGCCTGTGTCAGCTTCCCGGCACTGGGACAGCTACATGAGCTCATCCCCATCAACACGGCCAGGAACCCCCAACCCAGCTGCGAGCAGAGCGCTGTATGAACCTTGCAGGGGTCTGGGCTCTTCCTCTATGAATTTTATCTGCAGGTGCCAGTGAAAGATGCTGATTGAATGACCGTGTAAATATAAACATCATCTCAGCCCTGGCGAACACCCAGTTCTATCAATGGTCTCAAGAGAAGCAGTTCAGACCCCACCTACACTCCGTCCTATCTCACTCCACAAATGGAACAAAACAAAGCACAGCCCCCAATACTGATTGATAGTGAGAGCTTCGAAAGTGGCTGCAGGGGCTGGCAGTCAGCATCCAATCTACCAAACCCCACATCAGGGTCCAGGGCTCTGGTTTCTGACCCCAGCTCCTTGCTAACGTGCCCCCTGAAAGGAGCAGCACATGGGCCCCTAGCACCCAGGTGGGAGGTCGGGATTGTGTTCTCAGCTCGCAGCTTTGTTCCTGACAAAGCAACGTCACTGTGGACACTTACAAGGTAAACCAGCAGCCTGGGGTGCTTTCCTCGCTGTTTTTCTTCCCTCAGCCTGTGCCGCACACCTGTGTGTCTTGCATGTGACACTCGGGGAGAAGCCAGAATAATTTAGAATATGGTGCAAATTAATACAGCCAGACTAAATAACACCTCGAGTGCGGGGGCCGGTGTTGTGGCATATCAGGTGAAGTCACCACCTGTGACGCTGGCAGCTCACATGGGCATCGGTTCACATCCCGGCTGTTCCACTTCCAACCCGTTGCTTTACTGAATTGTGCTTAGAAAGAGCAGCAGAAGACGGCCCAAGTGTTTGAGCGCCTGCACCTATGGGAGAGACTTAGATGAAGCTTCTGGCTCCTGCCTTGTGCCTGGCGCATCCCTGGCGGCTGCACCCAACTGGGACGTGAGAGCAGGTAAGAGTCTCCCTCTCTCCCTCTCTCCCTCTCCCCCATCTCTCCCTCTCTCTCTCTCTCTCTCCATCTCTCTCTCTCTCTCTGGATCCCAGCCAGAAGATAAGGAGGAAGGAAGCCCTGCCTGGGCCTTTGCACAGGAATTTCATGAGATTTCTCACCTGTCATGCCTCAAGCAGCTTCCCAGCTTTAGAGATCACCAGCTCTCCTCCCCCGAGTGTGAGGCCCAGGAAAGAACGCGCACAGGGCCCGAGCCCACCTGCTGGCCCTCCCGCCGAAGACCCCTCTCACTGACTTGCCTCACATTGCACCTGTGACATCCGACACCGTGAGGGTTTTTCCTCACCACATCCTGGGCAAGGGCAAGATGTCACAGCCGCTTCGCCCTGACTTCTGTTGTCCTAAGGACCACCACAGGCCCTGCAATGACCCAGAAACCAGGGCAAGTAGGAGGCGCTTTTGCCCTCCCACATCCCAGACCCAGCCTGAGACAACTGAGAGATCTAATTTCCATGTTTACCATGTCAGGGCAAGCCCAAGCTGTGCTGACTCAAAAGCTGTCTGCTTCCGGGGCTAGGGGCCCGGGTACCACGTCCTCTGGTCCAAAACCCCTAATCCGCCCAGGCAGTGCCAAGAGTTTCCAGAGACGAGTGTGGCGTCTTTGCCTCGCCCTCCCCCTGCTGTTGCGGAGGACATGCCAAACTCTTCATTTTCAATGGTTTTCTTCATTCTCAGTCATTTCACTCTGGGCATTTTGCTATTTTTATATTATTTATATGGGTGTGATTCTTTTGTGATGATTATCTGTGATTAATCCTCGCAGCTACGGGAAAATCAGTGTAACGGCTCGCACCGCATCTAACGAGAGTTGATGTCTGTGTAGCTTTTTCTGTGTTAAGCAGCTTTGCGAGTTCACTTTAATTGACAAGAGAAAGAGAGGCTAGGCAATTAAAAAGGTGTTTATTATTTATTTTTTAATTTATAATTTATAGGAATTATGTATCCAACAGACAGATAATAAGGCAGGCTTTCAGCATGATTTAATGAAGCCAGGTGGCACATCAGCAGGGCCCTAATGCCCTCCGGGGAAGGATGTCATGGCCCCCAGCCCACGCCAGGCTGCCACGGGCTGAAGTCGCCCTCACCAAGTGCTCAGAGGCTGTTAGACAACTCCGAGAAATAGCTCACAGCATGGATCTCACACCATCCTCACAGCAGGACCCCGACTAAATCACACCCCGTTCCTGACAGCGGGGCACAGGGAACGACCAGGCCCTCCCGCGGACGCTGGTCATGCCCCAGCCTCCAGTCATCGGACAAGCAGGATGCAGCCCTCGGGTTGAAGGGGCAAAAGGGGAGGGTTACAGGGCAATATTTCTCTCCCTGAAACATACGTACACATTTCTCTTCAAGAAGACTTAATTTTCCACCATTTCCCTTGATTTGCGGCTCCCCGTTCCCCATTTCTTTGATTTAATGCCCAATTATTTTTTGTCCCATTGCCAAGAAAACAAAATATTTCATAACTGGCTTTTCCCTGAGGTTTTTGGATACTGTTTTACATACATAGCTTACACACCTGGTATTGCAAAGATTTAGCAGGATCCAGCGAACATCCAGCCATGAATTGTGCTTTTCTCAACAGGATCTCCACCTATTGGCATCTATTTTTTTTTTTTAATTTTTATTATTATTGGAAAGCCGGATATACAGAGAGGAGGAGAGACAGAGAGGAAGAGCTTCCATCCAATGTTTCACTCCCCAAGTGAGCCGCAACGGGCTGGTGCACGCCAATCCGATGCCGGGAACCAGGAACCTCTTCCAGGTCTCCCACGCGGGTGCAGTGTCCCAATGCATTGGGCCGTCCTCAACTGCTTTCCCAGGCCACAAGCAGGGAGCTGGATGGGAAGTGGAGCTGCCGGGATTAGAACCGGCGCCCATATGGGATCCCGGGGCATTCAAGGCGAGGACTTTAGCCGCTAGGCCACGCCGCCGGGCCCCACCGCTTGGCATCTTAAAGCACCATGCCAGACTTTAGGCCACTCACAGCCTGCTCCTGTCTCCCAGTCCTTATTCCTGCTCCTCCTTGTCGCCTTTGGTGTTAGCGGAAAAGCGCAACGCGGGAGCTCATTTCTCCCGCTCCTGGCTGTATGTGCGCGTGCGCGCCGGCAGGTGCAGCGTGCCGGTGAGCTGAGCTGAGAAAGAGATGGAGAATCAGGTGGCTTGGCGGCAGCCAAGCCTGCCGTCCCTTACTGCGCAGCCTGGGCTGCCTCACTTCGCTCACGAGGTCTGGCTTTTGTTACTTGGTGTAGAAAGTCAAATCCCTTCTGATTATCTAACAGCTCTAAAACTCTAGATTTCCTTCTGTGTCCTAGAAACAGGAATTAAACAGGTCTGGCTCTGGTATTTGAGGACAAACACAACACTTCAAGGGGCAAGGCTTCTTGCCTCTTCAAATCTTTGCCTTACTTAAGCCTTTTTTGCCCTAATTTCCACACACATATGCACACGGACAGAAAGGAACCTTACAGAGCTGGTCTCCAATTTGTTTGACAATCTCACTTCCTTTCCTGCTCATCCTGTTTCATGGCTTATGTTCCGTTCTCAAAATAAAAGTAACTTTCTTTTAGAAGTATGCGTACACTTACTGAAAGCTGCATGAAATCCTCCAGAGACCCTGGCATCTCCGAGATCCATTTCAACCAAACCTATTTATGAAAATGGGCTTCTACTCCAGCAATGAACTGAGGCTCAGCCCACCCAGGGCTGTGACAGTGGACATTAAGGACCCTGTCTCTACCGAAACCACCCATAAAAGGTCCCCAGCCATGGACCCAGGGCTGATACCGGGTTCCACTTATACTGTAGGACCTTTCTCCCTAGAGATGAGATGTAGAGGCACCACAAACACAGAGCCCATAGAAGGTGGCATCAAACCCGAGTCTCAAGTCCCAAGAGCACAGCAACCAGAGGCATGGAAGTTAGCAGAGCAGCTCTGGATAGAAAAGCTGGAAGAAGGGCTTTCAGAGGCCACCAAAGCCAAGGGAAAGCTGGGACAAATTCCTGGTTGGATGGCCCAGGTTATATCACGTATCAATTGCAACCAGCCTTTGTGGAGACCTGGAATTTTTTTAATTTTTCTTTCGTGAAGGCTAAGATGCTCTCAATAGTCCTAGAAGCTTCAAGCTGATTTCTAAACCATGATGGCATTCGCTTCCCAGGGCTGGTCTGACACCTGATTGGGACAGGCCAGAGTCTAGAAGATATTGAAATGGTGGTTTGGTCACACCATGCTCGCCTCAGCTTTTCCACCTTTAACTTACCTCTGCTTAGTAACCAACGTAGCGGTTTACAGCTGTGGGCATGAGAATGCATAGGAGAGAACCCTCAGTAACTTGGGGGCACAATCCCCAATATACATACAGCCCAGCAGGGTGAGCGCCATCACCATTCTGACTCAGGGTCCCCATTCTGGCCCCAGGCCGAGGGGGCTGAGTCCTCCCTCCTCCTGGGCTTGGAAAGGCCCACAGAACCGAGGAAGAAACAGATTCTTTCCAGGGCCTAGCTGGGTCATTGGCCTCAGAGCTCAAGAGTGTACTGGCCCTTCAGGGTGGATACCTCTTGTTCTCACTCAAAATACCTCACTTGAGGCTCTGCGGCCACCCTACCTGAGTCCTGCTGCAGGGAGAAGGAAACACCACATGACACCCTGCAGAGCCTGAGGCTGTGTTGGCCAAGCTCAGCAGCATCTCCGGGGAAGCAGGAGCTGGAGCAGAACCCCCCAAGCATCCCACCACCTCTGCTGGCAAGCGACAGGAAGAACTGCACACAGCCCCATGCCACAATCAGAAGAAATAGGCTTTTGCTATTTCCCACCACATTTTGCTGGAGGGATTTTTTTCAAGTAAAGAAAATAGGACCAAGGAAGACTTCCTCTCTTGGGGAACTTCATATTTTACTATGTCAGGCACCACTATACAACAAGAAAGCTGGTCTTGCGATAAAAGTTACATCAACTTATGCATTGTTAAGGCAGCTGTTGGACACTTGCCTCCCGCATCTGCTTGCCGGTTCAAGATCAGGCTGCTCAGCCAGCTTCTAACCCAGCTTCCTCCTAATGCGCCCTAGGAGAGCAGCAAACGATGGCTCAAGCATCTGGGTTTCCCACATGGGAACCGTCCTGGCAGTTGCAAACATTTGGGAAGTGAATCAGAGAATCAGGAGTTTCTTTCTCTCTCTCTCTCTCTCTGTGTGTCTCCTTCCCTCCCTTCTTTATCTCCCTCCAAAATGAAAGCTAAGCATTACAAAGAGCATTCATATGTTTAAATGAGCGTTGTTGATGAAGTTTGAGTTAATAAAGCCTCTTGCTTCCATACCCAAGATGAACATAAAGGAGAGAGCCAGCTACACAGGTGTCACAGAGGAGAACTCAGGACCACTACTGAGTCTATTGACCTGAGATTTGACCTATGTGGTCGGAAGGATTTCCTATACTTTGTCTCCAAATTCATCAGACCCACCCATGCAGGACTCCTCACTGAGCAGCCAAAAGGAGCACGTTGGCAAATCTACACAGAGTCAAGATGGGACTAGACCAACCACGGCCAGTCCTTCCCCGACTCAGTCAGTCATGTCCCTTAGGAGGGGTGAGGGGATGGGGACAGGTCAGCAGTGCTAGTCTAGAAAGAAGCCTTCTACCTCCAACTCAACAGCCGATACCTTCAGTGGTTCTGGGCATCCAGGCTCCTGGCAAGGCTGCCATTATTCCAATGGGACCTTTAACACCCCACTCCAGAGGTGCTGTGCGGGGCCTCTCACACGCAGTGTGAATCCCTGGGTTACCACCAAGCTTGATCTCAAGCACAAAGAAGTCCAGAGACCTCGGGGTGAAGTGGCAGACACATGCAGGTCAATGGGAGAGCAATGGTACGAAACAGAGATGGTTTTTGTGTGTGTGTTGTGTGACTTGACACTGATGCTCTGTCAATGCTTCTACCTAGTGGCAGCCTGTGTGCGGGTACTGATGGCACAGTCACACCTAATGGCAGCCTGTGTGCGGGTACTGAAGGCACAGTCACACCTGACGGTGGCCTGTGTGTGGGTACTGATGGCACATTCATTGTACAGACACATGCTAAAGTTGCAAAGTGGGACATGGGAGCTTCCAAGGACAGGGCTGTCTTGTAAATGCCATGGGGACAGAATCCTGGGCCTTCTGACCTGTTTCCGTGGCTTCGGAAGAGAACCAGGTGAAATTCTGGTCCCAAACATCTGTCCACAGTGCTGAGCACACAGCCTGCAGGTGCCTAGGACTTTCAACATGACGCCTTGGCAGGGATAGCTTCAGTGTCCCAGAGTTCAGGTGGATTTATGACGCACCCCATCTGCACTGCCTTCAGAGGAAATTTAAAGCACGGACTGCCGGGAGAGGTTTGGCTCCTCACTTTGACTGCTACGCGGAAGGCAAACCTGTTCTCCCAGGGCCCTGGTGATCAGAAAGAAGCCAGGCTTCGGCTGAGTGTGCAATCACTCTCCACGTGAGAAGAGGGGTCAATGATAGTTTCCATGACGTCTACATTTCCCTTTGCTTTGCACTTATCTTTGTGAGATGGCCACCTTGCAAGCCAGGAACCAGTCATGGAATTCAGAAGGTGGAAGGGAAAGCAGATGAGGCATTAAAATGTAACTAGAAGTTATAAACCCAAGAGCCAAAACCAGGTTCCAGAGCCACATCTGTATTTTTTTTTTTAAGATTTTTTTTTTTGAAAGGCAAAATTGCAGAAAGCAGAGACAGAGATCTTCCATCCGCAAATGACTTCAATGGCCAGAGCTGAGTCGATCTGAATCTAGGAGCCAGAAGCTCCTTCTGAATCTCCCACATGGGTGTGGGGTCCCAAGGACTTGAGCAGTCCTTCACTGCTTTCCCAAGCCATTAGCAGGGAGCTGGATCAGAAGTGGAGCAATCAGGACACAAACTGGCACCCACTAGATGCCAGCGCCACAAGCAGAGCCTCAGCCACTCCTCCCCCAGCCGCACCCCGAAGGCTGATGGTTAGAGGCTCTTGTGCCTCCGCAGCAAGGGGCAATCCCTGGACATGGAGTCGGCGTCTGGCATGTGCTTTGGATGCCACTGGGATGCCCGTGGCCCGCTTGCTTCAGTTCAAGTCTCGGTTCCACTCCTGATTCAAGCTTCCTGCTAATCCACAGTGTCAGGAGGCAGGTCACCTCGACCCCGGCCCAGTCCTGGCCTTTGCAGGCCTGAGGAAAGGGAACCAACAGATAGAAGATCCGTGTGTGCATCTCTCTCCCTACCGCCCACCCCACCTCCCTTTTCTTTCTTCGAAATGTGTGAAAGGGAGCCCTGCTCAGGAACTGGAAGCAAGAAAGCAGAAGACTGAGGGGTGGGGAGAGATTAGATGGAATTTGCAATGATCAGTAACAGCATTTTTTTAAAGATTTACTTATTTGAAAGTCAGTTATAGAGAGATAAGCAGAGACACAGAGGGGTACATTAGCAGGCAGCTGGATTAAAAGTTGAGTGGCCAGCTCTTGTACCAGTGCCTATATGAGATGCCAGTATCTCTGGTAGTGGCTTTGCTTGCTAAGCCACAATGCTGGCCCCAAAGCAGGATTTCTCTTCCTTCTAATGGAAGAGAGGCAAGGAAGAAGGAGCAGCGGAGTTAAGTAAGGAAGCCCAAGTAACACTCTGATTTGGAAGGCTTTGGAGGTCTTAAGAAATATGGGACTTCCTTCTGTCCCAGAAAATGACAAGTAGGACATGGATTAGTGTTGGGCAGGTGCACACAGAGCTCCCAGGGCTCAGCGCAGTGGCACTGTGCTCTCGTGTGACATCCTGGAGGGCTCCTGTGGGACTGCTCCCTTCTGCTTGGAAGCTGTGTGGACTGCTGTCTGGAAGCCAGGGACAGCTGGGCTGTTAAAGCAGCAAGCTCCCACTTCTGCACCAACCAGATTGTATCAGGATTGCCAGTGTGAAATACGCCTCCCGAGGCATCCACTCCCAGGGCTGGGCAAGGCCGATCTGTGTTTTCTCCAAACTCTAGGGAGGGCCCAACCTCGAGTCGCTGCTCCAGGCAGCTGTGGCAAGAGGGCACCATGGGCCCAGCTGGACCCTAGGGGGACACTCTCAGCCAGAAAAGGCCCTCCCCCATCCCTCCACCTGTCCATGAAAACTCTTCTGGTGCGTGGGGTCTGGTTCTAGTCCACCTGGTGCTTATCGCTTCCCTGGTTTCCTCTATATTTGCTCTCTGCTCTGAGACTGGCCTGCAGTACCACCTGAAGTTTGCCAGCAGACACTGCCAGGACCCAGAGGGGTCTTCTGAGAACAGGCCCTCTTTCATTCTGAATTACCCTCCCAAAAGCCCTTATGTCCCTCCCCTCAACTTCCTTGAGGGAAAGGACATGGTGCCTAGTTCATCTCCCATTCCCTTTTTGCTTCCTGACTTATTACAGTGAGGCAGCAGAGGGCAGGTGGTCAAATAGGAAAGCTGTCTGCTACCCAAACACGTTAGGAACTTATCTCCCCAGTGAGAAGCAAAATCCTTCTTACTGCACCAGGCATCCATGGTAGCTTCAGAGCCAGCCAAGCAAGACCTCTGGAGCTTGGCCCAGGCCAGTGCAAATCCAGACCTCGGCATCACCACAGGCCATAGTCCCCCAGGCTGGAGCCCACATGACCGGGAGCGAACAGAAAGTTCTCTGCAGGAACAAGGAAGATTCTGCAGAGTGTGTGTTGGGGAGGTTTGGAGGGGTGACAGGCAGATTCACAGCCAGCAGGTGCGTGCCACTGCCCTGCTGCCACGAGGCCTCATAGCAAGATCCCAGGCCTTGGGGAAGTGAGCTCCACAGCTGGTTAACATCTGCCCGCACCCGGGAACTTGACCCTTGGCCAAAATACAGCCTGTGGCCAGGGGAAATGCGGAGGAGGCAAGCCCAGTAGCCCTCGTCATCATTAACAACTTGGCTGACATGAGCGCAGGGAGCACTAATTATTTGTATTCTTTCTTTCGGATCAGAGTAGCCCCCACATGACACTGAGCTCTGGCTTAGGATCAAGCAGTCAGGATTGGCACAGCCTGAAACTTCATACAGGACCCCAAAGAGAAAACCCCTGAGAGTGACAAAAGCAGCAGACTGGTCCTGGGGCTCTCACACTAGCCTCTCCTTAATCCTTGTGCCAGCACCTCCTGCCTTGCCCAACCCTAGGCCCCAGGGCAAAGCAAGCACTGTGGCCACCTGGGACAGAGGTACAGTGCAGGTGGGAGGAGGCAGGTGCCTGGAAGGCAGGGGGACAGGCCAGGAAGTTGAACAGTTAGTCCGTTCTCTTTGAGGACCCTTGAAGAGAGCGCCAGCTCTTGCAGAGTGAATAATGGGGCCGGAGACGAGAATGCAGCCCCACTGGGCAGCTGTCAGCTGCGCCTGGCACTCACAGTCTTTAAATATTCAAACATCGAGATTTTGAAGGATCTTTGACTCTTCTCTTCATTCCGACCCCACCCCCCAAATGTCAGCAAACGCTACTTTTTTTGCTGAATGGAAAGTCTGGCCTTGACTTCCCAGTGAAATGAAACAGACATGAGGTGAGAATAAAAAGGAGGATGGCTAAGGGTCTTCAAGTTGTTCTAAGTGGAGCCCCAGAGTCCAGAGCAGGAACTGGAGCGGCCAGGTCTTCTAGAGTTATAGCCCAGCCACGGCCAGAGCAGGTCGCTGAAGCTCCACGGGCCAGGGCTGTAGTCCTGCAGGTTAAACAATACCTGCAACTCTGGCGTCTCGTAAGAATATAGATTCGAGTCCAGGTGACTCCACTTCACATCCTACCCCTGCTAATGCACCCAGAAGGCACCAGAAGATGCTCCAAGGGCCTGGGCTGCTGCCCTCTGCCCTCCCTTTTGCAGGAGACCTGTACAGAGTTCCAGGCTCCTGGCTTCAGCTGGGCCCAGCCCTGGGCTGTTGCAGTCATTTGGGTTTTGACCTCCAGTAATGAAAGAGCTATCTCTTTGTCTCTCTCTTTCTCTCTGTCTCTCTTTCTGTAACCTTGCCTTTCAAATAAATAAAACGAATCTTTAAAGAAGGAAAGAAACTGAAGCCCCAGAAGGAGCAGTTAAGTGAGATCATAAAGCCATGTTTTTAAAATCAATCAATCAAGCTGGAGGTCAATGTCCAGCACTTTGGACCAAAGTCCTCTCCCTGATGATCTCCAGAAAGAGGAACAGAGTTCTGCAGGGACTGATGGAAAGGGTGAGTCATTGTGGAGCACACCCTCCCTGAACCGCTGCACCTGTTGTTGCTTGTCCTGGGAGAGGCCCAGCAGAGATGAGCAACTCAGTCTCTGGCCTCAGGACTTCCAAGACACATAGATAAATAACAACACAAATCTAATAAGTGCCATGACTGTCCATGCGTGCTGCCTCGGGGGTGCCAGCAGGCCCACCTAGAGAACTGGCAGCCCCCAGTGTAAGGGGGGGGGGGAAATCCAAGGCCCCTTGGTCAGAAATGATGGGCAAGTGACAGTAGAGCACTAAACCAAACACGTGGCCCTTCTGAGTGTAGAACCTATGTACCTCCACAGGCCACACGGCCACAGTGCTGCCCCTGGCTGTCCACTACACCTCACAGAGGAGCTGCTGCCATGGTGGCCTGTGCAAAGAAGACAAGTCATTGGCAGTTAGGAGAAGAACAGCCTTCCAGGGGAAAAAAAAAAATCCAGCATGCTAATGCAGAGAGGTGGGAGCACAGGGTATGTTTGAGAAATGGAAATAAGTTCAAGCAAGCCAGGGTCTAAGACGCAACGGGGGAGTCGCAAGAAATGAGGCCGGCAAGAAAGCAGGCCCAAAGCTTCAAGGTGCTTTTAAACTGCACTCGGCCATTGTCAGGAGGATGCTGGGGAGCTGTCGAAGCTGCCCAGGGATGTGATCTAATGGGTAATTTAGAAAAGAAATCTGGGCAGCAGAGTGAGTGTGCGCTGTGGGAGAATGAGCCAGGAGCTAGAGCCACATGAGGAGGGCAGTGTAATAACCCAGCAAAGTCAGGAGAGGAAAATAGCCAGAAGGCATCCAAATATTTAAGAAAGAGTTTCTGGCGAAAGACAGGGAAAAAATCTTTTTTTTTTTTTTTTTGTCCTTTGGACTTATCTATGCACAGAAGCAGTTGAAGTCTTGAGGGTGAACCCAGTTTCCTAGGGGGAAAATTATTGAGCACCAAAAATAAAGACGGGGGCAGAATTTGCATGCAATAGCTAATACGCCGCTTGCAAAACCCACACCCCATGTCGGCGTGTCGGGATTCAAGGTGGGGCTGTGCGTCCAAGTCCAGCTTCCTATTAGCATGTACCTTGCGAGTTGGCAGGGTGACAACTCAAGTAGTTGGTCCCTGCCACCCACACAATTAGCTTCTAGGTTCTTGGCTTCATCCTGGCCAAACATCAGCTGTTGTGAGCTTTGGGGGATATGAACCCATACATGGAAGGTCTCTGCCCTCCAAATACAGATGAAAAGGAACGAGTAAAAAGTGTTCAAAGATGAAACTTGAAGAAGAGGAAAGAACATTAATCCAGGGCTGTTAGAGGGAAGAGAGTAAGAAAAGAGCCACCTCACATCACCCAGGATCTGAGAGTATCAGGCCGAAGGGATCCATGTGACAGAGTCATGATGATGGCAACGCCTGGCACACCAGGTGAGAGACCATGGTGGAGCCATGGCCAGCAATGGCTTTCTACGCAGCTCAGGACAGGAGAAGGCTCTGAGCCTGTGTCCCCACCCACCAGGGAACCAGAACCCTGTCTCACTCGGGTCCTCTGGGGGGCTGGTGTTCCCCAGAGCCGAAATGAAGGTACACTGTGCTATGGTCTGAATGTCTGTGTCCCCCACAAAATCTGTAGATTGAGATCTTCATCCCTAAGGTGCAAGTGTTAGCAAGTGGGGACTTTAGGCTGCTTCCTCACAAATGAGGCATGCGTCCTTACAAAGGACACCCCTGAGAGTTAGTATACCCTTCCTTTAGGTGGAAATGCAATGACAAGGTTCTGTCTGCCAACCAAATCTGCTGTACCTTGACCTTGGACTCTCCAGCCTCCAGACTACAGGAGACAAATTTCCTTTCCCTTGTTTATTGATTCTCCAGGCTATGGTATTTTGTTGGAGCATTGCAAACAGACCAAGACTCTCTTCCCTCAACCATTGGGCTTCCCTCATCAGGACTGAAGAGGATGATGGAGCATGCCTTTGCCCCTTGGCCATGCCCCCTCATGCTCACAGGCTTGGAGCCGGTCACTCTCCATTGTCAGTCATGGCCCAGCCTGTGTGACAAGCCCCAGGGGTTGGCACTGAGGTCATGCTCACTCCTCCAATCTGACAATCTCTGGTTAGACCCCGACAGGATGGCCACTCTGTCCTGCTTGTCGGAATTTACCCAATATGGCAACACTTTTATGGAATTGACTCTTCCAGAACAATTACTAGCTCACCTGATTTAGAATTCACTACAGGCTTCCCACAGGCTGACTCTGGGGTCAATGAACCAGGTCCACGTTGCACTCCTGGGTGAGCCCTCTTGTTCTTCCAGCCCTTGGAAACAGTCAGCTGAGTGTCTTGGAGCCTCAAAGTGCTCCTGCCCCATTAGGCACATAGCCCGGGAGACTGATGGTCCAACACACAGCCGCCTTTTTATGGAGCTCCCACCACGTGCCGGCTGTTTCACACCACTGTCTCATTGCCTTTACAACTCAGGTCAGTGAGGCGGACACTGGCATCAGCCTCTTTGCCACAAAAGGTCCACCACGGCAGCCAATGGCTGTTCAGAGACACCACAAGTGTGGGTCCTCCCACCGTGCTGGGGTTGGGTGGTCTTTATACAACCTGTTGTACTATGCCCTATCTCAGGCAGGAATAGCTTTCTGGTCCTTTACCTCTCCAAAAAGAGTTAAGCGAGAAAGGCCAAGCAATGAAGACCTCTCTCAATTGTAGCATCACACCTGCAGATGACCAGATTGTGGAAAGGGCATGGAACAGACAAAACTGAACATGATGGAAGGCTTCCAGCAGAAGCTTTCCTCCTGATCCTGGAAGAGTCTGAGACTGTGTGGCCTCCCTCCAGGAAGGCGTCCTGCTATGCTTTGAATGCAGATGCACACGCACGTGGGCACACACACACCAATCTCCTCCTTATTTACTTAAAGCCTGTGGCCTCTGCAGAAGCAATCTCCAAGGGGACCCACACTGTATTTGGAAATCCAAGCCAGCAGTCCACACCAGCCTGGCTTATTTAGAGCTGGCGATGTTTCTGATTTGGGCTCCATCTCTGCTGACTAGCAGATGCTCGTGCCATATCTGTTGGCTAAATATTTGTTACATAAGCCCTGATTCTAATGAAAATCAGGCTCACACCAGCTAAAGAATATTCCATAGACCGTCAGCTGTCAGTAGCAGAGTTAAGATTCAAAACCAGCTCTGCACAATACCACAGCCTCATGCTCTAGACATCATCATTGTCTGTATCATGACTGGCTCTACCACAATGCCTGGTGGGTTTTCATGCTCATAAGGCATTCAATGACCCTACCCTAACATGCCAACTGCCTGTAATGCAAAGTTGACCTTGGAGGAACTTCGGCCACACATTATAAAGAAAGATCCCTAGGGAAAGGCAAACGGGCAATCCCGTATTTGAAATCTCATCAATTTCAGATCTGCTTCTTAGGCTGGTGGGTGAACCAGGACTTTCCTCTCTCTGAGCTGTGTTTTACTGGATCCTGAGGAATGCCCGTAAGTAAACCTGATTTTCCTTTCCAGACCTCCTCTACTTGTTAACAAGCCTGCTGCCCAGATAAGGGAAGACACTACATTGAAACAGATGTAGAGCACTGATGCTCTGCTCTCACGAGGAATAACATCAGGAGGCAGTAACTAACCCAGGAGGACCACAGCACCATCCTGCTGGCACCCCTGCTTCCCTGCAGCCTAGGGCAGCGGCTCTCAAAGTTGGACCTCAGCCAGCAACAAGAGCACATGGAAATACACGAGAAAAGCAAAGACTTCAGCTCCACCCAACAACCAAGTCCCTCCATTGGTCCCTGGTGGGACCAATGTTGAAGAGCCACTGCACTGGAGTTTCCAAATATCCAAAATTTGGTGAATCTTTCCCTTTGCCAAAGAGAAATTCAGAACCCTAAGCCCTTAGAGAGAAGCCCATTAAAATGCAAATCCTCAGGCAGTCAACTGAGCCCCCCAACTTGAGAAAACAGACAGAGGTGGGCATTGTAGGGTGAGCAGTCAAACTACCACATAGGACACCAGCTTCCTATATGGGCACTGGTCTAAGTTCTGGCTGTTCCACTTCTGGCTGCCTGCTATTACACCTGGAAGAGCAGTGCAAGATAGCCCAAGTCCAAGGGTCCCTGAAGCCATGTGGGAGACACAGATGAAGCTTCGGCCTCCTGACTTCAGCCTGGCCCAGCCACAACTGTTGGCAGCATGTGGGGAGTGACCTGCAGTTGGTACTGTCTCTTTCTCTCTTGCTCTCTCTCTCTCTCTCTCTCTCTCTCTCTCTCTCTCCTCCCTCCATCTTTGTAATGCTGCCTTTCAAATAAAATAAATCTGTTAAAAACAAAACAAACAAACAGATATGGAATCATATCCCAACTCAATCACTCACTCACCGTGTAGCCATTAGCAAGTCATCATGTTTCTGGGATTCATCTTACTCATCTGTAAACTGGTCATCATAAAACCCAGCACAGTCCCTGGCATGTAGCCATGGCTAACCAGAAAGTACCCATTAGAATAATGTTTCATGTCAATCAAGAATTGGGCAGAACACCTAATGCCATTGAGTGGCTTGCTTTCCTGCAGGCAGACAGCCACACAGCCTCCGCAAGAAGAGGGGTAGACTTCCACATAGAGGGGGAGCAAGTTAAGCAAATTTAACAGTTTCTGTGTGTGTTCAGTGAGAAGAACAGAACTGGATTAGTCCGGATCTGACTGGCACAGTTGGGAACCAACAGATACAGAGCCCAACACCAAAGGAGGGGCTGGCCCACTGCTTCACACAGACACACCCCTCATGAACCATTCTGTGGAGAAAGTTCAAGTGCAACAATGACATGTAGCATAAAAGCAATCAAGACAGCTAAGATGGGAAGAGAAGATCTCTATAGCGTAAACCAAATGATGCCCACATCGCATCAGCCTTGGAAAGAGGGATGGATAGGACGGGAGGCAAAGAACCCAGGGCAGCATGAATGCCTGACACACGGTGGGGCAGTAGGGCCAAGGCTGAGTGACTCACAGCAGAGCTGGGGCCCACAGTCATGCAGTGACTTACACCTCCGCTTGCAACACCAGCATCCCAGATTGGAGTGCCAATTTGAACCTCAGCTGCTCAGCTTTCAGAACAGTTCCCTGCTAATGTGCCTGGTCCAAGAACTTGGGCTCCTGCCTCCCACATGCGAGAACCAGAGGCAGCCCCTGGTCCAGGCCTGGATTGAGGACCATTTGGGATTTGGGATGATGGGCAGCTCTCTCCCTGCCTCCACTGCTCCCTACTGTTCTGCCCTTCCAAAAACTAAATCCCCCGTTTAAAGCTGACTGCAGGGCTCCTCCGCTTATGTGAGCTGTGCATGTTAAAATGCAGGCCCTGAGGTGGGTGTTGCAGTACAGCAAGTTAAGCAGCTCAATGCAGTGCCGACATCCCTTATCAGAGCACCCACTCAAGTCCTGGCTGGCTGTTCTTGCCTCTGATCGATATATCTCCTTGCTAATACCTTCTGGAAAGCAACCAATGATAGCTCAAGTGGTTAAGCCCCTGACACCCACATGCGAAAGAAACCCAGGGTTTCCTGACACTGATCTGGCCTATCTCAGGCTGTTGCAGGCGTTTGGGGAGTGAATCAGAAGATGAAAACATGGATGTCCCCCTCTGGCGTTTCCCCTCACTGTCACTCACCTTTGAAATGAATAAATGAAATGCAGGTTCTGCTCAGAAAACCTGTGAGCTGGCACTGCATTTTCACAAGATGCCAAAAGAGGCTGACATGGACATTTATAAATGGTCCCTTAGGGAAATCAGAACATTGCTTAGAGTCCAGAAGCCCGGGAGCCACTCCTGGGCTTGCCCTAGCTAGAAGGATACAACAGAGGGACCTGGAGAAAGTTACTTAGCCTCTCTGAACATGCTTCAAGAACAGAAGTACTAACTCTAAGCCACTCTTGTTGAATTCTGTGAAGCATTCCGCAGGATACTGTAACACCTGTGCCAGCATCATGCCTACCACCCGCAAAGCCCTCCACGCAGTAGCAGCGATGCAGCGAGGGCTGCCCTGTGTGTAGCCAGAGCCCGGGGGGCCCGAGGTGCCCCACACCTCAGTCACCGTGCCAGTCAGCTCGCTCTCTGGCTTCCCATGCTCCTCTGTCTTTTTCTGCCCAAAGCGTGGGTTTTCCTGAGGGCTGTGTTGTCTTCAGCGCTCTTCTCTGCTTTCCCCTCCCTTCCTGGCCTCCCTCCCAGCGCCAGCCCTCCTTGGTGCCTTCTGGTTCCTCAGTCTCGTCAGCGGTCTTGCCAACTTCCTCCTCGTCACTCAGCCCCAGCAGTCACCTCCGTGAGCCTGGTGCTGAACTCTACCCCTATCTCAGCCTGGGCTTCTCCAAGCAGCCCTCCGCACCTGCAGTGACCCACCCTCGTGGTACCTGATCATCACCTGCTCCTAGCCCTGGGGACCCTCGCTACACACCGCTATAATTGCCTAGACATTCGTCCCTCTCCCACTGTGGACAGTCACCTTTGAGTCCAGGGCTTGAGCCTAGTGTCCCCACCCCAGCCTGTTATTCTTTCTCCATGACATTCCACACAACATCCACACACCCTCACACACTTTCACACAACACATGCACACACACACATAACACCCACAAATTCACACTCACACATACACCACACTCTCCACACACAGCAGTATTCACAAACACAACTCATACTAACACACACTAATACACTCAAGCACACCCTCACATATTGTCACACGTTCACATACGCACACACACAAAACCCACACATACTCTCTCACACAGTAACACAATACATCACAACACACACATTTACCTAACTCACAGAGAACACACACTCGCACCAAAGCACACAGAGTGGAGCTCCAGCACCACTAAGCGGTTCGGGAACGTCAGGTGTGGAGCCTGATGGGAGAGTCTGAGTTCTCTTCAGCCTCAATCTAGACCTTGGCAGTCAGTCTCCTCCCCGCTGGCAGGGTCAGGAGGGAAGCAAATCCCTGAATCCGAGTGGGAATTCCCGGGAAGCTCAAAGACAGGGAGGGAAAAACCAAAGTGCAGCAGGAGGAGGAGGGCGAGCCAGGGGCAGGAGGAGGGCGAGCCAGGGGCAGGAGCAAGCCAGGGGCAGGAGGAGGGCGAGCCAGGGGCAGGAGCAAGCCAGGGGCAGGAGGAGGGCGAACCAGGGGCAGGAGCAAGCCAGGGGCAGGAGGAGGGCGAGCCAGGGGCAGGAGGAGGGCGAGCCAGGGGCAGGAGGACGGCGAGCGAGCACGGAGCAGGAGCAAGCACTGCTTTCTCCTTCACACATCCTCCTCGCCCCCTTCTCAGCACTTCATCGTGTAGACTAACTTAAGCCAGCTCGCTCAACAAACAGAAGGGGTTTTTTTCCCCCTTTGGTTTAAAAAAAATGGAGAAAAAACTGAGCTAGGTAACAAGATTATTTTTGATGGACTGGGGAAAGGGAAATGTAAAAACACTTCCAGTTTAATCAATCCTGTCCCCTCACAGAAGGACGTATCCTAGCAATGCCTCAAACAACACTTACTGATGCAAAGTACAATTTGTAAAATAAAAGAGCCTGTGAGAAAAGCACTTGTAAGCCGAACGCGATCGTCTCCATCGTGTGGCACGTGACCACCGTCCTCTGGGCCCCCAATCATGTGCGGTTTTCTTGGCATCTCCAGGCAGTCCTGGGATATTCAACACGCCAAGGCTCTCAGCCACACGTTCAGCTAATATTTCACTCGGACGCCTCACTGCCATCATTTACTTCATCAATACACCCTAAGTCCAGCAGGATACTATGTTGAAATTATTGCTTTTCATTCTTAGTTACTTGGTAGCCTGTGTTGCCCAGCACTGCCACCTACCTCGAGTCTGTTATCCCTGTCTATTGAGAGAGGGGGGCACGGAGAGGAGAAAGAACATGAAATTAAATTTTCCAAAAAGCAATGGGTTTGGCATCCAAGTTCAACTTCTAAATTCGTAGGCAAAAAAGTAACCTCGAAGGTTCTGATTTTCCAGCACAAAAGCCAGCCATGGGAGGAAATGAAAGAATCTTTCTGAACCCCAGAGTGCAGGAAGGCTGGAAGAGAGACAGTGGGTGGAGTTTCCTAGGGCTGGAGTGCCGGAGTCCAGCTCCAGCCGAGAGTTCGGAGCTCGGGAAGGGTGCGTGGAGTCGGCGATACAGAAAGACACAGACACTGCCACTTGGTGCATTCTCACACAGCCCAAGAAAAAGCTGTCCTTTTTATTTACTCAGGCTCCTCACAAGCTTCTACACAAACAACTAATTATTCTATTTTTACTTCAAGACTAAGGGGCATGTACAGACATTTGGTCACTCCGTCTGCACTTCAAGGCTAACAAGGTGCCCCTAAAGATAATTCTGCAAAATACTGTATTCCTATTCTTCAAAGCAAGCCATTATTCATTCTTCAACAGTAGTCATGGAGCGGCAGCCAGGACTCCAAGGCCAAGGCACATGCGATTACCTGCTAATCAGTAGTACATTCCTACCACATTTCTATTTCTACAATTTATCCATTATTTAATGGGAAAATAGATTACAAGGGAAAAAAAGGTAAAATCTAAAACAAAAGTTTTGAATATTAAATCCCTCTACAACTATAGACTCTGCAACCCCATAAACAATGAAACAATAAGCAAAAGCATTTTTCTTTAATAAAAGCATCCTTAATTCCTCTAGCTAAAATTATAAAAGCGGCTAAAACAATTACATTTTCTATATTCCAAAAAATTGCAAAGGCAGGCTAGCCTTTGAGATAACAATAACTATATTTATTGCCATAGCAGTTTCAGCCCTCACTCCCATCACTTGCATTAATATTTAGGATATTTTCAAGCCCCTTCCCAGAAGGAGTGCTACATGTCTGGGCCAAATTCTGAGGCAATGGTTAAGTACCCAATAAGGTGTTCAGAAATGGCATGGACGTAATTGTGCTCCTGTGTGTAAATTGTCAACGGCCCACTCACCAAGGCATTATCAGTGACATTAACTCTCAAGCTCACATCGGTTGCAAAACATGTCTCACAGGGGCAAACAACAATGCCTCAATAGATTACAGAATTCTTAGTGGGGTGCTTGAGTGTCCATGCAAACAGGGGGTGAAACAGCATCAAGGTGGTCAGAGAGACTTCTGTCGGGCCTTGTCTAACAGCTGGAAGTTCCCCTGGGCACTGCCAGACAGGGGAGCTGTTCTCTTCACACCTTCGTGTCATCCACACCCACTGCACAGACCCCAGCACTGGAGGAGAAAATCTTTGAGATTTACAAGTAAGTGACTGTCCCAAGAGAATACCAATCCAGGTAGTTCCCTCCAGAGTTAAAGTAGAAGCAAAGACCCCTTTTCCCCTCCAATGATCCTCAGCTCTGTGAGAGAAACAGCATCACCTCTCATCATGGAAACACACACACATACACAAGTCTAACTCTGGAAAATACTGAAAAAGATCAGCAAAATGAGCCAGAATTTGACTAAGCTATCTTTAAGTGTCAAGATTAAGTCACCCAATGGTGAAGGAAAGTGGGTCACGACGGATATAGAAGAATGATGTTCCATCTCTGAACATGTGAGTTGTGATGAAGCTTCAGACCCCACACGTGGCCTGGTGTGGGACCACGGTCAGAGCAAAGCAGATCATGTCTGCCCTTTGTCCAGAGCAAAGACAGCCCTGAGACTGGTAGTCCCGCATGTAATCACAGAACCACATTGTATACCAGCCCAGCAAGGGAAAGGATGGGGAAGAGATGAAGATCCTGCCCAGGACAGCCAAGCAATTCAACATTCTGGGAGGAACGCACACAACCTTCCCACTAATCCTTTTTTTAATGCAAAGACCTACAGTAGGTGGTCATGAAGTTGCCAAGATATTAATTTTGCAAGTTCAATGAACCTCATTCTGTTCCAACATCACAAAACAAGCAATTTCTAAAGTCTTTGAAGACTATAGAAGGGAGGCCCAGGGCACGCTCAAGAGGAACCTCCACACTCAGACACTCACTCTTCCCCCTGTCCGCCCTGGCAGCTCTAGCCTGTGCATTAGCAGCTGGGACCCAGCAGAAGTATGAAGATGTGATGTGACCATGACCAAGGTCAAATGGACATCATCTACCATGACAGTGAAAACCACTCTCCCAGCCCCTTTCTGGAGTTGAGCGAGGCCAGCCAGTTCAGTAGCCAGTCTGGCCACCTGGGCAAAGTGGGGGCCATCCACACAGGAGCTACACTGCAGAGGCAGCAGCGCCTGGGGGCCTCTACACCTGCAAAATCTCTGCTAATCTGTATTTTAGTGAGCTCCCAGATGGTGTGCGTGCACAGCCGGGTTGGAGAAGCAGGGCTCTGTGTAATCACAGATGAGCCTGAAGACCTCCACAGTGTGTGAGGAAGACATTGGGTGGGGAACAGGGATGTCAAGCTCTTACAGAAAAGGCTCAGGCAAGTGCCTTGTGCTCCAGAGCCAGGGCCACCTGTTCCAGGTATCTTACAAGAGGGTTGAGGGCATCTGATAACACGCCCAAGACAGGTGTGCAACACAGAAACAATGCACGAGTGTCAGGCAGCACACCACCCTGCCCTTGAAATGGAACGCCTTTAGGGCAAAGCAGCCACATCTTTTTTCTTTTAAGATTTATTTTTTTTTTTATTGGAAAGTCAGATATACAAAAAGGAGGAGAGACAGAAAGATCTTCCATCTGATGATTTGTCGCTGTCCTGCAGCAACGTGCTTGGTGCACAGGGTCGATAATCACACGCGTGGACTCTGACTGATGGTCGGAAGCCGAGGTTTATTAGGGGCATCAGACTTTATACACTGACGGTCATATGGGATAAGGGGGAGGGATTGAGCTTATCAACAGACTCCATCAAGTGTTTCTATACTTTTGTTTGGAACTCTTTTGTATATTTCACCAAGTGTTCTCATACACATGCTGTCCACTCAGCTGTTCTCATACAAATATTATCCTATCAGTTGTAATCCTGTGTTCTCTGACCTTCTAGGGTCACAATGTCCTTCTACAATGATTCACTCCCCAACTGGCCACAAAGGCCAGAGCTGAGTCAATCCAAAGCCAGGA